>NC_081850.1:55752214-56474423 GCF_963259705.1 Myotis daubentonii | reverse complement strand
CCCAGATTTGATTAAAATGGCAGTGGGCTCTGCTACTTGAATGTAATTAGAACCATTCATTAAAGCTTTTGCTGACAGTTTGGCAACCTGTGCATTTTTCAGAGTATGGCCAGCAGCCCATGGAAACGGCTCAGGGGAGGAGCAAGGGCCCAGCAGCTCAGGCCGAGCTCGAGGAATGGGACATGGTCCACAGCCAGGAGCTTTCTGCATGGCCAGGCTGGCGTTCGCAGCCACCGAGAGCTGTTTTAATTGGATTACGGGGGATGGGAGTGCTGCCTTCTTATTGAAACCAAAGCGAAGGGGGAGGTTTCGTGGTGCTTTTCATAGAAAATACAATGTGCTTAGGTTCTAATGACATGCACTCCCGAACACACCATCACATGAGCACACAGCCGCCCAGGGTGGCCAACTGCTTTCTAGCAAGGTGAATGTCCTACTCTTTCTACCTCGAGTGCCTAACACAGGCTCTGATACTTAGTAGACACTCAACGAATGTTAATGAATAAAGAACAGATGCTAAGTAGGGAAAGGAAACCTTCCAGCTTTGCTCCTTCCATTCACCCTGATGATCTTTCTAAAATATCGATCTGGCCATCTTTCTGCTTAAAACATTTCAGTGGTTCTCTCATTCCTAGGGTGAGGTCCACACTCCTTAGCAAGGTCTACAAGCTCCTGCATGGCCCTTGATTACGTCTCTGGCTTCCCCCTTGTTCCCTCTGACTGGTCACTCCAAATTCCAAGCAGCTGCCAACAGTCTATTAAGCTCTCACTTTTGCTTGAGCCACCACCTGTACCTGAACACGCTCATGCCATTCAATCTCCATCTGACTCACTTCTGCATATTTGTAGTTATTGACTTGAATGCCACCTCTTCCATGAAGTCTTCCATCAACCACTACTCAAAAGTACTTCAGAACAGTTTTTCCATTCCCTATCATTGTGACCAACACAATCTATTGAATGTGTGCGTGTGTCTCAAACCCATTGAAACATTACTTTCCTAGGGGCAGGGACTATGCCTTATTCAGCTCTGAATCCTCAAAGTTTGGCACAGGACTTAAATATGGCATATGTTCAATAAGTATTTTTAAGTGAATTAAAGAATGTGGTTGAATATTACTAAAGTGTGTGCACTCAGTGGTTTGATTTCTAGGTCTTAACCATTGTGCAAAGTGACTCCAATATTCTGGTTTAACTTGCAGATGGTTGGCTCAACCCTTAGCAAGTGGTGGGTGGTGCCTTTAAGATAGTCCACAGAATGATCAGGGAAGTGTGTGCTTGGCTCCACAAAGGGGCCTCATGCCAGGGAATCACAACCCAGAGGGACAACTTGGTTGGCCATGCAAATCCTCCAGAGCCCATTCCCTGCTCACCACTGCATTGATATTGATGCTTGTGTTTGACTCCACTCGTGGCATTGTCCACTGTGACTCTAGAAAACCGCTTTGGCTTGACTCTGTTACCCCAACCTGGTCTCTTAGAATGCTACCCGTCCATTGTTGTTGTGGAAATGGAACCCCAAATTTCCATCACACCACACCACACCTTGCAGTCCCCTTTCACAGGTTGCACAGTTGAGTAACAGAGAGGCTGGATGACAACTCTGAGAAAGTCAGCCGTACAGCCAAGTCACCGGACACTACGTGTGTATGTGCATCATGGCAACGGCAGAAAGGGGGAGGTGGCGCCCAGTCATTCTTAGGTGCAAAGAACAAGAAAACTGAAAGGTTTTAGAGAGCAATTCACAGTGAACTTCAGGTGTTTGAAGTCACCTGCCTCTGGCAATAATTTTAATAATCTATTTTGCTATCCCTGTTGGCATCAGTTGGGCTGGTGGCCCTACTTTGAAAGCATAATCCCATCCACTTTCAGGAAGAATATGGGAGTGTTGCTAAGACAGTGATATGAACGAGTCACGAATCTTCATATGAGCACAACAGAACTATTATGTTTGTAAATAAATCTATAATTTGCATGTATGTAGACATATACCTATTGAATTATATAAGTAGGTGTGTTGGTACATATCTAAATATATTTTATGGGCCCAGCACGCTTCCGCTGCGCCTCTCTGCTAATATCTAAATATATTTTAAACAGATACTTTAAAAGCTTGGGAAATGTAGCCTGGAGGCCTTATATGGAGGAGACACTTTCCCCATTGGCACACTTTGCTAAGAAGAGATTTTGAAATTATTATTTTTACTTTATTTTTTATTCTACGTTTGTTTAGCAATTTTACTTCTGGGAGTCTATTCTAAGGTGATAATAGGACAATGTATGTAAATTGTGTTATTGCAAGAACATCTATGTAAATAATAGCAAACATTAAAAATAATAGGTATAGTCAAACATGGGCACTGGCCAAGTAATAAAATTCATGGAACCAGTAAAAATAATGTTATAGAGAAATGTTTATTGACATGAGAAATCTTTCACAATATATTACTGAAAAAGATGACAAAAAATATATATATAATGATACCATTTTTGTTTGCTAAATGTATATGCATAGAGGTAGATAAAGTCTGAAATGGATACAACAAAAATGTTATCTGTTATTTATCTTTGGGAGCTAGATTGAGAAGTATGTTAACTTTCTTTTTGTTACATGTATTTTCCAATTTTTCCACAATGGAAAGAAATCACATTTATAATAATTTAAAAAGTTATAAATCAGAATTGTGCCGCCTGGAGTTTAGCACAAACATGGGGCTCCAACTGGGGCTCTGCCATTGCCAAGGAAAGCAGAGAAACCAACTGTTTGGCTTCACACATGATGCTGGTGAGACTGCAGCCAAGGGCAGCATTTGTGTATGAGTGTGACCATTGAGACCAGAGCCGGAGAACTTGATCATCACTCACGCCCACGTCCTTTCCATATTGTTCTCAGTCTGGTTAAGATGCTGCTCAGAAGATGCATATTTCGTTCAGGAGAAAGAAGTCTCCATCAAATTGGGTCCTTTGCTTCCTGCACGGTGCATTTGCACGAGTATTTATCCCATCTGTTCTGAGAATCTGCTCCCCATTACTTACCAAAACTCTCAGTGGCTCCCCATTATTTACAACTTCCTTGGCCTGGCGTACAGGGTCTTGTGAGGTCTGCCCCAGCCGATTTCCCCAGTGATCTCTCCCTCGAGTTCCTTTCAGGTGCCTTCTGCTCTAACCAACCAGGACTGCTCACCACTTCCTAACGACTCAGAATGCTTTCAGCCGCCATGATCAGGAACCTAAACTGACTTATAGAGAAAGGAAGCGCATTCTCTCACATAACAGGGATTCCAGAGATTGTGTGGGCTACAGGGATGATGGACATAGCAGGTCAGTGATGGCATCAGGGATCCCACCTCTCTGCTCTGCTACTCTCAGCCTTGGATTCCAACGTCAGACCAGAAGCAATTGGCTGCCACTGTTCCAAGCATCATATCCAGACATGGAGACATCTTGAAGAGGAAAGGAGACTGTCTTTCCAGTGTTTTTCTTATTCTAAGAGATAAGCTTTCTAAGAAGCCTCCCTAGAAAACTCGCCCTCATATCTCATCCTCCAGAAACGGATGTTTCTATAACATACATGCTGTTCCCCAATGGGTCACTGACATCATGAATGGCAATTGCTCTTCGACCAGGCAGGACCATGCTTAGAACTGGGAGAGGAGTCAGTCTTCCTGATGCATGAGGGAGGGGCAGAGATCTAAAAGAAATTTGGGTTCAGTTAGGAAGAAATGGAATGCTGAATTGCCATCAAACTGACCCGTTCTTTCCCATCTGTATTTCTATTTGTTCACACTGGTTCCCTGCCTGAAATGCCCTTCTTTCTAATTCTTACTGTTTACATTTGGATGTTTTGTCCATCTTTTATAGCCTGACTCACGCTACATCCTCCTCAAAGCTGACTCTGGTCTCCCCAGCTGTCTTTTCCTTTGGAATTAAAAACTGCAGTAATTTATATTTTTTCTAAATGCCTTTAACATAGTCTGCTATATACAATGGTTATTTGTGAGTGGGTTTGTTTTTTATATGACTAGGGGTTACAAGATGAGTCAATGCATTTGTTAGAATGATTAGTACTCAAGGTTGGTGTGACCATTGTGTAGTTTCCCATACAAGGCATGGCATAGGTGCCTTTGTACTCTCTCCTCTGTGTGTGACAGATAGCATTTATTGTAGCACTATTTCTCACTAAGACTGCTCTCAGCGTCAGAATCATTCCCAACACAGTTCTCCAGGAAGCATTATCAAATGATTAGGACTAATGCTGCTATTGAAACCTATTTGACCTTTTTGGCCTAGTGTATGTAAGGTACAGGTCAGTCTTGAGGGGCAAGGGTAAGAGTCAGGGTGGAATAGGTATGGAGATGAGCAATACATGGTCCTAGAAAATATATCCTAGGGAGAAGCATATCTATCAAAAGTGAGGTATAAGGTGATGAGTGCCATGGAAAGGTACTCATAATGATCTGTGTAAATGGGTGACTTTTTGGAGAGGGGATTTATCTAATAATTCTGTGTTCAGAACACACACTTTAATCAATCCCCTGTTGCTAAACATTTAGATTATTTCTAATGGTTCACTATGATTAATAATACTAGAATGAATGTCCATGTAGTCAAATTTTAATATGTCTTTAATTATTTGTATGAGATAAATTCCTAGAAATAGAATGGCTAAGACAAAGAGTATATATCTTAGGGTTATACATATATATTTAGAAATACATGTATACATATACACACACAAGTGTATTCATTTCTTTGTGGGTCTCAATTGTGTAAATATATCATTTATTTAGTCAATTATTGGGCAAGATAATATAATAAGTTATATTGCAATGAGTAGCTTTGTACATATATATTCTTCTATTTTTGCCAGTGTGTCTCTGGGTTAGATTTCTAGAATTGGGATGGCTGGGTCAAAGGATACACACATATATGACTTTTTATGAATATTGACAAATTCCCCTTTATAGATATAACATTTTACATTCCCACCAACAATGTATGGCAATGTCTGTTTCCTAAATCTTGCCAAGAGTTAAGCTTTTGGAATGGTATCTCCATGTCCTTTTCATTTATGTTTCCCTCACTGTGAGTTATATTGAGCATCTTTCATATGATGAAGAGCCATTTGCATTTGTTTTTCCATGCCAGTTTTACCCATTTTTCTATAGATCACTTCTCTTTTTATTTTCTATTTTTAGTTATTTATATATTAGGAATATTGATCCATTATTGTCTGTGATATAAGTTAATATTTTTTGACTTGTTACTGTCTTTGCTTTCTTGATGTCATTTTGCTATGTAAAAGTTTATTTGCAAAAATTATATATAGGCAAATTTATTGATCATTTCCTATGGACTCTAGATTTTGAACCATAGGTTAAAACTTTTCCCCATTCCTATGTTGGAGAAGAATTGACCCATGCTTTCTTCTGGGACCTATGTGGTTTCTTCCTTCCTTCCTTCCTTCCTTCCTTCCTTCCTTCCTTCCTTCCTTCCTTCCTTCCTTCCTTCCTTCCTTCCTCCTCCTCCTTTCTTTCTTTCTTTCTTTCTTTCTTTCTTTCTTTCTTTCTTTCTTTCTTTCTTTCTGTCTTTCTTTCTTTCCCTATCTCTCTCTTTTTTCAACATTTAAATCTCTGATTCAATTAGAATTTATCCTAGTGTATAATGTGAAGAATGGACCAAATTTTATCTTTTTCCATCTGGTTATCTAGTTACCCAGATCATCTTTTCTCTACTGATTTAATTCGGCATACATAAAATTTTCTTTTAAATTGGGCCTATTCTAGATTTTCTATTCTATTGGTCTATTTATATTCCAATACCACACATTTAAGTACAGAACCTTTAAGACATGTCTAATATCGAGGAGGGTTAACCCCACTCCCCAATTGCTCTTATTTTCCAGAGATTTTCAACTTAGTTTTGTTTTGGAAATAAACTTTACAATCCACTTGCCAAAGTCCTTGGGGGAAAAAATCTGATGATAGTTTTATTAGAATCAGAATAAATTTGTAGTTTAACTTAGGGAGAACTTACTTTTCTGAATTGAATCTTTCTAACCAAGAGCATCTTTCTGTTTGTCAAAGTATATTTTTGTATATTTAGGGAGTTTTTTTTTTCATTTTTCTTATAAAGTTTTAGATATTCTTACTGGGCTTATGCTAGACATTTGTTGGTTTGTGTGAACAGGCCTTACATTCCACTTTATCTTCCAATTTGTGTAACTAATTACTTTTTATATAACTATTTTACTTTGATATCATTTTTTACTTATAAAACGGTGAAAGAATAGTACAAGGAACATCTATATACCCCTTCTTCAGATTCATTTATTGTTTGCATTTTGACCCATTTGCTTTATCATTCTCTCTCTCTCCATATACATATATATACATATATGAATATGTGTGTATAATATTATATACACACAGCAAAATGACATCAAAAATAATAAAAGGCAAATAAGCTGAAATATTAATGTAAGTCACAATGATAGATCAATATACATAATAGATAAGTAACTAAAAATAGAAAATAAAAAGAGAAGTGATCTATAGAAAAATGGGTAAAACTGGCATGGAAAAACAAATGCAAATGGCTCTTCATCATATGAAAGATGCTCAATATAACTCACAGTGAGGGAAACATAAATGAAAAGGACATGGAGATACCATTCCAAAAGTTTAACTCTCGGCGAACTTCTATAGGGTAAAAGAGCATGATATCTCCAACTTACTTTCAAAGCAAAAACAAAATATATATTTATCTCCTTTACCCTGAAATATTAAGTGTGTATTTCCTAGGAGCAAGGACATTTCATAGCCACAGCACAATTATCCAGTTCAGGAAATTTAACACTATAATATTACTATTTAATCTACATCTGATATTTAACTTTCATCAATTGAACCAATGCTATCCTTTATATTTTTGCCCCTCCCACCACCTTCCTCTCTCCCTGCCAGTCCAGGATTTAATCCAGCATCACACCCTGCCTTCAGGAACAGTTTCTTGGTCTACCCCCCCCCCCCCACTCCTCTTTCTTGACCTTGACATTTTTGAAAAGTACAGGCCAGTTATTTTGTAAAATGTGCCTCAATTTGAATTGATATGCAGTGTATTCATAATTGGATTCAGGGAAAACTACCGGTTCTCGTATGTTGATTTTTATAATGTGGGACTGTGCCACGTCCTCCTGCTGTTTGTGGGAGTCCTTTCTGAACTCTGCTTTTCCAGATACAGGCCAGGCCAGTGCGCATCTCGTCCTTTCCAGTTCCCATGGCTGTGCTATTAGATACTCAGAAAGGCATTGGGACCTTGCCCTCTGGGAAATGCTCCAGTCTTTCCTGACTGCCTCCAACTGGCTGCAGATTCACTGCTTGGGAATGACTGAACATTTCCAAGAGAAATTTGCTTTTCCCTACGTCTTCATCTGTGGGTCGGCAGTGGTGGCGGGAAAGTGAACAGTGTGCTCATCGAATCCCCAAATAAAACAGGGTTCAGTGAAGGGAGGGGCAGATTATTTGCTACACAGTACAGAGATGCTTCCATTGATTATAAAAACATTTAGTGAGAACAGACTCTGTGTCAACGCTTGTGCTAGGTGATAGGATTATAAAGAAGATTGATTAACAGTTGAGGTGGGGGGATTCATTTAGACTCTGCCCTGGCTGGGTTGCTCAGTTGGTAGAATGTCATCCCCATTCACCAGGGTTGTAGGTTGGATACCTGGTCAGGGCACACACAATAATCAACAATGAATGCATAAATAGGTGGAACAATAAATCTATCTCTCTCTTTCAAATCAATATTTTTTTAAAAAAATGTGCCTCTAATATCAGAAGTAAATTATCTCAGGCATAATAACTGATCAAATACAAAAGAAAAGCCACATAAAAACATAAAACTCCAAGAGTTTAAGGGAAAGCAAGGAATGTTACAAATGATTGAAGAAGTCACACAGAACAAAGACTGGCAGATCTGACTATTTAAAAATTAAGCCCGGCCAACATTGCTCAGTGATTGAGCACTGACCAATGAACCAGGAGGTCACGGTTAGATTCCCCATCAGGGCACATGTCTGGTTTGCGGGCTCAATCCCCAGTGTCGGGTGTGCAGTGGGCAGCCGATCAATGATTTTCTCTTTCAACATTGATGTTTCTATCTCTCTCTCCCTCTCCCTCCCTCTCAGAAATCTATAAAAATATATTAAAAAATTAAGACACTGTGGCAGAACCAGAATTAAAAGACAAACTATCATATAGGATAGAAAGTTAACATTTGGTTGGAAAACACATGTGAAGTGAAATAAAAAAACACTAGAATTGACTTCAATACTTAAATGAACAAATGCAAATTTGAACCATAATGAGGTCTGTGTGGTCTTTGCTTATTAAAAGGTAATTGTGTGGCCCAAGCCAATTTGAATCCATGGATAGAGCATTGGCCTGCAGACTGAAGGGTCCCGGGTTCAATTCCAGTCAAGGGCACATACCTTGGTTGCAGGCTCCTCCCCTGTCCGGGCTCTGGTTGTGGCAAGTGCAGGAGGCAACCAATTGATGTGTCTCTCTCACATCAATATTTCTCTCTTTCTTTCCCTCTCTCTTCCACTCTCTCTAAAAATCAATGGAAAAATATCCTCAGGCGAGTAGTAAAAAAAAAAGTTAATTGTGTGTGTATGTGTGTGTGTGTGTGTGTGTGCATGTTGGGGTGAGGGAATGTGTGTGTTATGGTAGAGAGAAATGTTATCATTTTAAACAAGGGGGCTGAAATCTCATAAGGGGGGAAAGTCATCTTTGTTGGAAGAATAAATCACTTTGTTAGGAAAGGAAGCCCAGCACAGGGCCTGAATGACCTGGGCGACGGAAAGAGATGAACTGTTTTGCAGACACAGTGCAGTGGGGAGGCCTTTGAGTTTAGGCGGCCGTGGGTGTGGGAAGAGGGGATCGGAGGGAGTGAGATAGAAGAGTGAAGAATGGGAGTCATGGGGATAGGAAAGGGAAGCAATTTAGCTTCTCTGGGAATGACATGAAATTTGGTGAAATTTTAAGTTATCTGCCGAGCTGTGCTAGAATCCTCAGTAAACATCTACTCCACACAACTGCCTCTTGGGAGATGGGTAATGGTGCTTTAAGGAACTCACGGAAAAGGCACTGTTTTCCCATTTGGGTTGAGACAGAACTAAAAGAAGGAATCAGCCCTAAGAGGTGAGAGGCAACTGAGATTCAATGGCAAGAATGTCTGCTGCAAACAAAAAAAAAGAGATAACAGATAAAGTCATTTTTAAGTTAAAAAATTACATGGCTATACTGAAATCCAAAAGGAACGAGAGGGCACCTGGAGTAATCAGGTCAAAAAAGGTTGCAGCTATTTAGTGGAAACTGGTACAGGGTCTAGGGTGTCAAAGCACAGGGGGAGGCAGCAGTTAAATTTGCCTCAGGTTTGGTGGGGATGTGCTCAGTGTCAGAACGCATCAGCACAAGGTTCAAGATAGTGGTTCTCAAAGTGTGTTCCCGTGGCCGGCAGCATCTGCATCCCCTGGGAATGTGTTATGAACACCAATTCTTGGGTCTCATCCCATATCCACTGAATCAGGAACTCTGGGGAAGAGGCCCAAAGTCTGTGTTTTAACAAGGTGATTCTGTTGCATGTGAGAGTTTGAGAACTTGTTGGTTTTAAGCAACACCCGAGAGGATATTCTAGTAGTTACTGTTCATTCATTCATTCATTCATTCATCAATTTATTCAACAAGATATTTACTGAGTGCCTACTGTGTGCCAGATGTTGTTCTAGACTCCAGGAATACAGAGAACGAGAAGGATGAAGTCCTAGGTCTGGTGGTATTCTATGAGGATTTTAGCATATTCTTTCAAAAGTTCTCCAGGTGATCTAGGCCAACACCCTTAGCATTATTCTTTTCTGCTCACACTTCATGTCAGGAAATCTTGACTCTGTCTTCAAAATATATTCATAATTTGGCTTCTTGTCACCTCCACTGCCCTTACCTTGGACCAAACCACTATTGTCTGCAATAATCAGGGTGAGAGATGGTGGAGGTTTGAGCCAGAGTAGGAGAAGGGATAGGATAGGGTGGTGATCAAGTAGACATTGCTTCAACACTGTCACCAGAGTGATCTACTTAGGGCAGGGTCTTTGTCTACTTGCTCTCTGCTGTGACCTAAGTGTTCAGAACCTTGTTTGGGGTGTAGTAGGCACTCTATAAACACCCCTTCAATTAATAAGTAAAATGTTTAATGTGTGTTGCTATTGTAAATCAGCTTTCTTTTTTAATGATAGTTTCTGGCTATTTAGCTCAGGTTCTCAGGAATTGGTTACTATACATCTACTTGACATTCTGCCACTTTTAGCTTACTTAGATTTTGGGTCAATTTCCTTGGATTTTTAGAAGGTGATATTTTTCTCTTTCTCTCTTCTATGTGAATTTCCTTTTGTGAAAATCTGTAATTACAGAGTATCTGTAATCTCCATTTTAAAACTGTAATATCCTATTCTTTCTGAGGGCATGCCTTTCAGCATTTTCTCCATTGAGACAATATTATCGTGTGTGTGTGTGTGTGTGTGTGTGTGTGTGTGTGTGTACCCATTTGTACTCTTCACAAATGCACAAAGATTTTTAGCAAGTGCATGGTCTGTGTGTCTCCTGAGAAGCTACTAGAACTACCCAAGCTCCTCGGTTTACAGCTGCCTCTGTCTCCTGGGTATTTGAGCTGTTTCCCAGCTCCATGCCAGATTTCCCTCATCGGTAGAATGTGAATTTGGACGAGCTAATCCAAAGAGAGCTGTTTCTTAATGCTCTAATGTGGCCACAAAACTTAATTTGTACTGCTTTGTCTACTGAAGTGATAGATTAGGCTAATAATTTTCCTCGTGTTGAACCAATTTTGCACTTTTGATGGACTCATTCATTCCTTACTATAGTCTCTGGCACTTAAACACTGTTCATGAAGGAGGGAGGCAGAAAGAAATGACAATGAAAAGACCATGAGACTTTGAATAGAAAGAAGCTGGGTTGAAATCAAATTTCTCCCAGGAATATGCTGTGAGATTTAGAGTCTCGGTGTCATCCTTTGAAAAGGAAAATACTTGTCTAAAATATTTATTGTGACAATTAAATGAGATTGTACATATGAAAGAGATTTGCAAACTGTAAGGTACCATGAAAATATTTTTTATTAAAAAATAAAGGGTTACTAAATCCAGTATACTCCATCAGTATCACTAATTAAAAGAGAGCATCAGATTTTTCTGCTATTCTTAGCCTATGATGTGTAATTTGAATATATCTGGCCTCTAAGCACTCTCCCCCCAATATCCACTGCTAAATCTTGTTTACCAATATTATTGATATACTTCCCAGAATGTCACACTCCCTATCTCCTATGACCCATCCTGAAAACCAAAGGCTTCTACATTTTGGCAGTTGTAACTGCCATAAAGAAGCACTTAATACGAATTAACCATTAATTAACTCGTTGACACGGGTGTTGGCGTTTCTTGGGGCTTGGGTAAGGAATTGACAAAATCACATTGACTGTAGTTATCATTCACTAACTTTTTCTTTTTCATTCGAGTGGGTATATGCATTTTCATCAACAGTGGTGGTGCTGATTCTTAGAATAAGCTATGAAGTAAAAATATCTTAAAAAGATAAGTAGCTGTAGTAAAAAATACCTTTGCACTAAGGGCTAGGAAACCTGATTTTCCTAACCTTTAGGAAAATCAGCTCCACCACCTACTGTAAAAATCTGAGCAAGTCTGTAAATACCTTTGCCTCAGTTTCTTCACCTCTAAAAGGAAGATTTAGAAAAGATTTCAGGGGCCTTCCCAGCTCTGAAAGTCTATGATTCTAGGAGGTAATGGAGTGAAACTCTGACACTAAGAAAACTCTTAAAACCATCCAAATAAAAGTTAATAAAATTTAAATGATAAAATGGGAATATCACTCCAAGGCAGATTAAACCTAAAAAGGAGTCTTAACACATTTAAAAAGTAATTAGTTGAAAAAATGCACTACATGCAAAAAGTAATGCTGAGCACAACCCGAGAGCTAGTACAATAATGAAAAACTTCCCTGAGCTTAAAGTAGCTGACTTTCAATACCACAAAGAGCTGAAAAAACAACAACAACAACAACACAAAAAAACAAACAGAAAAAGGTAATTACATTCTTTGTTTTCTAAAACCAGGGAAAACAAATTCAGTATCACAGCAAACCACATTTTAAATAGTACACAGGCCTTAGAATTAACCTAGCGCAGTCCATGGACTGCGGGCAGCGGCGGCTACCAGAGCCAACCATGCCCTTGGAATCCCATGCGGCATCTCTTAGGACAGGACCCTGGGGGCTAAATACAGCCCAGAAGCCAGGCGCTGCTTGGTGGAAGTCTCCAGAAATCCTCCGGTTTAGCAGCAGCCCTGAGCTTACAAACGCCTGCTGACCGCAGCACAACTTTTCCTCCCTGGTTGATCCCAGTTGGACGTGCTGACGGCTCCACATACCTGCTAGGTTTGGAGCTCACGGTCGCCCATTTCCTGGCAGTTGATAAAAGCTTGGAGCAAACATGGCTGAGAAGAGCTTAGGCAACTGTGAGAACACTGGATCCGGCTGTCTACCAGCCTGGAGGAATGCTGAGGGTGCCTTCCGCAGCCTGTGAGTGCGGAATCCACAGGCCTTCCAGCTGCATCTAGGTTTACAGAGTGGGTGCCTATGAACAGGACGAATGGAAACAAAAGGAGACAAGCTGGCGGAGCAACTTGAACCAATGCCCTGATGTGTCTTGAGGAACTGTTCTCCCTTCCACCCCAACAGAACCTCCTGGCTCTGAATTGCCTTTGGTTTGCATGTAAATGGACTATGTGTTTCATAGGGACTTCGACCTCAAGGAAACACCAATCATTCATTTGTTCAACAAAATATTATTTGAGCATCTTCTGTGTGCCACGCACTGACCTATGCACTCACTGGTGGGCTTCATGGTACAGCTTTCTGAAACACCCATTTTTATTACACACCCTCATTACACTATACTTGTTTAGCACAAACATCTGTAACGGACCCACAATACTTCAAAATCAATTCACAATGTGTTTGTAGTTTTTTTTACTAATATATGCAGTCTAGATTAAAGAACATTCTCTTGACAACTGCAGTTTAAAATTTGAATTTATTATTTTTTGTCCAAACCACACTATGACAGCATTAAGAGAAATCAAGATGTTATTGTGGGACCTGCTAACCAGATGGAAAGGGGGGTTTGACATAGTAGCAAATGCAGGGACCTGTCCCGGATATCAATTTAGTGTTTGGAAAAAGCATCCTTTGTCAAGTGATGTTTAAACTGAGCCTGGGGTGTAAGAGGAGTTGGTCATTCATCAAAAAGGGGAGTGGGGGAGAGAGAACAGTCCAGGCAGAGGGAACAAAAGGTACAAGAGGACAGATTTCAGAGGGAAAACAAGTAAACAACATCCCATGAAGCAGAAGAGTGAATGAGAAAAATAAGCAGAAGGGACTGGAGATGTAGAAGGAGAGCAGATCATAACGGAGCAGCAGAATGGAGGGAGGGGTGTCGTCATCAAATTTTTATTTTAGGAAGACGACATTGGACTTCTGGCAACAAGCCTGCTGGCCCTAGTCCCCAGTTTGTAACCTATTAAAATAATCCAAAGAACATAAATAGAGAAGAGAACTGCATCTCCAACAAGTACAGTGAGAGTTGCAACTTCCAACTCACAGGCTAAAGAGAATATCTGCCAACGCAGTGAGTCTGGGACCCATTTGAAGGATACTGAGTGGTGATCTATGACCCTCCAGACCTGAGCAGGGTCCAGATTTCTCTAGTATTAAATGAGATGGACATTAATTGTAAGTTAGGGATTTACTGTGAGCCAGCTGTGCCTCCTGTCTGGGTAATCTGCTCAGTTGAAATGGGCAAACAATAAAAATTAAGAAAAAGGTTCTCTCTGAATATCTTCTGAAACAAGAATCTGGACTAAAGCTGTCAGCTGCTCCAGATCCCTTCTCTGCCCCACCACACACACCACTCTAGAGCAAATATCAGACTCAGGTAGAAGGGCCTCTGTCTCAAAGGAGAGATAATTTTAAAAGACCCTATTGTCTGTATCCATGGGTTATGCATATATGCATACAAGTTCTTTGGCTGATCTCTTCCCATATTTCTTGTCAGTAACCACTCTTGAGTTAGCATACACCATGCATTTATCATCTACTGGGTGAAGTAGAGCTACTGAGAAATAAGCCTGGGATATAACCAAAAGGAGAAATAATGGAGAGAATTCATCCTCTGGACAGTTCCTCTACATAAAGGTCAGTTGAGTATCTCTTCTGCCCTCTCTTTGCAGGTCGGCACACCTTGTTTTAAGAGGGCAACAATTTTTATGTTTGTGTATAAGCAACTCGAACAATAATGCTTCCTTGGATGAGTTTAAATGTGCTTATTCCTCCTCTGTCACTAATTAAACTGAATCCATGCATACAGGAAGCCGTTTGGCATTTGCCAGTATCCGTGCAGACCTGCTGTGTTTGATTGCCTTCGTTCATAGCAGTTGGATAGACCAGCTGACTTCCAGGATTGTCTCAATTATCTAGGTACCTTGTCACCTTCCTGGCCAAGTTTTAACATCTTCACATAATCCCTGTAGAGAGCGTGTGTTTTAAATGTGGCCTCATCTGGAGGATTAGTGAAAATATTGGGCGCTTCCTCCATAGGTGGCTAATGAAGGCCCCAGTGATGACAATACTACAAATGACTTTAAAATAGTTCCTATTTTTGTCAGTGCTAAAAATACTCTTCCAGATTTACTATGTACCTTTCCAAATGAAGAATTTGGAAAAAAAAAGTCTGCATACCAACCTTATTAGACTAACGATGCAACATTTAAGAAGATGCATCTATGAATTATAAATAATGTATAATCGGGCTATATAATTTGGTGCATACTACAAAAATTGCTGCTTTTTTCTCAGGGGGTAATTTTTTCCACTTGTGGATTTATATTGAAGTCCCAAGCCCTGGTGGTGAGATCGATGGCCAGAGCTTTAATTGGGGCTCTCTGGTGATTATCTAGATTGGCAGCTGCTGTCAATCAGCTTCTAAAGAAATTTCTGAGCCAATGATTAGGCTACTCCTGGAGATGTTAGGCCCTTAGGGGCAATGTCAAGGCTCCCAATCACAGGGAACCCTTAAGCACAGTGGAGGTACAATTTTCCAAGTTGCTGGCTTACCTGGCAACATACGTGTCCCAGCTTTCTGGCTGAGTCAACTCAGAAGGATATCATGGCACGCACTAAATCCATATGATTTTATAAAAACAACAACAATGGGACAAGTCCCCTGACAGCTTCATTTAAAGCAAAACAATAATATCCTGTGTATATTATAGAGCACTTCATAGTTTCATATTTATATAATTGAATGCCATTGATGAAGTAACAATGTACTGATGTTATTTTCTGTGTGGGGGGGAGGGGGAGATACAATGTTCACAAAATTTCTCCCCTCTTGGTACATGTCATATTCCTTTAGAAATGCTCTTTTCATATGAATTAAAAATCCAAACTATCTTTAGATTAATTTAACATTTTATAATGGCTTAATCTCATGAATTCAGATCCCATAAATTTAAATAGTATAGTTCAAGTAGGATTGAGTTAAATTATTTTTTCCCTCATTCTTGAATTATGGTGAATAATGGTAAGAAGTGCTTTGTTTTTTAAAAAATGAGCTGCTGCTTTCTTATAAAGTTTAAGGTACATGTATTTCCCAATTCCACTCTCAGGTATTTCCTCAAGACAATGGAAATATATGTTCACCAGAGATTTGCACACAAATGTTCAGAGCAGCTTTATTTATAATAACTAAAAACTGGAAACAACCCAAACAGTCACTGACAGGTAAATGGGTAAACAATTGTGGTATGCCCAAACAATAGAATATTGTGCAGAAATAGAGTAACATTAACTACTGATACCTAGGGATGAGTCTCAAAAACATAAGAATGCAGAGTCGAAGAAGGCCAGACACAAAAGATTATATGCTGTATATTTATATGAAATTCTAGAACATGCACACTTAATTTATAGTGACAGAAAGATAATCAATGGTTGCCTAGAGGGGGTGTGGAGCTATTGACTGGGCAAGGGCACAAGGGAACTTTCTGAGGTCATGAAAATGTTCTAGATGTTGACTGAGGTGGTAGTCATATGGGTATATATGTTTGTCAAACTCAATGAACAACACACTTTTTGAACTATGTGGGCACTTTGTTGTATGCCTTTATAAATTAGATTTTAAAACAACATGCCATTACATATATCTATAATAATCAAAATTCTGCCCTATCTCTTGTGTATGTCTGTGCTTCCCCTCTTTCCAAACAATTTTTTAAATATTATTTTCAATATGCAAATGGTATAGTGAATTCCAGTTTGAGTTCGACAAGTATCTTATAAAACATGAAAAGGAAGATCCAACCTTCCACCCCATATCTAATAGGTCCTTAAATTGTACTTACGCTGATTCCTAAACATTTCTTGCATCTTTACACTGCTGCTTAGCTTTACTTCTGCTGCCTTAATTTAGCTTTCAATTATCTCCTGACCAGTCTCCTTCCTGCATTGATTTCATTTGAACAAAAGGATCTCCCACGGTATCTCCCAGGTGCCAGAAAACAAAATGGTATCCAGAGGCCTTACACTTAAGAGACGGGCAGGGAACTACAAGGGGTGGTACTGGATAGGGCATTGGGGAAGCTTGATGAGGGTCTCTTATGCTTGCTTCCAAGACTCTCATAGTAAACATGTGAACCTGAGTAAACTAATTGTTATTAATACTGTTGCTGTTTTCTGTGCTTGTTTTAGTTAGTCTGTTAGTGAAGCCCCTTCGGAAAGTACTCGCCCATTTCAATTATGTTCAGGAGAAACAGGGAAAGAGTTTGTGTTCCTGAGGAGCTGGTGGGGAAGGGCCAGGTGTGGTGATGGTTATAGTAATCAAAGGCAAAGAACCTCAATATAGACAGGCTACTAGGAAGGGCAGAACCAAAGCCCAAAGGTGCAGCCTACCCGAACCCCTAGCATCCACCCACCCTTCACAATTTTTTTCTAAGTCGTTGCTTTTCTGCCTGCCTCTAAGAGCATTCTGTCCTGTATGTATTAAGGGAGTGATTTCCATTCTGTCTGTATCCTCACTTCCTTCCTGATTGCCAGAGAGGTTGTGATAGTGAATAGTCACCCAGGAGGAAAAAGGTGGCAATGTTAGGCCAGCTGAGTCCATTGCAAAAGGTGTCTAAGAGCCTTTCCCCTCTCCGAAAGTGCCTTTTAGCAAGACTCAGGTTGGGTAGCCTCCAGTGAGAGATTTCCCGTCGATTACACACTTGTCAGGAGAAGCACAGGCCCAGCTTAGAGATTTCCACCTTAAACTTTCAAAAGAAGCCACTTGCTAAAGGTTCTGGAGCTGGGGATGCCAGAGGAGCCACTAAAAATCAAACCAGTGAGCAGAAACTGAATTTGACTTTGGGTCCCAGGGGCCAAAGAGATGGAGATGAAAGCTGACAGGTTCCTACTTGACAAGGCCTCTGTGGAGTGGAAATGGTGACTTGAAAATCGGAGTGGCACTTCCTCTCCATGGGCCGTCCTGTGAGCGAGGCCTGAACATCCCCACCCAGTCCCTGGATGCACAGGCTCCAGGGCCCACTGGCTGGGCTGTCAGCAGGCAGGCCCTGCCACCCCAACGCAGGACATGTCTTTGGGGATACAGCTTTAACCTCAAAAACAACCATGGGTTTAGCCCAGAAGATACGTTTTCGTGGTCAACAAAGCAGTGCACATTTTATCCTAGGGAATCCTTGGGCATGACCCCTGCTTTTAGAATATCTTCTAGTCCTGGCTCTGCTAGTGATAAACTGGGTGAACTTGAAATTGACTAAGTCACTTAGTCTTTAGGAGCCAGAGTTTTCCTAACTACAGAACAAAGAGAGCTCATTGTTTCGTGGAACAGATGGGACATGGAAACAACAATGTTGTCAGAAGCTGGTGGTAACGTGTGGAGCCCAGAAAGAGGCGAGATTTGAACCCGGTCCTGAGAAAGCTGTAAGAGTTTTCCAGTCAGGCAAGGGAGAATATTCTGGGAAAGGTAACAGATTTCTAAAGGACTGTGGAGGCAGGAAAGGGAGGGGAGGTTCGATGAGGCCAGCGTGTGGGAGAAGCAATCGACTTGAGGGCATGAGAGTTGGGGGGAAGCTAGAGGTGCTTCACATGTAGAATCAGGAGGTGATGCCCACTTAACTGGGGATCCCCACATTCAGAGGAAGGCCTACTGGCTCTTGCCTTGGGTGACTGGGCAGATGGTGATTTAATTAAATAAAATGCCCAAAGCAGGGTGAGAAAATGATGAATCCATTTTCTGACACGTTGAAATGGAAGTACCCATAGTTAAACCAGCTTACATGTCCAGCAGACAGCTGTGTAGACAGGCCTAGAGCTCAGAGGACTGGTTGAAGCTGGAGGTATAGATCTGGGTATCATCGGCTTATATTGATTTAGAGAATTTCAAAGTTTCCTTCTAAATCTAAGTTCATAGGGTCTGTGGTTCCAACTTTTGTAGGAAAGGAAAAGTTTAAAAATCAACTTTTCTTCTCTCCCTGGCATATTATTCCAGTGAGACACTTGGGGTTTCCTTCCCCTCCCTCCCTTTGTGTGGTGTTTATGTGCCCCTTAAGGATGGTCCTAGGATTCTTGCTACTAAATTTTGTTTTCTTGAGTTTCTGTCAGCTACTACTTGCAGTATTTTGGTCAACACAGACAATAAAACAGTAATCTGACATCAATGATGAATCCCCAAAAAGGCTGGGGAAAGATTCTCAGCAATTTTCATCAGTTATCAATGGCTCCCCATTTTATGTGAAACAAAGTTTAGGCTCTTCAGTTTTATATTCAAGTCTCTCTCTTCCTTTCTCTCTCTCTCTCTCTCTCTCTCTCTCTCTCTCTCTCTCTCTCTCCCCCCCCCCCATTGACCATGTCATGAGCAGGCCCATGCAGAGGCCCATGGGGTGAGATACGAAGGCCTCCAGCCACCAGCCACATGAGTGAACTTGGTGGCAGGTTGTCTAGCCCAGTCAAGCCTTCAGGTGACTGAAGCCGCAGAGACACCTTATCTGCAGCCAAGTCACTCCTAGATTTCTCAGAAACTGTGAGAAAAATGTTTGTTTCTTTAAACCTCTAAATTTTGGGGGAATTTTTAAGGTATGATCAGGAGAAAAAGAAAGGTGCTTTTCTGATAATATGTGGAAGATGGGCCAGGAAAGGTTTAGAATATCAGCTATTTGAAAGGAGAGCTCAGCAGGGCGCTAAAAACATGGGGTCTCATATAGATTCTTTATTTCTTTTATTAAATTTATTGGGGTGAGATTGGTTAATAAAATTATATAGGTTTCAATTGTACAATTCTATAATACATCATCTGTATATTGTATTGTGTTCACCACCCGAAGTCAAGTCTCTTTCCGTCACCATTTATCCCTCCTTTACCCTCTTCTAACTCCCCCCACCATATCTTCACCAAGACTTGTTATGTCTTGTCTTTTTTATAGTAGCCATTCTGACAGGTATAAGGTGATATCTCATTGTGGTTTTAATTTGCATTTCTCTGATGATTATTGATGTTGAGCATCTTTTCATATGTCTATTGGCCATCTGTATGTCCCCTTTGGAAAAGTGTCTATTCAGGTCCTTTGCCCACTTTTTAATTTGATTGTTTGTTTGTTTTGGTATTGAGTTGTATGAGTTCTTTATATCTTTTGGATATTAACCCCTTACCAGATGTATCATTGGCAAGTACATTCTCCCATTCAGTAGGTTGTCTTTTCATTTTGTTGATGGTTTTCTTTGCTGTACATCTCCATACTTCTTGTTACTTCTTTGTCCCATTAGAAGCAAAATTATAAGACTTTACTGAAAAAGTGGAAAATCCAAGTCATAGAGGAACACAGTGTGAAAGTTATTATCCCATTATGCTCTTATCTAGGAACTGATTGAATTTCTGAAAGCCCTTGAGGTGCTCCTGCTGGCACTGGGACTGAGGGCTCAAAGCAGAGAAGCAGGAGATGTGGGGAAATGCTTTCGCTGCATGAATTCCTTCTCACACCTGGCGATGGAATGAAATATGCAAGGAGTGGAATGGGAGTATAAATATTGCAGTAATGATGGTAATGCTGTCATACCTGGTATGGGGATGAGGTTTGGTTTAGTCCTGGAAGGATGAGGCAGGGAGTATGATGAGAACGATTCTGAGATGCTGACAAAACCCTGAGTGGTGTGGTTTTGTGTGGAGAGTATGTTAAGAAACTTGCGCAATTTCTGCCTGCTTAGTCCACCATCAAGAAAATTATCTTATCTTTTTTCCTCTCATTTCCTGTTACAGGTAGCACAACTAGAGATTAGAATTAAAAAGATGTTCCTGGGGCTTTCTCTGAACACAATGGCCCCACCCCAATGACAGGAAAAGGATTGATGCTAGGAATTACCAACTTGTAAATGGAAATTAATACTGTAATTAGCAATATAGGAGAATCCATCTTATTGTAAATAGTGATGCTTATAGATTGTGATATTCCCCCTGGGATCAGCAGGTTATTTAAAAGGAATAAATCAAGAATCACATTCAGGCCCATGAAGCGTACCGGAAATATTCAGAGCAGACATACACCTAACACTGACAATTTTTTCACCAGGGTTGTAATACAGTGGGTAAAGTCAATTTCTAAAAAGATACACATTTGTGATTTTTGGCACTTCTTAGATGGAAGAGTTTTCAGATTTGTTTGTGAATATCAACATTGTCACCTAGACAGCTTTCTAGTAAACAGACTGGAGACATTGGATATAAAGAGTATTCTCTCAGAAAAATGAGGGTACTGCATTTCAAATAAAAGCAAGGCTCTCCATGGGTGAAATATAAACACTTAATAAAGCTGCAGCTCTGATAAAAAAAAAAAAAAAGAAAGAAAAAAAACCTATACAATAGCCTTACGTTTCTATAGCTGTTTAAAATGTGGAACCTGCTTTCACATCCATTAACTCACGTGATGTGGTGTGTGTGTATATGTGTGTGTGTGTGTGGTGGGGGCGTGTGTGGGAGGAGGTAAATGAGAGGGATGTAAAAAAAATGATGCTCATCTTACAGATGAGGAAGTGGAGCCCGGAAAGATTCCAGCTCACACTGCCTCCCAACAGACTGCGTGTATTTAAGGTTAACAAATTGCAGCCTTACTTATCTAGGCAGCATAAAGCCCTGAACGGGGGAGGGAAGGAGAGGAGGAGGGCATTCTAGCCACAGCAGGGTTCAAGTTTATGAGTTCAAGAATGAACTGATGCAAGGCAGTTAGGAAAACTACTCCCCTCGCCCCATGAATATGGACATTAGGAATAGTAGAATTTCATCTCACTGTCCCCATTATTACACCCACATGTGACCGATTGGTCAGGGCCCTGCTAGTTACGGGCATCACTTCTGCCTGAATCGGAGCTTTTCGTGTGTTGGGGTCTTCCCTTTAGACCACGAACCCACAGAGCAGCAGCCGGGCCTTTCCTATTTCGTCTCCATCCAGTGCCCATCCCAGTGCCAGAGCTTCATAAACATGTGTGGGCTGAAATTGGCATGGGACAGACACTTTGCATGGCACCAATTGGTTAGTGATACAGGCATGCAGACGGGAAGACACGGTCACATCCCCTGGGAGGGCTCGAGGTCTCAGATGCTTCCCTGTTAAACCATGTGGCCCAGGTCTTATCCTTTTGCATACTTTGCTCCCATTTCTTGAGATGAAGTCAGTTTTAGGCAACTCCCTACCTTCGTACAGATTAAAAGTTTGTCTGAAAGTTGTGATAAATTCATATGCAAAAAAGAAGTGGTTTCCATTTCCCCAGACTTTAAATCCCCTATCAGGAGCACTAGTCTCCATGGCAGGGTTGGGGAAACCCTGCAAACACCCAAAAGTGATAGCTCATGTGATGTTACATCCCCCACCCCCACCCTGACCCGCGTCCCAAACCCCCATCCCAGCCTGGTTCTCAGGGAAGGACAGGACAGAATGC
The DNA here is from genome assembly GCF_963259705.1 of Myotis daubentonii. Lineage (NCBI taxonomy): Eukaryota > Metazoa > Chordata > Mammalia > Chiroptera > Vespertilionidae > Myotis > Myotis daubentonii. The sequence continues at coordinate 56,452,296 of NC_081850.1, read as the reverse complement.
ATGTGACTGCAATGTCAGGGATTAGTGCCTAACATTCAAGGAGAAAATCTTCATCAACTTTAAAGGGATAATGCAGCATTTAATAACCATTCCTATTTTGTGTAAAAAAGGGAGAAAAGGATTATAATAATTATAAGTGTAAGTATAGACAAAAGACAGGAAAGAAATAGACCCCAAAAATCTAGCTGGTTGGATTACGATTTGGTCTTGTTTCATCTTTTCTATATTTGTTTTGCTATAATGTACTCATTTCTTTAACATCTATTAATGCTTCTTAATTTATTTTTATCTACTTGTGAGACATTAAAAACATTACGAATAAGACGAAGACCACAATCCCCAATTCCCAGAGATGATCCTGGGATTTTTGTATGCATCTACCCAGGTGGGCCTCAAATCTCTCATGGTTAGAGACCTTACATACTTTGCTCCTCGTATTAAATTAGGAACAGCAACTCTGCACCTGCTTGAAGTCAGAGGTGAAACATGTACTTTGGGGTCCCAACTTGTCTGAGACAATGTAAGTCCATCATGTTATACCAGGAAACAGTACTTTTGAGGCTCTCACAAGGTGGCAGGTCTGCAATGCTTCATTGTCAGCCTAGAACATTAGACCTGCAAGGACTCGAGAGACCACCCAGCAGACACTGTACTTCATAGATGAGGACATGGAGTCCCAAAGAGGAAAGGTATCACCATCCCCCAGTGACAGAATCAGATGGAACCTCAAGTCCTTGAGCTCCAGGAAGCTTGCTGGCTTCTCTATAGTGCTCATCTGGGCTTTGGTGATAGTGTTTTGGGGGACAGCTTCCAAAATTAATATGTATGTAAGAAATAGCTGAAAAAATTTTTAACTTTACAAAATTAAGGTAAAATATAAAAATAATTAGGATTTGCTCTTTAGACATAAGAATACCAAAACATTTTTAACTGTGACATGATTTCTTAGCTGTAGGACAAATTCCTAAGTAACACATTACCTAGAAAATGTTTCCATGCCCAAGGTAATTCTTTTAAAGAAAATGCCCAACTCATCATCCATTCAATTCAACATTAAAATATGTGAGTAAAAACATACCTACAAATATGGAAAAATATGATGATTTAAATAACTAACAAATAATTGGAATCCTAATGTGATTTAAAAAAATATATATCATTCTTATCCAAGGATGAGGGTATTTGAAAAGTTTTGAATCCTTAAAACAGAAAAATTCCCCCCAAATTCCAAAATGACTATGAAAGCAATTAATTTTACAAAACATTAGCGCTTTTTTTATAGTGTATCCCAAAAATGTATTCACACACTCTGAATAATTAAAAAGGCAGTGTTTATTAAAATACATTTCATTTTGTATTAAAATACATTTTAAAATTGAGCTACTAGCTGTTAAAGTATGTATATATTTTGGGGGACACCCTGTATTTTTTTTTCAGTTTAGAAAAATTTCACCCATTATCTTGTATATTGCCCCATTTTCTCATCTATTACTCATTCTTTCTCTCTTTCTTGGAATTCCACATACATGGTGGGTATGACTCTGAGCTCAGGAGAAATTCACAAAAATGAAAATGCATTCTATACATTATGTATGTCATACTGTATTTTTTCTTTATTTTTTTCTGTGCCTTGCTGTACATATTTTCTTCTTACCTATCTTTTTAAATCTTTATTGTTGAGATTATTATAGATGTCCCTCTCTTTTCCTCCCATAGCTCCCTCCACCCAGTTCCCACCCCACCCCAGGCCCTTGCCACCCCATTGTCTGTGTCCATAGGTACTACATACATGCATATAAGTTCTTTGTCTAATTTCTTCCTGCACCCCCCTACACCCCTTTCCCTCTGAGAATTGTCAGTCTGTTCCATTTCCATGCCCTTGATTCTATTCCACTCACCAGTTTATTCTGTTCATCAGATTTTTTATTCATTTGATTTTTAGGTTCACTTGTTGATAGATATGTATTTGTTGTCACTTTGTTGCTCATAATTTTTTATCTTCACCGTTTTCTTCTTCCTTTTCTTAAAGAATACCCTTCAGCATTTCATATAATACTGCTTTGGTGGTGATGAACTCCTTTAGCTTTTTCTTGTCTGTGAAGCTCTTTATCTGACCTTCAATTCTAAATGATAGCTTTGCTGGGTAGAGTATTCTTGGTTGTAGGGTCTTGCTATTCATCACGTTGAATATTTCTTGCCACTCCCTTCTGGCCTGCATAGTTTCTGTTGAGAAATCAGCTGACAGTCGTATGGGTACTCCCTTGTAGGTAACTAACTGTTTTTTTCTTGCTGCTTTTTAAGATTCTCTCTTTGTCTTTTGCCCTTGCCATTTTAATTATGATGTGTCTTGGTGTGTTCCTCTTTGAATTCCTCTTGTTTGGGGTTCTCTGTACTTCCTGGACTTGCAAATCTATTTCTTTCATTAGGTATTTCTGTCATTATTTCTTCAAATAGGTTTTCAATATCTTGCTCCCTGTCTTCTTCTGTCACCCCCACAATTCGGATGTTGGTACACTTGAAGTTGTCCCAGAGGCTCCTTACACTGTCTTCATATTTTTGGATTCATTTTTCTTTTTGCTCTTCTGGTTGGATGTATTTTGCTTCCTCGTATTTCAAATCATTGACTTGATTCTTGGGATCCTCTAGTCTACTGTTGAATCCCTGTATATTATTACTCTTTATTTCAGCCAGTGTATGCTTAATTTCTGACTGGTCCTTTCCCATTTTATTTATTTATTTATTTATTTATTTATTTATTTATTGGCATTCTCACTAGATCCTTGAAGGTCTCATGAAGTTCCTCAGAGGTATCTAGAAGATTTTTGAGTAACCTTATAACTGTGGGTTTGAACTCTATATCCAGTAGTTTGCTTTCTTCCATTTCTTTCATTTGTGACATGTTTCTTTGTCTCTGCATTTTGGCTGCTTCCTTGTGTTTGTTTCTATGTATTGAGTAGCTGCTAAGTCTCCTTGAGTTGATAGAGTGGCCTTGTGTAGTAGAGTCCTATAGGGCCCAGTGGCTCAGCCTCCCCAATCACCTGAGGTGGACACTCTTTGTATACCCCTTTGTGGGCTGTGTGCACAGTCTTGGTGTAGTTGAGCCTTGATTGCTTGTTGGTATTACTGGGAGGAATTGACCTCCAGGCCAATTGGCTGTGGGGACAAGCTGTGACTATAGTGGGAGAGCTGCTATGCAGGAGACACCCTTATGGGGGCAGGACTTGCTTCAGTGGGGCTTTGGTGCTCTCTGAGTCTGCCCCTTGAGTGTGTCTCTTATGGATGTGAAGAGTTGTAATCTGGTATGGCCTCACAATGACCACTGGGTACACTGGCTCTTAGATCTCCAAGGAGGTACAAAGTTAGCCACTGCCTGGGCCTACCCAGCAGGAGCTACAGAGAGATCTGCAGATTCCTCCTCTTTGTATCAGGTTTGGAAGTGCCCAGGTGAGGCCCAGCTGTGAAGCAAGGCAGGCTGGCGCTGGTCCCAGCCTTGGGCTTTTTATTGATAGCTTTGGGGCTCCCTGACCCCAGCTGCAGCTTGTTTGACAGATTCTAGGCTGAGAAAGGACAGGACATTCATGTGCAAAAGCCGCTGCAGCACAGCTTGGTTGGGGTTGTAAATTGTGTGGGGTGGGGTCTCAGGGAATCTCCAGGGTGGAGCGAACAGAAATGTCTGCCAGTCAGCCCTGCCCCGGGGAGGTCCCAGCATGGGAACAATGACTGCTGTGAGCACCTCCATCTGAAAGAAAGCCACCCCTGTGTGTCTGCCCCAATGCCAGACAGTCCAGTGTCTCCCCATATCTGTCTGGGTCCCCCAGAGCCTCGCCCAGCACTGGAGCTCAGAGGAAGAGGGAGCTTGTAAATTCAGTTCGCGGTGCCGACCTTTTAAGAGGAGCAGCTGGGTCTCTAGCAGCCTGTGTGCCACTCGGCCCCGTCCGCATTTGTTTTCACAGTCTGTAGTTCTTACTGCCCGTAGGGACTTCTTTCCCCAGCTCTGGAACCCTGGGCTGGGGGGCTGGTGTGGGGCCGGGACTTCTTGTCCCTCCAAGTGGCCTCCAAAGAGGCGATCTCCCTCCGGATTGAAAAAGCGGCACACCCGGGTGCCGACCAGCCTGTTCCGTGCCTCCGCATCTCCTGCCAGTCTCAATGCGCTGTCTGCTTCACCTCTCTAGTTGTAGTACTTCCACTCAGCCAGCTTTCCCGCAGTTCTGGATGATAGCTGTTTGTATTTTAGTTGTAATTTTGATGTGGTTGTGGGAGGCAGCAAGTACAGGCGTAAGTTTACCTATGTCGCCATCTTGGTTCCTCTCACAAAACATTAGCTCTTAACAAAGAGATATCCATCTCAGGCTTGGAAGAAAAGGAAAGATTTGAAAAACTAACATAAAAGATGAGGCTTATTATTGTGTCCAATGTGACTACTTAGATGAAATATTGATAAACTTTGATCCATATGTTTTGGGGGGGGGGGGTTTTGTAATACCTGAAACAGGTGAAAAAACATTTGCCTATTATTTTCTCTTTTAAGGTAAAGCCTTCAATTAGTGTATGCAAAAGTCATCAAGGGGATTTATCAGGCTTAGGGTAAAATGTTAACAAGAAGCTGACCCGTCTGGATGCTAACGTAAGGCAATGAAGTCTCGGGTGTCATCTTGGAGCATACCATCCCGGATCCTCCTTCCATAGACCAGGACTGGAGAAACAGTGTTGGTTTAAGCCCTTTTGCATGTCAGTCCTGGGAACTGAGATTTCTTACCTTCTGTTAGTAATGACTTCCAGTGCTGAGTTACTTCTGCTACTCCTCCCTCCCAGGAGGAAGAACCAAGGGGAAAGGTTAAGTGATTTATACAAAATAAAGTAGACATGCAGTGACCTGAAATTGGGATTTTTCAGATGATATCAAAATTATCCCTAAGGTAGAGAAAGAGATAGCACTTTATAGTCATTATCTTTAGTTCTCTGGTGCCGTATAACAAATTACCCCAGAACTTTGTGATTTAAAACAGCAAACATTTATTATCTCACATTGGCAGTGGGCGGAAACTCAGAGGAAGCTTAGCTGAGTGGTTCTGGCTTAGTGTCTCTCCTGGGGTTGCTCTCAAGATATTAACTAGAGCTGCTGCCCTCCTAAGGCATGACTTGGGCTAGAGCAGTGATGGCGAACCTATGACACGCATGTCAGAGGTGACACGCGAACTCACTTTTTTTGGTTGATTTTTCTTTGTTAAATGGCATTTAAATATATAAAATAAATATCAAAAATATAATTCTTTATTTTACTCTGGTTGCAAATATCAAAAAATTTCTGTATGTGACACGGCACCAGAGTTAAGTTAGGGTTTTTCAAAATGCTGACACGCCGAGCTCAAAAGATTCGCCATCACTGGGCTAGAGAGTCTGCTCTCAGGTAGCTTACACCTCTCGATGGCAAATGGTGGTGGCTATTGGCAAGGGCCTCAGTCCCTAGCCACGTGGACCTCTCCATCACGCTGCTTGTCTCACATCATGACACTGGCTTCCTGGAGCAAGTGATACAAGAAAGAACAAGGCAAAGTCATAATATCATTTATGACCTTGCCTCGGAAGATACACACCACAATTATTACACTACCCCGTTGGTTAAACAAATCAGCCCCCTTCAGTGTGCAAGGGCTATACAAGGGCATGAACACTAGTCACTGAGGATCACTGGGCCCATCTTGGAGGCTGCCTACCATAATTTCTTTAAGAACCTGTGAGCACACAAAAAACCACATTCATACTCCATTTTGAAGATTTGAAGTTTTGAAGAAATTTTTTCATCCCAGAGGGTGAAAGCTGCCTTCCCAAAGAGGCTGGAAGATGGACATGAGCTCAAGTCCTCTGAGGCCGGTTGTCTGCCACACCTCACGGAGTGGAAGCCGGTGGGTCTCAGTGCAGCACAGGTTTACTCCTTTCTGTGACCCTGTCCAAACTTCATAATAGAGAAGGTGGGTATATGTAGGTAATAATGCAAGCTCAGGCATTCTTTGGAGCCCCCAAACGCTTGGGGTGGAGCCCATATCTGGCTCCTACCTCCCATATCTCCATGCCCAATCCTAACTATTCTTATCTTTTGCCTTAATTTTGTAAAATTAAAATATTTTCCAGCATTTGGGGTGGAGCCCATAGCTGGCTCCTATCTCCCACCTCAACTCCTATTTACTACTAAATAGGTAAATAGGTTTTCTCCTTCTTCCTGCCCACAAAGATGTTCCCTTTATTCCCAGTGTGATTCAAGCATTTTAAAGGTTTATTAATATTCCTTTGCATTCAGAGAAGAGAAGCAGTTTGTGTGCTTCCTCCTCCTGACAAGAAGAGCAGTATTTGACCTCTCTGGCTATGGTTCCTCATTTTTTAAAAAAAGAAGCAAAACTCACATTTATAGGGACGTGAGCAACCAAAAAACATTTATAGAGCAAAGCATCATAATCAATATTATTGGGCACTTTACTCTCCTTGGACCTCAATCTCTCCATCTAAAAATGAATGAATTGGACAAGCCTGGGGATGGGAAATGGGCTTCCGTGTACCCACTCTGTCACGGAAAAGCTACGTGGGCTGTCTTGAGAAGAGATGTGAGACCGGATCTCAGGTAGCAGGAATGATGCCATAATAGGTTAGTGATGTCTGCTGAGGTGGTGACAGTCATATATCTCTCTGCTTTCCCTGGAGTAGATAATCAGTTAGGTCTGCTGAACTTCAGGGGTATAAAGTTCTATAACCCACTGCCGCCTTCTCACACACAGGAGAAATGTCCTGAGCCAATCTCTGGAGTATCCGGAGTTTTCTCTGACCGGCTCAGTCATCATCAGCGAGCCTGTGCAAGGTTTTATTCTCTTTTGTAAATAGCCAGCTGGCGACTTAATTGAATTCCCCCAGTTGTTTTCCAAACAACCAGGAGTAGGACCAAATTCAGTCTTTTCTTCAAACTAGTTTTGCGTGTCTCTGTGACATGACGATATATGTTATTTTAAACTCTCCTTATTTTTAATGATATAAACAATGAAAGCCCAAAGTAAGAGAAAGGAGCTAACACATTTATTCCCATTCTGCCATCTGTTTAAAGCTGCTGATGTAATTCCAGTTTGCAATTGCATTAGCGCTTGCCTCCTGGACTTCTTCCTTATTTCCTTTCATATTTCAGGCCTTCTGTGCTTAAGAGAAAGCACTGACTGCCTCTAGGATCTTGGTCAATTAATGCGGAGCTGCAGTCCCGCTCTGGCCATGTCCAAACTGGTCTTGATTTGGATTTCCTTCACGATTAGGGAGAATGCCTCTAACCGGAGTGTTATTTGCTTAAACGTATTTGGTATTTAAGGTTTGATTAGTGATGTTTTCAGCAATATCACCAACAATCAGCAGATTTGTTTACACGTCGGAGGATGGCAGAGATTAAGGGTTGTGGTCGCGCATACTCAATCATCGCATGTTGGCTTTTCTAAAAAAAAAAAACAACAACAACAACAACTTTTATCTCTTGAATTATCTCAGAATTCAATTTTAATTTTTTTTTTTAATGAAGCTGTTTTACACTGGTTTAAATAATATTGCGCAAGAGGGTTTTGTTAAATCACGTGAGATGTTGCAGGGTGTGTGGGGGTCTTTTATGAGGCTAGGTCTCATTGAAAATTATATTTTGGCTGGATGGGCAGAGTGTAGTTTTTTGGGTTTGTTTGTTTGTTTTGCGTGGATATGCACTAGGGGCATGGGCCAAGCCCCTCTTCTTTTTATTTTCAAATATCCACCCTACAGGGACTTGGTATTGGGTGAAGTTGACAAGGTTTGTGAGGATAGCAGTGGGATTGGGGCAGGAAAACTGGAAACTCAGCTGTCTTCACTTTTCTGAGCCTCAGTTTCCCCACGTGGGATATTATACTAACTGATTCTAACGCCTTTCTCCTCTTAGCAAATCCTGTTTATATCTGAAATAGGCCCCTTTTCCCTTTTCCTGATATTGGTGTAGTAGATGGCACAGCTATGGGTATGAAATTGAACCTCATGCCAGAACCTCATGCCATCAGGATAATGAAGGTTGGATTGGAAGTGACCTGAAGGACTCGCAGTCATCCCCACCCTCTAAGGGCACGGCCAACAGAGAGGAGTGTGTTCACTGGGTACCCAGGACACTGATTGACTTCAGCGCAGGTTTATCCAGAGTGCCACTCATTATTCAGAATTCAGACCGTGGCTCATCACTGTGGCTCAGGGCCATCTGTGGATTTTTTTAAAAAAAATAGGAATGTCTGGGTCCTACATTTGACTCGCCAAATCAGAATTTTGGGGAGTGGGGACTAGGTATGTGTATATTACAAAGCTCCCTGGCTCATTCTGAGCCCCAGCCAAGGTGGAAGCTTTTCATTGAGATGGAGTGGAGTCAGAATGAGATCTGACTAGGGAATCCAGACACCAGGGTTTGAGCCATGACCCAAGTACTCAGGGTGCACAGAGGAAGGAAGAGAACTAATATGACCAGGGAAAATCAGGGAACCTTCCTGGAGGAGGTAACATTTGAGTTAGACCTGGAAGAATGAGTAGGATTTTTTTTTTTTTTTTTAGGGAATAAAAAATAGTTGAGAGAAAGAAGGCATTGAAATGTGTCACAAAGACTGTGAAGGTTGAATCCCGGTCATGGCACATACCTAGGTTGCAGGTTTGATCCCGATTGGGGCAAGTATAGGAGGCACAGGTAGGGATGGGAACTTTATCCCTGAGAAACCTTCAGGGAAGATGGAGTTAGGCCCTGAGGCTGAAAGGATTTTGATCAGTGGGGAAATAGCATACAGTGTTGCAATCTAAAGCATAGCATCCCGGAAGGCACAGAGCATGGTAGAGTTGGCTATGTTTCAGAACTACTGAGAAGACAATGGTGAATGGTGGCTGGAGCTTGGGGCGGGGGGGGGGGGGGGGGGGGGGGGAGACAGACAGAGAGAGAGAGAGAGAGAGAGAGAGAGAGAGAACACTTCCATGCCTACATCGGGTGGTGCTCAGGAGGACATATGGTCAGGGAAGTGTTTGGGGGCCAGGAGTTCAGGAGTTTAAGAAATTAGATGGAATGAGTTACAACCCAGTTCCTGAATTAGTCATTTTGCTTCCTTTCTTAATGGATTTCATTACAGACATTCAAGTTCCCCTAAGCATTGCCACTTTTCTCTTATTATAATTTGTTTGTTTGCTTGTTTGTTTGTTTTACAGTTCTTCTGTGATCAGTTAGGGAAAGGTTGTAAGATGGATAAGAACAGCAAGACTCAATGATTATTTAACAAGTAATAAACTGAGTGCAGTCAGACGAGCCTGTCATTGGAAGCCTGACTCTGCTATCTGAAGCGAACATGGCAGAGCTCATTTATTTAATTAGAAGCTGTTTTTACTGGGCTCCGTCCAGGAGGACAGTGGGTGTATTCTGTGGTGTTTCAGGGCTCCCTAGATTTCGGCGGTCTCACAGATAGGAATTAAATAAAAGGGAGGACAGTTACAACAACGCCCTGTGAACTGTTACTTTCTCCGAGAGGGTCTGTTGATTACTTCCTAGCTGTTTGGGGATGGAGACCTTTATCCTCAGAACTAGGCAGATATAAATTACATAAAAATGTACCAAGTTCCTTTGGTGTTTTTCCCAGATTTAGAAGACACACATCTTGCCATTTCTTGATTAATTACTACATGGAAGTTGCTGAAAGGCAAGCTTGGCTCAACATAATGAAGGGCTCGCATATGATCTGGAAACACTGCCAGGCTGGGTGCGGAGAGTTGGGGGTTTAGTCTCAAGCACAGTGGTAATTCTTCGCGGGACCCTGGGCTTCTATCTCCTTGACTGTAGGATGAGAAGAGGATCTTTGTGTTTCCTTTCGTGGCTCCATTCTGAAATCCTGGGACACGTTGGCAAGAAGGCTGTCCAAAGAGGAGAGCTTGGGCAAGGCAGGACAGCAAGGAAAGACCTTCTGAATGATGGTGATGCTGAGTGGAGCCTTAAAGGAAGGATGAGTACAAGTGAAAGGAGAGAACACTACACGTTTATTCTAAACGAATGATCAGAGATGTATGCAAAGACTTACTTAGATAAAGGAGATAATGGTGGGAGGTTCTTTGAAAAACCGAAGGTATGTGAACAAACTGAGACAACTGGTTGTCAGGATCATTGAAAAGCAGAGTCTAGCACTGGCTAAGAATCGGCCTGGTCATCCTCAAGTTTCCTTCTGCTGCAGATGCTATATTTTTTGAAGAATGGGACATCGTTGGCCAGGACACTTGGAATCCTTTGTAGTTTGACTTCTCCTGTAGAGGCTTGAGAAGCCTGCACAAGGTTGCTAGGTCACCCACTGCCCTGAGTTAAATAACACCACAACTGTTTAAAGCAGTGGTTCTCAACCTTCTGGCCTTTTAAATACAGTTCCTCATGTTGTGACCCAACCATAAAATTATTTTCGTTGCTACTTCATAACTGTAATGTTGCTACTGTTATGAATCATAATGTAAATATCTGATATGCAGGATGGTCTTAGGCGACCCCTGTGAAAGGGCCGTTGGACCGCCAAAGGGGTCGCGACCCACAGGTTGAGAACCGCTGGTTTAAAGCTTGCAGAGAGGTGGGGATCATCTGCAGAAACTCCAGATGAAACAGAGACAGCCTCTATGGTAGATACATCAGGTACCATGGATCCAGGAGAAGTGTATGAACTAGGAATCAAATTGATTATTCACACGCTTCTGCATGAGTTTTCACAGCCCTTTCCACTTGCAAACATTCTCAGAGCTTCATAATCCTCAAAAATAAAAGAAGAAAACACTGGGGTCCTTCTTTTGACCCTCTGCCCTTCTTGGTTCTGTTTACCATCATTTCTCCTTCTATTCTATAGAGCTCTCCAAAAAGGAAGTCTATGGCTGCATTTTCTGCCCGCCCTCACTGCAGAACATATGCACCCTAATTTCCCTGCATGCCATGATCTTATTCAAGTTCCACTTCTCCTTTGGTTTATCCTCCTTGCCAACTACACTGATCTTCTCCTCCTACTTGGGGCTCTCTTCTTGGAAATCACAGTTACTATTCCAGGAAACCTAACCACTTTCCATTACATTATTTAACCTTCACATTAACCATTCAAGATGAGCATTTTTGTTATTCCTGGTTTTTTCAAAATATATTTTCTTGATTTTTTACAGAGTGGAAGGGAGAAGGAGAGGGATAGAGAGTTAGAAACATCGATGAGAGAGAAACATCAATTCAGCTGCTTCCTGCACACTCCCTATTGAGGATGGGCCCACAACCAAGGTACATGCCTTTGACCGGAATCGAACCTGGGACCCTTCAGTCCACAGGCTGACGCTCTATCCACTGAGCCAAACCAGTCAGGGCGTATTCCTGTTTTTTAATAGTATGCATTGATTATAGAAAAATTAGAAAAACTATAAACAACAAGAGAAAGCAAATTGAAATCTCCTTTAAGGTTACCCAGAGATTACCTTACCAATGTTATGGTTTGGTATATTTTCTCCAGGCGTTTTACAATTTTTTTGAAAAAAAAAATGATATTTTGTATGCTGAGCATATGTTCTTATAATCTATTTTCATTCACAAACAATAGATGGTGAACCTCTTTCCATGTTAGTAAATATACACCTTCAACATAATTTTTAATGTTTGTACAGTATGGGTGTATAATAACTAATTTAGCAAATATTCCATTATGGGGCATTTGAATTAATTACAATCTTCACTATTAAAATAGCATAATGTAACTCCATTTTTGTGCATATCAATATTTCTCCAAGATAGATTCTTTGATGTAGAAATGGATTCATACTTTTGATTTTGACAAATTTTCCCTCCAGAAAGTTTGTACTAATTTAGACTTTAAACAACAATGTCTGAAAGTGAACATAATACATTTGGTTATTATTTTATCATCTTGATTAATTTTGGAAGCAGACTTTTATCGCTGTTTTACTCTGATTATAAGGAAGATAGAATATTTTTGTTTATGTTTACCATTGATTTTTTCTTTTGTGAATTAAACTGTTTAGTATCTTATATATATTAACAAACAGTCTGACACATAGAAATAAATATTAGCATCTTCATCATTCTTATAGGTAATAGCCACTGTACATTCCAAGTAGTTTCCTCAAATTTGTCATTTACTTTTAATTTAATTCCATTTTATTTTATTCATGTAGGCCACTGAGAGGTTTAAATTTCTGATGTGAACAAACTCATGATCCTTATGGTTTCTGCCTTTAGTTGCATGCTTAGAAAGACCTTTTCCACCCTAAGATCATATAAATATTTACTGGAGAGGATTTTGATAGTTTTATATTTTACATTTAAATCATCAATACACCTGGAATTTATTTTCCTATAAGGATGGGATAGAGATAAGTGGCTTTTCACAAAAGACCAAATGGTTTTCCTAGTTAACATTTTAAGTATTTTTCAAAAGGAACAGAGCAGAGACATTTTTGAATTGAGACCTGTGAATGGCTAAGTCTCTGGGTGGAAAGGAATTAATTACTGCATGTCAGAAATCAGCATGGGGCCAGGGCTATTAAACACACTAATGGCTTGGATGGAAGGACAGCAACAGAGCAGCCTGCGAGCTTCACCCTGTCCAACGGTGACTTAAGTGGGTTACTTACAGCCCAAGATGACAAAGTGAGGAAAGCCAGACGCCCTTCAATGATGGGGAAGGGAGCAGCCATGGTGTCAGAAGACGGAATGGGTTCTGGTTGTAATCTGCCTGCAAAGCTCATCCAACTCCTTGGCTCTGGTTATCACACTGGAAAGAGAGCAGAAGGGCCAAGGCCTTCAAAAGCAGCGCCTCTTTGTGGCCAGGCCTGGGAAGACCACACCCATGGCTTTTCTAGCTAATACCTCAGCAGCCGCCTGTGCTCAGGGTTCCTTTCCAGCATGGCTGCCTTCATCCTCTCAGGCTCTGCTCCACAGACCTCCGGCTTCTGCTTCTGCTTCTGCTCTCCTGCAACCCCCACTCTATTATTTTCTTCAAAGCACATATTTCATATTAAAACCATTTTTCTCTGGGCTTCTTCCCTTATGCTGCATGGCAATCCCAGCATTGCATGATTTTTCTACCTTTAAACTGTTTTTCCTAATGCAGTATTTTCTGAAATCGGACCTTGGGGGGTTTTTTTATTGGCGAGAAACAATGATACTCTGATTATTGCAACTTGCTCCCACACCTATTAACACAAACCTCTGAGTAATCCTACCAGACAGGGGGCAGGATCCTGTGGACAAAGCCCAGATTTGAGAAGGGGTGTGTCTGAGGGGCACAGTGAGCCAGGAGCACCGAGGATCTGTGCCCAGCTTCAGATCTCTGCCTACCACCCTTGGCGGCCCCTTTCCTACTCAACTTGTGGCAGGTGGGAGTTCTGTGAGTCAATGGAACTCTAATAAGTTTCTCTGTCCCAGCCTAGCACTGGGTTCTAAGGGTACCAAAGTAACTGGTTCATATGCAATCTCTCGAAAGGTTCACTCCAGGAGTGATTTTAGTGTATTTCCTGTAGACAAAATGAGAGGTGGACAAAAAGAGTGTTAACCACGGTCAGGCCGTTGGTCAGAGAAGGCTTCACAGAACGCCGTGTTTGGGCAGGCTGCGAGCTTCTCCCTGTTGGGGCCTGTCAAACAGGATTTGCTTTAGAGTCTTTAAAGGACATCTGCTGTCCTGTCCTGCCTTCTACTCATTCCCCACCCTCACTATGCTTTCCCCTCCCCTACTCCCCGCAGTTTCATCCCCTGATCACAGGTACGGGCTCAGATTTGGGACCCTCATTATTTGATACACAACCCTGGAGTTTTGTTAGTGCTGTTGGGGGGAGGGGAGACTTCGGTCTGTCCATACGGGTATCTGAGAAGCTGATGACCGTCTAGCTTCTGAGAGGGGAGAACCTGCTTGAGGGGAGGCCCCAGACGAAGGCCGAGCTGAGAGAGGAACAGGGGGAGACTGAGTCTTCAGGACGTTGTCTGGACTCTGTATCCAGCCACCCCTGAAGCAAATACCTTGAGTGTTACAATCATGTGAGCCAAGAGATTCTTTTTCTTATGTGTGTAAACCAATTTGAGTTGCAACCCAAAGATCTTTAATACAGAGCCCCACCCAAATCCAAGGCTGTAAATCTTGGCCCTCTGGGGGGTGGAAGTGGTGTCTACCCTGCCTCAGCACCGAACTCCTGCTGCTCAACATTCACGAAACGATTGTGTCCAGGATCATCGTGCTTTCAAAGCTGTCAATGAGTGCTCCTCGGTGGTGTGAGGCTCCAGACCAGGGGGACTCTCAGGGCAACTACTGAAGGATTTTCTTTCTAGGAAGTGGTCTAGCTGTAGGGATCCTATGTGAATGTCACAGATGATGGCTAGGGAACCTCTAGATATGTCTTTATAAAACAGTATCTCACAGGGGGATGGGAGCATGTGTGTGTGGGGGGGGGGGGGGTTGGGGGTTAATGGGGGGGGGTGAGGACACATTTGTAATACCTTAACTAATAATAATAATAAATAAATAAACAGTATCTCTTCCTTCTTTGGAAAATAACCCCTCCCCCCACTCTATCCGTGTGGTTTGAATGGGGACTGCCAGTATCTTAGTGACACAGCCATGTGACCAAAGTGATTGGCCTAGAGTGGGCACCTACCCAAGAACGGGAAGTCTCAGATCTTCTCCAACAGTGGAGATGTCTAGAGCTGTCAGTGACCAGGTCCCTGGTGCTGTGGCAAAAACAGCCTGAGGGGAGAAAGAATGAAGAGGCTACACAGAGAGAACTTGGCATGAGGGCTGAGGGCTGTGGGCATGCACCAGGTGAGCATAGCTTTTCTTTTACACATGCCGTTTGTCCTTGAGATCTCACTGTATCCCAAATGCCACTTGATTAAACAAGCCTTCTAATAAATCCCCTTGCAAATAACCAAGCCAGTTTAGCTGAATAAGTGTCTGTCATTTGCAAACCAAAGGTTTATATAGCTGCCAAACTCCCCAAGGCCAGGGCAGGCTCCACTTAACTAGTCACCCATTAGCTTAGTGCTTTTAAGCCCTGGCTCACATTAGAATTACCTCTGGGGTTTTAAGGCACAATGGTACCCACTTCAGGGACTCTTGCTGAACTGATCTAGAAAACAGCGTAAGCAACATGTGTGTTTTTAATCTCTCAAGGTGATTTTAATATGTATCTAGGCTTGCAAACCACTGCAGAGATGATGAACTCACCATCTTTGCCTATGAATGAGATATGCGGCAATAAGGCCATGAAGGAAAAAAACCATTCAGTAGTCTTGGCATCTGAAGGGCTTGTCCAAGTCCTGTCTTAATCACTAATTCTGTGACGGTAGGCAAGTCTGTTAACAAAGCCTCAGGCCCCCACCTGAAGATGGAAATAATGACTATTGTTCTGCTATCCTCACCGAGGTCTCAAAGGGACCAGATGTGGAGGAACCTAGAACTCTAGGAATCCAAAACTGCATCTTCTAGAGGGGAGACTGCATGTGCACTTCACACATGTCTCACACAATGGACAGGAGACCGTGGCATCTTCCCATCTTTCCAGGGGTCAGTACTGAAGCCTCCGGAGGGAGAGATGGCAACTCCACCCAGCAGAGGAACACGGCAGAAAATGGCTCTTAACAGAGTCTCTGTGTCCTCGATTTCCTACCCGCCCCATTCCAACACCACCCCCACTCTACCCCACCCCCACCAAAGTTCCTGAGGAACACCTCGAAGATTCCTTGTCAACAGCAGCCACCCATCAAGGCTCCTTAATGATCAAATCAGCTTTTCTAGGCCTTTTCCTAAAGGATTTTAATCTCTGTCCTTGTTCTCCCCGGGACTTTTTTTTCCCACCACTCATTGGTTTAATAAATGCCTTTCCAGAAGGCTTCAACCCGGCTGGAAGTATACTTGAACAGCAACTCTAAGTCCTTATTAGCTCTATAGTGATCAGGTGAAGAAATAATTGATCTCAATCAGAAACACCTGGTTTCATAATTGCACAAATGATTATAATTCAATAATAAAAGTCAATTTAACTAACTTAATTCAGATTGCTTTAACCTCTCCCAGACAGTTAAGAAGTGAAGAAGCAAATAGGGGGAGAAAGGAAAAAGAAAAACAAAGCTCTGTTTAAACTGCCTGATTAAATAGGGCCCAAGTGTAGTTGGTTCATTTCACCCTGACAATACATAGCATGTCTTGTTGCTTAGAGCCTTTTTGTTCATTATATTATTTCTGTGTAGCGTGTCCTCCCCCCATCTCCATACTTCCATACTCTATCCATTTTTCTTTTCCAGATCAAGCTCAAATACTATCTCCTTTACCTCTATAAAGTTTTGGGGTGCTCAGAATTGAGGTGATATCCGATTCCCCCATGTGGCTTGAGTGAGATGGTGACCAAGGGAAGGAGATTGATATCCATTAAACAGCTACTGAAAGTCAGGCAGACATCAATTTCTGTCATTTCATTTAGTTCTCACAGAGAAATAAGAAACTGAGGCTCAGAGAACTTAATAAATTTGCTCAGCCAAATCACTGGAGAGCAAGCAGGGACAGGATCTGAACTCAGGTCTTCCTGATTTCAGAGCTTGTGGTTTTTGCTTCCCACCATGAGAGACCCTCAGGGCATCTGCACCCTCCTGGGTTCTCAGGCCGCAGCACTACTTCAGCCACCGGCGGAGAGTATAAGCTGCCGCCCCCTGATTCTGAACCATGAAAATTTGGTTAAGAGGTTGTCAGCCAGATAGGCCTTTTCGGTGGGCATCCACTTCATAGAAGTAGCAATCCCCGTATCCTCCCCAACCAAATATTGGTTCATGGGAACCAAAGGCGGACTTGAAACATTCATTTTTAATCACTGCAACTTGGTGAATATAAGAGGCTGAATTTCAAGAAGTATATCCTTGGGATCAAGAAGAATATGTCAGGCTAAGGACCAGAGATAGAAGAGTATCTATAGCTAGTTCTGCCTCTGTCTGCTCTCTGAGGAGGTCTGGGGTGGTGCTTTGCTGAGCTGTGCTGGGTGGGGAGGGGGAGAGGAAGATTGTGTAGGAACTCACTCGTCCACCTCTTCATTAAGTAAATATTCATAGAGTGCCTACCAGACCCCGGCTGGGCGTGGGGATTCTGAGCTTACTACTACTCCTATAATGATGATTACTAATGCCAATAATACACTCCCAGCACCATTTGTTGAGTATCACATACCATGCTGAAGATATAGATGCATTACCCATTTTTTTCACAGCTCTATAAAGTAGGAATTAGCATCATTCTCCCTCATACAGATGGGCAAATTGAGGTTAAGAGGGTTTTAATCATCACAGAACTTGTTAGTGGTAGACAGAGCGAAGATTTCATCCCAGGTTTACACCTGAGGTCTTAACTAGTCCTCTACAGAACATCCTAGTTTATCTCAAGGCATGGCCCTGCTCTCTGGGACTTTTAGCCTTGGGGGATATGGGCATGCATCTGAATCTGAATAATAATAATCCGGTATGATAGTGCCAGGTAAAGCGGGCAGTCAGAGCTGCCTAAAATCAGGGCGACACTGTGCTTCTGACAGTGGCAGCAGATGGCCTTCCCCACCCCTTGGCAGCTGGCCTGTCTCCATCTGGGTGGCCCCTCTGTGGCCTGGAAAGGCTAAGTTCTCAAAGAGACCCTGTGCGGACCCTTTGATACACTTTGACGTGGGCTCACTTGCCAGTTTCTGACAGAGTTCTATTTTAGAACAGACTAGCCCTCGTGGATAACGTTTCTTTGAGAAACTGTTGCTACGAGCTGTGAAATTTCCCCCACACCCACCTCCACCTTGACGATCCAATCTTAAAGAAGTCATTTATATTGATTGTAGAAAAATGAGGAAATGCAGATAAGCAAGAATTCTTTAAAAATTCCTGGAAATTCCATCACCCAGAGCCAACTGCTGCCAGATGTTGGTGTTTGCTCATCCAGACATTGCACAGTGGTCATGTAAAGAGTGCGTGTTGACATGCTTTTCTTCAACGAAGATGTCATCATCCAGCAATTCGGTTTTGTAACCTACCTTTTTCACGTAGCGAAGTATGATGAGTGCCTTCCCACGGGAATCACACCTTAAAGGAAGGTCTCTAAACCTTTGTGAGCTTTGAAACCTGCAGCATGACAGCGCATGGGTAATAATCCATAGGAGATAGCAAGAATGGGAGCAGACAAGCATGGGAGTTTGAACACTGGTTCTTCCTCCCACTGGCTGGGTGGCCCTCTGCACCTCACTAGTCTTGTCCATCCCCTGGGGATCTGCCCTTCCCTCTGCAGGCCTCCCAGGGCTAAGTGACATCTATGAATCAAAGATTCTCATTGCAATAGAAGGGCATTATCCAAATCTAACGACTTTTAGAAGAATCTCCTCCTTTTGCTGTGGCAAGCTCTGAGATGGTATCTCACGATGGGCACATCCCTGTGGTACCCGTCAGCCAGTCGTCCTTGTTGGTGATAATGAAGTTCTAACACTCCATCAGAAGGGATTCTATCCAGCTGTCTGACTTGCCTGGGTTGTTTGCTCTATTTCTAGTCTTTTGGCTTCTCTGGAGCCCATATTCCCAACAGGCTAAGGCATCCTTCATAGTGCCTTCCTACAGGGGGGTCTGACCACAGCCCCCCTAAAAGGCCCCCTGTGCTTCCTTTCAGAATCTCCCTGAGGCTCAGTGTGCCTAGCCTACCCACTGCCTCTTACGTCATCTCTGTAGCCTCTGAATAGGATGCTCTCTGTACTTTGTAACCAACTCTTAGAACTCCCTCGCTTTTCTGCCTCATCTTCCAGGACCACAGCTCACCTTGATGGGGAAAGAAGCTGTGTGGTGTTCCAGGGATTCTGATGGTGATTTTCCAGGAGGGCAGCCCCAGCTTGGGACCTGCTTCCTGGTGCAGCTGAGTTTTGTATAAGCCAAAGTGGTGATGGACACACCTCCAGCAATGAAATCCCAAGTGGTTCAGCCTCACCCGCCAGGAGCCCACTGCAGCTGGAGGCACTGAGAACTGAATTTGAGCTGTTCCCTTCCCCTCTGACCAATTCATTTGCAGTTCCTTCTTCCTGAAGCATCCTTTGCCTATACCCCTATCCTCACCCCTCCTCATCCTTCAGAACTCAGCTCAGACCTCAGGCCTTCCCCCCCCCCCCCCCTGCAAAGCTAGTTTAGGTGCTTTTAGCCCCAAAGCACTCAGTACTTCTAATTACCGCAATACATTCTAATCTTCCTTTAACCTGTCTGGAAAGTGTGAGCTCCTGAAGGAAAGGATTGTCTGATTTTCTATTGCCCCAGAGCCAAGCACATAATAGATGCTCAATTTTGTGAACCGAATGAATGAATAAATTTGGTATATCTTAGTCCTACCAGGGCCACCTCAACCAGTTAGTGCTTCTAGAGCAGTGATGGCGAACTTATGACACGTGTGTCAGGGGTGACACGTGAACTCAATTTTTTTGGTTGATTTTTCTTTGTTAAATGGCATTTAAATATATAAAATAAATATCAAAAATATAAATCTTTGTTTTACTATGGCTGCAAATATCAAAAAATTTCTATATGTGACACGGCACCAGGGTTAAGTTACGGTTTTTCAAAATGCTGACACGCCGAGCTCAAAAGGTTCGCCATCACTGTTCTAGAGAAATGTTTTGCTAACCCAGAAATCCATCCTTTCTCCCACAGCTGAGCTATGGAAAGATGCAACAAAGTCAGGGTTGGCAGACCCTCCGCGAGTCCCGACCCTCTGGGGCCTCCCCAGGAACCCAGGTGGGGCCATTAGTCCCACCTCTGGTGTCCTGTGCTTTTCTCAGGAGGGAAAGCCAGACCTGTGACTGACAAGGCCTCTGGGTTTCTGGACCTTCTCTGCTGTTATCTTCCCCAAAGCTGCCTGGCACCAGTTTATTATCCAAGTGAAAGTGAATGTGTTAATGTCCTAAGAAATTTGTGATGTTCCTAAAAATAGAGATGTCCCACCCAGATTCTACCTAGCAACATCATGCTAGGTAGAATAATGACTATTGTTCTGCCATCCTCACTGAGGTCTCAAAGGGACCAGATGTGGAGGAACCTAGAAAGCTGGATTAGAAATAACTGAGCTTACCTCCTTCATGCATGCAAGTATTTATTGAGTTCCTATTATGCCCCAGTACTGGGCTAGGCCCCCCAAATCCACATTCCACTGTACATAGACTCTCCTCTTTAAGAGATCCCGTAGGCTAAAATGACACCACCTAAAGCCATTTCTTCTGTTGACCAATTTATTAATGATCGGTTGCCTAAAATCCAGTCTACTAATGTGTTTTTTAATCTGTTCAAATATTCTGGTCCTATTTGCTATCTGTTTTTGACCTTGAAAGATTTATTTTTGTAATAAATTCATCTTAGAGTTCCTCCTATATCAATTAAGATGTAAAAACATTTCTTTAAAAATTAAGTATACAGACCAAACTGAGGTGTGAAGACTGGAGTTTGTAGAACTGGGAGGCTTTCAATGCTTTTGTAATACTGTTGGCATGGGGACCTTTACTATTGATCAAGGTGGGGGGGTGCATTTGGAGGGAGTATACAAAGAAGAGAAACCTTGAGATAGGACATTGTCTGCCCCTTCTGTAGACTAGAGACCTTGACCCTGGGAGGAGGTGCGGCTGAAGTTGAGGGGTTGTGCTCACAAAAGACTAAAAGGCTTTGCACATGCAAGGAGCCCACCCCAGGGCGCGATGAGGCCACTGGCTTCCTCCCTCTGTGCCAGAGGCAGAGTGTGGCTTCAGGGCCACGCTGAGGTACGCTGAGCAGTGGATCTGGGTGGAAGGAGGGTCTGAGAGGAAGATCAGAGCAAAACACAGCTGGACATGTTGGGGAGCACAGGTGAGGTGACCTGGGGACTAGCCGAGGAGAGGGCTGCTGGTGTCCTCTGGTCATTGCTGTTGGGGCTGATGGCCGGGAGACTTGGGGCATTAATGTCACCGGAACTTCACTTGTACCCCCAAGCTGCCGAGGCCTGAGCATATTTGGGTTCTAAGGCCCCCTCAATAGAAAATGACCACACTTTAAAGAATACTGCACGCTGGGCATTTATTACGGGAAATACAAAATAAGTTGAACATGCCTGATTTCAAAAGTAAGGAAAAGGTCATCATTAAAATATTTTTTAAAAGGGGGGGGGGCAAAAAAAAAGAGGCAGTAAGTGGATTTGTTGAACTTTCAGTCACTGTTGGCCCTCAACCACACCCGGTGCCCCCTCTGTCGAAGCTCTCAAAACAGGCAGAGCCAACAGGATTGGCTGCTATCTAGTCTCTGCATGGCCCAGGAGAAGAGCCCCAGATGCTGGGGGCAATGCTCGGGCTGAAGGAGCTGTGGCTGGGCCAGGCAGCCTCCCCATGACGTCAGAGAGCAGCGGCTGGGCTGCGGCTGAGGCAGGGGCCCGCAGGGCGAGGCTGCAGATTGGACCCTGGGCGTCAGCCAGCCCTGCTTGTGGACTGAGACCCAGGGCAGACCCTGCATGCAGGCTGCGAAAGAATCCCTGTGCTCCTAGGCACCTCGGCCTGGGGGTCAGTCGTCAAAGCCTTAGCTACAGAGGATCCTTAGGGGTTATCTAGTCCAACCCCCTTGTTTCCCAGAGCAAGTTGCTGGGGCCCAGAGAGGAGAAGGAATTTGTTCACTGTCACAGGGAATGTCAGTGACGCAGGCTCCTCCTGCTGGGTCAGCCTAGGACGCCGAACCCTGACAGGGAACCCTGGGCTTCCATTGGATTCTTCACGAAAATCAAAATAATCACAGCACTCAGTATTTTCCAGTCACTGGAAAAGTCTAACTTTGTTAAATCCACAAAGCATAAACAATTGCTAATCAGAGTGTTTACCCAAGGGATACTCCTTAAAGGAATATTAAGGGAAATAAAATGTGTACATGCTACTGACCACCTACACAGGATTTATATCACATTCCCTCAGAAGAGCGTTAAATCAATGGCAGTTCTCACCGGCTGGATTGGAACAGCGGGAAATTAGCAGGAGCTTGTAGGAGGGACTGACAGCTCAGGAAAGGCTCAGAACCAGGAACTAAGAGATGCACCTTCTCCCTCCACTCTGCCTTTCAAGGGCCCATTGACCTGGGCACGTCCTCCAGCCTCTCTGAACCTCAGTATTTTCCCTCCTGAAATGGGGATGATGCTCCCTGCTCAGCCCGATCACCCTTTCAACATTTGATGTACATCACAGTGTTTTCTAGCGGCTTTCCATGTGAGCGGGTGCCGACTTTGGAAAGCAGAGTGGCCTCAAACAAAACAGGTCAGAGGCAGCAAAGGCTAGGTAAAGGGACTGGAGGCCAACTTCTTGCCTGGACAGCTGCAATCGCTAGAATCGCTAAAGCCGGCAGCAGGGAGATCTTGCAAAAGGCAAAAGGCATGTGGAGCCAGATGGACCTGCGGGCTCTGGCTCTTCCTGGCCGTGTGGCCTTTGGGCAATTCATGTGAGTTCTCTGAGCCTGTAAAATGAGGATAAAAATACCCACATTGCAGAGCTATTGTGACTATCTTATATAATAAAAGGCTAATATGCAAATCGACCGAACAGCAGAACAACTGGTCGCTATGATGCGCACTGACCACCAGGGGGCAGGCTCTCAATGCAGGGCACAGAAGGCGGCTTATAGCTGGCTGGAGGAGCCTCTCTCACCTCAGCAACAGCACTGAGGACCCATTGGCGGACATCCCCCGAGGGGTCCCGGACTGCGAGTGGGCGCAGGCCGGGCTAAGGGACACTCCCCCACCCCAGCCCCACACCCCAGTGCATGAATGTCATGCGCCAGGCCTCTAGTTAATAATAAGAATACCTGGCATTTATTGTCTGTAATTCTTTAGATGCTGTTATACATGTGCTGAGCCTGTATTCACTCACCTAAGCCGCACAACAAGCCTCTGCATTATATGGTATCACATGTCACTGGCAGGCAGAATTTCTGAGAGTCAGCAGATAATCCACCTCAAGCCCGCTTTCCTGCCTCAGAGATGATGGACACATGTCATGACGCACCCTCTTTCATCCTGGCCTCCATGACCACTACCTTGCTAACCTCACTGGGCTGGTAATGTAAGTGAGAAAAACAACACTTTTGTTGTATTAAGCTCTGAGACTTGGGGAGTTATTTATTCCTACAGCATAGTCTGACTAATAGCACAGCTATTTATTTTTTCATATCATTATTTAGCAAAAAGAAATATTGCCAATCTTATGTTGGTATTCTTTTTTTTTTTTTTTTGACATTTAACTGCTCCAGGAAATACACCCCCTCGACCATTCTGACACCCTGATGCCTGCTGTGTGGGAGGTATCCAGTTTGAGGAGAACAACAGTTCTTAGGTCAGGAGCCACAACATGGGGCCCCTCAGGCCCAGTTCAACCAGAGCCACACCTATTTTCTCTGGGGAATGAATGAATGAATGAATGAATGAATGAGTGTGTCACACTTCTGCATGGGATTTCAGCATAAGGAAAGGGTTTTCTAGTTGAAAAGAAAAAGTTAAAAGTCATGTGTCAGAGACTCTGCTAGGCCCTGGAGAAACAATGGCAAACAAGACTTCTCATTTATTAACAAATCCTCTATGGTTTTCAGTTTTGTGGACATGGGAGGGGCCAAGAGGGCAGACAAAAGACAAGTAAACAAACAGCAGGGATTGAGGTAGAGAATAACAAGGAAGAGCTACTTTAGGTGGGGTGGCTGGAGGGGTCACCAGGACCTGACCATGCAGGGCCTTGCAGGTCATAAGGAGGTAAGAGAAGGAGAGAGTGGTGGCTGAAGCTGCCTATTCTGCATCACCACCCAACGAACTCACAAGCTCAACCCATGCTAAGCAGAAATCCTGATGTCTACTCGCTCACCTGCTCCAACTCATCTTTCCCGTCTCATATGCCAATTCCACTCTTCACGATGCTCAGGCCAAAATCTGTGGAGTCTCTTTTACCCGACATCGAATTCATCTTGGAATCCTCGCATGCTGCCTGTGAGACCACCCTCACCACCCGTGGCTGTGAACTTGGTCCAAGACACCAGCATCTCTTCCCTGGACTCTTGTAGTGGCTTCTTATCTGGCCTCTATGCTTCTACCCCGACATCCTTTTCTCTATACAGCAGTAAAAGGTCCTTCAAAATTCAAAGTTAGACCATTTTCTGCCCCAAACCTACAATGGCTTCACTCCTCACTCAGAATCAATCCAAGATCTGTACCATGGCCTTCAAGTCCACCATCATCTGGCCTCTCATGATCTCTCTGTTCCCATCTCTATTCCTCTTCTCCGATCTCACTCAGCTTCAAGCCCCCAACCTTCCTGATATTTTTGAACCACGAACATGCTTCTGTGGCCTGACCTCTGCACTTGCTGTCCCCTCTCTCTGACACCTTTCCTCAGTTATCTGTTTCCTGTGACTCCCTCCCCTCATCAGCTCTGTCCTCAATGGTCAGATTCCAAGAGTGGGTATGCATGGACACTCCTTTCTATCATTTCTATCTTTACACCTGTTCGTTTTTTTTTTCATGCCATGAATTGTTACCTGACATATTACACATACTTATTTTTCTAGGCCATAGGTTGGCAAACTTTTTCTATAAAGACCCAGATGGTAAATATTTTAGGCTTTGCGGGCCATACGGTCTCCATCACAACTGCTCAACTCTGCTGGTATAGTGTGAACGCAGCCATAGACAGTACATAAATAAATGAACATGGCTGCGTTCCAATAAAACTTTATTTACAAAAATCAGTGGCAAGCTGGATTTAATCTATGGGCCATAGTCAGGTGACCCCTAGTTTAGGCACTTGCTGTATACTTCTCTACTAAAACACAAGCTCCAGGAGAGCAAGCTCTTGTCCTTTGTGTGCAATCCTCTCGGTGGCACCTACCAAAGTACCTGGCATGTGATAGGCAGCCCATAAATATTTATTGATTGATTCACTGATTGATCACTGAGCTCTGAGGCTCCCGGCAAAAGAGTTTGGACTTTCTTCTTTTAAAAAGTTTGCAAAGTGTCTCTGTCAGTTCTCACAATGTTCATGACTATTGATTGACAGCTCTTCTCTGCAGTCTGCAATTCTCAGAATGGAGACATTTTAGACAAATGACAGCCGCTTGCTTGTCTCACTGTTTACTCCTTTCATAAGAGCACTGTGTGATGCACATCGCACATTGAGTTGGATGTGTGATTCATCAGGCCGCTGCCAACAGAAACACATCGAAGTAAAATAATCCTCTCCGCAAGCAAAGGCCTAAGGATGACACTTCAGATGCCCTCGTGGAAATAAAGGGGCCTGCAGCTCTGCTGGGAACAGAATCAAGGACCCACCACGGTGCTGGGTGTGGAGAGCAGAGAGGTCAGCAAAGGCTGAAAGGGTTGTGGACAGGGGAGGGTGACTGGAGTTAAGCTGGAGGGATAGGTGGAGCCAGACGGAAGAGTGACTCTCATTTTCTGGGATGTGGTGGCCGAGGCGTGGGGCTGGCCATGAGCAGGATGTGCTCCTGGTTCTGAAGAACCCAGTTAGAGAAGGTTGTTTCTTTGGGGAGAGGGGGTTGGAGATGAGGGTCTGGTCTGTGGGAAGCCAGTCTGGAGAATCAGTGCCATTTGGCAGTGGGAAATCACTGAAGGCTTTGGAGGAGTCAGTTGTTATGGTGATGGAAGTTCATCTGCAATAAGGTTGAGAAATGAAATGGATGCGTAAATGGATGTGATTCACTGAAGGAGGGGGCATATCTCTGGTGGAGTCAGAACAGAATTCTAAGGGCCCTGCGGCGAATGGCTAAAGGTTTTAAGTAGAGAAGGACATGGTCACCCCGCTCTTTCCAGATGAAATGGGTGTGAGGGGTTGGAAGGAGTGGGGGAGTCTCCAGGGTCAGGAGAGCAGTGGGACTGCTGTTTCCTAGTGCCCCTCTCTTGCACATGTGGTCTCATTGCCCTGATGCAGTTACCTCCTGTGTCCACCTCCACACCAAGGGTCGCCAGGTCGGCGCAGTATATTTAATCCCCAGGTCTGGCAACCCCACTCAGCTGCCACTTCCTTCATGAAGCCTTCCCCACTCTCCCCAACTGGAAGGCCCTTCCCCCTCGGAGCTTTCACCCCTCTTCAAACGTTCCGCCTCTAACTGCAATGAATGCTTTTCTATCTTCGCACTAGACTGTCTGGATTTGAACCACAGCTCTAGTACTTGCCAGCTCTATGGCTTTGGGCAAGTTCCTTAGCCGTCCTGTGCCTCTATTTCTTCACATTTGATTAAAATGGGGTTAAAATTACCTTTCTCCTGAAGTCACTCTAAAAATTTTACAAGTTAATATATGTGCTAGGCTTAGAACAGTGCCTGGAACACAGTGAGCTTTATATAATCAATAATTGCTATTATTATTGTTACTGTTATATATTAAAGCTATTTGTGTCTGTTTTATTTTTATAATACAGTAGAGTTGAACCTTTCTACAATAAATATTTGTAGGATGAATCAATAAATGATTAATTGAATGAATGAATACAACCTATAGAATGGAATTTAATTATGATGATATAAACAAAGTATTAATTATATTCAAGGATACTTTGATCTTTAAAGGGGAAAAAAACGATGTGGCCAATAGCAGGAACCTAAGAATCTGAGTACAGAAGGAACATGAGCAAACCCTGCAGCATTTTGAGATTGCAGATTTGCAAAACGCAACTGTTTTTAGATGATCTTCCCATCTGAAACATGAAGAGATTTGATTAGATGATCTTCAAGGTCCTATTTTAGCCCTACACTTCTATGATTAGGATCACTAAGTTCTCTAGACTCTTGGTTTTTGGTGACTACACCATTAGGAATTTCCTAAAAAAAAAAAAAAAAAAAAAAAATGAGTGGAAGAATTTTCTTAAATGAAAAAATACTTCAGAGGACACAGTGCTGGAGCTTAGAGGAAGATCTTATCAAATGTAGTGAGGGCCTGTGTGGGAGGTGAGTCCTCTGTTTCCTCGCCTTCCTTAGGACTAACACATCCCAAAGAGAAATAGAAATTGTTAGAAGGATGTACCGAAGCCACCTTTACCCCCAAACACAGGAAGCCTAAAAACATGAATAAACCTGATCAGAGTTCTCCTGGGAAAGGAACAAAGGGAAGCACCAGGAAAATGAATCCAGGTTCCCTGGGAAGTCACTGACATGGCTGAGTCTTTGGTTTGGCATATTGGGCTGTGCCATTTTTTGGTGGGGGAAGGGGGGTGGGGGGGGAGGGAGAGTTCAACATGAGAAATGAAGACTCTACGGTTTCTAAAGACACCTTAGGACTATGGCGAAAGGGGAGCCTGGACCGGATGGCACTGTCTTCTAAGTGTCTCCCAGCACCCTCTTCAGGCCTTGGGCACCTTCTTCCTGTGTGGCTATCATTTATATCACTGGGTGTTTATTTATCTCAGCCACCCCTCCATCCCCCCAGGGCCTAGTAGGCTCTCAATAAATATTTGTTGAATGAATGTTCACTAAGTCTTAAAATCTGGCTTGAAGGAATGAATGCTGACACGAGAGAGGAGGATTTGTAGATATTAATTCCCAGGTCACATGGTGCTTAACCAATGTAAACTCATCTCTGGATTAAAATAAAGCATATGTGTTCATTATTGCACAATGGTGAAGCAACCAGCACATGTTCTTCTACCTTCTGTCTTGACTATGCAATCAGCCTGGGCTGGAAATACAGAAACCTGTGGACAGTGAGGGAGTCTACCGCTCTAATATCAGCTCATTCTGTGGGTCCGCCTGCCTCTGAGATGGTGCTGGGGATATGGAGTAGCTGGCTGCCATGTGGCAGCCACGGCGGATTCCTGTTGGGGTCCTGCCTCTCTCCCACATACCCC
Source organism: Myotis daubentonii (assembly GCF_963259705.1). Lineage (NCBI taxonomy): Eukaryota > Metazoa > Chordata > Mammalia > Chiroptera > Vespertilionidae > Myotis > Myotis daubentonii. The sequence continues at coordinate 56,424,414 of NC_081850.1, read as the reverse complement.
ATAGCATGTCATCTCCCCCAAAAGAGCCCTGTACTGGGTTCTGAGTGCGGAGAGGGAAGCTAGATTCCTCCTCACCAGATGTCACCATAATTAGATAACTCATTATATCAAGGAATAAGGAACGGAGATTGACATGGATACAAATGCGAACATATTGATAGCTGTTCTGCATGTGAGTTTGTGCAATCTTGGAAACTGATTTCCTGGACAAGGCTCAAGGGATGAGTCAGCGGTTGGAGCCTGGGGAGGTTTTCCACAATGAAATTTTCGTCCTGGTAAAGTATCCTAAGAGCTTTCCACCCTGTAAGACCATTCCCAGGGGCGGCCAGGGCTCAAAGCCAGTGTGGGTGTGTGTCTGTGCATGTGGGAGAAGCCCAGCAGAGAGCCAGGGCTCGGGGTGACGGAGGGAGGGAGGCAGGAACACGCTGTGTGAGGCAGGCTGCGTGGGCAGTGGCTGACGCTGATCCGCCGAGTCCAGTGGCTGCTCCAGCCTGTGGTGAGAGTCCTCGGAAATCCTGGATCCCTTTCCTGCGTCTGGGTTAGGGAGCCTCCCTGAGAAGGTCACCCCAGGCCCCTCCAGGAATAAGTGTCCTTCCCTAGTGTTCCTATGTGACCCTGCATGTGGAGAACCCATCATTCCTTAATGTACTTGCTTCTCTTCCCTGTGGCAAACGTGAGGATTGGATGACATGGTCCTTTCCAGCTCGAACATTGTAAAGTTGGAAACGCCTCTGAAATGGGAAAAAGGAAGGACATGGTGCATTGACACTGAGCACACACCTGCTCCTTTCTTCGCTGGGCATTTCATATCCATCCCTTTCCAGCAACCTCCTGAAACTGACCTGCCAGCGCGACCCAGGCTCTTCCCCGGGGTCTAGTTGATCATCTGCACTTAGCACTTTTCTTCTAGGGGTGTGTGAAGAGGGACAGCCTCTCCTGCTAGAGTCCCTAGTGTCCACTCCTGCCCTGTGGCTCCAGCCTCCATCCCACCCAGGTGTTTCACCTGAGGCCCGCAGACACCTCCACCCCAGCATCTTACCCCATCCTGTGCAAAGAGAACAGAGCGACTGGGAGGGAGCGCCCTCGTCTCACTGTCATGGAAGAGGTGGCCTTCCTCCTCCCTGAGGACTTTCCCCATGGCTGGCACCTGTGTCACCTCTCTACCAGTAGATGCATGGTCCGTCCTTTACTTTATTTCTTGAGTCTGTCCTCTCCTCTGCCCCCTGTCTGGTCCAGACCCCATCTTTCCTCTGGGTAATTACAATATTCCCCAGGCCTCTCCTCAATGGTCTTTCTGCTACTGATCTCTTCGCCTGCCTGGGCCTTTTATTTCCCACCCCACATCTCACATACCTTCTCTTGAACCTACAGAAAGACCCTCTAGCTGCCGGAACCTGGCCTTCATACATACATCTTGGTAATAACCCTGCGGAAATCCTTTTTGGGGAACATGGAGTCCATAAGCAGAACCATTATCCTGAAGTGTTTGAAGCAAAAAGCCTTTAAATATAAAGATGACAGATTCCATCAGCAGTTTATATGTAGGAGCCAATGCTGTGCTTGAAATGGTGAAAGTGTCAGGCTTTCAGATATACTTTTTTAGTGAACTGATGCTCACTCTTGCCTGAGCAATCCAGGCTTGAAGATGATTGTCAATAAAAGTTAGAGCTACACCCAGCTGGCCCATAAAAGAGAAGAGCTGCTGACCATCCCTCTAAGACAGCGTGAAGCAAGGATACCCATGCGGGATCCTGTTATTGTGAGTGAGAGGATGCAGAAGGACCTGGTGTCCTTGGGGACCACAGGCTGTCAGCATATCTCCATCTTCCATGGAAGTTATCAGCACAAAACCCATGTGGAGAAGTGAGAAACAGTGACCCTTCTCTGTCTTGTGATCCTTCTGTTTCTCCCCGCTCTATCTGGGGGGGAATGGGAATAAACATTACATCTTCCTAGACTGGTTTTTGCTCATACCCTGTGAGCATGAGCAGAAGTCCATTTAGAGGATTTGTTTGTAACTCTAACTCTGGGACAAAAAAGTTAGTCCTTAATCAACTATACCCACCTTCCATCTGCTTTCCAGCCCTAGCACCTACTGATTCTATGTGACAACTCTTCCTATACAGGCTCCATGCTTTCCTTTCCTCTGTTTCCCTTTATGGCCAAATCTGACCATCCAGAAGGAACCCATTCAAATCTCACCTTTTCTGGGAGCCTCCCAGGCTCCTCCTAGCCTCTTGTCCCTCACAGCCCTGTGCTGCCCTCTCAGCATGCTCCACTTTCTGTAGAGGCATTGCTATGCCTGTCTTATCTCTCCTGTGTCAGGAATTTTCCCAGGAAACAGAATCAGTCTGAAACATGTGAGCACATTCCCCAGGCCCCAGCACAATGTTGTTGACTGAATGTCACTTGCTTTGGAAGAGGAATCTTGTTTCCAGCCACACACTAGATGCCATGCATTCATTATCCCACTGAATCTTTCCTTGGTAGGTATGTCATCCCATTTTGCAGGTGATGAAACTGAGGCTCACAGATCAAATGACTTGTCTAGGATCACGTAGGTAGCAAGTGGCTGAGTTGAATTTGAACCCAGGCTTTGTTTGTTCCACCCTCACTCCCCATCCCAAGCTCCTACAGTGCGGATGAATCAAGGGGTTGGAGGAGACAGAAGTTTTAACTTGCTTAGGTGAATAAACCCTGCTTTCCAAGCACGGTCTTTTAGCACCAAAACATGCCTCTTATATGCCTTTGAAAGCTGTTGAAGAAACTCTGGGAAGAATGGAGTAAATGTGAATGCAGAGAAAGGCAGAGGCAAGAAAGGATATAGGGAAACAAGAGTCTGGTTTTCTCCTGCTGGCCCTCCTCTCAGTCTGAGGCTTGGCTTGTAAGTTGGGAAAGAGAGAAGGATGAAGGGGGGCTACCAGATGGGGACAATGGTGCAACTATCAAAGCATGCCCAACGGTGGGGAGACACAGGCAGAGGAGAATTTTCTTGCGATTCACTCAATGAACTCTCTTCATTTTGCCCAAGAGACCTCGGGTAAAGTACAGCATAGGGAATGTAGTCACTAATATTGTAATAACTATATGTGGTGCCACGTGGATACCTGAAATATCAGGGGGATCACCTTGTAAAGTATACGACTGTCTAACCATGATATGGTACACTTGGAACTAATACAAAATAATATTGCATGTAAACTGTCATTAAAAAGGAAAATTTATAAAAAAAAAAAAAAAAGAGAGAGAGAGAGAGAGAGGCTGTGGTAAAAATGTAAATAGGTTGGTCATGCTTCCTGGATATCAGACGCTGTTTCGTGGTCACCCAGCATATTTAGGCTCTGTGCCATTTGACCTGGCCATGTCTCCTCCTGGGGAGCAGAAGTGTGGGCACCTCTACTTTATAGGTGAAATAGTGTGCTCCTAGCCCCTGCCTTCTTTCTCAAAGCCTTCATCTGCCTGTTCCCTGGGCTCTGTTTCTCATCACGTGAATCCAGCCTGTACCCCCAGGCACCTGTGCAAGGACAAAAGGCTTGGCTTCTTATTTCTCCACTCAGGGCAGTTTCCCTCTGGCGCTCAGAGTCCTGGGATTGATGCTCACTTACTGTGGACACAGCATCTGCCTTGACAGCAACAGCAAGAGAAAGAACGGCGGCATCCAGTTCCCTGTACATTCAAGCTGCGGCCAAGACAGGGTGTGGCTGCAGAAAACACACAGCTGTTTTAAAGCACGTGGTTCAGGTTCCCTGTGCTAGTTAACCCATATCTAGAGTCCCACGTTCACTTCTGGGCCTCCCACTCTCCTCCACTTCCGCTGAACAGGTTGGGAGGGGAGTGGAAATAATACTCAATCATCGCCGGTTAAAGGAACCGGGACTATGGCAGAGTGAGTGTTTAATCTCTGAAGGGCTGTTATGAGGCGGAGGAATGGCACCTGCATGGCCCTGAGCTGGAGAGGTAGGCTGAGTGAAAGGAGCTGTAGTCGAGCAGCTAGAGGACCGGTAGCTGAGAGTGTCTGGAAGAGGGAATGAATGGCGGGGATCGCGCTTCCCCTGCGTGTGCCCGAGCAGAGGCGGGAGCATGGGGATTGCAGGAGGGGTCATGTGGGTGCAGCGCTCACTCTGACATACAAAATGATGTAATTCATTGCCAAGATACAGTCTGCCTTCTCACTTTGCATTTCCAATTCATGACTCAGGGAAACATAATAGCCAGGAACTTTTTGGAACATACCAGTCCAAGGTAGCCAGTTGTAAATGACCCAGAAACCAGAGGAGCCCACATGAAGTAAATGTGCCTGCAGTAAACATCATTCTGCTTGAGCATTCTTACATCCTTAAACAGAGGCTGTCTTTTCTGGCTCCAGTTTCAGAAACAATAACATGCCCTTAGGGTTTGTAATCCACACTAGAGAAATTATTAGCTCAGACACAGACCCGTCTGAAAGAGTTGTTACATCTCACTCTGAAACAGGCTCACCAGCAATATTTACCAAGCACCTCGCTGCTGCAAGGCAAACCAAGATTTTAAGATCTGGTTCCTGCCATCTAGGCACCAACAAGAGAGTGAAGGGAGAGAGCAGGTTTGTGAAAAAGCTTAATTACAGTGTCACCTCTTCCAGCTCTTTTCCAACCCATTGTGACAATTTGTTTAAAACTGCCAGCTGCCCCCTGTGAGTTCCGCAAGGAGAGCATAGCTGACTGTCTAAGACACAGAATTTGCACTAATAAAACCTGAGTTTACCTCTCACCTGGCCATGTGTCCGCTGTAACTTTGGGCATTTGCTTTACTGCTCTATACTTTCATTTCCTCATCTGCAAATGGGAATAATTATGATACCAATTATTGTGTGAATTAAATTAATCAGTTCAATAACACTGAGCTTCAAAATATTTAGTCTTTTAGCCAGATAACGTATGTGCTCAGTAAGTATTTGTTGCTGCTACTAATATTGCTACTACTGCTGATAATAATATAGTGGGGTTATTCTTACATAGGGGTTAGTTTCTACAGTATGTTCATAAGGGGCAATCCATACCTAATCAATACACTTCAAAATTCCACCTTGCATATCCTCGGAAGCATATGCACTTTGAAAGGAATGGCTTGCAAAGTTGCCAACAATCTCAATACTTCTCTCTCTCTCTCGTAGAGTTGGCCTACTTACATTAATAAGAGCTAATATTCAATGAAGATTTATTACATGGAAGACACTGGTTTAAACCTTTACATGTATTAACTATTCAATTTCATATCAACTCTATGTGGTAAGAACTAAGATTTTCTCTATTTTACATATGAGGAAACTGAGGCACAGAGTGGTTAAGCAATTTGCCCAATCAATACTCTTAAGAGAGTATGCATTCTGGAGCCCAACTATCTCTCTTAAGATAAATAGGATATGACTGTATCCTAATACCCCCAACCATTCATACAAATACTGGTCAGTAAATGTGTGCGGAATGAATGAGTTCCACAGGTTGCTACTTGTAGGAAATACTGATGTTGCACAGGGAAGCCATGCCTTCATAACCTCACAGACAGTGGGGGGGAAATGGGCTGGGATGAGGCCATAGGGAATGTTCCCATCTCCACAGCCTCTTTACTATTCTCAGCTCATTCTTATTCAGTTCCTAGTTTGCAACTCCATCCTTAATGCTTCACAAGTTCCACAGCTTATTCCCAGCTCACAGCATCCCACAGTAAGAAGTCTTCATCCATGCAGTTGTCATCTTTTCTCATCTTGGAGCCATTATGTCACCATCTTCTCCTAGATACTGGGATTCTGGGGATGATGGTGTGAAGGTGGCAGGAAAAGGGGCATACAGCCTTAAGCACATTTTGGAGGAACTCTGACAAATCAGTGTTTCTCTACCTGGGGTGATGGGGGAGGTGCAGAGATGTTCTCTCCAGGAAATTTTTTTTTATCAGTACAGAGATCTTTATATATACACTAGAGGCCCAGTGCATGAAATTTGTGCATGGGGGTTGGTGTCCCTCAGCCCAGCCTGTACCCTCTCCATTCTGGGACCCCTTGGGGGATGTCCGACTGCTGGTTTAGGCCCGATCCCACAGGAATTGGGCCTAAACCGGCAGTCTGACATCACTCTCACAATCCAGGATCGCTGGCTCCTAACCACTTGCCTGCCTGCCTGCCTGCCTGGTTGCAACTAACCACTCCCCTGGCAGCCTGATGGCCCCCAAATGCCCTCCCCTGCTGGCCTGATGGCCCCCAACTAACCCCTCTGCCTCGGCCCCCACCACCGTGGCTTTGTCCAGAAGGAAATTGGAAGTCCAGAAGATGGCCAGTCACCTGGTCTAATTAGCATATTACCCTCTTATTAGTATAAATATACTAGTATATACTTATCATTCTGCGAATTAAAGGGACATCTGTACTCTCCTTGACCCAACCCCTGTCAGCTTTCATAAATCCTTGAGATTCTTACCACTCCCCACTGAGGAGCAGTGCCTCTTTGTAAGCATTTTCAAACAATCAGTGTCATTTTGTGGGAATTTAGATCCAACATATCCTTTTCACAAGTCCCGCAATGCTTTGATGATGAGCTGCCTTGATGAGTTGACAGGCATGACAGAGGGAAGGCAGGAGGGCGGAGGAGAAGGGAGAGGATTAACAAGTGTCTACAAAGTGGCATGTATATTTAGAATTTCCTTTCCTTTCAAGGGTTGGTGCACCAGTCAGGACCCTTGGTATAAACAACAGAACCCAACCTAGCTCATTTCGATGGAAAGAGAATTTATTAAAAAATATTCGATAGTTCACAAAATCTCCAAGACAGCGAAAGAGTGCACAGTAAAGGTAGCCACCCAGGAAAATACCCAAGAATTGAGATTATATCATTGAGGAGTGTCCCCCCCCCTCCCCCCCGCCCCACAGACACACACACACATACTGGCAACGCTCCTGGGCAGAGACACCATGGCTTGCACCAAACACACTGAGCATTGAACACCTGAAACCTCAGGCTATGCCACTCCTGAGGCTGCACACCACCACTGCCACTCTAGGGAAAGCATGGGTTCTGAGCCACCCCCACCCCCTCCTAGTTCACTTCTGAACTGAATCCTTTCATGAGCACATCTGATTGGTGGAGCCCAGGTCACATGATCCAGGGACCAACCTGGTCTCAGACCTGATGGATCCTTAAATGGAGACCAGATCAACTTGGTACCATGCTGAGTGACCTCTGGGAAGTAACAGCATCCCTCTCGCTCTAGTGTCCTCATCTTTAATATGAAGGATTCAGCTCAATGTACTCTGAGGTGACTTGCAGCTCGGAAATGCTATGATTTGGTAATTCTAAGTATCTGATAATGTTTTATTTAGCACTCAGCCACCCCAGGATGTTTGATAAAATCTGATCATTTGGACAAGTTCCAAGAAAAAAACAAACAAAAAACAGATCAGAGCCTGCATTGGGTGCCGGAAGCCCACCTGACAGGAGGCTTGTATGTATGTGGTGAGAGGTGGGGGGAATAGATGGTGAGAGTATGGAGACTTTTAGAACTAGAAGGAATTAAAGATTATTCCTTTCTCTCTCTTTCTTTTTTTCTTTTCAGCTCATTTCAAGTATGGAAATTAAGTCTCAGAGAAGAAATGATCAGTCCAAGTTCACATAGCTAGCTAAAGGCAGAGTGAGATTAACACTAGCGTTTCTGCTTTCCAGTCCAGGTTTCTTTCCCTTACACCTTGGCTGATGCACAGACTTTTCTCCCTTTCCTGTGCTAACTCTGATGAATTCACATTGGCTGCTTTGAGCACTACCTTCAGAACAGTTCTCAGGCCCTTCGGTGGCTCCGTGGAAGAATGCTATGATTGATTAGCAATGTCTGGCCTGGCCACAGGAGGGGAGTGTGATCACTTAGGTTTTGCCAGCCCTGACTTATCAGGCCTACTCATAGAACCAGACTCATTCTCCATAGAGACCCAATAGGTGAAAGAAGGTTGGAAAACTACATAACTGATTTTGAAAGCACTGCCCCCAAATTAAGACATGTATCCTTAGGGAACCAGCTCACAGCTACAAAGTTAGCTAAGTGACACTGAGAACAAATAGCATTGCAAACTGCAAGCCAGGATGTGAGATTTGGGGGAAATAAGTTCCTAGAAAAGCAGGATGAGATAACGAGTTAGAGACACTCTGCACACGTGCAACCAGAAATCTGCGGGACTTTTTTATGCATCAGCTGTGATATCACTGCCTAGACTGAGACAGTGAAATAGCTGATTTCTTTTCATAAGCACAGTTATATGTAAAAACTACATGAGCATACAGATTGATCAGTCCTTCCATGCCTAAATTGAATTCTAGCTAATAAAAAATGATAATAGTAATAACACTAATAATAGTCCATTTAATCCTTATTACAATCTCTTGCGAGAAATATTATCACTGTTTTGCAATTGAGGAACCTGAGGTTTTGATGGGTCAAGGGATTGTTCCAAGGTCATGGTTAATAGGTCAGTGGTTCTCAACCTTCCTAATGCCGTGACCCTTTAGTACAATTCCTCATGTTGTGGTGACCCCCAACCGTAAAATTATTTTCGTTGCTACTTCATAACTGTGATTTTGCTACTGTTATGAATCATAATGTAAATATCTGATATGCAGGATGTATTTTCATTGTTACAAATTGAACATAATTAAAGCATAGTGATTAATCACAAAAACAATATGTAATTATATATGTGTTTTCCGATGGTCTTAGTCGACCCCTGTGAAAGGGTCGTTCGACCCCCAAAGGGGTCGCGACCCACAGGTAGAGAACCGCTGTTAATAGGTGGTAGAGATGGGATTCAAATCAAACTTGGATTTTTATTTTTTTTTTTTGCACTCTGTGTGCTAATTAAAAGCTAGAATCAACCTGAGGCGTGTTTGAGAATTCATGAAAGTTACTAGAAGGAAAGTATGGGTTTTTCCAGAACCAGCCCTGAAATTTCAACTTCTCTTAATAGGAACATGACATCATGGTCTTCCTCTTGTTTTCATCTACTAGAATGCAAATCACCCAACTCCGTAACTTCTCTGGGAAAACTGAATAACCCACCACTTCAAAGGCAGCTCGCAGGGTTGGGGCACAGCGATTTCACATCTTCCCCAAAACACCAGCACAGCCAGGTTAAAGGAGATCAGCACCGCAGCACACTCCTCTTGTTCCCAAATTAATCAAGAAGTAGGAATTTCTGACAAATGCCATCTGCTGATTTTTCAGAGAGACAAGTTTTGGTGGTGTGACCAGCAGGTGCCTCGGCTTTTTCTAGCATGCAGTATCAAAATAGTCACCATGGCAACCCTGGGAGGGCAGACTTCCAAAGCAATGCATTGTGAGCACAGAAACTCTAGAGCACTTTCAAGCAAGAAGGAAGGCGGCTCAGCGGGCACATTTCCAATGGTGGAAGCAGGAGCCTCTCTCCACACTCGGGCCGCCGGACCCCGGGCTGCTGTGTACCAGGCACAGCCAGGCCCTCCCTCACCTGGGGCTGCGTTCCCAGGAAGAGAGGAGAGATGAGAATCTATGGGGAGTGGAAGGTTGAGCAGGCAACTCCCAGGTTTCTTGCAGGGACTAAAGTGTCTTGGAAGGGGGACCCCAGGGATGTGGCCCTGAGTTAGGAGGCCCTGGATTATAATTCCTGCCCTGACACCTGCTAATGGAGTGGCCTTGGGCAATTGACCTGGCCTTTCTGAGTGTGAGCTGCTCATTTGTGAAAGTGTGTGTGTGGTGGGGGCCGGTGGGGAGTAAGGGGGTATGTGAACTCGCTCTCATCAAGGGGGAAATTGAGGATGTGATACCATGTTTGTTTGTGGATGCTCTTGGTAAGGCGCTCAGTGGGCAGCATAGAGCAAAAATGAGTAGGGACTTGGGGGTCATGAAGTCTGGGTTCCTGACCAGGCTCTGCTACTTTCAGATCCTATGACCTTGGGTGAGTCATAGAGCTTCCCAGACCCCCGGCTCCTCACCTTACAGGGAAGCTAATCAGCACCACCAGGTGGTGTGGCTGTGCAGGTTAAATGGGGAGCAGCAGGCTTGATCGGGGATACCAATCTGTGCTCTCTCCTCTGGGCTCCTGGGACTTCTCTGTGATCTGGGATCCCACTCTCCTCTATGGTGTTAGGAGCAGATAGCAAGACAAGGTTAAACACATGTGGAATTTACTCTGGGAAACACCTGAGAGAAAATGAGGCGTGAGCTGGAAGAAGCCAGGAGAGCCATCATACCGCACAATGCAAGTCTGACTCAGACACAGAAGGGAGGGATGGTTGAGCAGCGTGTCCTAGACTGTCTTGTGCTCTAGGAAGCTTTAGCAAGGCTGTCAGGGAGTCCTCAAGCCAAAGTCACCTGCAGAGAAGCCCCCACCCCTGTCTCTTGCAGAGAGGTGTGCCCTAACATCCCTGTCCCTGGTTGGCTAGACACAGCCCAGAGGAAGTGTGGCCGTAGCTATGAGTGCACAGCAGCTGAGCTCCCTGCTCAATTCGGCTCCCTGTCTGCAAGATGCATTCTCATGGCCACCACACCTACCCAATCCTGACATCTTTCACTCAGGTACCCACATCAGGGGCTTGGTCTCAGCCCCACACCTCCACTCCAGGAGCCTTGTATCCCAAACCCACAGTCTTCTCACCCAGGACAGTGTGAGAACTCAGGCTCAATGACCTCTCGGCACAATATGATATTTCTTGATTACATTATACAGCAAAGGTCCAGAAGTCCTGTGTCTCCGTCTGTACTTGAATGCACACATGTGTAGGTATGCATGCTTATTTGCCAGTGTGCATGTATGTGAGTGGGTATATTTGCATGTGTGGATGAGCATTTATATGCATGTGTATGTCAATTTGTACAATGGTTCCCTTAGCACTATGCTAAGCATTTTACACACAACATCTCTCACCTTTGAGGTAGATAAGTAGGTGTCTAGGTATTATCCTCTTCGGCTTATACATATTCCCCAACACGCCACTCAGATAATACAAGGCAAAACCATGCATTAAACTGGGAATGTTTTTCTTCAAAATCTGAGCTCTTGTCCTCTCCACCACACCCCCATCCCACCTATTCATATGAATGTTTGTTGCATGAAACCACATATGTGTGCATGTATAAGAAAAATTAAGACAGAGGAAGGATATATACCTAGAGAGGTATAGATTGATTACAGAGCAGTGACTGATGAAGAGAGATGCTTCCAGAAGCATCCACCCCAATATAATTTTATCAGTATGTCATCTGGAAACATATATTACTTCCTAGCTGGAAAATTTTCTACATAATAGTCTCTGACACAAATTTTGAAGATTCTAAGCAATTTGAGGCTCTGATTCTCTGGTATAATCTTACAGGAGATCCCTCTCCTTGTCCTTCCCCCAAACCCTTGCTACCATGGCGAGTTTTTCAGCCTGCCCTGTGGAGTTTATTTTAACCTATTGGGGAGGTGTTAAAAAAATAACCTACTCCAACACTTTAGTTTTCTGAATCATTCTGTTTGTCTTTGTTTGTTCCCTGGCAGTATGAAATACTAATCTAGAGAAATCGATTTAAAATCAGTCTCTTTTTATGATAATTTTATTCATTTTAACTCATGTATTTAGGCATCTTTGCTTTTTTATTGAATTTATTGGGGTGACATTGGTTCTCAAAACCATACGTTTCAAGTGTACAACTCAACAAAACATCAGCTGCACACTGCATTGTATGTCCATCTCCCCGAGCAAAGGCTCTTTCTATCCCCACTTTTCTCCCCTTTGCCCCTTCACCTACCCCCCACCCCTCTTACCTTCTGGCTATCACTACACTGTTGTCTGTGTCTGTGTGTTATGTATATATGCTTTTTAGTTAATCCCTTCACCTTCTGAAAACATAAAAATAAAATTGAGCACAGGTACTATGCTTGAGATTTCATAAATGATGACATTTGGTTTGGGTTCTTATCAAAATGATCTCCATTTTACAGATGAAGAACTGAGGCTCTAAGAGGTTAGAAGACTTGGTTGGGTTTAATCTGTCAGGAAGGGGACAGAATAGAGATGGGAACTGGGCTGTGCTGAACCTAGAGCCCAGCTCTTTCACTGTATTAACACTCCCTGGGCAGAAGATATGATCAGCCCCGTTACTGGGTATTCCAGAGTGTACTCTGGGAGCCTGCAGGACCAGCCACACCCAGGAGGGCCACTTGCGGCCAGGGCAGGTAGACTTACCTGGAAGAGCACCCGCCTGGCTATCAGCAGATCCACTTTCTTCCCATTTCCTTTCACAACCTCCTTCCTCAGTTCACAATGGGAGTCCAACTTCTGCCAGTTCTGACTGCCGTTCAAAAGCCTGTTTTCTTTGTTAGAATTTTGAACAAGAACACCATCGTGTACTGAAAAGGGTTCTGGTAATCAGAAGTGTCTGGAGATTTCAAGCTGTTAATGCAAAGAGGTGGCAAAAGTACTTTCTAGGATATTCTTATGGGCCCAATTGGCAGCTGGAGTCAACATCACTGGCATCTGGGCAGGTTTCTGGCGCACAGCGTAAGTGGGTGAGGGCTGTGCTCGTGGCCTCGATATGTGGAGAGTGCTGTGCGATTTGCCAGGTGCTCTCAGCTCTACTCTCTCACTTAACTCTCCGAGCAACCCCACGCAGTGAGTGGTGCCACCCCTTTTCACAGTGAGGAAACCGTTCAGAGAGGTAAAGTGACTTGCCCAGTGGCAGGCAGCTGGGAAGAGGTGGAGGTGAGACTCTCGCCCAGTCCTCCTGACTCCAGGCTCAGCATCTCAGGGCTGGATCTGGGTGGTCCTCACATTTCTATCAGGGGCTCATGGCAGAGTCAGTGATAAATGGCAGATCCTGGAAATGGATGGGAACATCTGTACAAGGTCAGGAAGTTGTCTTCGTTTACAATAACCAATGCCATAGGTTGGGTGGCTTAAATAACAGTCACTTATTTCTCACAGTTCTGGAGGCTGGAGGTCCAAGATCAGGGTGCTGGTGAGAGGCCTCTTTCTAATTTCCTGTCTTCTTGCTATGTCCTCAGGTGGCTGGGAGAGAAGGCAGAGGGGGAGGCTCTCTCCCAGTTCTTCTTATAAGAACACTAATCCTATCATGTAAGCTCCACCCAAAAGCTCCATCTCCAAATATTATCACATTGGGGATTAGGATTTCAACATATAAATTTGGGGGAGACACATACATTCATTCCATAGCAGAAGCAGAGAGCCCTGGAGGCCTGTTTCACTTAGTGCAGTAAACCAGGCGCTGTGCTAGGCACTGGGGCTACAGTCTCAACAAGGTCATCCAGCTCCTGCCCTAAGAGAGTCATAGTCCAGTGGGGGGGCGGGGGAGGTCAGTGGTTGACCAGACAGCTCCAGCACCCAGTGGTAAGCACCTGGGAGAGACATACGACCCTGTTGGAGCACATGCAAGGGCACCTCACCCACACATGGTACTGGGCTTCTTGCTCCATCTCCCAAGTATGCAAAAGTGACTTAGGATTCGGGGTGGGAGTGAAAACGGAAGTAGTGGTTGTGGGAGAAGAAATCTAGAAAAGTGTCCCAGAAGAGGTGTGGCTTTCTGGAGCTGGGGCTTGGGAAGGTGGGTAGGACTTTGAGGGGCAGAGATTCGGAGGAGAAGAGCAGCCTAAGGAAATGGCCTGGTGTGTGGCACAGGCATAAATAGGGGATATGCCCAGGGCACAGGAGCTCATTTCCAGAGTCTCTGGGTGGACTACATGGTATGGAGTAGCAGGAGGCGTAGCTAGAAAAGCAGATGGGGGCAAGTCAGGGCCTTCCAAAGTCTGTCCTTTTTCCTATAGGCCATGGGGAGCCAATGGCAGCATTCTGAGCGGGACAGTGACACTTCGGGCCTACATTTTGGAGAGGTGGTTTCTAGGGCTGATGCTGGGGAGAAGCAGGAGAAACGAGACCAGTCTCCAGTAGTGGTGTGGGTGAGAGATGATAAGGGTGTCAGTCCTGGGGCAGAGCTCAATCCGTGGGTTGGTCACCCAAGCTGGCAGAACAACCAGAGAGCAAGCCCCCATCGTGTCTGAGAAGAACCAGGAGTTGAAGATCCACATGGAGGAACCAGGTCTGTCTTAGGTCCAAGGAGCAAGCTGAAGGTTAGAAAATAAAAAGAAGGAGGCAGAGGGCCACAGCCTGGCAAGGGGAGCAAGGGGCAAAGCAAGTGTGAGGGCTATTGCCAGATCAAACTTCTAGCTGAATACTGGTGTGTGTGTGTGTGTGTGTGAGAGAGAGAGAGAGAGAGAGAGAGAGAGAGAGAGAGAGAGAATGTGATATATGCAGGAATATGTGGTAAGCAGGGAGCAGAGATGACCTGGGTTAAGGGGTGACAGATCAGGAGAATAATGAGAGCCCCCAAAAAGGTTGGATGAGAAACACGCAGCCAGAGCAGGTCTTAGCCCAGACACGGGCAGTCAACCCTTGGCACCTGTATCAAGAGAATGGAGACCCATGTGCTCCCACAGAGCAGTCCTGTTCCCTGGGTTGTGCTTTAGACCAGGCAAGCAGCCACCTCAGCCTCAGCCTCAGCCACAGCCAGCTGTCCACTAGTCATCCAGCCACCACACCCTGCAGACCTACTCAGTGCCAGAAGCACGGAGCTAAAAACCCAGTTTCTATTTTTTTTTAAAGACTTGAATCAAACTCCTTTCTGGCACTTTCCAGAGGCTTCTTTGCAGTTCTGTCCCTTGAGCGTAGGGCTGAGGAAACTGGATTGCCCGCAAGCTGGTGGTTCCAGGGGGTTCCTTTAAAAACTTCCTACAGGGACCAGGAGCAAGCAGCCCGCTGGACCGTGGCCGCAGGGCTGGGTTACACTCCAGATGAAAATGAGCAGCGTTTCCAAGACAATCCTCCCCAGATCCTTTACAGCACCGCGATTCCTTCCTTCCGCCCCTCCTTCCTTCCTCAGCTGGGCTAGTTCTCTGCCCAGCCCTGTTCTGTGAGAGCCTTTCAGAGTCGTCCACCGCCCGCCTGCTCGGGACAGGGAGATGCCGGCTGGCTGACCCCTCCCGGGTGCGGGGGGTACTGTACCCACACCCCGGGGTTGTCTGTCTGCCCTCCTGCTCCCCGCTGCTGACGCAGGCGTCCTATAATAAGCCTCTGTTACTTGGAGCCGGGGCGCTCCGTAGTAAGCCGACACCGCTACTATATTTACACCCTTTCCACATTTAGACAAAGGCTATTTTTAACGGCAAATCTATTCGTGGGGGTTGCCCACGTCACACTCTGTTCACATGCATCTCACCATCCTGAGCCTATTATTTGGATTTCACACTTGTACCAGGTCTCTCTCCTTCCCCCTGCCTTCCGTCCTCTTCCTTTCATTTCTTGTCTCTTTTTCATTCCTTTCTCCGAATTCCTTCCTTTCTTTTTCCCAACAGGAAGTCAAAAGGAGAGGTCCTCTGCAGGCTGTGCTTTCAGGGTTTTTCTGGGGACGCCCAGGGCCTCGTCCTCACTAGCAGAGTGGGCAGTGTGGCCCAGTGCTGAGCTGTGGGCTGTTTTCAGTGCCTGCTTGGGGAGGGGGGGGGGGGGGGCGGGTGCGTAAATACACACCACAATCCTGGGGCTCCTTTACGGCCTTCAAGTTTGTCTGGACAGGACGCTGGGACTGCCCAGCCTGGCCTTCCTTCTCTGTGGGATTCCAGCTGTGTGTGTGTGTGTGTGTGTGTGTGTGTGTGTGTGTGTACACAGAGGCTTTCCTTAGCTTAAAAGTTAATTTTATCATATTAATTTTATCGGATTTGTTTTGATAGGAGGGGATTTCATACTCTATGGATGCATGAAGGGGAGGAGAAATCAATGAAACTCACATGTGATAAGTGCCCACTGTGGTCAAGCACTGTGCAGGTGCTGTGGAAACCCGGACCCTGACAGCAGTGCTGGGTGGTCCTGCCCGCACCCAACTTACAGGTGAGGAGGCGGAGGTCCAGAGAGACTGGTGACGGCCCTAAAGCCACTGAGCCGGCAAGTGGCTTTCCCGGGACTTAAATCTATGTGTCTGACTACAAAATGCATGCTGGCCCCCAATCTCACACTTTCCTTCCTGCTTCCTTCTCACCTCGGGGTCCCAGAAAAACCCCTTATTGTCAAATCTTATCTTATTCCTCCCCACAATCAGTATGGCTGGGGCATCAGAGTGGACTACCTATTGCATTTCTAAGGGGAAAAATGCTGAGCTCTGCATCAGACCGTAGTAGAAACAGAAACAGGGCCAACGGTAGGACACCCTGCCCTCTTCACCCAGCCTCTGTGGCGTCAGAGAACTCATGGAAACCAAAAGCTGCTCGGGCCCCCATCTCACAGACTTCCCCGTTGCCGACTCCCTGGGTCAGACATTTCCTGGGGACTCTGATGAGAGATTGTTGTCTCTTGGTGTCCCAGTCAGGAGCCCTAAGCCCAGAAGCCTGGCAGCTGTACCTTAAGGGCAAGTCACATTGCATATATTTATTCTTTCTTAAAACAGAGATAATAATACCACCTTGCCCGCTCATCCCTTCGTAATTTGCAGAGAAGTTTAAATAAGAGAGTGCATGCGGCTGTGCTGCTTCCAAAGTTGGCAAATGCTAAAGACTGTTCGTTCCTAGTGCTGACGTGTTCAGCGTTCGTATAGATGCCACAGACGGTTCAGCAAGGCCCAGTGACATGCTCACGGTCACACAGCAAGTAGGTGGTTGAAATAAGGACGTAGTGGTCCTGTTTCCCTCAGCAAAGGACTGAAAAGAAACCGCAGAGCCGGTGAAAGGCTCGGATGCGGAGCTCCACCAGCTCCGGGCCCGTCCAGCCCAGAAATGGGGACACTGATCTGGGAGGGATCCCATCGCTCTCCCCGGCTGACCCCCCGCACCTTTGTCCCAGCAGCTTCTCAGGCTTCTGGGCAGTGTGGGTGTCCCGCCGCAGCCAGAGCCGAAATCCCAGAGCAGGGACAGAGGAGCCAGTGTCGCGGGGCTTCTGGTTTCAGGATATACTGGAAAGGTGAGAAGGAAGCTTGTCTTCCCATGAATCTGGGCCAGGGCCGGTGGCGGGGCCTCCCCCGCCAGGAGCTGGGACGTTCCCCAGGTGCCCGGGCATCCCCAGGTCAGCAGGGCCGCCAGCACTTTTCCAGAGCGTTAGCTTGGGTCAGAGAATAAATCATTCAGCCCTTCGCATGGGCCAGAGGCTTTGTCAGTTCAGACAAAACCTGCCCCAGAATCTGCAACCTGGCCAGGCCGGGGCTCACCTGGCGCAGGGCCTCGTGTGTGAGAAAGGAATTCAAGTGCCGTGGAACGGCATCTTGGAGGACTGCGTGAGGAGGCCGCTTGGCATTGCCAGGCATCACGCCACAACCTCCACGACGCTGACCTTCATGCCTTTGGCCACACCTTTCCCATCACCAGCACTTGGCCTCCCCGCCCTTGACCCTTGCCAAATTCCCACCCGTCTTCGAGACCTGGTACAGGTATTGCTCCCTCTGGGACATCTGTTCTGGTCCTCTCTTTCCCAGTCAACAATAATGTCCCCCTCCTCTGGCTCTCAGTGAACTTGTGAACATAGCGGCACCCCCAGGCTGCTGGGTGCTGGAATCCCCGAACACCCAGCCCAGAGAGAGGAGCTGCAGTCAGGCTTGGTTCCCAACCCTTCTCCTGCAGGGCCGAGCAGGACCTCGGGGCTGGAGGGCCATAGACAGTGCAGGGCTTGCTTCGGCTCCCACCCTCGTCCCCTCTGGCACCCAGCCTCCAGCTGCTGTCAGCGCGACCGGTTTGCCTGTCAGTGACTCATAGCGGCCCCTTACTCAGGGGAATTGCTCTCAGGAGACAGTGGCTGTGTCTCCAGGCGGTTACAACTTTCTCCCCACGCCCACCCCCCACCCACCAGCAGCCAGGCAATGAGCAAATGGCACAGGGATCCCCAAGGGCAGTCCCCTCACGTCAAGGGGGCAATGCTGCAGATCATCAGGCCCACTTCACCCCTCCCCACAGATCAGGCCAAGGCCAGGCTTTCCCTGGGATCATCGTAGAGGTGACCAGCCATCCTGCTTGCCCAGAAAGTTCCACATCCTAGAAAAATCCCTCAGTTTGGGGCAAACAGAGCTGATTGGGCAGCCTAAGCTGGGTTGCCTGATTTAGAAAATAAAAATACAGGCTATCCAGTTAAATTTACATTACAGATGAACAAAGCACACATTTTTGGTATAAGCATGTCCCATATAAAATTGTGAACATATTTGTAATAAAAATATTACTCATGTTTATCTGAAATGCAAATTTTTGGGGGCATTTCACCCATGTTGTATAGCGTAGCCTGCCCTTGACCACATCAGCATTCATCCCTTTTCCTCCCTATCCTGCCTCGCCACCTCCCTTCCCTGCAGTTTCTCCTGGAAAGCACGCCCTCAATAAGCCACGGTGCCTAATGCTTGCCTCAGCCTCTGCTCCTGGGGAACCTGACCTAAGACTGTCACTGCCTTTGGTGGCCAGAGAAGACCCTCTGTTTCCCCTCTTCGGACTCCTCAGACCATCCGTCTTCAGACCAGTCTCTTGGCACCAGATGGATGAGAAGGTCTAAGGAGGTTCTCTGGGTGACCTCGGGGGCAGCCAGTACTTTACATCCCCACAGCACTGGCGTCCTGAGAAACCTCAGGAAGACAGACATGTCCGGAAATCTTTGCGACCATGGCCTCCTCTAGGGAGACTCTGTTCTCATCTATCAGTGACCGAGCTAGGCTTGGTGGCTTATGATCTGAAACAGAAAGACTAGATAAAATGACTTCTAGGGACCTTGCAGCTGTGACTCCATGAGATTTGGAGTTTTCAGAAACCCAACATTTGTGTTTAGTTTATAAAGTACTTTACCTAGTTCTGGCCCAGGGTAGGCCTCCCAGAGCATTACTATTAGTCTTTGTCATAAACAATAGCAATAAATAATTTCTGTTTCCCCCCTAATGCTGTGTAAAAAAAAAAAAATGTGAACTCTCACCCTTTGTGACAGCATGGAGGGACTTGGAGGGTATTGTGCTAAGTGAAAAAAATCCAGTCAGAGAAAGACAAATACCATATGATCTCACTTATATGTGGAATCTAATGAACAAAATAAACTGACGAACAAAATAGAACCAGAGGCATGGATAGATACATGGAACAGACTGACAGAGGTCAGAGGGGAAGTGTGGGGTTAAGGGGACTGGATGAAAGAAGTTGAAGAGATTAGCCAAAGAGCATCTATGCTTAGCCCTTGGGCACAGACAGCAGTGAGATGAATGCCAGAAGGGGGTGCTGCATGGAGTCAGGCAAAGGAGGGGATGGGGGCATCTGTAATCATGTCAACAATAAAAAAGAAGATGCCCTGTGGGGCATCCAGGTAAACAGATTTCAGGTCAAAGCCATTCAAAGATTGAGTGAGTTTTCTCAGGAGGTGGTGAGCTTCCTGCCATTCAAAGAGAAAAGGGGGGCGGGGTCACTCTTCCCTTTGTTGAACTACAACCATTGGAAGGTGCTTCTCATGTCTGCCTGCGATCTGACTTCTGTGGCTTCCTCTCCTTGGTCCAGTTCTTTCCGTGAAGGCACAGAAAGTCCAGTCTTGTGGCAGGTGTCATGCAAACAGGTGCAGGGAGGTATGGGGAGAAGTGTCGAGAGATGAAGTCAGAGGTGATGAGAAATGTCAGGGAGAATGGGCGGAGATGTGCACACTCTGAAATCGACCAGCATCCTGGGGGCTTGAAACCTTGCTCTCATGCTGTTTCAGAGTGTGCTGCTGGAGAGCTAACTGCCAGGCCCTTCGGAACACTCGTCCAAACCAAATAACTCACTCTCTGAGCACCACAGACAATGGGGCATTGTGTTACCTATTGTGGTGACAAGAAAAGGGTGATCGGGAAGGGAGGAGACTCAAAACTGTGTCACAGGGAGGGCAGTGGGAAGAACTGGGTCTGTTTAGCCAAAAGAATAGATTTGGGTGGTAAAGTAATTGTCTCTGAAAATCTTCCCCGGGGAAGGTTTGGACCAATTCCCAATGGAACAAAGAATTGGACGTAGGACAAAAGGGTAAGCCATCAGAGAAACCAAACGCTCTCTACTAGACAGACCTACTAACAGTGAGAGGTCCCTGTCACTGACGCTGTTCAAGAGAGGACGCGGTGCCGGGTGGAGGTTGAACTTGACAGTTTTTTATTAAGAGCCCCTGAGTTTTCTTTTAGTATATGCACATCACCACCACCCTCCACCACACACACACACACACACACACACACACACACACACACACACACACACACACACTGAAGCCTGGGCATTTAAAGCCAGAAGCTCTTCCTTTTTCAAGGTGCATCAATGTAGTCTGTGGGTCTCTTGCTTTGCTTAGGTTTGGTCATCCAGAGACTTTCCCATGGCCGACTGGGTTGTCAGCAAGTCATAAAAGCCTTTCCGCTCTCCTTGGGAGGAGCGGAGCAGATTGTCTGGATCTGCCCTGGCTCCGGGCTCGGCACCAAACGTGTTCCTTCTGCGCAGTCTGTTCCCGTTTTGACAATGCCGAGGGGAAAGCTGGAGGAGGTCCCGTAGCCAAGGGTGCTGAGAGCTCCAGGGCCAGGCTTCGCTCCTGGACAGGAGGGCTCACATTTGCATTTCAGAAGGACCTGGTAGGGTGCTTTGCTCCAGAGGGACACAAGCAGAACGTTTGGCTGGGGCCAGCGTCCATCCTCAGCATCTTCCGAAGAGAAAGTGCTACCTATGGCAACCATGCCCGTGTTTTCTCAGGGGCAGTGTCTGAAAGAGGTTTTCCCTAGGAGGAAACCTCCCTACATCTCTCTAGCTTCCAGGAGATTGAAATGCTAATAATTTGGCTTTTCTCTGCATAAGAGAAGGCATTGTGCTGTGCTGCCTGAGGAGGGAGTACTAGGCTCTCTGCTTTACTCAGATCCAGAAAAGGCTCTCATTTGGACTCAAGCATTATAGGTCCTGTGACCAGCCAGTATTCAGTCAATGGTATTACTCAATGTGGATTTACTGAGCCCATCTCAATGCCAGGCCGTGTACCAGGCACTGGGGAGCAAAGATGAATGAGATCCAGGATTTGCCCTCAACAAGCATGTAGTCCAGAGAGAGAAACAATCACAAGCAAAATGACAAATAAACAACAACAAAAACACCACTATGCAGCCAGGGCTCCAGGAGAAGTACCCTGAGAGGACATTGGCATCTGGGAGCCTCAGAGACGATGCCCTCAAGGAAGGGATGCTTGTGGTGAGTTTTCAAAGATAAGCAGGACTTTATGCAGCTGCAAAGGCATGGAATGGGGGGAATCCATATATGCAAAGGTGTGGAAAGCTTTGCTTATTTAAGGAGCCACCTGTACTTTGATGCGACCAGAGCTGCATACAATGCAGAAAAGAACAAAGAATGAAGCTAGAGAAGTGGTTTCAACCAGGGGCGATTTTGTCCTCCAGGGACATTTGTTCATCACAAGGAGCGGAGGGGTGGCACTACCAGCATCTGTTAAACATCCTGCAATGCTCTGGGCAGCTCCACAACAAAGAATTATCTGGTATATAATGTCAACAGTGCCCCGATGAAGGAACCCTGAGCTAGAGAGAGGCAGCAGTCCCATCGTGAGGGGACATGAGGAATGGAGCTCCTGTAGGGGCACTGGTTTTTCTGAGGGTCATGCAGAGAAGGCCCCCAGGGGAGAGAAAGCAGGGTCGCATAAGATTTCCAGATCCTGTAATCTTAGGCCCCCTTACCTATGGCTCAGCCAGCCCCTCAGCTTTATTTTCTGCACATCTGATGGGCCTGCCTCCAGTTTTTCTTTTCAACTTGTTGATAAAAACTATTAAAGACAAAAGTTTCTGAGGCAAATAATGCCTGAGATTCATATAACGTCATTCAGTTTCCTGGGCATGTTGATGCCTCACCTCATTTTACTCTGCAAAAGAGGAAAATGAAGCTTGGAGATGTTCTGCAATCTAGGATTCCTTTGACTGCAACCTGTTCCGTTCTCAGCTGTCCCCCGAGTGCACCAAGGATCCATCCCTCTGGCCGCAGGGGATGCTGGGAGTACCCTCCATCCTGGCCTTAATGGCCTCCTTTTCAGCTTTCTGGATTCCTATCTATGTGAGAGGCCAGGAGCAGGTTCCCTGCCTTGCTCTGACCATAGCTATGATAACTTCAGACCATAGGGGACCTCACGCCGCCCATGGTGATCTGGCTGCCCTGGCTGGCATGCCAGGGACAGCTGCTCGGCTCATGCCTCTGCCCAGGAGGCATTACTGGCCCTGTGATTTGGCCCTTCATCTGAACTGGCAGATGGACACAGGTGCCTTGTCATGACACTGCTCCCCCTTGACTCAAAACAGAGGACAGCACTAGTTAGCTGAGGGGTGGGATTTTCCCAAGTGGAGCCCCAAAATACTGCTGACCTGCCATGTTATTGTTCTCAGGGGCAGCATTAACAACCACACCAGGTCACGCGCTGCACAAGCACACAAGCACTCTTAATATCGGCTCTGGTTGTTCTTCTAACAGCTTGTTCAAGGCCTGTTCGTCTGTGGGGCAGAAATTGATAGCATGACTGCCTTCTACTCCAATACCTCTAAAGCTCATTGAGAACTGATTTCCTACATTCCCAAAGCCATGCAATCCCCTGAGTGATAAAGAAAAATAACCTAGGGCCTCCCCGCTCCTCTTCATCCTCCACAACCCATTAATCACAAGCTCAAGGAAAAGAATCAAGGGCAATGAATTGTTTGTTTGTTTGTTTGTTTGTTTGTTTGTTTAAGTGTAGTTGGCACACAGTATTATATTCATTATATTAGTTTCAGTGTACACTATAGTGACTTGGCATTTTTATACCTTGCGCTCTGATCACTCCACTAATTTTAGTAATCATCTGTCACTGTGCAAACTTATCACTATAAGTTTATTGACTATATTCCCCTTTACCTTTTTGGTCTCTTTCTATGAGTCTGCTTTTGTTTTATTTGTTCATTTGTTTGTTTGATTTTTAAGATTTCACATATAAGTGAAACCATATACAGTATTTGTCTTTCTCTGTCTGATCTATTTCACTTAGCATAGTACCGTCTAGGTCCATCCATGCTGTTGCAATGGCAAGATTTTATTGTTTTTTAGTGCTGTATAATATTCCATTCAATATATACAGAACATTTTCTTTACCATTCATCTGTTGATGGACGCCTAAGTTGCTTCTATATCTTGGCTATTATAAATGGCACTGCAGTGAACATGGGGTGCATGTATCTCTTTGAGTTAGTGTTTTCATTGTCTTTTAATAAATGCCCAGATGTGGAATTTCTGGGTCATATATTGGAAAGAATGTTAAAGAGGCCCAGGCCCCAGATGGGGCAAGGAGCAAGAGAGGTGTGAGACTTTCATATAGGAAAGGGGGCTGCACTGCTGAAAGCTGTGCCATGACTGATCCTAGAGAATAAGCATCCCTTACTTGGGGTGCAGGATGACAGCACCCACTTTTCCAAGAGCCAGGTGCTTGCATTTCCCAGTGGATTGTTCTCCAGAGAGCACAGGTCCTCTAGCAATGTGCTTGGTCATCACCCCAAGCCACCTGCTCAGCAGGAGGTAGTGGGCTCATAGCATAGGGGACTGACCCAGAGTGGGGGCTCTGTATCTAACCATGTGACACTGTGACAATGAGACAGCCACAGTGTCAAGTGGCTGCTCTGATAGGGTTTCTAAAAATATCCCTCGTTCTGTTGCTCATGAGGCACCAACCCAACCCTTGTGAGTGCCAAGCAGACAGGCCTGTGTAGCCTGCTCCCCCCTCACTCTCCCCACTGCCTCCCCTTTAGCTCAGGCTCATTTACTCTGACCTGGATTATTACACAAACCGCCAACTGCTCCCCCTTCTCCACATGGACCACCAGATGGTAACTGGAAAGCACAGGAGACCACCCCATAACCAAAGCCTACTCACTCATTCATTCACTCACCTATTCATCCAATTATTCCACATGTACCCAGCACACCGTTAATGTGCCAATGTTGAGCATGGGATTAGGAGCCCCAGTCCAGGTCTCTGAGGCCAAACCTTGTCATAGATTCTATGGATTAGGTGAGCAAAGCCAGACACAAAAGAGTGAATATTGTAGGAACCCATTTATGTGCCGCTCAAGAATAGGCAAATCTAATCTGGAATGATGGGAGCCAGCATAATGGCTACTTCTTGGTGATGAAGTGAGAAAGGGCAGGAGGGAGTGTTCTGGGATCTGGAAATGTTCTACATCTTGATCTGAGGGATGGCCTTATGGGCACAATAATATGTAAACATGTACTGAGCTGTACACTTAAGATTTGCACTCTTTACTATGTATGGTTTGCCTCCAAAATTTTTAAATGTATATAAAGTATAACGGTGGTTTTACTTATTAGAGCCAGATACATATCCTTGACTCAAGAATAGAGAAGAAAGCTGTGTACCAAAATTTTAAAGGTGTTGTCTTTGATGAGTGAAGTAATGGCGAGTTTTTAATGACCTTTATACTTTTCTGAATCTCTCAAGTATTCTACACTGAATATATTTTGCTGATGTAATGAGATTAAATATACTGAGTGCTATTTCAAAAGTAATAACCCTAGAGATGAAACACTAGGCAAGCACGAGGCAGGTGGCGCTCCTCCCCGGGGGATAGAATTGCTCACGAGCTTTTGTCCTCTTGGATGGTGAGGACGTGGGGTTAGGAGCCCTGGTCCAGGTCTCTTGGGTTTCAGCACAACTAAATAAAGCTCCTGGCCCACTGGGAGCTGTGAGGTGGGGTTGCCAGAGCAACCCTGGGGCTTTCCTCTCATTCCTGAGGGTTAAGAGCCTCTCGGGCACTCCGAGCCCTCGCCAGACTCCTTCTCATGCCCGCAGCCTAGAACGTGTCTGACTCGGGTCTCTGGCATCTGTGACCTGTTGGGCTGGAGATCCTGCCCCACAGCAGCCTGGGGGCCTCGCCATTGGAGGTAGGATGATTTTAGGACCCCTCCCCTTATCCCATCAGCTAGAAGGACCTGTCAGCGTGTATCATTTGGGGCCACTGTGAGGTAGGAGGAGCTGAAGTGGAAATATCGAAACAAACACAAAACCTGATTAAATCCTGAGGAAGGAAGAAAAGGGAACTGGAGGAATCGTTCAGGGCCTTGGTTTTCTCACTGGGAAATGGGGCTGTTATGAGAATAACATAGGAATGAACATATGGAAAGTGCTAGAATAGGGGGCTGGTTTTATGTTCTGGTTTTGCTGACATTTGGGGCGACGGAGGCCGATATAGGACTGGCTCCTCGCTGCCTGTCCACATCCCGGTGCCCCTCTGGGTTCCCACAGCCCGCACAGAGCACGGAGTGGGAGACATTTTTGTGCCCCAAGCCTGATTTCTGCATCTTCAAAGCCCATGGGATCATGTGATGACTATCTGCTTGTGATTCACAAATGTATTTTGTATTGCCAGCCCGGATCCTAAAATCACTTCTCCCTCCCTACCACCCCCTCTCCCGCCCCTGACATGCAGGCTCCCACAGAGGAGTCATGTGAGGCCGGCTCAGATTGAGCGCAGGAATGAGCCCGGTCCAGCTCTGCCCTGTGACACACATAGCCTCCAGCGATCACATGGCCTCCAGCTGCCACCGCCTGCCCTCTGTTCCCAGCCTGGTGCCCTCTCCCTGGCAGGCATCCTGAGCCGACTCATCCCTCAAGGCTGTAAGCTGGGCAGACCACTGGACTGAGTGACAGAGGGGGCAGGGCCAGCAGGCTTGGATAGTTTTGGTCCCAGCTGACCTCGAGGTGGAACCCCGTCCAGGAGTCTCCCTGGCAGCACGTGGTGTTCACAGGTAGGCGCCCTGCCGGCCTGACACAGAGAGCTGCTGCCAGCTGGCTCCCCGCAGCAGCCCAGCCGGGGCCCCCATGAGCAGGGAGCTTGCGCCACAGGCGCTGACACGGGCTGTGCAGGGAGCCAAGGGCACTGTTCAGCCGCAGGCCTCGTGGAAAGGCTGGAGGCCAGGCGGTACCAGGCCTTAGAAGGAGGGAAAGGGGCAAACACAGGCAGGGCCACCTGTATACATACTTACAACAAGCAAACAGAAAGATAGCCCTTCAGACCAGTAGTTCTCAACCAAGAGCGGCTTTGCCACCTGAGAGGGTTGTGGTTGTCACAGCAGGAGCAAGGCCACTGGCTCCCAGTGCGCAGAGGCCAGGGAAGCTGTTGCTTAGCATCCCACAGGGCACTGGACAGCTGCCACAACAAAGGATGAGCCAGCGCAGCTTAGAAGCCCTGCTCTAGGGAGAAAGCAACTCTCCTGGGGAGATCAGGGCCCCAGGAATGAACCCTCCCCTGACCAGGGTGAGCTGTGACCGTCACTCCAGGCTTAGAACCCTCAGCACCTGCCCAGTGCCTGGGATTGGAACCCAACCTCCCAGCATGTGCACCAAGCCTTCCTCCCACCATCTGGCTCTGGCTTACCCTTCAGCCTCACCTCCTGATGGCTTTGGTCCCAGCAAACCATTCACAGTATCCCAAGACCCCAAGGCCTTTACCCCTAAGGGGATTCCATATCTTCTGTCAGAATGCTCCCCTCCTACTTCCATCTGGCAGGTGCTCACCCACCCTCCTGGGTCCAGCTGTGCCATTTCCTCACCGAGAAGCCTCCCGGAGCCCCGTTGTCCCTGAAATGGGACATGGCACCTCTCCCATAGAACATCACACAGGGAAGTGCTGGGAGGACAGAGCTGTGCGTCTGTCTCTCCCATAAGACTGTGGGCTCTGTGGACATTGAGGTCTGTGACCCTCGTGCCTGGGGAAACCTTGAACAATGGGAACTGTTCTCCTTGATTTCTCTCCGTAATCTTGGGGTGGGTGGGGCCATCTAGGAGGCAACACAAAACACATTTCAGTAATTTCCTACCTGCCAGGAGAGTGACACCCAACTTCCATCAGTCATTGGCTGAGAACTGCTCCTGGGGGTGTTAACTTCTAGCACCCCACCCCCAAGAGACAGGAGGAGGGTCCCAGCGCTGGCAGCAGATGCCTGTGGCACATCCTGGAATGGTGAATGCAGCACCTGCTTCATCAGGGTCAGCAAACGTTTCTTAAAGATCTGGAGAATAAATGTGTGGGCCATGTGGTTCTGTCACAACTAGTCAAGTCGGCCGCAGATGGAAGCCAGTGGGACTGGCTGTATCCCAACATGACTTTATTTACAAAAACAGACAGCCAACCAGCAGACTGTAGTTTGCAGACTCCTGGACTACATGTGTGATGCATCCCATTTTACAGATAATGAAACAAAGACCCAGTAGAGAAAAGTGACTGTCATATAGCCAGCCAGAGGCACATCTGACTTTCTGCCCAATATTTCCTCTGCTATACCCGCCACCTCTAGATTGGGGCCTCGGTGTGGTTTTTAGGGAACTTGCAGCCAGAACTCTTCCAGGCAATGTCTGTGTAACCCGTAATTCTTAAACGGCAGCGGTCATTTCCTCTTCGTGGCCAGTGAGGCCTCAGGGACTGAAGCCTCTGGCCTGCAAGGATTGCTCAGAGCCATTCTGGGAGCGTCACTGAGTGAGGCAGCTTTGGGAGTGTCCCGGTGCCAGGCCCTCTCCCATCAACCCCTGCCTCAGCTACCTTGGCAGAGCCTCTCCCAGCAGCATCCACAACGCGCAAAGCGAAAAAGCAGTTAGAACTTCGGAGCCTGTAAAAAATCTAAAAATATCCAGGAATGTGTGCACATATGTGGCCCTTTTGTGATCAAAACATCTGGAGAGAAGATCAAATGTTCCTGCTGCAATTTGCCTACAATTCTGCGAGGACTTGGGAAGGAAGTCTAAAGTCACTGACTTTACTGGGGAGGAGGACATCACAAGAGTCTTGTTTTCTTAAGACAAAATAAGTTATGCGCACAAAGAACCCCGAACCCCCACCCCCAGGAAGTCCTTGGGATTCTGGAGATAGTTTCTCATAACGGGGGTGGAAAGTTCATTGGCTACAGGCTTGAATTCCTGATTTGATGCCTTTAAGATAGAAAAAAAGAAAATTAAAATACCACATTCTTTAATCAAAACACTAAGAGCTGTGATGATGTAGTGAATTATTAAATGTCAGATTGAAGCAGGCCTCGTGTGAGCCGTGCCTTTGTCAGATGAGGAAACTGAGTCTCCGAGAGAGAGCTTTCCTGGTGTCCCATGAAAGGTGGCAGAGACAGAGCTAACATGCATGTGACCTGGCCCTGGCCAGCGTGGCGCAGTTGGTTGAAGCATTGT
Organism: Myotis daubentonii; assembly: GCF_963259705.1. Lineage (NCBI taxonomy): Eukaryota > Metazoa > Chordata > Mammalia > Chiroptera > Vespertilionidae > Myotis > Myotis daubentonii. Next base: position 56,396,170 of record NC_081850.1, on the reverse strand, counting down.
CCTTACAATGGGGGGGCGCGGGGGGGACCATGGGTTCTATTCCTGATCAGGGCACATACCTAGGTTTTGGGTTCGATCCAAGATTTAGAGCACATACTGGAGGAAACTGATCTCTCTCTCTCTCTCTCTCTCTCTCTCTCTCTCTCTCTCTCTCCCCCCCCCCCCAGTCCCCCTCAAATCAATAAAAATAAATAAAATAAAATGCATGCGTTCTGACTCCCAGACCAGGGGTGCATGGGGAAGGAGAGTTGGAAGAAAGGGCCACTCCTCATTCTGCTACTTCTAACCCATGTGACCTGTACACTAAAGCTGCTAATGGTTGGTTTTGTCTGCAAGAAGCCAGGATCGGGACTTCTGGATTAGTGCGTCTGTTTTCTGTAGACCTAAGGGTGAACAAAGGCAAGGCATTACTAATCATGGCCCCAACCCCTAATAGAATGTCCTGGTAGTTTGGGCTGACTGATGTGTGAGCCTAGAATTCCATTTTTTTTTTTTTTTTTTACCTCTGGCTTGAATCCTTGGCCAGAAGCAAGCAAAACTGGCCTATAAGATACCCTTTCCTCAGGCTGAGCCTTAACTGGAGCTGAGAAAGCTGGCCACTCCCTAAAGCAGCCTGACTCAGCTGCCCACCCTCGCCTTTTTTCAACTGCATGCCACACTTCTGTTCCCACTGGCCTTTGGAGTGGTAACATTGGCCTCTTAGCCACTCCTCACTTAGGAGATGAGAGGAAACCTGAAGTCAGATCCTCCAGAGTTGCAAAGGGAGGAGTGTCTAAGCAGATCCCAGAACTTTACAACCTGTCCCTCATCTTGGAGAACTGTCATTCAAGCATGCCCTTGACTTGATCTCCACCAGAGGTGAGATGTAGTGCACTCTCCAGAGGTCAATCTTTTTGTTTATCTCCAGTTGTCCAATGGGCTGCTCAATAACCAGACCTCCTCACCCCAAGGCATAGATGTCCCCTATAGAGAAAATATCATGAATCATCACAACAGTCTTAGTAGTAACTTAGCAATACTGTTTCTCTAACCCTTCTCACTGCTTCTGTGTCCCACTCTATCCCACTGAGATAGGAGGCTCACACTCCCAAGGTCTTCACAAATCCCTCCTTTGTGCTGCCCACACTCTCTACACTAAGCTGAAAAGTCATGTTCTCTCATATTAACCACGTGGCTAGCAAGCTTGAAGACTAGGTAATGGGCTTCCAAAAGCAACAAACTATAATTGCAACAGAAATACCCACATTTGCTACCACACTATCACGTTATCATAAATGTATTCCCTCCATTTTAATCAGTCTTCCTTTGCCACAGAGAAAAAAAATGCCATCATAAAAAGTCACCAACTTAGAAAGAGAAGAAGAACTACAAAAAAGTTAGAAAACTCAAAGCAAAATTGCAATAGTAATTCCATATTCATCAATGACATTAAACATAAATGAATTAAATTATCCAATCAAAAGACAGACACTGGCTGAATGATTGAAAAAATGAGAGCCAATGACATGCTGCCTACAAAAGATTTACTTTAGCTTTATGAACATATATAGGATGAAAGTGAAGGGATTGTAAAAAGAAATCCAAGCAAATGGAAACCAAAAGAGAGCAGGGTTGGCTATATTTATATCAGACAAAGAAGCTTTAAGTCAAAAAATGGTTATTATATAATGATAAAAGGATCAATTCATTATGAAGATACCATTATGAAAGTTTATGCACCTAAATATATACTAGTAAAGCAAGTATTAAAAGAACTGAATGGAGAAATAAACATCAATGCAATAATAGTAGGTGAGTTTACTATTTCACTTCCAACAGTGGATAGATCATCCAGACAGAAAATCAGTAAAGAAAAATCATATTTGAACAGCACTGTAGAGCAAAAGGTCCTAACAGATATATGCATCACATTCCATCCGATAGCAGCAGAATGTACCTTCTTCTCAAGCACACGGGGAACATTCCCCAGGATAGATCATATGTTGGGCCACAAAACAAGTCTTAACACATTCAAGAAGGTTACAATCACGTAACCACAATGCTATGAAACTGGTAGAAATCAGTAACAGGAGGAAAATTGGAAAATTAACAAATACATGGAAATTACATAACACACTCCTGAACAACCAATGGGTCAAAGAGGAAATCAAAATATAAACCAACAAATATCTTGAGACAAATGAAATTAGGAATACAGTGTAGCAAAACTTACAGGATGAAGCAAAAGCAGTTCTAAGAGGGAAATTTATAACTATAAAACACATTAAGAAAAAAAAAAATAAAGACCTCAAATAAACAACCTAACTTTATTCCTCAAGGAACTAGAGAAAAAAAGACTCACTTTAAGCCCAAAGTTAGTAGAAGGAAAGAAATAATAAAGTTAGCCAAAGGAAGCCCAAAGTTGGTAGAAGTTAGCCCAAAGGGCTCAACATCACTAATCATCATGGAAATGCAAATCAAAACCACAATGAGATATTACCTTACAGCTGTTATAATGGCTACTATAAAAAAGACAAGTGATAGCCCTAACTGGTTTGGCTCAGTGGATGGAGCGTCGGCCTGTGGACTCAGGGATGCCGGGTTCAATTCCAGTCAAGGGCATGTACCTTGGTTGCGGGCACATACCCAGTGGGGAGTGTGCAGGAGGCAACTGATCGATGTTTCTCTCTCATCGATGTTTCTGACTCTCTATCCCTCTCCCTTCATCTCTATAAAAAATATCAATAAAATATATTTAAAAAAAAAGACAAGTGATAACAAGTGTTGGCAAGGATGTGGGGAAAAGGGGCACCCTTGTGTACTGCTGGTAGAAATTTAAATTGCTACAGTCATTATGGAAAACAGTATGGAGGTTCCTAAAAAATTAAAAATAGAATTACCATACAACCCAGCAATCCCAGTTCAGGTATATACTAATATCCAAAGGAAAAGAAGTCACTATCTCAAAGAGATATCTGCACCCCATGTTCATTGCAGCATTATTCCCAATAGCCATGACATGCAAACTAAATGCCTGTCAATGGATGAATAGAAAAAGAACATTTAGTATGTATAATGTTTAGTCATTTAAAGAAAGAAAATCTTCCCATTTGTGACAACATGGAGGAAACTTGAGGGCATTGTGCAAGTCAAATGTCATATAGAGAAAGACAAATACTGTATGATCTCAATTATGTGTGGGAACCTGAAAAAGTTGAACTCACAGAAACAGAGTAGAATGGTGGTTGCCAGGGACTAGAGGAAAAAGGAGGAATAAAGCATGATGGTCAAAGGGTACAAATTTTCAGTTGTAAGATAAATAAACCTTGAGGATCTATCTATAATAATAAAAGCGTAATATGTAAATTGACCAAACAGCCATCCAGATGTCCTTCCGGATGACCTTCCAGACAAAGCCAGGGCTGCAGCCACGGCTGCGAGGGAGGGATTGAGGCAGCCACTGTGGCTGTGAAGGCCTACTCTTGCATGAATTTCATGCATCAGGCCTCTAGGAGGTTATAATACTATATCGCACACTTGAAATTTGCTGAGTAGATCTTAAATATTCTTACCACCCAAAAAATGGTAACTATCTGAGGTGATGGATGTGTTCACTAACTTTATTGTGTAATCATTTCATAAAATCAAAAAAAATTTTTTTAAAGCATGATACATTTCCTGTTAGTGCTGATATTCCACTTTAAGGAAAACCACTGGCTTGGACTGGTGAGGGGAAATTACAGGAGAAAGTAAAATAGCAGACTTGCATTGTCAGTATTAGAGATAAATATGAGGTCATTAATACTTTAAAGAATAAACATATGTGTATGTGCATTTACCACTCATTCTGCCTCGTGTTCTGTCAGTTCATGCCTTTCCCTTCAGAAATTGTGTGCTTTCACATGGTATATAATCTAGTTTCCCAACAGCTTTAGGAGATGCCAAATATTTAATGACACCCCACCTAGAAACAATAAATACATTTGAGTGAGTCTTAGACTCCTGGGGAAAGGGCTGCTGAAAATTTGATGAAAGGGATTAATAAATTATGACCAAGCTATTAAGATGTGAATCACTAAAGACTCCTGACGCTCTTCCTTTTGCTAATTAGAACTAGGAAACAAATAAACAGACTCACCTCACTGTGCTCAGAATTCCACCCCCTCCTTTCTGAGGTCCCTTAGCTGGTCTACTTCATGGACTTTCATTTAGACTGAAGATGGCTGTAACTGATGGGCAATAAGGTTCTGACAGTTGAGGGGCAGGGCACTGGTTCTCTCACCCAGAAGCTATGACTGTATTGGTGAGATGCCAATCACACAGCTGGGAAGAAGAAAGTCCCAATTTGTGGGCCATGGGGTATCTTCCCAATTGAAGTGCTCCTGCTGATGGATTTCAGGGCCTGTGTCAAGCTCTCATAGATCCAAGCTTTCTGGAAGGAACCTTGGACATGATCTCATCCCACTCTTTTTTGTGTGAGCAGAAATCTCTCTCAAAGGAGAGGCGACAAGTTGCCCAAAGTCGTGCAACCTTTCAAAGCAAACCTCATACAATAATCTGGGTCTCCTGACCCCTCGACCTCACCTGCTCTTTCTATCTTATTTTATACCTTCTGAGGGGGCCAGAATCCAACCGCTCTGGACTTTCCTGTCCAACTCTTTATAATGTAGGCATCAGAGGGCAGGCCACATGCATCAGGGGGCAGTCCCAACACCCCAGTGTGAGTGAACCGGCCGTGACTACACCCCCTGGATATCTGATGCAAAGCTCTGCCATCACAGTCATTCAGCATGCGTGCAGAAACAGACTGTTACTCACCTTTGTATCCCAGAGCCAGACAGAGGAGGAGTAGTCCCAAAAATTGTTTCAATGAATGAATCATGACAGTATATCTAATTTCAGAACTTTCTCTCTCTCTCTCTCTCTCTCTCTCTCTCTCTCTCTCTCTCTCTCTCTTTCTCCCTCTCTCTTTCTGTCAGCACAATGACTCAATGCCAAGAATGGTTAAAAATGCATTTTCTTCCAATATTTCATGGATTCTGCTTCGAGACAATCTTCAACAAACATCTGTTCAGGTTTACTACATACTAGGTGGTAGGTAAAGAGAACTAAAGCACTATCCTTGTCCCTGGGGGCTCACAGTCTATGGAGAGAGACAGATGTCCAGATGGTTATAATCTGGGATGAAGGCACACCAGGGAAAAGGTACCATAGGAGGGACATACAGATAGGAGGTCAGTGCAGAGGTGACAGCTGAGCTGAGTGTTAAAGGATAAGTCAATTGGAGAATTAACAAGGAAGGGTGTTTTAGACAGAAGAAACAACATGTACAAAGCCATGAAATGAGATTGCATGAGAAAGCATGGCCAAAGACGTAGGAAGAATGAAATTGGCAAATGTTATGATGTTGTACCAAAAAAATTAATTAATTTTTTTTTCTTCTCTGCTTGTTTGCTTTTCCAGAAGAGGTCATTGTTGAATAGAAGAAGCATTGGATTTGAAACAGGAATAGCTCAAAAAAATGATGATTCCATTTGTACTTGCTGTACATGCCAGGCTCAGGTACACAGTCACCACATGATGGAGAATTTATTACATCCCCCATTTACAGATGGGGAAACTGATGCTCAGTGGGTACTAGCCAGTCACTAGCGTTACTCTTTTGCTTCTAGGTACTACTTGTTGAGACCCAGGGATGTGGAATAATTGGATCCACCACCTTATATTCCCTATAAGTCCACACTGTTCCTCTTTTGGCTGGGAGTTTCCTTCTGCCATAAAAAGCAGCGACCCCCACCTCTTCCCTCAACTGGTCATTCCTGCCAGAGCACACGGGACTATCCCCAAACCTTCCAAAGCATCAGGGAACACTGCCCTGCCCACTCCCCTGCTCAGGCACCTCAGGCACCTCTCAACAAACTCCTCAGAGGCCTGGAAGTGTGCCCCTAGGGGTGTACATGGGTGTGGGTACACTGCCCAGTCCCTCCCATTTCCCCAAGTACTTACGCCCATTGTTCCATGCCCTCTTGTCTTCCCCATATACTGCTGTTCATTCAGAGCTGCCCTCCCTTAAATGAACAGTTTCTTCCTCAGACTAAAGTCTAGCTCAGTGTCACCTTTTTCAGGAGGCCCTTTCTTCCTCACACACAGTCATTCCCTCCTCTGGGCTTTCCCTGCCGATCGTCACAGCTCAGTTATTTCTGCATCCCACCAAAGATCGGGACTCATGGAAGGTAAGGACTCTTTTGGATTCATCTCCAGTGTCCCCTGCACAATTAGGCAAAGAGTTGGCCTTCCGGGCAAAAATGGGCTGGATCCCAGAGAGCATTGAACCCTGACTCTGCCACTTCTCAGGGCCAGTCACAGCCTGAATTAGAAGCTGGTGAAAAATAGGGCCCTTGCTTCACCCGGTCACCATGCAGGTTGACATGAGGCAGGTAGGTGTACCTGAGTAGTCTTCTTGCGCTAATAAACTTCTGGAGGTTCCATAGCCCACCTCCATGTCCAGCCCAGCACTCAGTGGGGGATGTTATGGAATGTGACCAGATGATCTTGATCAGCCCCTTACTCCGCTCTGCTCAGTCCAGGCATGTATGTCTCCACCGCATCCCCCAGAAAGCGTGTATTGTTTCTAGAGTGGAAAACACCCTCCCTATTTTCCTGCATATTTATTTCTTCTCCTTTTATATTCCTTTGGCCCTTTTAATGATATTTTGCACAAGAGAAGAGTAAAATGCACATATTTATATTTCCATCTTGGACCCCTCCCAAGTTTTCAAGTAGGCAGATTTCTTTTAAGAAACATTTCTGACTGAGGAATGCTCAATACTATAACCCTTTCAATGCAAATTGGCTCATTCTCTCGTCATTGGGTTTAAATCTCAGCTCCTCCAATTACCGTCTGTGTGATTTGGAACCAATGACTTAACCTCTTTGAGTCAGTTTTCTCATCTGTAAAATGGAAATAATGCCACCATTTTCAAACGAGTGGTTGTAAACTAGAGAAATAATTACAAATGGCTCATAACAGGCACTCAATAAATCACTGCCCTCCTGTGTCTAGAAGTTTAATATGTTCTCTACCTATATATTTCTTTCTTTACTTCTTTTCTACTCTTCTGGAGCAGAAAAGGGTGGTCAAAATCACACATATCCCAGAAATAAGCCTAGTAAACTAATATCAAGTGTCTATTGGGTTGGAAACGACTTTTTTTCAAACTTTAGTAAGATCAGTTTTACTGGAAAGATAGGGCAACAAATTGCCATGAGTTGTGATGTGAACCTGTCACAACTCACACTTCCCCTCTGTCCCCCACATTAGTATGACCATATCAAATTGTCAAACTCAAGTATCAGTCAGTGGTTTCCGGGCAAAGATATTAGGCAGAGCTCAGACTTCCCAAGTCCCAACCACCAGTAGGCCAGAAATGATAATCACTTGAGAATGTTAATTGAATGCTATAATTATAGTTCATGCCTAATAGGCATTTTGTACTGAGGTTGTGCACTGCCAAGAAAATATTTACTTGGAGAATTCAAGTCCACGACCAAGTCTATTTTTTTTTCACAATAGAAATAATGCTTTAATCTGGCACCACCAGACACACCAGAGTGAAGCATCTTGGATATTTCAAACCTAATCAAGATGTCTCTTCTGCTTTTGCTTCTTTTATAGTCATATGGCTCCTTTCCCTTTGGGATCTCTGCCTAAGTCTTGGGTGGGTTCTTTTGTGTTCCTTACTGAACTTTTAATGAGATCCGCTAAGTTTCATTTATCAAAGTTTCATTTGAGGAGGGGAGGGGGAAGAAGGAAAAGTGAGCTGGGGAGACAGTCTGGAACTTTGGATCAAGTTTCTTGTCTCAAACCCCCTTTCGTCAAATCCGTTATTTCCTTTGCAGTTGGTTGCTTATTTTCCTTTGGATTTTTGGTCCATGCTGTTCACAGCAAAATCTTTAAACCGCAGGCTCTCTGGCAAATGCAAATGCTGCCACCTCAGCCTCCTTCCACCCATCACACCTTGGGCAGTTGCCCTTGACCATGGAGTTGGTCTCAGACCATGGAAATGGTGGCCCCTTGTGGTTTTGCCATTAGCACCAGCTTCCCAGTTGCATTCAGGGACCTTCCTGTCCACAGGATGACCCACCCTGCTCAGGGCCGTATTATGCTAATCAGGATGGGTATCCTCACATTTAGGTAAATCTCTTTCTTGCTCAAGCCCTGAGGTGGTCTCTGTTTCCTCTCTCATTTTCCTCCAGATTTCACAGTAGGTAGTAGGTATGCTTCATAGTTTGTGGTTTAGGGTTGTAGCCTTTTCCTTGTACTATTGAAGATGAAGGGCATTTTTCTCCTCTGTTTTTTATTTGTTGTTGTTGTTTTGAATGGGTTTCTAGGGATGGATGAGAACTAAAAATGCCTGTATGCTGCCATCTTTAACTAGAGGTCCCAAAGGCCTTTTTAACCCAAAACCCTTTACTTATTTCTTATCCTTTTGTATTTTGTGTATTTCTGCAAATTGTTCCAAAGCATGATCTGGAATAAGGTGAGGGCATACGTATGCAAATGCTAAAAACCACATTCTTCCATTTGCCCCTTTCTGAACTGCAATTTCTATGTATCTCTTTGGAAGTCTTTTCATTTTTTTTTACTTTCCTGCGTTTCTCTTATACAATCTGGAACCTCTTCTATTCTCTAAAAGAACTCAGAGAGATACTCTTTGGGGTCACTCCTCTTCTCCTCTAACCAGAAGGGCAAACTGTAGTACTTGTTGGTGCTCTAAGTAGTTCTCTCCCTTTTAGGCTAAGCCGTATCCCTGAACTCTAAGCCACCAGAGGAATGAGTTCCCCTTGAAACTCCCGCTAGCACTGCCATGGAAACGGTCTCTTTCTGGGCTTGATTAAAAGGACTCCTGGGAGAACTGCTTTTAGGGACCACACCCCACTCCCCTTCTCTGCAGAACTGCTGTGTGTATATTACAGAGATGAGCCCCTACGAGCTGAAGGGCCCCCTCGTTCCTTGCACCCACACCCCAGGGGGCCGTTGAGTGGGTGTACGCATGGCCCAGCAGCATCCTGCTCACCAGAGCTCCCACCTGCTTCCTGCACCTGTTTTCTTGGGTTCCTGATCCAAAGGGAAAGAGAAGATGATTCAACCTTGAATATATGTTTATCCTGCTGGTGGAATGTCATTAAATATGGAAAATCGTGCAAGTAAAGTTCCAAAGAAATGGGTCACTGGTTTGACTGAGGAGTGCTGGATTCATCATTCACAGTGGGGAAACCTGGTTCCTCAAAAAAGATTCTTGCAGGATCCAGAAGAATAGGAGGGAGGAGAAAGCCACGACCTGTCACTGGCATGAACAGCACAGCAGGCGTGAGAGCCCATATCTAATGGCAATCACCTCTACCGAGGCTGCTGTTCACTCGGAGCCTCCTCTTCACAGCTCCAGGAGAAGCACCTCATCGCATCCTGGCCTCCCAATAGTCCTTCAAGCTAGTTCCTCCATTTAAAGCATAAAGATATTAGTGATTCTGGTAGAGAGTGGGAGGGACGATGGGAGTATTTTTTAAAGAATGATTACACTGTGGATGACTCCTCGTTTAAGCAAAAATGTTTTAATGTTTGGCTTTAAAGAAATCTCCCAAGAAGCTGCAAATTGAGGGCCCTCGAAGGATGGTCATAAGTTTTTAGTACCCAGTCCTTTCACATCCCTCCAAAGCCCCATGGGCTCAAAGGTGCAAAGCCAACGCTGCTGGTTCAGGCATCCGCCCACTGTGAAATCTACAACTACTTTCCCAGGAATCCACCAGGGGTCAGGCTACTTACCTTTTCAACCCCACTAAACCTTGGCTGGGGGCAGTCTACTCTTCTCCCACACTTATGTGTGTGGTTCTTCAAAGAAGAACTCAGAGCTCAGAAAACCAAAGCCCGGCCCAGGTGAAATCGTTTTCTTTTTTCAGTTTGTTTGTTTTTTAGATAAACATTTATGGGTGCCTGGTATATGCCAGGCATTATTCAAGTGCTATTCAATCCTCACAATGCTTCGCAGTGGATACAGAACCTAAGCAGCTTACCCAAGGTCACTCAGCTAGAGCTGAGCTTCAAATTCAAGTGTCCAGGGTCTGAAAGAGCACATTCTAGCTTCACTGTTCATTGAATTTTGTGAAGCATGGAATCAAGTTGAAAAGCCAGGCTTCACGTAGACCAGTTCTCCTAATATTTTGATGTCCCACAGTAGAGCAGAGAAGTGGGAGCTGCCGTCATTGGGGGGTCTTCTCCAGCACATACTGAAACCTACCTTCCTTCAGTTTCTCCCAGATATCCTGCTCTGGCCTCCAGCCCACATGCCACCCACCTAACTCTTTCTCTCCCTTGATAGCATTTCAGAGTTTGGATGAAAGCTCTCCTGTCTTCTTTCTGCCTCTTGCAGCCTGGTCATCCTCAGAGTCTTCTACCCTTCTGTCTATGGCTAGTTCCAACTCTGCCTTTTATTTCTGGCATGAAACTGGGTCATGAGGGAGATCAAAAGCTTCAACTATTGTTCGTAATATCATTGGGTATTTGTGTGAGTCAATCCTCACCCTACTCTTCGATTGACTCCACCAGGTGCCAGAAACATTTGAATATGACTTGTAGGTGATTTAGGAACAACCATGAAAAACCTGCCTACTGGGTAACAAGATGTTTACCTGTAATTACCTCAGAGCAAAGGTTAAGCACTTTGGAATATTGAAGACATTTTAAAAGATTATTTTCAGTATTTGCACAAAGGGAAAATTTGAGAACATCTGTTCTTTAAAATCACTGTAAAATATTCATCTACAAATAACTTAAAAATACTGAGTAGTTGCCCTAACAGGTTTGGCTCAGTGGATAGAGCATTGACCTGCGGACTGAAAGGTCCCAGGTTCGATACCTGCTAAGGGCATGTACCTTGGTTGCAGGCACATCCCCAGTAGGGAGTGTGCAAGAAGCAGCTGATTGATGTCTCTCTCTCATCGATGGTTCTAACTCTCCATCCCTCTCCCTTCCTCTCTGTAAAAAAATCAATAAAATATATATTTTAAAAAAAATACTGAGTAGTGAGTCCCTTTGGAGTTATTTGGGTAGGTGAGTTCAGAAAGTCTCAGCCAGGAAGAGAATTTTCCCCATGAGTTCCTTCCTAAATCTTTACAATACTACACCTTTCCTCAGGGATTATTGCCATGATATTTAAATAGGGCTTTTTTTTTGTTTTTTTGTAATAAGGGTTTTTAAAAATAGATCTTTGCTGGCAAGTGAGAGAAGTTATTTTGGAACTGTTTTAGTCTCTGAGATAAACACTGTGTAAAAGAGTGTTGATGCCATGAGCCCAGAGAGTCACCTGAAACACCAGCATGCCCTCGACAGAGCAGTTTCACATTTTAAATTTCATTCTAGGATCAAATAGAGAAAGGCCCTGGTCCTTGGACATTTTGCAGCCTTCCTAATGCCTGTGTTACTGTTTATTTAAAGGCTCTGATCATTTTGACTGATAATCTTGGTGACATTTTGGTAAAGTCAGGATGGAATTCTTTTTGGTACTAAGGATCTCCAGACCTCTTTTTTTTAATCCTTCCCTGAGGACATGTTTATTGATCTTAGAGAGAAGGGGGAGGGAGAGAGAGAGAGAGAGAGAGAGAGAGAGAGAGAGAGAGAGAGAGAGACATTGATTGGTTGCCTCCCGTATGTGCCCTGGCTAGAATAGAACTGGCAACCCAGGCATGTGCCCTGACTGGGACTCAAACCTGAAACCCTTTGGTGCATGGGATGATGCCCAACCAAGTGAGCCATCCAGCTGAGGTTCCAGACCTCTTTTATACACAATCCTGTTTGGCCCTGGCTTCTACTGCACAGAGGACCTGACCAACTTTGTAATATTTATGAGACCCAAATAAGATTGCCAGATTTAGGGGGGGGGGGGGGGGGGGGAACACCTAATGCCCAGTTAAATTTGAATTCCAGATGAACAACAATTTTTTTTAGTAAGTTTGTCCCGAACACTTGATTATAATTGGCATCCCTATGCCCAAACTTAGTGTCACTGCCCTACGTTAATTTTCACTAATGAACTTTAGAAATATCTCCATTGTCTGGTAGAGTAAAAACTGCATCTGTTTTCTAAATCTTTATTAAAGACATAACAAATCCTTCCTTGACAAAAAAAAAAAATATGTGCCAATTGAGACATATGGCTAGTCTCACCCAATGTATGTGCCTTGCACAGAATTGGAATCTGGGCCTCCATTCATTTCTTAAGAGCTGATAATTAGGGGAAACTGCAAATGAGCTCCAAAGAAAGATGAATGGGGAAGAACATGATCTCAGTACCCGAAGCATTGTAAAGAGGTCAGGAATCTTGTGTCTTAACGTTGTTTTCTCCTGAATGTATTACTGTGTGCAATATACAATAAATACTGGTATATTGACAGATAGCTGGATAAAGGAATGAATATCATACTCAAAGCCTCTTTCTCAAGCCACCACCACAATATATCTAGATGCCTTTCAGATCTCAATGTTGTGTTAGGCTCTAAAATAAGAGATGGATAGGCTTTAAAATGTGTGGCTGTGTGAGGGGTGGGAAGGAATGGGATGGGGTGGGGTGGGGTGGAGTGGGGTGTGATGGAGCAAAAGGAATGGAACTGGAACACCTAAACTGTATAATGATAAAAATGTCAAATGCCAAGATTTTATGAATACTCAGATAACATGTTAAAGTCACTGTGTCTTTTATGTCTCTGAAACATAGGAATGTTGCAGTAGATTGGTACAAGTATGTGTGAGAGGCCTATTAAAGCACCGATCAGAAAGTTTTCTCCAAGTAATTGGGCATTAGGGTGGATGTTATTTAATTGCCTAAGTGGAGATTCATCTAATGTTCTCATGCAAAGCCTGTGAAATCAAAGATATTTAAAGTTTTAATCACTTCAACTGAGCCTGCATGAACCTTGTTCCCTCTCCTACTAATCTTTGATCCTTGAATTTGTGATCATTTGGAGAATTTTATTTATATCTGATCAATTTTATTAGATAAAATACTAGCCAGAAAATGCAAGTAACTAATTCATATTTATTTCCCTAAAAAGGGAATTATTTCTGTATAAAAGAACCATAATCCCTATTTTACACAATTCAGATAAAGGCTTGTTTTATCACGCAAATGCATGTTTTAATAGGTTTTTATTATTGTTTTTGTTTATCCCAATTCACTTTGCAGGTTCATAAAAAAATTCAATGTGGATATTTTATTTCCCAAAGTTGATTTAAGCAAATATGAACAGTGAATGGTCTCCACTTCTATGTACTAAATTTTAGGGATGTATAGTTTTGCTATGCTGGGCAGAAAATAACTATCTACTGCAGAAAGTCATTCAAAGAAGCAAACAAGCTTTTGTAATCTGTTCTCAGCCAGAACTTCTTCAGGAACACATACATAATTGCTTTAATAAAATAAGCCTCTTCGTTTTACTCGAAATTGTATTTGAAAATGAAAAACCCCAATTTTTTATTTATAGGACTATGTTGAACAGATCAATCTAATCAATATACGGAATTGGATTGGATTGGATTTGTTTGGAAATGTATTACCTATTCATTCTTACCCAAAAATGGACATGAGCTGATATAACCTAAAACACAGGTGTATTATTTAAAAGAATAAGGGACAACCTTTGAGATAGATATTTGAAGTCAACTGATATGTTCTCCTGAGGTGTTAGTTTTTTTTTTTTAAGGTTAAAACATACAGCTTCTTCAACCATTCCATATATGTTATGGTGTCAATACCTGTGACTCCCCCACCTCCACCAAATTCATTTATTCATATTCTAACCTCCGATGTGATGGTATTTGGAGGTAGGGCCTTGGGGATAACTGGGTCATGAGAGTGAAGCCTTCCTAAGTGGGATTGGTGCCCTCATAAAAGAGACCCCCGAGAGCTCACTTGTTCCTTCCACCAGGTAAGGACGCAGCAAGAAGGTGGCAGTCACCAGACACCAAATCTGCTAGTGTCTTGATCTCAGGCTTTCCAGCCTCCAGAACTGTGAGAAATAAATATTTGTTGTTTCAGCACCCAATCTATAGTAATTCTTAAAATCCTCACCCAAGGACATGCTTAAAGAGAGGAAGGGAGAAAAAGAGAGAGAGAAACATTGATATGAAAGAGAAACATCGATTGGTTGCCTTCCACATGTGCCCCAACTGGGGGTGGAACCACAGCCCAGGTATATGCCCTGATTGGGAACTGAACAGGCCACCTTTCAGTGCACAGGATGATACCAACTGAGCCACTCCGCCCGTGTTATTTTTGTTATAGCGGCCCGCAGAAACTGCTGCAATACCCCTCCATCCTTTGTCTGCTCCTGAACAAGCTGAAGGTTATAAATGACCCATGTGTAGTCTGAAACCAAAATCTGGCCACAGAACAGTGGAAAACCGGCAGGTGGCCCTCCTTGTTCTGGGCACCATACTACTTAAGTGCCGCCTGTGTATTGCCTGTTTGGCATCCCAAAACAGCTGTAGGAAGATTTATTTTATTGAGTTAATATGAAAACTAATGTGTTAAGGAAACATTTTGAAGTATTTTAATGTGCTTTCCTTTCTGCCACTCTTTTGTACATCAAGTTTGCCCTTTTCAGCCAGCGGGTCATTGCCTTGAGGAGAGGAAGATTGTCAAAGCCAGAATGCAAAGAGAGTGTCAGTTCAACCTTTAACTTCCAATTTAGAATCTTAGAACTGTGCAAATCAAGAATCTCATTTTCAAAAGCAATGTTTTGGGGGTAGAAGAAAAGATGTATGGGCTCCAAAGAGCCAAATCTGAAAGAGCTCAGGATGGGGGAGAGTACAGGTAGAGGGGAGAAGAGAACAGGAGAGCTGAGACGCCATTACGGTCCTCCCACCCCCACCCCCGCCCCACACAAGTGCTCCCTCCCTTTCCCCCTCCTTGGCCTGGAGTGGCGGCCCTCACGGAGCATCCTGGTGTCGGAGGGGAGTGCCTGGTTTGTGCTTCCTCCAGATCCTCACTAGCTTTGTGGGGCTGTCTCATCTGCTGCTCTTCAGATGCCAGCTCTGCCTCCACTGCATGTTGTATGACGAGCACAGTCTGCGCCATGGTCTCCAGTTGTAAGATCAGCTGTCTCAGAGAACTCTCCAGCCTGATTCTAGGCCTCTTACAGTCTATGGGCCCTTTTGGCAGCTCTGAGTCCCCCCGGAGCTCAGGGGACATTTGGATTTCCTCCCACATACATGAGGGCATGGAGAGCTAGACGGGGTGGTGTAGTGCTTTCCTCCAGTCTCTGCCTGCACACGCCATCCCTCCACGTCTTCTCCACCGTAGTAGGTCCCTGGGACTCAAAATACCTACAAGGCCATTTTCCCCTAGAGTTCCTGATGATAACTCAAGCGCTGGGGTTATAAACTTACCTGGGGCTCTCCATCACCCCTGAATTTTAATTAAATAATATTAACTCATTTAAGTATATTTATATTTTAGTTGACAAAGCATAACTGTACAGTTGGATGGATTTTCACATCCAGACAGATCAGGAAATAGACCATTGATAGCACCCCAGAACTCCTTCTTGTGCCCCTCCCAATTATTAATACCCCTTCCAAAGGTAACCACTATTTTGTCCATTATCACTATAGCTTAGTTTTGTGTTTTGTGTGTGGGTTTTTTTTTTAACTTTATACAATGTACATTCTTTGGTGTTTCCGGTTTCTTTCACTCAATGTTATGTGTGTTACTCGTGTACACTGTCACCTATAGCTATAGCTTATTCATTTTCATGGTTGAAGAGTATTCTGTTGAATAAATAGGTCACAGTTTCTTTATTTTTCCATCAAGTGATGATAGATATTTGAATAGATTATGTTTGAGGCTATTACAATTGATGTTGCTATGGACATTCCTGATCATGTTTTATGTGGCCCACATGTACACATTTATATTGGATTTATACCTAAGAGTGAAATTGCTACTGGATCATAAGTTATGTGTATGTTCAGCGTTAGTAATTGCTGAGTTTCCCAAAATGGTCATGTTAGTTTAAACCTTAGGAATTTATAGTTTTTGCAGTCAAAATAGTTGAGTATCAGTAATTCTGATGGTTTAACCCAATTTACACTTATATCAGCAAGGTATGAGAGTTCCAGTTGCTCCACATCCTCCCCAGCCTGTGAGAACTATCAGTGTTCTAGATTTAACCATTTCAGTGAGTGTGTAGTGTTATCTCTTTGTGATTTTAATTCCCATTCTCATAACTAATGACCCTTAACGCTTTTCATATCCTTATGGCCATTTGGGTGTCTCTTTTATGAAGTTCTGTTCAAGGTTTCTTGCATTTTTAAAACATTGGATTACCTATCTTTTTCTGATTGATCATATATGTCCTTTTATATTCTCGACACAAGTTCATTTATATTTTAGTTTGTAAATTTATATTTTATGTTTGTAAATATCTTCTCCCACTTAGTGATTTGCTTTTCCCTCTCTTAATAGTATATTTGCTGAACAGAAGTTCTTTGTTCTTATGTAGTCCAATTTTTTAATATTTGCCTTTTTGTCTAATGCTACTTCCCCCTAATGTTTAAGAACTCTTTGTCTACTTCAAAGTCATTAACATATTCTCCTATGGTATCCTCTAGAACAGCCGTGGGCAAACTACGGCCCGTGTGAAATGAATAAAACTAAAAAAGAAAAAGACCGTACCCTTTTATGTAATGATGTTTACTTTGAATTTATATTAGTTCACACAAACACTCCATCCATGCTTTTGTTCCGGCCCTCTGGTCCAGTTTAAGAACCCATTGTGGCCCTCGAGTCAAAAAGTTTGCCCACCCCTGCTCTAGAAGCTTCATAATTTTCACTGTTACATTTATAGCTATCTTCTACTTGGAGTTGATTTTGCATAAAGTGTTTTTTTTTCCATATGGACATCCTGTTGACCCAGAACCATTTACTGAAAAGACAAATGTTTTCTCACTGTACTACAATGTCCCCTTTGTCATAAACCAGGTAACTGTACAGGTGTTGGTCTATATCTGGACTTTCTATTCTATACCACTGGTTTATATCGATCTCTTACCAGCACTACACTCTTGTAATTACTATAGCTTTACCTGGTAGTGTAAGTCTTCCCATTTTATTCGTCAAGATTGCCTTAGGTATTATTGGTCTCCATATAAATTTTAGAAGCAGGTTATTAATGTTTAAACACACACACACACACACACACACACACACACACCTGCTGACATTTTGATTAGGCTCAGAATAAACTATAAACCAATTTGGGGGAAGTGATAATATTGAGTCTTCTAATCCATGGATGTGGAATAGTTTTCCACTTGCTTAGTTCCTCTTATGAAACAGCTTCCAGAGAAAAAGTAATGCAGAATGGCAGGCTCATCTCCATGAGTTTTCTTCTTTCAAGGATCTGACACTTCAGGCCCTGGCTGCTTGGTAGCTCATCAACACCTTCAAACATATTTCCCCTAGTTTTTCTTGGAAGGAGGTTGATCTGATAGAAGCTCATCTATCAAAATGGAAGTGAGTATAAGATGGATTGTAGAGATACGGTAAGGCTGGAGTCTGGTATCTAACAAAGCTGAGTTCAAATCCAAGCTTTGCTCTATTTGCTACTTACTCTATTTGTGACCTTGGCAAGCCTCAGTTTCCTTTAAAAACACCATATGCAAGACACAGATATGGGAGATGATGGGGTGTATGCAGGGAATGGCTATTCTTCTGGAAGAAGAATACATGAAAGAGAAGACTAAATATGTAGGGAGGAGTCCATATGTTATCACCAATAAGCCTGTGTAGTCGCCTTGCACCAGCACAGTGCTATGAGAGTAACTTGTGCCACTTCTCACAGCTGGTACAGTAAGTGATGGGGCCTGGGTTTCAATCCAGGCAGCCTGATCCCAGGCATCTGCTCCTAACCAGAGACTTCAGCAGTGGACCATGGAGGCTAGACCTTATTCTACATTCATGGAGAGCTTTCAGAGTTCTTTAAGGCTAAAATGATACATGATTTAGGTAGATCACTCTGGTCATGGTTGAAGAATGAAAACTCTCCACATAATTTTTATATTTAGATTTCTATGTTGTTGTCCTATATTGTTTAAACAAAGTAAAACCAACCAACCAACCAACCAGAAACTCCTGCAATATATCAAGTCATGTATCTAAAAAGATCACCACCCAACTTGTTGCAAATGTTACCGTTTTCTTGGTTTAATATTTTCAGTCTTGAATTTCTGGATTTGTAATTCCTACCAAACAAAACTACTTCTTGAGAAATGAGTATGTGTGAAGTATTATGTCTTCTATATATATTTGTCTTCCTTTCTGACCCATTTTCACATGTACGAGATTGCTATTCTTATTAGCTATATTGTTTTTGTGTTTATTATTATTAATTTTTAATTACTTAAAAAATCCTTCAATAGCATAATCTTATCATTGTTTCTGTGGATGTCTTCTACTGGCATGGGGGATTTTAGATGCTATAGATTATTTTTAATAAGTTATTTAAATTTCTCTGGTTGTGAAAATAGTGTGCATATTTAGCTTACTTTTATGTGAAATCGTGTTTCTTTTGTGTGATTGATTCTTAATCTATTATTAGCTTTTTCTCTCTGCTTGTTGTCATTTTATCCCATTTGTTCTTTTCATTAAAACCTCATCGTTGTCTGCCTTTTGGCATAGACATTTTAGCTTTGCATATTCTAAGTAGGTGATGTTATCTAGTATTATTTCTCACACTTAAATGCTGCATAAATTTATCACCTCTAAGCAACCGGGCCAATATCATTGTCTTCTTAGTTTTTAGACTCCTATTGTCTTGGTTTCTCAGTCAGTTCAAGCCGCTATAACAAATTATCATAGGCTGAGTGGCTGCAACAACAAGCATGCATTGCTCACAGCGCTGGAGGCCGGGAAGTCCAAGATCAAGGTGCCGGCCGATCTGGCGCCTGGTGAGAGGCAGCTTCCTGGTTTGCAGATGGCTTTCTTGTTGGATTCTCATATGGCAGAGAGCAGAAGGAGGAAGCCAGCTCTGCCCTGGCTCTTCTTAATAAGGGCACTAATCCTATTCATGAAGCGGGAGACCTCTCTAACGACCTCCCAATACCCTCACACTGGGGGCTAGGATTTCAACATATGCGTGGCAGGAGGACACAGACACACATGCCGGCCATAACACTCAGGCTTGACGTTGAAATCCTCTCTTCACTGACAGCGACGATTTCACTGTGCTGCTTCATTTGCTGGCTTCTCCGGATACTTACTTGGTCTATGAATGTAATGGATCAGTTGTCTCTTGAGTCTATTATTAAAGTGATTTTTTAAATCAGTTAATAGTGAGGATTCTCAACATGATTTCACGTGTCCTGCAATGATAACAATCATAATAATAACCATAATAGCAATGATCATAAATTTTATAATAGCTATCCATTATGCTCCTAGCCCTGTGCTAAATGGTCTGCATACATCCTCTCATGAATCCTCCCAAAATAAGTATCACTAACCAGTTCATCATCAGACAATGCTAACCCCGACACACAGTGCCAGAGTGCGATTTAAACCCGGGCTTTCTGACTCCGAGCCTGTGCTCTGCTATATTTAACACTCGCACCATGTGACCCAGTTGCTTGTCAATAACACTCCCAGTTCGGCTGAGCTCATCCTCTCTGGTCTCTGACTTCATTCTTGAGACTCTGTTGACTCGGTTTTGCCATATAAAAACCTCCCAGCGTTTCTTTGAAGCAAATAAAACAAATAACCTAGTGGGAATTTTATGGCAAGAACTGAAATCAACATTCCTACTTCCGGGTCACACCGTCACTTCAACTGTATTTTAGAATCTGAAAGGCGCACTGCCTCCTCGGGCGGTGCGGGGTGGGGAGGAGTCTGACCACCCGGCTCTGAGATCCCTCCGCGCCCGCGTAGGGCCTGGCCTCCCCGAAACCGGTCCGAGTCTCCGGACCGGCTGCGTGGTGGCCGGTGGTGGGCCGAGGGGTGGGGGCCTGGCGGCGACCGACCTCGGGGGAGGTCATGGGAGCCGAAGGCCTCACCGCCTCGCTCTTCCCTCCCTTCCCCGAGGTCGGCTCCCCGCTTGCCCGCGCTGGGGCCGAGGGTCGTGCATCCCTTGGGGCCCGGTCGGGGGGACCGGGGCCCCATGTGGGGGGCATTGGCTCCCCGGCCCACAGCGGGAGCCCAGCGCGGGCTGCCACCCACCCGGACCGGGCCCAGTGCAGCAGCGGTGGCGGCGGAGTGGGGCGCTCGGGGAGGCCGCCATGCTGCAGTGCGCCGGCCCCATGGGCCGGGCCTGCTCCGAGCGGATGCTGCTCCCCCAGAGCTGGGCCGCTCCACCGCCGCACCCCGTTTGCTGGGCCTGTGCCCCCCAGACGCGCTGGAGTCCCGGTCTGCCCGCAGGCCAGCTGCGGGTGCTGTGCGGGGGGGCCATCCTGCCTTGTGGCGAGTTCGAGCGGCAGCAGCAGGAGCCGGACAAGGACTGCGCCCTCCATCTTGCCTTGGGTCCTCCATCTTGGGACAGAACCATGTGCGCCCTCCATCTTGCCTTGGATCCTCCATTTTGGGATGGGGCCATGTGCTTCCTCACGGGAAGAAGCCGCTGCTAGCCACACCCGGGATTTCTCTGGATTAACCAATGGTGATCAAGGGAAGTGCACGCCATCACTATGACCACATCCTGTACCGACTCGTGCCTGGCCAATCGGCGGGGGCCACAGTGCCCTCTCCTGCCCCCACTCCACCCCCCTTTAAAACCCCCTGTCCCATCAGGCCTCGCTCTCTCTGCCACTGGACTTTCCGCTGTGTCGGTGGGTCTGGTGAACGGGGAGCGCAGGCCGGCTTGCATAATAAAGGACTCTTTGCTTTTGCATCGGACTGACTGGCTCCCTGGGGGTCTTGGGAACTTTGAAATCTGGGCACAACAGAATCCACACAATCTATTGACTTCCTCGGGTTTAAAATCCTTTCTGAAGTTGTTCGGGACGTGTACTTGGCTCTCCTCTAAATGACTCCCTGTGCTGTTTGGCACGAAGGTGCCGGAGATCTAGTTGTCATTCTTTTGTGCAAGTTTGCATTCCACCTTCTGGAAGCAAAGGAGAACATGACCAGAACCTGGAGTAATACGTGTCCCCATCCCCAGACCTGTGCCACCAGGGAGCACACACAAGCCCCGGATAAAGAGCAGGTGCCAGAGGACTGCATGGAGATGGCCACCCCGCCTCCTGGCTGCAGTCTCCCAGGAGAGGCCATGCCTGTCTGCCTCCGCACCCTCGCTGCCCCTTTGGTCTCCTTCTGCCCGTGACTAGCCAGGCTGGGGCTCTTGAACAGAAAAGCAGATTCCAGCTCTTCGTCAGCACTGGGGCTCCTCCTGGCCGAGCACTGGGCTCCTTTCATTGCTAGGTTCCATCCTCTTGTTCTAAATCAATCAGCCCACCCCGGCCACGTGACCGTGCCTTTCTGTAATCCAGTATTTCCACCCCCAACTCCCGCTTTTGTTTCACCTTCAAGTTGTAGAGCACATTTCCAACATCTTCACATAGATTTTACTTATAATATTTAATAGGTCCAAAGATGGAGTTTAGAAGCATAGAGGAATTTTCCCTGCGGGTTTAGCCTGAGTAATTAACAGGTTATGGATTCACGTGTGCAGAAAGGAAACAAAACACACAAAAAAAACTCAGCAAGAATATGTTGCTTTCCTGCGCCAGAATCTCTCGGGTGTATCTCTTTGGGGGACTCCTTAAGGTGACTGTTAAACAATATGAGGGCATCTCTGGCTCTTCTGGGCGTGAGACCATCCACTAGCGCCGAAATTTTCCCCATTTACCTCGCTCATTCCTCAGGCACTTGGCAGAGCTAGAAGCAGCCTTTACAGTTTTCCCCTTTGTTTTTGCAAATCTCTGATTCAGTGGTGTGTTATCCTCCACAATGCATTCTCCGAAGTCTCTGTCATCTTGTTTTCAGCTTTGTTTCAGAGCTTCTGCCTCCATCTGTGTTCCAAAGCCTTTTATAATGTCTTCCTCAGAGAGACCCCAGGGCAGCTATATTGATTTCTTTTTATACAATAAGGAGAGTTCAGGCAAATAGGATCACTATTCACCACTAACCTTTAACCTTTATTCTCTCTCTCTCTCTCTCTCTCTCTCTCTCTCTCTCTCTCTCTCTCTCTCTCTCTCTCCTCTGCTTGGACCACTATTGCCACCATCACTCCTGTACTCCTGGCTTTCTAGCTGAAGGGTAAAGCCATTTCTCTTTCCCCTTAATTTAAGGGGATCTTAATTCAAGACAGATATTGGCTTTCTCTCAACTCCTTTAATTTGCCAACCTCCTTCTCGCCTCAGGGCCTTTGCATAAGCGGCCCCTCTGTCTGAAACTGCAGACTGACTCTTCATCTGATTCCTCTCTCCTCTCACTCTCAGGTTTCTGCTTTCTTGTCGCTTCCTCAGAGGGAATTTTCTGGCCAGAATTCCCCTCTCGCCCCCCCCCCCCCCCCATCTAAATTACATCTTCTATGTCACTCTCAGTCCTATCATCCTATTCCTTCCCTTCATACCACCTATCACATTTCCAATGATTTGCACATTTGTGTTTGTTTCATACCCTGCCCTCCCATTTCATACCTCTAAGTCCAATAAAGGCTGGGGAGTATTTGCCATTGTAACCACACACCCAGCCCAAAGGCATAAAAAGGCCTGCAAGCAATATTTAACTAGATGAGTACATGACTGATTCAATGCTGGACATTTTAGGACTATTTTTCTAGAAGATAGAATAAAACAACAAACTTGAAAAAGTTAGTACCTGAAGAGGTTAGAGAATTCACTCATCTTAATTTTATTGACCATTTAGCCTAGTAGCTTGCCTGGGTTTTACGTGGAAGAAACTAGTGCTAGAATGAATGGCCATCCCAATTTGCTCAGGGCTGTCTTGGCTTTAGCACTCCAAGTCCTACACCCTAGGACATCCTTCGGTCCCAACCAAACCGATGGCTGGTCACCCCACCTAGCACAGTCCTTGGTTTAACCCACCTGGGATGAGAATAACAAAATTTTCTGCCCTCAACGTTTTTTCTCAGCATTAAGAGTGATTCATTTCTGTGGACATTTTGCCTATGCCAAAATTTCCTCTTCCCCTTGAATGCAAAGATGTATTTTCGCTGGAAACCAAACCTGGGGCCAGGCTCTTATTTGGGTTGGTGTATTAAACTTAGGGACCATAAATTTTGCTTTCTCCTAGAGCGGCTGTTGCTAAATATGGTACTATTTTTTATTATATTGAGTTGTACAGGATAACATTTCTCTTCTTCCATACATTGTTAAGATCTTTTCTTTGCACATGGACTTCAAGAA
Organism: Myotis daubentonii; assembly: GCF_963259705.1. NCBI lineage: Eukaryota > Metazoa > Chordata > Mammalia > Chiroptera > Vespertilionidae > Myotis > Myotis daubentonii. Next base: position 56,372,781 of record NC_081850.1, on the reverse strand, counting down.
TTTTTTACCCACTAATTATCAGGGTACACCTTTATCTGGGTTTCTTTTTGTGGGTGTTCTTGAAATGTTTCTATGATAGTTCTTTAGGAACCATATGGTTGTAAGAATTTTTCTTTATTTTCTTCCTTTTTCCCTGGGGTCCCCCCCACCCCACTTCCTTCAGATTTGCCTGTACTTTGGGGAGCATTCCTCCTCTGCCAATCTTCAAGGCCCTCTCTTGTTTTATAGCCCAATTTATGGAATTTCTTGGCTCTGGCTATCTTTCCCCTCTCATCTGTGAGCCTATTTTCTATTTCTTCCCATCGGCTGGTAATGGTTTCCAGTTTGCTGGTCATTGTTTCTAATGTCCTTTTTATAATTCCTTGAAGCTTGTGATTATTTAAAAAAGGGTTGAGTCAAATCTTCCTGTTTCTAAATTTCTGAGAAATGCTTTGTGAACCATTTCTTTTCTCTGTCCTTCCTGCCTGCTTCCATTTTATTTCATCTTATAATAGTAATTACTAACAATACCACTCAAAGGTATCTTGTTTCATTTGGACACCTTTTTTTTCTTTCCTGAATTAATTTACTAACTACTCTATTTTCTTTCTTGAGGGGTTTGCCGGCCTTGTAACTCAGCAGCCCTCATGACTCCTCCTCTGCTTTGAGTTTTAATAGAGATCTATTTTTATAGGAGACAAAAAACCCCACCAATTTGAATGCAAAAGCTTGTAATTCGTTTTAACCACATCTTTCCACTTTTGCCATTGAAAGTTAGTTATGGAGACAGAACCCATGGCCACATCATCTACCAGGTACTGTCTTCTCTGCATTGTAGACGTAGGGGTTCAGAAACATCCTCACTCTTGTGAATCCAGACCAATCATGTGATATGATATGGAATCTACCCAGGACTTAGGAGAAAAAAATATTCCATGGGTAGTTATTGGAAAATCAGTAAATAGGAGTGGTGTGTGATAAGGTGCAAAAGAGAAGCACTTGGCTACCAGAGGGACTATTGCCAGCTCATGAATAATCAAATCAATATGAAAATCTTAATAACTAAAATAACCTCCAGGCACAATAGACTCAAGGTTTGGTGCCAAATGCCATTTTCATTGACTTCGAGATAGATCCTCAGGAAACCTTCAAAAACTGGAGTTTATTGAAAGGATGCAATCGCAGCTCTTGGCCAATGCTTGCTTCTCTCTCTCTCTCTCTCTTTCTCTTCCCTGGAGTTTATGCTGCTTTCTCTTGGTTTCCTGTTCAAATGCCCTAAGCAGATACAATCGTATAGGGCTGTATGATGGGCACCCAGTAGGAATTTCTCTGTTAGGCAGCCTTTAGCTCCAGCTGGTCCAATCAAAACAGGAGATTTGTTCGCTCAAAGAATAAGGCTTTATAAGCCATAAAATAATTGTTAAGAAGCTACTTTTCTCAGAAGGGAACTGAGTCACTGGCACCTTAGAGGCTGTGTGAGGAGAAAAGAATATAAACAGTGGCTAAAACAAATGAATTAGATGTTGTGACCAAGCTAGAAAGGAGCTGCAAGAGGCTTCCTGAATTTCTCCTGTGACATGTTTTGCTGTCTTTGCCTCCATGCCTTTTGCTTTGATGTATGAAGTTAAATAAAAACATCAATATTTTACCATTATTCCCTTACAAAAATGGAGATTTTGCTAGCTTTGATTAATATCTATTACTTGAAATACCACTGGCTTCCTCTGCTGTCATTTTGAATCTAACTCCTACTTATCCTTTAACATCCAGTCCAAATGCCAATCCACCACGAACCTCCTTTGAGTCTCCCAGCTAAGTCCCCTCCCAAGTCCCCACATATTCATTTATCATGACCCTAATCACTGTCCACATAGGATTGAAGGTATGCTCCTACATGGCTGATCTCAGCTTCTAGCCATGAACTTCATTTTTGAACCCTCCTGTCCCCTTCCCCAGCTCCTCCTAGTGTCACATCTAGCACCAAGTAGGAGCTCATGGCAGGCAGAATACTGATCCATAGGTTCCCTTAATTGGCAAAAGGGAACTGAGGTTTCAGATGCAATTAAGGTGGCCAGTCACCCGGCCTTGAGAGGGAGCTGATCCAGGTGAGTCCAGTCTAATCACATGAGTCCTTAATAGCGGAAGAAGAGGCAGAAGAGAGGGCCAGGGTGATGTAATGTGAGAAGGACTCAACCTACCATGCTGGTTTTAAAAGTGGAGGAAGGGGACACAAGGCAGGAAAGGCAAGTGGCCTCTAGAAACTGACAAACACAAGGAATCAGATTCTTCCCTTGAGAGTACAGAAAGAACACAGCACTGCCGACACTTTGATCATAGCCTCGTGAGACCTGTCTGACCTCTGGCCTACAGAACCATCTACACTAATAAAAGAGAAAGATGCAAATTGACTGTACCTTTGCACTGCCCAACAGCCAATCAGGAGTGAGTATGCAAATTAACCTAACAAAGATGGCAGTTAATTTGCATACACAGGTGCCATGGCGATGATGCAGGCATCCCACACAGCCCCAGCTGCTCCAGGCCTCTGGGCAGCATGGGAAGGCGGCTCAAGGTCGGAATGAAGGCAGAAAGGCGGCTCTGGCGCCAAGTGAAGGCAGTGCTGGCAGCCAGAGGAAGGAAGGCCCATTCTTGCATGAATCTTCGTGCATCGGGCTACTGGTAAGAAAATAAATATGTTAAGCTACTCCGTTTGTGGTAATTTGTTACAGCTGCCATAGGAAACAAATATGAAGCTCAGTAAATATTTAATCAATTGTAATGATTTATATTCTTTTTTAAAATTTCTAAACAATAATTAAATCAACCCAAATTTCATAGTCTCATATTTAAAAGATTTGTATCTATAGAGATGAGTAGAAATATAAATGTTCTATTCATTAAAACACTTTTTAGAAAAAGTAATTCTTAACTTTCTATCAAATTTATATACATAGGTTTTGTCATCTAGTTTACTTTTTAATTTTAGCTAAGGAGAGTTGGATTTTTTTGCTTGGATATTTTTTTTTAGGAAAACTAAACCAAACCAAAACATCAACACAAAATGAAACAACTTACATGTTATCTAAACTCTACGAAGTAGACTAGGCAATTCACAATAAATCAAAATGGTTTTGATTATTTATTTTTTGTGGCAAACTTTCTGTAGCTCATTTAATTTTCTTTTTCCTCTCAACAAAGCTATAATTTTTTGAAAATGAGCTAAAACCTTACGATAAATCAATTCAAGAAAAATCTCTACTTCTTTCTTACCATTTTTTATTAGAAAAATAGTGTGTTTATTTATTTTAAAGGTGGAAGGATTTTTTTTATCCTTACCAAAGGCTGTGCTTTTATCGATTTTAGAGAGAGAGGAAGGAAGAAAGAGAAACATCGATGTGAGGGTGAAACATCTTTTGCTTGCCTCCTGTACACATCCGACCAGGGATAGAACCCACAACCTGGGTGTGTGTCCTGACCGGGAATTGAACTGGAGACCTTTCTGTGTACTGGTGGATGTTCGGCCTCTTTGGTGTTTGTTTATTTTATAGAAATTAAAAAATAGCAGAAAATTTTTTAAATAAATAAATTTCAACTTTGATCTCATCATCTAGAAATAACTCCTGCTACACTGAAGTGTATTCTCTTTCAGTCTTCTTGCCAAGTATGTGTGTGACTGTATAAAATTTTAATAAATTTTTGTGATTATACTATTTTGCATCATATTATTTTATCACCTGATATTTTTAGATGAGCATTTTTTATTTTATTAAATACTTTTGAACCAACCATATAATTGAATAACAATCTATATGGGCTAATTAAGCTCTACCTTGCAAGCAGATGGAACTCCTGAGGGAAGTCTTCTCATTTCTTAGTGGAAAGATGAGTCCATTTTTCTGCCCCTGGTTCTGAGATCAAGTGTGTGGAGCCTCCCAGGGGCAGCTGATAACAGAAAGAGACGCCTTTTGTGGAGACCCAAAGCTGTCCCGGTGGCCACTCCATGTCATGCAGACTCGTCCACCTCCTAGCAGTCCACATACATTGTGTTCCAAGGTGCCACTTATTTTTAGGAGATGTTTTCCTCTTGTTTCTGCAGCTGTTTTTTATCACAAGCTTTGGGCACTGCATCCCCAAGAAACCCTGGCAGAGACAAAGGTGTGAAAAAGGAAGGGACAAGGCCTGTCAGAGCCATCTTGGACACCTTCCTCACGGAAAGGGGCTTATCCCCATAGACCTTCACATGTGCCCCTGTGCTGTGACAAAAAAAGAAAAAGCAGAGAAATAAGGCCAGACAAACCTGGTTTAAGCCCCACACTGCCTTTAATTGCCCACTGCCTGACCTGGGGGAAACCCTTAAGTGAATTTCAGTCTCCTCCTCTGTGTAACAATAAATACAACATAAATTTTAAAGGTTAAATGAACATTTACTGCTTGTAAATGATAATGACCACTTCTGTACCTTGAATAGAGAGGGAGAAAGAGCTTCTAGGGCATTTTTTATGCCCCTAATTTCTATTGAGTGTACTTTTCGAAGTTATCAACAACAAAGTGAACCAACATACATACAGGGGTGGGCAAAAAAATGTTTCATATACTCTGTGAGTATGTGAAACTCAGAGTTTATTCTTTAAGCATTATTTATTAACTATTGTATTATTTATTTGTACTGCAACTGTAAGCCTACTTTTACCCACCCCTTTATATATCTAAAACTCTACAAGGAGATTTGATAATTCAGAAACAATCAAAATTTTTAATGAAGTGTTGCTATGAGCTGTAACAAATCCCCAATTTCAGTGGCCCAACACAATAAAAGTTTTGTTGTTCATGTGAAATATCCAACACAGGTGTTGCTGGTTGGTGGACAGTCTTCCAAAGGACCCAGACTCCTTCTATGTTGTGGCTCCATCCATGTCCTCGCGGGTTTCAGGATCCTCTGCATCCAGCCAGCAGATGAGGAAAATAAAAGGAGGGACAATACACACACTTACTTATTAACCTCCACAGCCAGAAAGTGACAGTCATCAATCCTACTCACATTCCATTGGCAAGAATCTGTTTCATAGCACACCTCCTGGGAAAGAAGCTGAGAAATGCAGTCCAGATTTGGTGAGCAGCTAGCCAGCCTGTCACATATATTAATATAATTAATAGAAGGAAACATATGCCAAGAATCAATGCTGAGATTGAGCATTACCTGTAGTTCTGGGCTAAAAGTGAATGATATGGTTTTCTTTGTGGTCTCTTAGAGTTGTTTACAGAACACTCTTATAGTCTCATCCTATATAATAAAAGCCTAATATGCTAAGTGTCTGGTCATCCAGTCATCCATTCAACCAATCAAAGCATAATATGCTAATGATATGCTAAGGCCTCTCAACCGCTTGCTATGATGTGCACTGACCACCAGGGGGCAGACGCTCAGACCAGTAGGTTAGCTGCTGGGGTCTGGCTGATCGGGACTGAGCGAGACAGGCTGGACATGCCCTGGAGCCCTCCCATGGAACCTGCCCCTGGCCAGCCCCACCCCTGATGGGCCCCCATTGAGGCAGGCCAGCTGGACCCCACACATGCACAAATTCGTGCACCAGGCCTCTAGTAAGCATATAATGTATAGCATACTCTTATGGTCATGTTTTCAGAAATCTTCAAAGGAAGACTACATTTGCTTACGCATGTATTTGTTGACTCTTCATTCATTCAAAAAGTAGCTGTCAAGAACACCCTATGAGCAAGTAACTGTACCCATGAGAAGTCACACTCTGGAGGCCTAGGCTCTCTCTTTGTTCTGCAAGCTTCAAGAAGAGAGCTGCCTTGCCCAGATGCCTCAGTTCCATCTCAATACGGAGCAAAGATTCCAACGGCAGGCTGCTGACTGAGATCTGGCAGCTCTGCCTCTGATAACTGTGTGGCCTTGGGCAAGCTATAGACTCATGAGGCCTCTGCTTTCTTATCTGTATGATGAGGAGGAATGAGGGAGTTCCTGCAAAGCCTCAGCACTGTGCCTGAAACGCAGAGAGTTGCCCACACGTTAGCTCTGCGACCATCATCACCACACCTTCCTCAATCCACCGCACTGTAAACCTACACTGAGTGGCCAGATTATTATGACCGCCCCATCAGGACTTCATTGACACTTCCAAAAATACTGAATATTGAAAACTTCCTAAGCAAATACTCTCAAGGTTTTATTATTATTATTATTTGCATAACAAATTCACTTCATTGTACTGATGGGGTGGTCATAATAATCTGGCCAGTCATAATAATCTGGCTACTAAGTGTATAGCAACCCCTGCTTGAATGTGCAGTTTGGGGAACTGAGCAAAGATTTTGTTATTCAAATAACTTTTCTTGAATGCACTAGCTGTGAAATTTGCCAGTGAGGATGTGTGAAGTATGATCATTTTGATGATGGGAAGTTGGAAATAGAATGTTCTAAATCATGGCTTGCCAGTCCTTTTCATAGACAAATATTAATAGAAATCATTTATTAAATACCCCCTTCTGTGAAAAACATTAAACTGGGTTTTTTACACTTTCACTTTTCTCTAACTGTCACAATCATCCCATGAAGGAGGTATTGTCGCCTGTTTTACTGAATGCACAGCAATAACATGAAGATGAGGATCAGAGAGGCTTGTAATTTGCCCAAAGTCACACAGCTGGTAAGTAGCAGAGTCAGGATTGGACGCCAGGTCTGTCCAGCTCCAGGTCTATTCTCTGCCCATGGGCACACCGCATCCCAGGCTCACTTAATGGGGTTCTTTCTTGGACATGGCAGGAAAGAATCACAATATTCACAGGACACGTAATCATTTTCAAGTTCCATGCTCTCATTTGGTCCTCATATCACCCTGTGAAATAAGCAGGGCAGGGATTGCTATCCTCTTTGGCCAGTGAGGAGAAACTGAGGCTCAGGGAGGCCCCTCCGTGTTGTGTGAGGGAGTCAGGAATAATAATAATAACAACAACAGCAGCAGCAGCAAGCATTTCCTGGGCGCCAGCTACCTACCTGCCCTACCTGTGAAAAGTACTTTATACATTTCTCATCGAATGCCCTTACAAAGTCCAGGAGATGAGTGCCTTTATTAGCCCCAGTTTGCACATGCAGGGACTGGCACTTAAATATTAGGATCCTGTGCCAACCAACCAGCATGCTATGAAGAAGACAAAACTGAAACGTGTTCCAAACCTAGAGAGACTGAAAATTCTGTTTCCCATGCCCCTCATCTGGAAAAAAAACAAAACAAAAGCAAAACTACTTATCCATTCAACAGGTATTTCCAGAGGGTCTACTCTGTGACAGGAGCAGCATCTAGGGCCAGCCATGGGCAAACTACGGCCCGCGGGCCGGATCCGGTCCGTTTGAAATGCCATGCTTTTGTTCCGGCCCTCCGGTCCAGTCTAAGAACCCATTGTGGCCCTCGAGTCAAAAAGTTTGCCCACCCCTGAGGCAGCAACTGGCCCTGCTCTCCTGGTGGCAGCTTAGGAAAAGACAGATAATAAACAAGGAAACAAATCGGTAAGCACTATATTCTGGTAGAAACAGTGCTGTGGTGGACATAAAACAGGCTAAAGGGGTCGAGAATGGCGGGGAGTGGCTAGTTTAGGTAAGACGGGGATCTCTGGCCTGGTGCCTGAGTCTTAATGAGCACCCAGCCTCCAGCCACTCAGACCCCTAGGGGAAGCCATCCCAGTGCAGGGAGCAGGGAGTGTATTGGCTCTGAGGTGTTACGAAATCTGATGTGTTTGAAGATGGGTAAGAAAGCCGGACTGGCCGCAGACTATAGCTAGCAGTGGAATAAACCTAGAGATGAGAACACAGAGAATATGGATCATAGGAAGATATGCTCAACTATTACTTGGGAATGTAGGTGCAAACATTCTACATAATAAATAGTAACAAATCAAATCCAAGAGTATATTAAATAGTACATTTTGTCCAAGGAGAGCTTATTCAAGGGACAAAGGACAATTCAACATTAGAGAAATTCATCCTGTAATTCACCTCAAAAATGAGGTAATATTACTTACCTCAACAATAAGCATTCAATAAAATTCAGCATTCAGAATTAATTTTTTTTAATCTCAGAAACTCAGAATGGAATGTAAGTTTCTCAACATAAAAAAAAATATCAGAAATTATTAGCAATTAAATACTTAGTGGGGAGACCTTAGAAGATCCCACAAAAGATTAGAGCAAGACAGAATTAATTGCTATCATTGATATTAGTCATTATTGCCCTGGAGGCCAAAAGACAAGGAAAATAGAGACATAAAGCTTGGAAAGAAAGGAGAAAAAAAACACCTTTCACTTTTTGTAAATAATATGATTGCCCATCTAAAAAAAAAAATTCAAGGAATCAATTGAAAACTATTAGAACGAATACGTTCAAAACTATGGAGAGGCACATCTATTTACTTAACCCAATAGCTTACCTATGTACTAGTATCAAGTAAGTAATAATTTTAAAAGGATTCAATTTATAATGAAACATAAAAGCCCTAGAAAACAAATATAATTTTTAAATTTACCTCCAAAATCTAGTTGATGGTAAAATAACATGAAAACCTAAATAAATGAAGTGACAACCCTGCTTGGGAAGACTTAGTATTGAAAATACACTGATTTCCCCCACATTTAGTCATCAGTGCAGTTCCAGTTAAAATTCAATAGCATTTTTTATTCAGGTCTCAACCTACCTGATGTCAAAACACTCTGTAAGCTATAGTGATTAAAATGGTCTAGTGTTGGTACAGATACTGACATACAGATCAATGGAACAGAATCATAAACCTAGAAACCAACCCGAGTACATATGAAAATTAAATAGACAATAAAGGGGGTAGTTCAAAAAGAAACACTGAACTAAATATGAGTGAGATCAGACCAATTAGCTATTTATTTGGGGAAAACATTAAATTAGATTCCTAATTCACACCATCTATCCACAGAAAATAATTTTCAGATGAATTAAAGAGCAGAAGTATAAAAATATTAGAAAAAATACAGGTGAATAGTTAATGGGTTTAGAATAGTAAGGCCTTTGTAAGCAAAAGACAAAATCTGCCAACCATAAAAATTTCCTTGGCCCTGACCAGTTTGGTTCAGTGGATGGAGCGTCGGCCTGTGGACTGAAGGGTCCCAGGTTCGATTCCAGTCAAGGGCATGTACCTTGGTTGCGGGCACATCCCCAGTGGGGGGGTGTGCAGGAGGCAGCTGGTCGATGTTTCTCTCTCATTGATGTTTCTGACTCTAGCCCTCTCCCTTCCTCTCTGTAAAAAAGTCAATAAAACATATTTTTAAAAATTTTTTGTTGATTTCAGCTCATAAAAGTTATACAATTCTCTACGTCAAACATACACACTAAGCCAAGTTAAAAATCAAGCCGGGTTAAAAAGACTGGGAGCGAATACATACAACCCATTAACAAGTAAGCAGTTAATATCCAGAATATGTGGCTTTTCTAACCAGGCAAAAAGAAAAAGGCAACTCGACTGTAAAAATCTGTAAAGGAAAAAACTGACAATTCACAGAAAATTAATAATTCACACACAATTAATAATTATGCAAAGCTGCATTAGTCAGGGAAAGTCGAATTATTGAACAAAAAGTAAAAACAGACCAAGTGTTGGCAAAAATGTGGAAAAACAGAAATCTGCATTGTGTGTGTAAGCTGGTGAAGCCGACTGATGAGCATTCTTTGGCAGTTCCCGTCAAAATTTCAATTGACCCAGCTATTCCACACCCAGGACTCTTTCTAACAGAAATACTGCTTGTGTGCCCCAGGCAACTCATTGTACAGGTTTGTGTACATGGATCCAAGAATGCTCACCACAATATTGTGTACAGAGCAGAAAAATAAATAAATAAAACCTGACTTACTACCAATAGGAAGGGAAATAGTTAAGTAAATTGTTGTTCCTCAGAAAACAGTGCATTAGAGATATGGCCATAGGAAGGTCTCCAAAATGCATGACTTAGTGAAAAAAGCAAGCAGAAAAATGGCATGTGATTGACTTAAACATGCATTACATCTCATCACTATAACTGTAGCTGGAGGGTGGGATAAAAGGGAAAGAGGGAGCAATGAGGTGCAACTTCACATCTCGCAGAGTTTCAGGTCCTTGGCCTTGAGGTGCAGACCTGGGGAAGGGAGGGAAGGGCACAGATAGTCCTGAGAGGCTCAGAAGGAAGGTGCCCCACTCTCTTGATCACCACATTCTACCGGTCCATGAGCGGTCCCCAGCTGAGCCATCTCAGACACCTCCGATTCATCATTCTTGCAAAAGACTTCAAGATGCCTTCCTGTCATTTGTGATATTGGCCCACATACTCCCTCCACAGAGCGGTAGAGTAGTACAAGACAGGGATTCTTTTTCTAATTTAGAAGTAGGGAAACCAAGGCCCAAAACAGGGATGTGATTGCAGAAAAACCCCATCATTAGTAAGAGGCGGAGCCAAGCCTGAACACGGGCTTTCTGACTCTTCAGCATATGCTCATTTTACATAAATCCTGCTCATTCCAACATAATCAGTAATATCACATTTATTCAAGTTCTAACCTGGTCAGTTTTAATGCTCAGGAGCAATGTCCTCAATCCAGAAGTGAGGACACCTAGTGTCCCTGAGCCAGGCCCCAGACAAGCGGCCTTTGAGTCCTTGCGCAGGGCCCATTCTGTATTCCAGAGGCCCTCTCCGCATTGTCCCTGGTCTGACTCAGTGGGCTTCTCTGCCCCAGCAGATTAGAAATAGAAATTCGGAGTGGGTGGTAGTGCGGGCAGGAGGAACCTTTGAGACACAAGCTGTGCGCTCTCATTGTATTTACTCAAACAGGAATCTTTGTTCTATGATGCAAATTTTGAGAAGTTGGTGCCAATCTGTTTTGAACAAAAGAATTTTGGTCTGAAGAAAACAAAATTTGAGCTGGGAAGTCTGGCTTTCTGGCTTCCCTAGTTGCACTTTTGAGCATCTGCCTCTAACACAGCCACCCCCAATTGGATCTTTCCCAAAGGTAGACACAAACTTTGAGGAAAACTTCTCAGGCTGTTTACCAGTTACAGAAGTCAAGGAGAGTGCAGAGTTATTCTTTGTCAAGGTCACTAAAATAAACCTTTACAATGCTGAGGAGGTGGAACCAGCTGACACTAAGGGCCCTCCTTCAACACCTCGAAGGCCTTCAGGGTTCTGTGAAAGGGGAAGGCCTTGGTTTCAGTGGATGGTTCAAGGATCTGACCCTCTGCTTTTTCTAGATGGAATTTTCCATTGGCTTCATTGTCACATTGTATCAATGACACTCTTTTAAATACATATATTTATTAAGCAAATAATTGTTTAACAAAAGTGAACTTTTCCCCTGTTCTCATCTAATTCTCAGCCACATACCCCAAAAAGTATAAATGGATCAAATTTTTATTCTGATACCCTGGACACTCCAGAGCACGTCACAAAAGCTCTGGTCCCTTTGAACTTGGCACTCTCTCACCTGCGCTCCAGATCTACACAGCATCTATGAGCAGGTGGGGCTTGCAGCCTTTGCGTGTCCTTTCCACCTAGTACTGCTTGGTTCTGCCATTTTGAATAATAATAAAATAGTTCAAAAATGTAGCTTCAATATTTTCTTATTCATCTTCCCAAGAAGACATAATACAGACTATTTATTTGTAGTGGAAATGGAAGGCTAGTTGAGGCTCATTATAATCAGGATAGCCTAGGTCTTAGCCCCCTCCTCCTCTGATGTTCAAATCCCCTTTACAAAACCCCCGAGAAGCTGCAATCCAGCCTCCAGTGAGGACTCCTAACTCCGTGACAACACTTCCACAGGACCATGACAGTGATCATCTTTACTAACAGTTCAAACCAGCCCCTATCGAATACATTGAGGAAAACTAAAGTCCTGGCCTCGTTACTTTTATCTGAGTCCTTTCCCCTGCACTCAACTTGTCATGTCAGCTTGGGTTGTAAAGGGGTGCAAACTGGTAAACCTGTTCTCTAAAGAAGTCAACTCCAAAGTACTTCCCTCAGCCCCTACCCTGTCCCCATCGAGTCACTACAGCACCCTCAAGGTAACATTATCCTAACCCGCAACACCAATAGATTGAATTTGACATAAACTCAAATATAGATACAATACTATATATACTATATAAAATATACCATGTTTTATATATTTTCTCATTGTATTGTATTTATATACTCATATTTTATACATACATATCTTGTGTATATTTTTATCTTAGAACATTTTACCATATATTACATATATATCATCTGTATATAAATTGCACATAGTTTCTTTTGCCTATTATTATGTTTGTGAGATCCATCCATATATTTTGCTTGTAGCAATAGTTCATTCATTTCCACTTATTCATTCAATTGAATGAATATACACAACTTTTTATTTTTATTTTGGTCAGTGTTTCTAGTTCTTAACAGGAGCATTAATTAGGCTGTTATAAACTACTTCATCATACCAGAAGCAGAAGTCTACTTATTTCTTTTTATTAAATTCCAAAAAGTAGAATTCCTAGGCAAAGAGAGACATTTTTTAATCTGTTGATGCATACTGCTAATTATGCATCAACAGCTTAAAAAAATGTTTTAATCCATAAAAGCTGTGACAATTTACACTCAAAAAAAATCAAATTATTTTGAGGGATGAGTATCAAGAGTCATCCTAATAATAACAACGATTTTTGAATCCTAGTAATAATATTTCATAGTATAAGTATTATATTCAACTATCTAAATTATAAATATTAAAATGCTGATGTCACATTTTATAAAGCCTTTGTGCCAATTTATTATTTAATTCTCACAAAACTCAGAGGTAAATTTTATTGCTGTTTCATTTTAAAGATGAGAAAACTGTGGCTCAGAAAAAAACTGAGTTAATAAACAGCAGAGCATGGAATTGGGCCCAAGTTCTCTGCCTCCACAAACAGTCCTCCTTTACTCAGACCAGCCGGGGCCTTTCCCGGGGTCCATCCCAGACACTGCAGAACCAAACTGGGCACCATGGAGGGGCATGTCACCTGTTGGTATGGGAAGGAGCATCCTTCAAAGCCCAGGTCAGGTGAAATTCCCCTCAAGTGGCTCACCCCTATCACCCCAGAGGAGCCATGCTCCTATACCAGGAAGGGGCTCTTGCCCGCAGCATCTTGGAACATCATTGCTGGGGTTGCAAGCAGGGAGCACACACTAGCGGTGCTCTCCACTCCCATGCCAATGCACACTTAACTGGTGTCAGTCACATCCTCCCGCTCTGAGCCCATCTCCACCTCCTCTGCACACTGGCCTTGCCTCTGTTCCTTGGACATGCAGACTTCCACCCAGCCTGCACAATGGCTACAACCAGATCCCCTCATGGCTGGGCCATTGTTGTCATCCAGGTCTCGGCTCAAATATCACCTCCTCAGAGAGAATTTTTCTGACAACCTCCCCTCCCCCAACCTAAAGTAGCATCATCTTCCCAGATTTCTCCTTTTATATTTAATTTAATTTATATTTAATTTCATCTTTTAAATTTATTTAGTTGTCTGTTTTTGTTGCTGTTATCATTGTTGTTTCCTGAGAATAGAAGCCTCTTCTAGGCATTATCCCCGGTGCTTAGAAAAGTCCCTGGTATTTAGTAGCTGCTCAGTTTGTAATTGCTGAATGAGACAGGTAATCAAGAGGCATTTTTTTCTGCTGAGTCCAGGTATGACATTAAAATCCTTCCCGTCACAACATTATAGCCATTAGCTACCAGTAATCAGAATTGAGACATGGGCTAAAACCTTTTTGCTATGCCTAACTTCCTTAATCCCCCATTTTACAGATGGGAAAACAGAGGCCCGGAACAAGAGACATGCCTTTCCCAAAGCCACAGAATGAATGAGGAGAGGCAGAGCTGGGACTGGTACCAGCTCCTCCCACCACCCCACCGTCCTGCCCACCCCTTCCTACACCTCGCCATGCCCATGCGGAAGGAGCTGTTGTAACTGTCAGCTACAAAGCAGAGGCGCGGAGCCATTGTGCCGAAGGAGCTTGTGAATTACGCACCTAATTACCAGCCGCCTGTTCCCCATTCTGTGGGTAAAGGTCTGATCACATGTAAGAATCTCCCTGTGTTTCCGTGGATACAAAACGATCCTAATTTCAAACCCCCTTGCAAGTGGCAAATGAGTGAACTTAATTTGAATAAAAACAAGGAAAATCATACGTGCGAGCTTAATAAAATCTAATTTGGGCAATTTGAAGCTCATAAAATAAAGCCTTTATGTAAAAACTAGCAATTATCTGTATGAAACAATACAGTGAATCCTTGGCATTGGGGAGGGGTGGGAGCCAGAGGACTCCAGGAATAAGAAAGTGTGGCGATAATGTAGGAAGGCTAATGAGGCAGGGGAGCGCGCTGCTTTGCGCCAGCAGATCGGAGTGCAAGTCCCCACGCCACCACATAGCTCTAGGCTAGGACCTTAAACAAGTCACTTTCCCTCTCTAGATCCTATTGTCCTCATTTTTAAAATGAGGTTAATAAAACCTACTGTACCTAGTAGAATGGTTGTACAGACATATAAGAACATGAATAGGTAAGAGCTTTGCAAAAGTGTCCGATATTATTTCACCAGCCCTCCCATTTCCATCTTTCTCTTCCAGGAGGGAGAAGGTCCTTGGATAGTGACCTGGGTCAGGGGAAACGAGGCCAAGTGGGGCTGCAGGGCCAGAGTGGACCCCTCCACGCTCACCTTGCATTACGGCCTGGGGGACCTGGGACCGGCTGCCCGTGGGGACTCCCAGCGGAGGCTCATGGGAACCAGAAGCAAATCCACAAGTCAGACTAGGTGACGAGGTGACCCAGTCAAGACTCAAGCTAGGTTTCCTGATTCCACTCCCCAGCCTGCTCCTCATCTCCTCCCACGGCGACAAAAGCTCCGACTCTGAGCCTGAGCACCTGGTCTCTGTGGTGTCCCCTCTTCTTCCCCAAGGGCACTTGTGGCTTCCATCAGAGCTGCTGGGACCACAGCCCCAAAGAGCATGGTCTCGGTCACAGAGGCTCCAGCGAGCAGTGGCTTTTCCCGCCCCTCTCCCGAGCACCCACTGCTCCCGGCAGAAAGCGATCTCTCTCCCTAGTGCCTTCCCAGAAGCAAAGTGGGTAATTAATTGCACTGAATAACACATTAAATGTCCTAATAATTGGGTAGTACAGCAAAATGATTACGTGGAGAAATATTACTGATTCCCTGTTGTACTTAACATTTCTCCTTATTTGTCATTACCATTTTAATCAATAATAGTCACGATACTAATAAATCCATCTTAATTTTAATTGTGTTTAGTTGGATGTACCAGTACTTGAGTATTCTGAGCATACTTCATTATTTGTATTAATTTAAGATCACTTAAAGGCAAATTACGTAGTTCGTGCTTTCAAAGTAGGTAGGTAATTATGACCACATTTCTCTAGATTCAGCATTTCCAAGCACCGAGGACTGTGAGGTGTCAGGCACCTGCCCTTTTCTGGGAGGCTCAAGGGTCAGGGATGGAGAAGATGAGGGAAAGACTCTCAAAGCACCCCCCCTTGAATTAGCATATCCTGGCCTTTTCCAAAAGGCTTGGGTCTCTGAAAGTATGATTAATAGCTCAGTGAGTTTGCCTTTCCTTACGCTTGTCTAGTCATTAGTGCAGCCTTCATCCATGCCTTTACCAGCACCAAGGGCCAGCTACGGAACGAGGTACCAGGAGTCGGGGAGATAAAAGAGTGAGACAAGGTGGAACCTGTCCAGAACCTATAAAGGGGTGTAGTCAACAGGCAGAAGAGGTCAATGGCATGTACCTGGAGCTCCTGGCAGGTCTTCCAGAGCGGAGGCATGTCGCTGGGTCTTGAAGGATGGGTAAGATTTGGCAGGGGTGGGGCAGTGGATGCCAGCTTTGGCAGGGAGCCAGTTAGGAGGCTCCCAGCAGAGTGAGGGTTTCCAGAGGTAACGGCAGAGGTGATAGCACAAAAGAACCAGAAGAAGAACCAGGGGAGGGGCAACATTGACCCTGGGACATGGCTCTGATTGGGTGATTGGTGCCAGAATGAAGGAAGCGGGAAGCCAGGGGAAAGAAGCCAGGTTAGGGATTAAGAAAAGGGGTTTTTCTAGGGACACACTGAGTTTGAAGGCTCATGGAGCAGCCAGGTGAAGACACACCTAGCAGATAAAGTGGAGAAGCTGGCTAAAGCCCAGAGGGGTGGTCAGCACTGGAGAGAGGGTCTAGGACCCTTGGGAAGAGAGCCCAATGGGAGACAGAGCCCTTGCCTCTGTGGGCCTCACCTCACAGGCATGGACGTGTTCACGTCCACAGGCCCGCATCCTGCGACAGTTACCTGTGACAGCCGTTCAGCCCAGGCAGCTCCTTCTCCCCTTCTCTGCCCAGGGCCTGGCATACAGCAGCTCTTTTGAATCGAGCTGTATTGAATTAAAACTCCACTATAGCTGCGTTGTCACCGCCCCCATGTTGTGAGGACATCCTGAGGCCCGAGGGGTAGTAAGGGGCTACATGCTTGGAGCTCTGGTTCCGGGAGCTGTGGGTCTGGTCTCCATGGCCACTCTGCACAGCCGGGGCACTGAGGTCCTGGCACCTGCCAAAGTTTGCTAGGGTGGTTGCAACTGATGCTAATGATTTCTAGAAACCTAGACGTTGTAGAAGGAGAGGAATTGAATGGGAAAAAGGCTCCACCTCCTGGCAATATTCAAAACCAACATTTCTTCAGCACTTTACAGTTTAGAAGCTTGTCAGCTTTTAGAATCTCACTTAGCTCTGTATCTTGATCTGGGTGGTGGTAGCCTGAGTATGTGTGTGTGCATAAAAAAAAAAATTATCAAGCGTACAGGTATGATTTGGGCACGTCATTCTATGTTAGTTATAGGGCAGTCAGAAACTAGAAATGCCTAGGTGGATAAATAAATAACATCTCATTCCATCCTGTAACCATCTATGAAGTCAGCATCTTTGTTATCCCCAGGGGAAACACCTGAGGTTAGGTGACTCACCCTAGATCCAGGGCTGGTGAGTGGAATGACTGGGAAAATCGAACTGATTAGCACCAGTTCCTCAGGTCCCACTTAGAGGTGGGATGATAATGCCATGAGCCAGGCTTGACCCCATGAAGGTCTTTGGGGCTGAAATCTGCTGTCTCCACCCAGCCCTCCCTCTGCCTCTGACCCAGGTTTGGCCTGGGAAGATGATCTTTCTGGGTGCACACTTCTACTTGCACAGAAACTCAGCATGAGCAAATCCCAGGATCCTCTCAGGAGTCCTCCAAGCTGCTCCACGCTGGTCTCTCAAAGTCCCTTGGGAGTTTGTGCAGAATGAATAATACAAAGGAAAATGAGCTTGAGGCAGCCAACGGTTAGGTGCCATGCCTTACTGTTCATTCACAAGGGAGCAGCAACCAAGCTCCAGAATCTACTGGGTCCTTGGACTCTGGAAGGAAATAGGGCTGGCAACTCCCTCCTCTCTGCTTGGTGTTGGAAACAGACCCTTAGAAGGGGAAAGGCAATAGACTGTGAGAAGGAGAAGACTATGTAAAGCACTATGGGAAGCTCCAGCAGAAAGTAACCAACTCCGCCAGAGAAAGTCCAAGGGAGTGTGACGCCAGCTGGGCTTCTAAGTATAAATGAAAGGTCAGTGGGCAAAAGAGAGGCATGTCCACCAGGCAGCACAATAGCCAGAGGCGAAAGGGTTTCGGGTGAGGCTGGGGAGAGCGGGGTTGGGGGAGGCTGGAAAAGTAGAGGCGGGGTAAATTAAGAAGGGCCCAGGAACCTGGCTCCTCTCCCCCCACCTGCAAGGACCCATTCAGCTTAGAGGAGGCAGAAGAAGTGCCTGTGGTCTCAGCGGACCTTTAAAAATGTTTGCTGCCAGATGTGGCAGGCTTCTCTTCTTGTCCTCATGCTCGTGGGCTCTGCAGGACTGAGAAATTCTGGAGTTTAACTCCACGAAGTGTTAGCAATTGAGCTTTCTTGTGGTCAATGCACCTTGTACCTCACCCTATTACTCAGTTTAGCAAAGGTCTGTCCTGAGGAACTGGACTTCCTCTAGGCCCTGATCCATCCTCAACTTAAAAGGAAGCAAAGCATTTGTATATTTTTTTCTCCCCAGCCCAGATAGCATAGTCAGTTCATGCTTGGAATACTCCTGTGTTACATGCGTCTGAAGAATCTTCTAGAATCACATTCAGGCCCTGGTTTGCCACACCCAAGGCCGAGCTATCTAGCGAGGTGGCTTATGGTGCCGCTTGAACACTTGGGAACTTTCCCAAAGGAGCCTGAGAAAATGAGTCCACTCCATTTCTCTCCAAGTTTCCAGGCTCAAGATGGGATTGCATCTCTGTCAGGTTTCAGCTTTCACTGTGACGAATGGGCTCTTGGTTTCTGTCCGCATGTGTGGAAGGTCTAGATTCCCAACGGGGGTGACCGGTCCACCTGGGGAGCATGGCATTTGATAGACACGAGGGCCAGAGACTGACCCATAGCTGCCCAGGGTCAGAGTGGAGACAGATAACTGACAACAAGAAAAAAATTAACATCATTTTACTCAAGCTAGATGCTCTTGAAATAATATCCTCTAAGCTCTCTAGACCAGGGATTTATTAAGATGTCAGCATCTGAACCTGAAATAAACCACACTCAGAGACCTTATGTTCTAACTCACTCTCCCTCCTTCCCCCCTCTAGCCCAGCAAACCTCTTCCCTCTTAGCATGACGCCCTCCAGGCTGGGAGTGCACCGTGACTGTAACCTGCCCTGTGGCCCTGTGAATGACACCACGGCGCATCTTAATTTTCAACTCTAGTCCAGGGATCTGACGCTCCAAATGCTTGTGACCGGAAACCACCACACCGTTTCGTTGTTCAGCCTTTGTTGTTAGACCTGGGCCACTTCCCAGCTGGGTGTCCAGCTCTCTTGCCTCCGTTTTCCATCGATAAAACGGGAGCAGTAGCAGGTCTTTCCACAGAGGACTGTTAGAAGGAATAAATGTTCACAGAGCCGGCTGGCACATAGTAAGTGCTCAACAAATGTAAGATGTTGATCATGATGATCCGTATTTTAAGAGCAGAAGCTCTAGCACCACAGCCCCGAACCAATTTCCTCTCCCGGAAGGAGATGACAGTCAGCGAGCTGGAGCGCGGAGCACTGCGCCTCGGTGCCTCGCGGTGACATGGGTTTCTCTGTTTATCCCTCGAGGCATCCTTTCAGCATCTTCTTCCCCAGCAGCTGCTCTGTCAACAGTCCATATGCCGCCTCAGCTACGGAGCAGCTTTCGAGATGGGGCTGCCAACCCTGTAGGAGAACTTGACGAGGAGTTCAGGGGCGCGCGTGCACTGTCATCCATCACGCCGCCCGCCGGGCCTCCGCTTCCTTCCCCGCTCCTCCAGCCTCCCCCGAGCCCTCTGAGAAGCGAGAAGTGGAAATGGGCCGGAGAGAGGCAGGCAGCTGGGGGCTGCTTCCTGGGAGGGTGTGCACGTGGCGAGGAGGCCAGCTGGAGGAACAGGAGGGGACAGATGCCACCGGGGCCCAGATTTGTTCCCGCAGGAAGAATGCAAGGAGCTAATTGTCTCATTACCCAGGAGCGATTTCTCCATGGCCCTGCCACGCCGCGTGGAAAGAGCCCTCCGTGTGAGCATATCTAATAGTGAGTGGGCAGTTCCGAGAAGACAGGGGGAGGCTGCCCCGGACCTGGGTTTCTTTTAAGCCTGTGCTGCAGAGTAAGATCTGGCTCTGGGCCCCCAGGCCTTGGAAATGCTGCTTCCAAAACTTCACCCTTCACATCCTTTGATTGTTGGTGAAAACTCCACCTGGTGCCTCCCTCTGCCCCACATCACCCTGGACATGAGCGAGCGAGTGCGCGCACGCGCGCGCACACACACACACACACACACACACACACACACACACACACACACACCTTACCCATTTATACCATTTGCACTGAGCAGTGCCCTGGTTTCCAATCCATTCTTTACCATGTGAAAGCACTTGGGCCTGCCTGGCCTGGCTCTTTTTTGCACTGGTCCTCAGCTGGTCCCAGCTGGTTTGCAGCTGGTTCACAGCCTTTCCTGTTGCCCGGCCTTTGCCCTGCTGGGTCCTCCTGCTCTGTACTCTTTGTATCCAGCCTTCTCTCTCCATCGCCATCAGCACCATCCTTCAGAGCCTGTTCGAAATCTACCTCTTCCTTGGCCTTTCATTATACGTATGTCTCCTGTCTTGCTCCCTCTTGTTTCAGACTGCCGGGTATTAAAAGAAAGGGAGCTGACCTTCCATGCAGCACCTTAGTTTTACAGATACCCACCCACACTCTCCCACCTCCTCCTCATATGTGACATCCCTGTGAAGCAGGCATGATGATACCAATGCCGTCAGATAGTAGATGGGACGAGTATTTACAACCCACGCTAACATGCTATCTGCATTGAAACATAGGAGACTAGACCTTGCGTTGCTGGCCAGCCCTTGCAGGCATAATTCTGAAGTCCTGGCAGTTGACCACTTTTCCAGGCTCCTATCACCCCTTCGAGAGAATTTTGGCCTCCTAATCTCACGCCCAAGATGCGATTTTATCAGTAGGGACTGTGTGTAAAAGAGATGCAATTACTATGTGTTCAACCGAATAGAAAGGGCTTGTTTTTTTCTCACTTAACAAAGCTGCATGGCTACCTCATGGTTGCAACATGGCTGCTCACTTCTAGCCTCACATTCACATTCCAGGAGAAAAGGGGGGAAAGAGGCATCAAGATGGAAGGGGTAACACCTCCATCAAGAAAACAAAACTTCCCTGCAGTACACACGGCCTTCCACTTAACATGTCAGGGACCGAAATGTGTCATGTGGCTACACTTGCTTCAAGGGGACCTGGGAAATGTCATTGGTCATTTGGGCATGTTGCCACCCCTAGCAATATCAGGATTCAACTAATAGGAAAAAAGAAGAATGACAAATGTAGGACTGTGACTCATGATGTGTCTCCCTCACTGGAGAATAGGCTCCAGAGGTTAGAGAGCCTGTGTGTCCCCAGAATTAAACCTAGTGCCTGGCACACAGTAAATGCTCTACAAATATCTGCTAAATGGCAGAATGAATGAATGGGCGAATGAATGAAATGATTGATAAAGTCGCCATTTCTAAAGCCTTTTAAGGTTTAGATAGGCTCAAATGCCAGGCCCTGAACTCCTGTCAACCCAGAGTTCAGAGGCCTCTTCCCCTCCTGTTTCTGTGGCTTTCCCGTGTTCTTGGTGTGTAACTTGGATAACCTCTAACGCCCATTCTCAGATCACAGTAAATCAAATCTGCAGCAGCTCGCTCTGGGTTACCTGGGATTCAGGCTCCATATTTTAGCTCATAAATTAATAGCTGATTATGAAGCACAAGATAAAAAATACCCAACATTGGCACATATCATCTGTAACTACAAAGACAGGATCAGTAGGTCTATACATAATAATCAACTGGAACTCAAGTTTTTGATGCAAGTATTTATTGCTAGATAAATATCATTTTTAAGAAAGGCGATTTTATCCTTCTTAATATAAAAGACACCTGAATAGATAAGAAATACCATCACCATAAAATGCTGCAAATATGGTAAATGAATAGAAGCATAAAATTTATCCAGAAGTACTATTGGATGAATAGGTTTTTAAATAGTTAAGATGTGTTTTTATATGACAAGAAAGAATAGGGCACCCAAATCAAATACAGAAACCCTTTTAAAACGTTACCATTTAGATGAACTGTTTGCGGGGGGGGGGGGGGGGGGTAAGGGGGGAGGGGTAGGGCAGGGAGGAGTCTGGTTTTAGTTTAATTAACCAGGACCTCCAGGAACTGTTTGTGTGTGAGCTCTGGAAGGCCTTGACAGCGCCGGCCCTGGGAGAAGTCAAGCGGGGGGGGGGGGGGGGGGGCGGTCAGATGGCCTCCTTTCCCCCCACTGACTGCAATGTCTCAGGGCACAGGGTTGGAGCTAGGGGTTCTCTTTCTCCTGAGTGATACCCAGCAACGTTGTTGACTTGGCCCATTAATAGCATTTCATTACAATGATTCCATTGATTCCCCAGACTCTTAATCCTTAAAGATAATGGAAGTGCAGCCTTGTTAGCCCTAACCTAGGAACCGCAGTTTCTTCATCTGTACAGTAAGTGTGGTTGTAAGGATCCCACAAGAAGAAGAATGTGGAAACATGGTGGAGATGGTAGCACACTGCATCCTTGAGGATTTGGGAGGTCAGTAATGAATTTCATGGGGAGCATCTCGATGGGATTGTTTGGGTTGGGGATTTCATTCCCAGCACTGACCGTGGATCATCCAATAGACATCCATGGTTTATATTACAAATAAGGAAGGAGTGTCATCTCACTAACAGAGTGTCTGGAAATCTGAGCTCTCATTCTGCACCTGCCACTCTCTTGCCCTGCAACTTTGAGCTCTAAATCTCAGTCTTCTCATCTGAAAAATGGAACGAACTGATCTCTAGGGACTCTTTTTGCTCTAACATAGTAATTCTGATGCTGCAGAATCCAGAATCCCAGAATATGGGGATTGGGACTGGTTCACCCTGAGACCCTCTGAGGCCCTTTTGGCGGTGCACCTGCCCTACCAGTATCAATGTCTTCTCTCCAATGATTGTCTCTAGGCTCTCCTCCGACTCAGAACCTTCGAGAGCCCCTGGGAACAGCCACGTTAAGGGTCTCAGGACAGGGCTGAAATGTTGCCTCTGTCTCAAGCTGTGTGGAAAAGCTCTGCCCACCAAAAGCATGGCTGAGGGATGGCCACGGGTTTGAAAGCAGGTGCTGGCTCGGTAAGCAAAATAACTCCCATGCTTCCCCACTCTGACCACATTAGTCATTCAAGTGCCGAGGAACCACATAAATTCCTGTCACCCTGGTTTATGTGACCACTGAGATTTATTCCAGGCGACAGGTCGTTAAGGTTTCTTCTCTTTATGTTTTTGTCTCAGATTCACTGAAAACTCATATTTCTGCTCCAAGTTATGGACTGCGAACAGCTATGTTTTTGGTCAGAGAGGCAGTAATAAATTTGAATTTAATAAACTGACAAAAGATCACTATCCCAGAGACAGCCTGAGCCCCTATTCCTCATCTCCTTTATACAAACACTTTTGTATTGAGATGTCTTTCACATAAAAGCCACATTTGCCATCTAACTGTGCACCTCCCCCAATCGATGTTTTGCGGTACCGAGGCTGACCATAGAGTTACAGATGGTCAGAGTCAAGGCTAGTCATAACCCTTGTGTGGGGGAACCTCCCAACTCCAGAATCTGCCAGTCCCGACCATGTGACCTTGGCATGCCTTCAAACCTGAGCCGTGTGTTTCTTCATCTACAGAATGGAAGTCTCCAGCCTGTGCACCTCTGAGGGGTCCTGGAAGGCTGGATTCAGATGAGGGCAGGATGGGCACCATGAAGCCCTGTGCGGTTGGGGAGAGGGGTGGCTGCTCGGTTAGTGTTACATTTTCAGCATGTTAGAGCTGGGGGCCCCTTAGGTTCTTCACGTTTCAGTAGAAGACATGAGTTAGCAGCCAAAGGACACCTACCCCAGGGCAGCCCACTTGCCTTTCTGGGGCGTGTTGTTACACCTGCCTGCTCCCCACCTCACCCGCCTGCTCCGGGCAGGTTTAGGGCGAGAGTTCTCTGCAGTGCTGAAGTTTCCTGGGAAGTCTGACCCACGGGAGACGACTTGGCCCAGGGCCTCAAAGAGCTTTCTGGCTGGACCTGGCGTCAGCACCTACCTGCCTGTCCACCTGTCTGCAGTCGGGAGGGGCTTCGGGGCAGTGTCTGCATAGAGCAGGCCTTTAGGAATGACTATTTGAGTGAATTCCAAATTAATCCAAGGAGGCTGATGCTCTGGCTAAACTCCAGGGGGGCGATCTGGATGGCTGGGAGGCTTTTATTCTAATATCCCATCAGCCCTCCCGAAGGCAGCAAAACTGTCCCAGGAGATGAAGGCCCACCCCTTTCTTACTGGGGCTTTCAAATGCACCCTCAGAACTTGGACAACTCCACTCCCTAAAACTGCGGGGCAGAAAAAGAACTTGTAGAAGATTAGCATGCAAACAAATACACCAAGCTCTCTATAGACTTATGTCTTCAGGCCCTCTATAAGCCTCAATCTTTAAGCCCCCTATAAACGCATCTGGATTTGTGAATACCAACCATATAAGGATTTTTCCAGTAAACAGTGGAGACGGAAATGTGTAGACCTTTCTGAGAGCCTGTTTCTGACTAGTTGAGTGAAGCTTACAAAACTGTGTGTCCTGTCACCCTTTTCACTGCTTCGTACCCTCAGCCATAAACCTACGACAGTGCTTCTTTACAAGCTGCAGTCTCCGACCGAAGCTTGCTGCAAATGGTGGAAAAATGAATCCTGTTGACTGAAATTATTAGTCCAAAACATAGAGTTGTTTTCAAAAATTGAGTGGACTCCTCTGAGCAGTAGTGAGCCTCCCACCACTGGAGGCATGTAAACAGGGACTGAAAGAGTAGCTGCTGAATGGCCTAAAGAGGAATTCCTGAAATTGGGCGAACCATTGGGTTAGATATCCTCCGAGTCCCTGCACATCGGAAATCCTGGACATTAAAATCATCTGTTTCTGCAAGGTTCCTCTGAAGGGCTAGTCTGTGCCAGGCTATGAGCGGGGGAAAGATGAAGTAAAGCCAGCCCCTGGCAATCCTCAGTGAGATCCCAACTCCAGAGAAGACAGACAAGCCGACAAGTAACTCAAGTTCAGGTGTGGGAGAAAGGTGAGCAACAGTCAGCTGGGAGTTGGCAGAGGAAGAACCACGTGGGGCTGGAGAAAATTCCCCACATCCTGCTTCCTTTCGTTGGAAGTCTCTGTCATGGGGAACTTACCTAGATACTAGAGGCCTGGTGCACGGATTCGTGTACTGGTGGGGTCCCTCGACCTGGCCTGCGGACATCCCCTGAGGGGTCCCGGATTGTGAGAGGGCACAGGCCAGGCCAAGGGACCCCACTGGTGCATGATGGGAGCTGGGGAGAAACCGCGGGAGGGCTCCAGGGCATGCCCGGCCTGTCTTGCCCAGTCCCAATCAGCCGGACCCCAGCAGCAAGCTAACCTACCAGTTGGAGTGTCTGCCCCCTGGTGGTCAGTGCACATCATAGCGACTGGTGGAACAGTCGGACACAGAACATATTAGGCTTTTGTTATATCGGATAATGATTTGATTGAACACTTAGTTGGTGTCAGGCATCTAACAACTTTCAGTTCACCTGCCTAGCAGTCCAATGAGGTAGATTCCATGCTTTTTCCCATTTTGCATATGAGGAGATCAGGTTAGACAGGTTAGGCGTGTGCCTCGTCACACGTGGTGTCAGCTTCCTAACGCTGCTCCTGCATCTGGCACAGGTGGAGGAGAGCCTCATCCAGACGCCCAGATACCACCGGGGATTTTCCACAAACTCCCTGACTTCCGGCTGGACCAGGTCTGGTTTCTGAGAGCCGCACCACGACTCTGGAGAGCAGAGCTTCACCAGCCTGGGAGGGAGGGCCGAGCGGGAAGGCCTGGCGCCTGAAGGGTAGAGGCTCCCATAAATGTGGGCATGCACAGGGCCAGGTGAGGAGCCACAGGTGAGCGCCGAGGCCACCAGGCAGCCCATGGACCTGTGTCAGTGCCTGCAGCTTCAGGGGAAGTGGGGTTTTGTCAGTTTCGCTGAGCTGGAATGTGTTTCCCAGAATTCCCTCCTCTGCCTAGTCCCAGGTGAGCTTTGGCCACAGGAACATCTTGCGTGAGATTTGGAAGGAGGAGAGGAGGCAGAGCACATTCTTTCTTATACTCAGAAGGGCAGGGCACAAGGCCTGAAGCACCTTGCTGCTTGTCTGCTGCCCACCTGAGTGTCATGCAGCAGCCTCTGGGCTCGCAGCCCTCCAACTCCTGCTGGTCCCCTCCCTCCCCCCACCCCACCCCCTGCCCTGCCCGCCTTAGCTTCTCTGCCCCCTGGGCCAGTGTTTTGCTCCACGAGGAAAGAGAAAACTTTTCCTGAAGTCACCCCATCATCGAAGTTGGGATCTTGGAGGAAGCGAGATGCCAAGCGGGTTCCAGCCTATCCTTAGAGGCTCAGTGTGTCCTTGCTGCCCACCACCCTGCCCTCCATCCTGCCCAACTCCAATTGGGCAGTGCCTGCGGACTTCAAGAGCCAGCATCTGACTCAGAAGTAACTGGGAGGGGACAACTGAGGCCACCAGATCCCAGGTAGAGGATGGCTTGTGCACCTGTCAGAGCCCAGCCTGTGTGGTCCTGGGAGGGCCGGCTGGGACCTCCTGACCTTGGAGGACCTGCAGGGGAGCGGGAAGCAGGATGACTGCTCCTGGTCCCTGAAGCGGAGAGGCTGCTCCATGGACTTGGGCGAAATGTGGTCAGAAGCTGCCGCCCTCTGCTCAGGGGAAAAGGGAAGACTGGCCGTTCTGTTCGCCACTGCCCGGTAGGACCAGAACTGCCCACGTCGCACCAGCACAATTGATTAAAGCAAGAAGCAGAGGCCTTGACATAGCTTGGTAAAAAAAAGAAAAATTAAATACGTAAATGCTGAGTTCCAAATTCTCCTCTGTGTAACGACTGTTTTTCCCCTTGCAAGTAACAGAAAGAAGAAATTAGATGTAAAACCAGAACCAGACCAGCACTGAACTTTTTCAATGGCAACATAACAAGCTATAGAATCGCACCTACAGGGTCAATAAAGACAATTGCAGATGTGCACGGGTGCTGAGGGTATGTCACCCATACCCCGTGGGAACCTATCAACCATGAAGACTTCATTGCGCACTACTTCTTACAGTTGTAGCTATTTTGTGTTTGCCAGGCATAAAATGATGTGATAACACTGAATATGCTTTTCAACCTATGTGTCCTCAACCCATAGATTCTAATATTCTAGTATTGCCCTCCCGCAAGAGACACTCTCTACTCTTCTCACCCCTTCTTTTCTGAGAATTATACCAGCTATTGCACAAATCTATAAAATGCAGACTCTGTAGGCGGTGATATGCTGCAGGGACCCTGAAGTGACCAACAGGGAAACTCCTCAGAGTGGCATGTCCCAGAACAAAGGATTTCATAAATCTCCATAACTTAAGAAGGAAAAACACTATAAATGACACTCTGTAAATGTGGATAAAAAGGATGCATCATATTAAATTCACACCCACTCTGCCCACCACCCAAGGGTATTAGCATTGGAGACATGACTGTTTTACATGTTGTTATGAGGGAAATAAAATCAACAATGATTTTTTAACATTGCAAATGGGGGGAGGGTAGAGAACAACCAAAGGACTTGTATGCATGCATATTAGCTTAACCAATGGACACAGACACTGGGGCGGTGGGGGCTTGCCTGGGGTGGAAATGGCTGGGGGGGGGGCGGGAGCGGGAGGTTTGGGAATCAAGGGGGGGGGGAAGGAGACATATGTAAAACTTTAGAAAATAAAAATTAATAATAATAAAATAATTAAAATAAGCCGAAACCGGTTTGGCTCAGTGGATAGAGCGTTGGCTTGCGGACTGAAAGGTCCCAGGTTCGATTCCGGTCAAGGGCATGTACCTGGGTTGCAGGCACATCCCCAGTGGGGGGTGTGCAGGAGGCAGCTGATCGATGTTTCTCTCTCATCGATGTTTCTAACTCTCTCTCTCCCTTCCTCTCTGTGAAAAATCAATGAAATATATTTAAAAATAATAATAATAATAATTAAAATAAATTAAAATGATGAATGTTTCACCTTGAATCTGTATGGAATAAGTCAAAAATGCCATATACATCTTTACTTCTCATATACTGTAACTGTAATTTTACATCAGTGAGTACACATTAATAACTGGTCCAGGTTCACTTCAGTGGTTCACAACCTTCTGGCCCTTTAAATGCAGTTCCTCATGTTGTGACCCAACCATAAAATTATTTTCATTGCTACTTCATAACTGTCATGTTGCCACTGTTATGAATCGTAATGTAAATATCTGATATGCAGGATGGTCTTAGGCGACCCCTGTGAAAGGTTCGTTCGACCGCCAAAGGGGTCGCGACCCACAGGGTGAGAACCGCTGGTTTAGACTAAGCAACAAACAGATTTTCAGTTTTGCAAAACCCAACCTCTTTGTCGATGGAGGAGCCTCTGGATCCAGTTCGGTCTGGGAGAAATTTCTGATTTTTCAACCAACTTGTGTTTTTATCTCTATGCTTTTTCTTATGACCTCTTATCACGAAAGATTTTTGCAAACACTACAGAGGAGATCAATGGGATTTTGGAACACTGGTTGACAGGCGAAGCCCACGGCAAAGGCCTGTGTCACAGCTGTTTCTGACCAATCCATTGGCTTATACTTATTCTCTTTTCCACGGGGAACCAACTATTATGAATCAGGTCTTCGACTCCTCTTCAACCAAACCTAACAACAAGCTTTTAAAATCAAGTTATACAAGTCAAAATCCCAGCTGACGACAAGCACAGGTTTTTTTATTGATGGTGGTAGTGATTGCTTTGCTTTTGTTTCTGTTTAACTTTGCCTCTGACATTAAAAAAAGCAGTTATGGACCTGGCATTATGGTCCTCAGGTAAGAGGGGGGACAAATAAGGCATCCACAGGGACCTGTCCCCACATTGTTACTCTTGTCTCCAGTCTCCTTGTTTGTGTCTCAAACAAATAGCTCTTGTCTTTTGACACCAAGCCCAGAGCAGCACTGAAGCATCCTGCTTACTTGAGAGGGGTAATTTATCACCTGACAGTGTCTGATGCAAATGATTACTCGACAGCCCTAAATGAGGCCGAGCGGACTGATGCGGGGCAGCAGGGAGTAATGAGAAGATAATCATTGGAAGGCAGGAAGCTGGGTCCCAACCGCGCTCTGCCTCTAGCTCTTCCATGCCCTGCTCTCTGGGCCTCAGCTTTTCCATCTGACCTGGATGCTGTCTGGGGAGCCCCGCAGCTCAGAGGAACTCAGGCCTTTCCTAAAAGGGACTTTGGTTAGAAGTTGGCCTCCAGGTCTCCAAGCGCTTTGCAGGCCTCAGGGGGTAATGCCTACACAGGCAGGAGGGAGGAGTGGTCCAAGAGAATGGAGGCTCAAGTCCACCCAGAAGACGAAAGACAGAAAAGAATGCTTAGGCAAGAGCCCTTCCCTGACAGTGACTGGCTTACAGCAGAGGATGCTGGGAGCTGGGGCTGCCTCTCAGCTTTGCCAGCAGTCACAGCTCAGCCTCCGTCAGCAGGGCCCCCACCCACCCAAGCAGAGGAACACAGCTTGATGCAGGGGTCATGGTTTTATTGGCATAAATGGGATCAGACTTCACCTGAAGTCCTGCAACCTGCTATTTTAAGTAGTGATTATGAACATTATTCATCTGTAGTATTATGAACATAGAGATCTACCGCACTCATTTTACAGGCTGAGTAGTATTCCATTAAGTGGATGCACATAGTTTGTTTACATGAGCTTTTCTTATTGGACATCTGAAGTATTTCCAAGTTCTTCCAAAGTGACAGTGGCAATCCTTATGCATACTTTTGTGTCCATTTTTGTTAGCATTTTCTAGAAGATGTGAATACCTTTCCCTTCACTTTTCTACTATAATAAACAGTTAACACCTTTTTGCATATATCTCTGCATATGTGTAGCATTTTGAAGAATATATCCCTTGAAGTAGAATTGCTGAAGCAAAGGGGATGAGTACTTTATAATTTACCGTTAAATTGCCCTCTTAAATACCTCATGGAGTTATATGCTCTTACCAGTGAGAATATGAGAGAATCTGCTTCCTGCTTTATTTTTAAGCTTCTTTCAAACTTTTTAATTTTTGCCAAATTTTCAGGTGGAAAGGGGACTTAAAAAAAAAAAGAACTATGTTTCCCTGGTTATTGTTGAGGTTGAGTGTCTGTTTATATCTTTGTTGCCATTTTTATTTCTTCTTCAGTAATTTGCCTGTTCAGAGCCTTTGCTGTGTTTTCTGCGGTGTTATTTTTGTTTTTCATGTTGATTTGGAGAAGCTTTTTATACAATTCATGCTTTATTAATGCTTTACTTGTTTATAGCCTCAAACATTTCCTGCTGGTCTGTCACTATCCTTTAACTTTGCTTATCTCCACCCAATTTTCAAAACTTATTCAGATTTTCCCATTGATTTGTAAATCTTCAGGATATCTACCTTGGTCATGATTTTGCAGGTATATTTGTGTTTTCCATTTTGTTTTGGATTTTTGTTGAGTCAGAGAAGATTTTATGTTTATTTAGACACATATACTTTTGCATATCATAAGTCTTTAGAACAGTGGTTCTCAACCTTGGCTGCACATTAGAATCACCAGGGAATCTTTTAAAAATCCTGACTTCTGGGCCTCATCCTCCGGAAATTCTGTTTCTTCGTTACTAATGTTGTGGCCCCACCCCATAACAAAGACACAGAATTTTCGGAGGATGAGGCCCAGAAATCAGGATTTTAAAAAGATTCCCAGGTGATTCTAATGTGCAGCCAAGGTTGAGAACCACTGCTCTAGAAAGGTTTTCCCCACTGTGAGATGAGACTTTTTTTATAATAATAATAAATTTACTGTCATAAACAGCACCTGGTGTGATTCTCTAATCCACCTGAAATTTATTGTGTTATGTGGCATGCCATA
Source organism: Myotis daubentonii (assembly GCF_963259705.1). NCBI lineage: Eukaryota > Metazoa > Chordata > Mammalia > Chiroptera > Vespertilionidae > Myotis > Myotis daubentonii. The sequence goes on along the minus strand of NC_081850.1, from coordinate 56,342,137 downwards.
GGCATTTCACTCTTTGTTTCCAAAATAGTTGGTCAAATTTTCCAATATCTTTCATAAACTAGTCATCCTTTCCTCTCTGGTTTGTAATCCCAATTTACTCATATATTTTTTATTTGGACTTAAAAGAGGTAGAAATGATTATTATCAACAATCTTGACTTGATTTGCAGGGGTGAGATGAATTGTTGTTTTGGATGGGAAAGGACAGGGATGTGGGATAAAATCAGGAGGAGGCGGTAAAGGCAGTCATGGAATTTGTTGTGAAAAAAGAAAGTCTGAGGAGGAAATGGCAAAAGAGAAAAGTACTGAGTCATAGAAGGAATGTGTTATCAGAAGAAATGATGGCCGGGGGGAAAGAGTATTTGGGAGGGCCTTAAAAAGAACATGATGCAAACAGAACTGCGTTGGTTCTCCTGGGTCCCAGCAGAAGGGAAAAGGACCACAGTCAGTCCCCTTGTCCTACGGCTTAAGTGGCTGTCACAAAGCCTAGCACAGAATGCTGTTAGGTCACGGTTTGTTAATTAATTAACACATATAAAGAAGTAGCGTTGTGGCCATCCATGCTCATTATTAAAAAGAGAATATAGAGAAGACTAGAGCGATGTTAGCTTCCCTCGATTGAGCATCTACTATGGTCCAGCACTTTATTAGCTGCTTAATATGTATTGTGTTTTATAAAGAAGAAAATTACAGTTCTTGTCATCTGCCACCTGAGATTAACTACCATTAACACTACTGAATTCCTTCCAGTCTTATTCTTCTGATGCGTTATATGTCAGTAGGTAACATTTTTGAGCCCTTACTTCCATGCCCAGAATTAATAAAATACTTTATTTAAATCTTTTTTTAAATATATTTAAACCTTGTAAGAATCCTAATAGGTTGGCACTATTTAATTTGTATTAAAATTTTTGGAGTGGCATTGGTTAATAAAATTATATAGGTTTTGCCCTAGCTGGTTTGGCTCAGTGGATAGAGCATTGGCCTACAGACTGAAGGGTCCTGGGTTTGATTCCAGTCAAGGGCACATGCGGGCTCAATCCCTGGTGGGGAGCATGCAGGAGGCAGCTGATCAATGATTCTCTCTTATCATTGATGTTTCTCTCTCTCCTTCTCCCTTCCTCTCTGAAATCAACAAAAAAATATTTTTAAAAAATTATATAGGTTTTAAGTACACAATTATATGATACATCATCTCTATATTGCATTTGCTTACCACCCAAAGTCAAATCTCCTTCTGTCACCATATATTTGACCCCCTTTGCCCTTTACCACCCCCTCTTCCCCCCTGGGAATCACCATATTATTGTGTGAGGCACTACTGTTTTAATTTACATATAAGGAAATTGGGACTAAAGAGGTTTTTAAAATGTACCTGTTCTGTATATCTAGTTTTGTAGATTAGTTTTTATCACTTATATCAGGAATGTTTTCCTACAAAATTAACTATTCCACAGGAGAGCTCACTAAAAGCTGAATAATATTCCATCACGCTGGACATGTCATCATTTATTCAGCCATTTCAGTATTTCTGTTCAGTGGTTAGTGGTTTTTTATAGAATAAGTACTGCTGTTAGGAACACCCTTGTATGATCCCAGCAACATTCAACACGGAGCAAATGAGGAGGAGGAAATGGAATATTGTACTTTTCCTGGGTTACTAGCCAAATGATCTTCCAGCTTGGCCTGACGCTACCGCCCCCACAGGCTGACCTGCACCTTTGCAGACCTGGGAGCGCCAGTCCTGTGGGCTGCAGCGCCATCTAGCAGATGTGACGGAGAAATGGCACCAGAGCCACTGGGGCCACCCTGGAGTCCTTCGAGACAAGCATCCATCCTAAGTGCTGAGGTCACCATGCACAGACAAGTCCCTGTCCTCGAGATGTTCACCGTCCCTCTGGGGAGACATCACAGGTTCTAGAGGAGATTTACGCAGGCGTTTGGGGAGCAGGGAGGAGCGAGGCTACACAGAGGAAGCAGTATTCAAGTCAGGTCTCAAAAGATGAGTCATTACTTGTCAAGCAGTAAAAGCTGGGAGAAACTTCCGGGAAATGGGACTGGAAGCTCAAAGGCCCCGAGTTGGGAAAGGGTTTTGTGCATTCAGGGAAGGTTGAAACATTCAAACTGAAGCCAATAGCAACCTCACAGACCAGCTACTTTAACTGTTTCGTTTTCAGGCAAGGAGGGGACCTCGAGCAGTCACCCCACAAGCTGGGAGTGTCCATCCTGGAGCCCATGTCTCCTGACTCTTGGCCCAGTGTTCCTTCCGTTGAGCACAGGAGGACAAAGCCTGCAGCCAGCTCCCTGGAAAAGGTCACTGCCACTCAGAGGGCCCGATGCTAAGGCGGTGCGCATAGAAGTTAGACCTGGGACTCAAGAAGATGTGCTGGGTTCAAATCCTACCTCTAGCAGTAGCTCTGTGACTTTTTCCAAGTCATTATGCCTTGTAAGTCCCAGTTTCTTATCTGTCAGGTGGGAATCATAACTGTTCTTACCTCACATGGTTGTTGTGAGACAGCAAAGAGTTAATCCATGTGAAGTGAATCTGGTTTGGCACAACGCCAGGCATATGCTAAGTGCTCAATAATAAGATGTTAAAGACTACGATTTTAATCATAAAGTGATAAAAATGGTCACTTTTATTATCATATTATTAGTATTTCTTACTCAAAATTATTTATTATTATTAATTGATTGATTATTTATGATTTCCTAGTCTCACTGTTTCTCAAGTATGGAGAACTTACTAAAGCCACCGGGGCTAGTCTGTCTGGTAAGAACAAACACAAAAGCCACAGTCCTGTTTCAGACGTGCAGGAACAGAAGGAATGGGGGTGGTCAGAAGGCCCCATGCGGCCGCACCAGGCACAGTGGCTGAGAGCTGCAGGGTGGCAGGGTTTACTCCATATAAAGCACTCGCCTCCCAAGGCAGCCTCGGGAGGAAGGGATCTGCTTGTTAGTGGAAATGTCCGCCCCGAGACCAGATGACTGTTTGTCAGGGCTGCGCCTTACCTTGGTGAGGCAGGAAGTCATCTCGTCCATTTCACTCTCTGATGCCTTAAACCACCTAATTGAGCTCTGCTTTCCAGGGGAATATGATTTGGTTGGTCATCTGGGAAGCTAACTGTCTGTTTACAGATTTCAAAGTCATGAGCAATGCTCAAAGAAGTCAGGACCCAACATGCATAACCTTGTTTTTCAGAGTCACTCATTCGATTTTAGCTGGAAATGTGAGGAAGAGGCTGAGATGACTGTGCCAGACTGGAGACAAGGCTGGGCCAGAGGGACAGAAGGCAGCTCAGCCTCCTCCCCAAGTGCCGCCTGGAGAACGCATCTTCCTTTTGAGAAGAAGGGAAGGGCTTTGCGACCCCAAAAGCCACAACAGAACGCATTGAACACTCACTATTCTAACATTTATTTAGAGCAGTGGTTCTCAACCTTCCTAATGCCGCGACCCTTTAATACAGCTCCTCATGTTGTGGTGACCACCAACCATGAAATTATTTTCGTTGCTACTTCATAACTGTAATTTTGCTACTGTTATGAACCGTAATGTAAATATCTGATATGCAGGATGTATTTTCATTGTTACAAATTGAACATAATTAAAGCATAGTGATTAATGACAAAACAATATGTAATTATATATGTGTTTTCCAATGGTCTTAGGCGACCCCTGTGAAAGGGTCGTTCGACCCCCAAAGGGGTCGTGACCCACAGGTTGAGAACCGCTGATTTAGAGTCTGTCATATGCAAAGCAATTGGAATATTAGTAAATTCAAGCACCAGAGTCTAGATGAGGCGAGGAGTATAGTCTAGGAAGGTAAGGAGACGTGGGCAGAGAATACTGCAGCCCAACGCCTGGTTGTCAGGAGACAGGCAGGAAGGGCAGCCTGGCTCTCACAGCAGGAGGCAGCGTGGGAGGAAGGTGTTGAGAAAGTGACAGTTGAGATGGGCCTTAGTAACACACAAGGTCTGGACCCAAAATGATAGGAGGAAAGAGCTTCTCGGGGGAAAAAGCAGTGTGGGCAGACGTGTGAGGGCCTGAAAGTATGAGCTGGGGCCAGGGGGCAGAGCCCCACCATGCCCTGACCGACTGGAGCATAGGGAGTGTGAAGGAGTGGTGTGGGATATAAGGCCAGAGAAGAAATCATGCAGCAATTCCACTCCCAGGGGTGCTCCCGAGAGAGTGGAAAACATGCCTCCACACCAAAGCCTGAACGCCAACGCTCATAGCTGCGTTACTCATGAGAGCTCAAAGTGGAAACGCCCCACATGTCCCTCAGCTGATGAATAGATAAATAAGATGTGGTCTATCTATAAATGGAAAGTCACTTAGCACCTATAATAATAAAAGCATAATATGCTAATTAGACCAGATGTCCTTCCGGATGACCTTCCGGACGAAGCCGGGGCTGCGAGGGAAGCCCAGGTCCCAAGTGCCAGAGGGAAGCCAGTGCCGGCAGCTGGAAGGCCTACTCTTGCATGAATTTCATGCATCGGGCCCCTAGTTTGACAATAAAAAGGAATGAAGTACATGCTACAACATGGGTTAACCTTAGAAACATACTAAATGAAAGAAGCCAGACACAAAATCTGCATATTGTATGATTCCATTGATATGAAAGGCCCAGAATAGGCAAGTATATAGAAGCAGGGGGAGAGGGGGGAATTAGGAGTGATGGCTAAAGGGTATGGGCTATCTTTGAGGGAGGATGAAAACATTCTAAAAGTGATTATGGTGATGATGGCACAACTCCATTAATATAATAAAAGCCATTGGACTGTGCACTTTAAACGAGTGAATGGTGAGGTGTGTGAACTGCATCTCAGTACGTCTATAACTTAAAAAGTGGCCCTTTCTCAGAGCCAGTGTGAGGAGCAATGGGATAGACCACAGAGAACGCCTGGTCTGGCAGCTCAGGTGCAGGAGAGGACATCAAGGCCCAGAAAATAGAAGGATTTGTCCAGGGCCCCTCAGTAGGTCAACAACAGAGCTGGGCGGAGGACGCTAGGCTCTGCCGACAGGCTCGGGGTCCCTCCCTCACATGGTGCTGTTCCCATTGCTTTTACACTCCTGGAAACGGGTCCCTCAAGGAGACTTCATAGCCACCCTGCTGAGAGCCTACCTGGACACACGGGGAAAGAGACATGGAGTCAGAAGACTTGTTTTCAGATCGCAGGGTTGGGAGAAAGGCCACGGTGAGGGCTGCCTCCCCTTTGTAGGATTCCCTCCCCTTTGTAGGTCACCCAGCAACATCTGAACATCCTGATGACAGGGAACGGGGCACCTCCTGAAGGCCCCCTTCCATCTTTGAGCAGCTGTGTAGTAACCAATCCCATCTCCCTTCAGCTTTGTCTTTACGAAGGGAGACCTCAGGGTCGTACTTCAACCAGACCTCTGGGAGGCCTTAAAAGGAACTGCAATTGTGTTTGCATCTTTCCCTCTGATACCTTCACCCCTATCTTCTGCCCCATGAATGACTGCATTTTAGAACATTAAACTTCAGGCTTTCTGGCTCTTCCCACTCTTTGAGAGTTCCTCTACTCTCAGCTCACTCCAGGACTCTCCGGCCAGTCTCGCCCCTCGCCACTTGGTGAACTTGAGTGGCAATTCCTAGTGTCCCCGGACATTTCAATTGGATGCCCCCCTACCACTGCAGCCGTTGGGAACTGGCTCATCATGCGTTTACCAAAAGCAGCACCCTCCCCAGACTTCCCTGCCTCTTGTTGGACCAAATGTAGCAGGAAAATATTTTGATAAGTTAACAAGCACATTTTCCTTCTCTTTTCTTTTTTCAATGCACAGCCTTTCTGCCATTAAAACGAAATCAGGAGGCTAAGACATTCAGGACTTACTGCCTTCGAGCGAAGCTGGCATGGTTGAAATGTAACAGGAAAGCAAAGAATCAAAATTCTTGGCTTTTGAAGTGGGCTTTTGAAATTCACAGCAAAAAGAGTTTTGAGAGCCAAGATTTTGGTTTGGGAGAGCCAGGCTTCTGCAGATAGAATAGGGCTGTGAGCTCTAGAAGCTCAGTTGGGGGCGTGAAAAGCAGAGTCTAAGGAATCAGGGCTTTAATTCCAGCCATTCCATTAAACACATCCTTACCACGTAGCCCAGCCACTCCCACACCTTCACTCCCTGCCACCTCCCCGCTCCCCACTGAGCCCTCCCCACTCCAGGCCTGGGACATCATAGCAAACCTTACCTGAGCACAGCCTCTATCTCATTCTCCCCCACCCCTCACCTGTCCATCTTACACAGCCCACCAGTGATCTTTCTGAAATCCTCCCTCAGACCCCTCCAATGTCTCCTCTTGGCCCTCTAGAAATAATTATAACAACTCAATAAATACTTATTTGCTGGATGTCAGGCATTGTGCTAGATTGGAGTCAGCCAACTAAAGATCCCTGGGCCAAATCAGGCCCACTGCTTGTCTATGTAAATAAAGTTTTATTGGCATACACACCCACTCACCCATTTGCACATTGTCTGTGCCAGCTTCTGGGCTAGAAGGTAGGGGCAAGTAGTTGTGAAAGAGGCAATACAACCCCAAAAGCCTCAAATATTTACTACCGAGCCCTTAACAGAAAAGAAGAAAAAACAAAAACTTTAATGACCCATGAGCTAGATGCTGCAAATACCACGGTGAGCAAAACCGACACGACCCCTGCTGTGAGAGACCAAGGCCTCCCACCTCCCTCCCTTTCCCACCACGTCCGCCCTTTCTCCCGCCACTCTGTCCATGAGCCCTGTGAGGGCACACAGATTCCTAGGTGTTTGGAATTCATCTATTGGTGAAAATAATTTCTTTAATGACAGAGGATTGTCATAGGGTTGTCAAGTACATTTAAAAACCCACCTACTATCTAATATCACTTTCATTTTCTATGGGGGGGGGGACATTTTATGCTTCAAAAGGATATCTCTAAAAATAAATAAATAAATCCTCAAGCTACATTAACTTTCTGAAATTCATTCTATTGGCCTGACTTTCCCCCATTTTGCTGTGAATGATGAACATCCTTCACACATCATCACAGACTTGTGGTCAGACAAGTAGCAACTGTTAAGTTGGTCAAGGCAAACTGGTTTACTTGGAGTTACCCGAATCTGTTATGAATCTTCCCATGCAACTTTGCATCCGGAAGGCGCCTCCCCCTTCTCTCCTGCTCACCGTTCGAAGCCCAGCTCAAAAGGAGCAGGGATGTAGGGTTCCCTCCGGCAATAATGCCGGACCCAGCTGCTCAGACCAGCACCCGGGCTGCTGGCCGCTTGGCGGGTGACAAGGCTGTGAGTATCTGTCAGCCACAGAGCACGGGGACAGCAGTGCCAGGAGGGCTGCCTAGAGTGTGGCCCTTCCCCTGGCAGCACCCTTTGACAGGCATGCTGACAGCTCCATGGCCCAGGTTCACAGCCAAATGCCAGAGAGCTGAGCACCAGCTTCCTGACTAGTCCCTCACATGACCGGGATGCCATGCGGGCCCGGGGGCGCAGCCAGCCCCATCAGCAGGTGGTGGCAGAGCCCCAGGACACTGGATACTCGGTGCTCACATGAAGCTTCTGGAACCCACTTAAAATCTATTATAGCTCTGCCATGAAGATAACCCCACGAGGCCTGGTGCCATGCCCACTGTTCTGCATTCTGGGACAAGCATTCTCCAGAAGGCCCACTCGCCGAGCCTTGGAGTGTGCGGGTGTGTGTGTGTGTGCGCGTGCGTGTGTGTGTGTGTGTGTGTGTGTGTGTGTGTGTGTGTGTGAGACCACTCATGAAAATCCCCACCATGGCTGAGATGAACATGAAGCAGCCCATCAGTTTTGCAAGCAGGGGAGGGCCAGCATTTTGGCAGCCGCCCTCCACTGTAGAGGTTAGAGGTTTCACTGTCCTTCGGAGCCAAGCTGTTCCCATTCTCAGTCATTCCCATTTAGTCCCTTTGTGAGGCCCAGGGCGACGGCGGGTTAAAATTCCAGGGGAAATTAGAGACCCTGAGGCCAAACTGGAAAGAAATTTTGAGATCACCTGGACCCAACACTTCACGCTACCAAGAGGGAAACGGAGGCCCAGACAAGGAAGAGAATTAATGGGTCAAGACCCACTGGTAGATCTGGAACAAGAAATAAGACCACTTTTGGTCAGTCCAAACCTCTTCAATGACACACTGAAATGTCCAGATCATCATTCTCCGTAATCCAGAATGAAGGTCGCGTTCCTTCTAGAAAATGGGAGACTAGGTACCAGCTCAGACACAGGATGTGGTGAGGCAGGGGAGGCTGTGGGGAAGGGGTAGCACGTTCAAGGCAGCAGATAGTCACGCATCATACACTTAACCTTCAAAGTACCATTTCCATTAAAGGCTGAAGGAGCAGGGTCCTCACATCTGAAGAAAAGACACCACAAAATGTGTTCTCTTAACTAACACCTTCATATCCAGACCCAGTGGGGAAGCCGAGGTCCCAGGAAGGGGCAGGAACCAAGTGAAGGTCGCACACAGCCAGGTGGAGGGCGGGATCGGGGGCTTGGACTCAAACAGCCCAGCCCAGCTCTTTCCTTGGCCGAGGGTCAGACCATCAGCAATCTGTCCGGAGGCTACCTGCCAATCTTGAACTTGGGGCTTCATCTCAGCTTTCTTACCAGAGTCAGCTGTTCTTTTAGGCCAGTTGATATTGTATTTCCCTCCTTGGCCCCAGAGCCAGGGACACTGTCAGAGCCCAAGGTGTGATGTGATGTCTATGTAGTGACCCAGGGAACAGCTAGCTCCCGGCTGGCAGGCTGAAGCTCTGAGTCAGGCCTGGCTAGCTCCGTGAGGATCACCTGCCCGGCAGGAGGGCTAGGGCTTACTGCCCTCCAGCCATGTGTCCCGGCAGAACAGGCCAAACTCTCCAGTAACCCAGGCAGCACCCCTCTGCTGGGGTGTCTTCAGGGCACGTAGAAGGAAGGCTCCGGTCGCGTCTCCTGCTTTCATGCAAAGGGAATGCACAGTCTTGGCCTCAGAACCCCCAGTCCCAGACTTGTCTCCAGCACACCCTTTGGTGGGGCCTGTCTAGGAAACCAGCAGGACAGCTCAGCAAAGGGTGGAGTGGAGGGCTAGGCCTTCTCCAAAGAAAGAGCCACAGGCATCAGAAAGTAACACCCTGCCCATGGCCCAGATCTCCCAATTTCTGTGGGCTGAAAGACCTCAGAGATCTAGCCCAAGTCCTCTATGGTACAGGAAAGAAAACAGAGGCCCAGCGAGGCAAAGGAGCTTGCCCAGGGTCACACAGCACTTAGAGCCAGGCTGAAATCTGGCCCTGCTGTCCAGTCATTCTCAGCCCACAGGTGCTTGCAGAGCGCGGAGGTGACAGACCTCACTCAGGCCCCCAAAACACCGCGAGGGAAACCCCTCCAGGAGCCACCAGTGCCCTTGCAGCATCAAGTGCAGTTACAGGCATTGCCTTTTACAGCCTCAGGCATCGCACCAAGCACTTAGATACACTGCCTTTTTGCATATGTTCAGCATTCCTGTAAGTGCAATTATTACCATTTACATGGAAATTAACCCAAAGACCCCCACTGGGCCCTCTCTAGCCATCCCTTGTCTCTGTGTCCCCTCACTGCCGAGGCCAGGCCACTGAGCCACGCCGGCCGGGCATATATACATTCTTATCACTGCCATCTCCAGAGAACCCCAGAGACAGGAGGGAAGGACCGCAGACTTCCAGGAGCACAATATGGACTCTCTGATAAACACCATCCGAAATCCCTCTCCAGCCACTGAAGGGCACAGCCTGGGGATGGCCAGCACTCCCCGCAGGTGGCTCACCCTGTGACCAGCACAGGGCCCGGTGGGCTCCCTGAGCCGGAGCCTCCTGGAGAGCGCACGCTGGGAAGAAGCTCGGCCCACAGTAACCCCGGCTCCTCTATTTTTGTTCCATCACACAGGCCAGGGCTCTGTTTCCTGCTCCTCCCCTCCTCTACCCTCCCCCTCCTCCTCCTCTTCCTGCTCTCCGCCCACAGTCAGCTGCCTGTCCATCTGAGGGAGCCGCAATCAGAGGCTCTGCAAGCCCTCCTCCTGCCAGCCCGGAGATGCCCTGTCATGGCCGTGCCCTCGCTGTCACTCAGACCCGGCCAGGAGCGTATCTGGAGAAGGTGGCCCACAGCAGCAGGGCTGGGCTTCAGGTTCCTGGAAAAGCCATGGTGGAGCTTGAGGGCGCTGGAGCCAGGCACCCTGAGGAAGGGGAACACGTCGCTGTTGCCATGTCTGCTCCAGTGTCAGGACAGAGAGAGCAGGGTCACTCTGCCAGCCGGCTCCACGGGACAGAGTGGGAGGGTAGTCACAGCGGAACATTTTGTTCAAAATAAGAACAATCTCCTTCTCTCCCAAGGTGGCCAGGGTACTTCAGATCCAAGGGCACACACATAATACTTCGAGTCAGGGAAGTCCAGACTGGAGCCCCTCCTGCCTGTGCCCCAGGGAGCAAGGTACTCAGTAGTCATCTTCTCCAAAATGGATCTGGTAGGTGCATCGACTCACTTGGAACTCCTTGGAACACATCGAAAGACAACCTGGAAATTCCCCCAGAGGAGAGAGAAGCTCAGGGTCACATGTGCCCGTCTCAGCCTCCCAACACAGAGGCTGCGATGCCAGCCAGGGCAGCCACAAAGAGCAGAGCCTACCAGGGCAGTGGGTACTGAGAAAGCAGCCCTGGTCAGGAGCCAGACCTTCCTGGGATCAAGTCCCAGCCCTGCTTCTTACCATCTTGACCTCTAGCAAGACATTAGGCCCCTCTGAGCGAGTCTCAGGTTTTTTACCTGGAAAATGGAGCTGTGAAACAGGCCCTACCTCCGTCATAGGGCTGTATAAGGATCAAGTGAGAGAGAAGAGCAAAACCTTGCAGACTATAGTTTACATATACTCAAAGCAATGGTGTGTTGAGAATTTCTGGCTATAATTATTTTTATCCCAGGAAGAACATGGGTGACACACAATCGCATTCAATAATTAATGTCCATGTAACAAACTTTCCCTGGGTACCTATTGTGCCGGGTTCTGGGATTGCAAACATAAATAAGACAAAACACTGTGTCCTCCAAGAGAAGCCAACTGGGAAGACAGACTGTAAATTCTTCACTGCAGCAGAACGCAGTACACAGAGTGGACACAAGTTACAGTGAAAGCACAGAGGAGAGGAACTCCGCCGGCGCTGGGGGAGGCAGGCATGAGGGCAGCGGAGGAGGGAGCATTAGAATAGAGTCTTAAAAACCGAGGGCGAATATGTATGCATCCAATAACAGGCCACCAAGATATATGAAGCAAAAATTGACAGGCTGAAGAGAGGAATAGACAGTTGCATAGTAATAGCTGGAGACATCAACACCCCACTCTCAGTAATGAATGAAGCATCCAGACAGCAGATCAGTAAAGAAGTAAAGGAGTTGAGCAGCACAATAAACCAACTGGAGAAAACATGGCACAGACATAATACAGAACACTCCACCCAACAGCAACAGCATATACGTTCTCTTTTTAAAAATATATTTTTATTGATTTCAGAGAGGAAGTGAGAGGGAGAGAGAGAGAGAAACATAAATTATGAGAGAGATTCATTGATTGGCTGCCTCCTGCACGCCCCCTACTGGGGATTGAGCCCACAACACGGACATGTGCCCTGACCGGGGATTGAACCATGACCTCCTCGTTCATAGGTGGATATTCAACCACTGAGCCACGCCGGCCGGGCACATATACATTCTTATCAATTACACATGGGACGTTCTCCAGGACAGACCACATGTTAGGCGACAGATGAAGTCACAATAGCCAAAACATGGAATCAACCTAAGCAACCATGGACAGATGAAAGAACAAACAAAATGTGGTATATGTACAATGGAATACCATGCAGCCCTTAAAAGGAAGGAAGTTCTGACACATGCTACAACATGGATGAAATGCCAGTCATAAAAAGACCAATATTGTCTGATTCCACCCCTAGACGCATCCAGAGAAGTCAGATTCATAGAGACAGAAAGTAGAATGGTGGCTGCCAGGTACTACGGCGGGGAGAGGGGGATGGGCAGTTAGTGTGTAATGGGTTTGGTTTCAGTTAGGGATAATGAAAAAGTTCTGGAGATGGATGGTGGTGATGGTAGCACAATGATGTGAATGTACTTAATGTCACTGAACTGCACACTAAAAAATGGTTAAAATGTTCAATTTTATGTTATGTGTATTTTACCACAATTTTTAAAAATAAATAGCTTTGAGGGCGGGAATTGGCGGTGTCGGTGGCAATCATGGACACATCCAGCCGGTCACTAGTGGACGGGGTTGATGAAGAGTCATGAGGGGGCGACAGGTTAAGGTTCTGAAAGGGAGGCGCCAGTGGCGGGACTTGATCTGGGAAGAACCTTTTGCTGATTCTCAACTTTTCCTGGAAAAATGAACCATTCCCACCATATGGGGATGAACTCTGTGGACCACACCAGTACCATGCCACCTTCTCGCCATCACACGGCCACTTCAGCCTCCCACCTCCACGGAGGGGGGGATGGTAACATGATGATGATGCATATGACCTTCTACTTTGGCGTTAAGAATGTGGAACTATTGTTTTCTGGCATGGTGATCAATACAGCTGGAGAAATGGCTGGAGTGTTAGTGGGAGTGTTTTTACTAGCAATGTTCTATGAAGGACTCAAGATAGCCCGAGAGAGCCTGCTACGCAAGTCACAAGTCAGCATCCGCTACAATTCCATGCCTGTTCCAGGACCAAAGGGGACCATTCTTATGGAGACACACAAAACTGTTGGGCAGCAGATGCTGAGCTTCCCTCCCCTCCTGCAAACAGTGCTGCATCTCACCCAGGCGGTCATCGGCTTCCTCATGCTCCTCTTCATGACCTACGGTGGGTACTCCTGCATTGCTGTAGCAGCAGGGGCCGGCCCAGGAGACTTTCTCCTCAGCTGGAAGAAGGCAGGGGTTGTGGACATCACAGATCATTGCCATTAACGTCAAACTCCAGGGTGCGGCCTTATCGATTGCAGTGGGAAGCAGTTCAAGACGAAGACATTATTCCTACTTGAATCTTCCCTCCTTGCTCCTTAACTCCTTACACACACACCTTCTCAATAGAGGTCTAGCTTACAGCCTCTGAGCTAAAGTGATAACCCCTGACTTTTCTTCCTGTCCTGAGATTCCCATTTCTCCTGAGGTGAAACCACCCATGAGATGTCTTCTCCTCCACCATCATCTTAGATCCAAGATATATGTTCTTGTCTAATCCAGGTAACTGTCTCTTCAGTGACTTGATCACCTGCTTTCTTTTTTTTTTTTTTGGTTTTATTTTATTTTTTAGCAGACAATCTGAATTTGGTGGGGTTTTCCCAGGTTAGTGGTGGAAAAGGATTGACTTTAGCTAGGATTCATGGCAGCTGAGGGAAATTCTTGCCCAACTAAACCCAGAACCCAAACTTAACACTAAAAAATAAGTTCTAGTCTTCGGACTCCACGAGTGGGAAATACGTTGTGCCTTTCCCTGGGTGTGATGTGTTGCACCAAAACCTGAGTAGTGCACAGAGGGTGGTTAGAAACTATGAGTCTAGAGCTTACAGAAGTGTGCGTTTTGGGGGTGGCTGACTCAGCTATGGTGCTCTCACTTAACATTTTGATTAGAATGAACTTGCCAATAAAAAAATAAAAAGATATGACAATCAAGTTGAGAAAATAGACATAAATATTTTAAAATAAAACCATTGACATTTTAAAAAATAATAATAATAAAATAAATAGTTTTTTAAAATTAAAGAATGAGGAGGGAGTATTCCAAGTAGTCCAGGTGGGGGAGAAAAGTCCAGAAAAAAAAAAATTGGTTGTGCAAAAGCACAGAGGTACAAAAACAACTGAATTAGCAAGGTGCCCCCAACATGTAAGACACACAGAGGCACTGGGGGGGAGAGTGAGTGGAGGGGGGCTGTACAAGGTCCCCAAATGTCCTGCTAAGGAGTGTGCAACCCACTCTGTGGGCTCTAGAGAATGACAGGATCGCAGTGTAGCTTAGAACAATGAAACTAGGAGGAGTCTGGGCAGGACGGACAGACAGGCGGGGGAGATGTGTAAAGAGCAACACCTGATCCAGACAGACGTTAAAAGGGAAACTGCTTTCCAGACCACCCCAGGGCTGCGGTGAGAGTGACTCAAGCCATTTGCCTCACGGGGCCACCAGCTGAAGGCGGGCGGGATTCCCCTGAAAATGAAACCAGGACCTGATGCGTTGGTGGGGACCCTGAGCAAGAAGCAGCCCTGCCGTGTGGTCCTGCCTGCACCGCGCCGCCTGCTGGGAGGACACTAAGCCACGAGGAAGGGGCTTGTCTCCCTGCAGACACGCCCTGTGGTTTCCACCAACTCACAGGAAGACAAGTTCAACTGCTCGAATGTGCAAACGGGCATAAGGAGTGGGCGGGGGCCTCTGTGAAGTCTTTGAATCAAGTCAGTGTGGGAAATCCCAACTCTGAAATCTATAAACGGTGACCGTGGGCTGCCCTGTGTCTATATAGGTCTCCGGTTGCCAATCTACAACATGAAGGAGTTAGACCTGTATCTCCATTGTTATGCCCCTATCACGGGGAAGGGCAGGACATGCCAGACACGGTCAGTGATTAGACGATCTAGCCCATGGATGGGGCACAACGTTCTTCGCTTTTCCCCTTGAGTAGTTTTGGTCTACGATTAGTCTGCCTCTGCCAACTGCAGGTGAGTGTCCCCTCTCTGATTTCCCTTCTCTCTTTCCCTCTCTCTAGGTCCCTGTGTTTTCCCCCCTAAGTTTTCTTCCTCTTATGAGTGAGGGGCTTGGAATCCTATGGATGGAAGGAGAAAAATAAACGCAAGTCCTCCCCACCTAACCCCAGGGCAAAAAAGCTATGAAATAATCTATGAGTAACATCAGCTGCCTCTTTGCTAAAACTGGCGTGTCATTCCACTCAAAGCACCACTTGGTCTTTCCAAAGGAAGCAAGCCAAGTGAAATATACATATATAGATATCCACGAGGCAGAATTTGCTGCAAACCGGATTGTCAAAAGTCAATTTGCCAGATGATCAATTCGCTGCCTTGCTGAGAAAGTTCCTCACGTGACATTGTAGTTTCGCCACCACCATAACCCTCAGTAGGTGGGCTAGCCCCAAGTAACTAAGGGTCTCCCATGTCACCAAGTGACTTCCAGGATTGCCCCACGGGGTCATCTACGGCCCAGCCAGCTGGAAGGGAAGAAGCCCATGTTGGAGGTGAACATCACCACCACTTACACTCCATGGCCTGGCCCTAAGTCTCATGTCTGCCTACAACGGGGACGGGGACGGGGAACGCAGTCCCTGCACAGGCAGCCTCTCCCCAGTGACAGCTCTGGGGAGTGACAAGCCCTGCAAAGGAAGCACTTATCTTCAGTGGGCAGCTAGCCATCTCTGGCACGGATGTGCTTCAGACACCATGCTTCTCAAATGCTCCATCACACACAGCCAAACGTGGGCCTTTTCTTATTATACACGGCTGCCTCCTCTATTTTGGCAAACTTACAGTGTTCCTGCCCCTATCCCTGCCCCCGCCCCAGCCGTGGACCACGCAAACGAGTGGACTTTTCCTTAAACACTGCTCACACGTGGCCTTATGCTCTGCCCCAGCTTTGACGTCTTCATCTACTTCGCCTCAGCCTGTGTTTCCACCCCAGCCCTGGTCTGTCCTGGCATCTCCCCTGGCCCTGCCATTTCACCGATGGACTTCCCTTCAACACAGGCTACCGTTTTCTCTATTTTTAAAGAGCTGTGCCATCCACCTTGGAAGGGAAGGCCTGTGGAGCTCGAGGAAACACAGTCTGGAGGCAGAAAGCTTAACCTAAGACACTAGGTGAATGCACAGAGAGGACACATTTTGAGTTCTTTTTGGTAACAAAGGAAGAGGGAGCCGGTGCATTTTGAAGCTGGGAGAGCTAGCCTGGCCCCGCTTTGCCCTCACCACAGAAACCTCCCTAAATAGACCATTTAAATTTGGAACAAAAAAAAAGAATATGGGGACTTCTGCTTCTAGCCATGATGGGGTAATAGGAACTGACTTAGCCTCCAGTCTGAGACAACAACAGCAACAAAAGCAGAAACGAAGGGAGGGCAGATGCTCTTGTCAATATTTATGATTTGCACATGTGGCTGTTCATGGGATTAACTTTCTGTGAACACAGGGTGGGGGTCAGGGAGCTGGCAGTAAGGGTGGGCCACACTGCAGTATATTCATACAATCAAATACTCCTCAGCTATCAAAATGAACAAACCATAGCCACATGGCCAACATGGCTGATCTCACACACACAACAGTAAAAAATGCTGGTCACAGAAGACATACAATATGATCTCATTCCTATAAAATTCACAAACAGGTGACCTACCTCCATCGTACTAGGTCATAAAACAAAAAGAAAGGCAAGAAAATGATTCTCCCCAAAGTGAGGACAGTGCTGACCTGGAATGGGGAAAGAAGGGGTGTGGTCAGGGAGGAGACCCTAGGAGATGACAGGTGTTTGCAAGACTCCAATTCTTGACCTGGGTGATGGTTATACAAGGTTTGCTTTATAATTATCCATAAACTGTATAATTTTTAAAACTTTTCTCTTTGTATAAATCACATTACTAAAAAAAATAAGAGAAAAGCTAAAGCAAATATGATTAAATATTAACTGTTCTCAATCCTGGCGGGTCTATGTTACATCATTAATCACACTTCTCGGTAATTTGGGGTTTTTCTTTTCCAAATTATTATTTATTATGCTGAGTGAAAGAAGTCAGGCAAAAAAAGAGAACATGCATGATATGTGAAATTTTCTATTTCATTTGTATAAAGTTCGAGAAAATGCAGATCAATATTTTACATTAATTAAGCAGAAAGAAGATCAGTGATTCCTGGGGAGCGGGGGCAGAGAGGGACACGAGGGAGGGAGCAGGAGTTAACTTTTGGAGGTGACAGATATATATGTTCATTATGTGGTTGGTTTCACATGTGTATAGTTATGTCAAAACTAGAGGCTCAGTGCACAAAATTTGTGCACTTCGGGGGAGTCCCTCAGCCCAGCCTGCGCCTTCACACAGTCCAGGAGCCCTTGGGGGATGTCTGACTGACGGCTTAGGCCCACTCCCCTGCCGCAAAGGTGGGAGATGCTCCTGCCACTGCAGCTGTGCTCACCAGCAGTGAGCCAGGCTTCTGCCTGAGCAATGCTCCCTCTATGGGAGTGCACTGATCACCAGGGGGCAGCTCCTGCATTGAGTGTCTGCCCCCTGGTGGTCAGTGCGTTTCACAATGACTGGTTGTTCCACCGTTTGGTCAATTTGCATATTAGCCTTTTATTATATAGGATGTATCAATTTATACAACTTTAAATTTGGAAGTTTATTGTATGTCAATTATACATCAATAAAACCATTTTTTAAAAAATAAACTTTGTTTTGAAATGAGGGAGCTTTTTTTAAAGTCAGAGAAACCTGAGTAAGGAACGTGATGCTGGCTTCCGGAGGGCTGTGTGTGCCTTTTGGTCAGTCATGGCATCCAGTTATGTGAATGCAATTTTATTCTACCTTTGATGTTAAAAGGGCCTCCACTCTTCTCCCTCCCTCCTTTCTTCTCTCTCCTCCACCCCACCCCTCCTTCTTCTCACTCTATCTCCTTTCTCTCTCTCTCTCTCTCTCTCTCTCTCTCTCTCTCTCTCTGTCCCCCTCCCCCCTCCTTTTCTCTCTCAGCTTTAGGAGACATGACAACACTCATAATAATGATAAACGATCATTTTTGTCATTGAATAGCATTCTATAGTTTATAACATGCTTTCTCATCTCTGTTGATTCTCACAGCAATCCTTGGGTGTAGTAATGGGAAAATAAAAGGCAACTGTAACCGTCTCTGCCTCCTAAGGAGGGTGGTAAATTTCATACCAGTGGGGGCAATCAATCGCTCTGCTGCCCCTTCCACTCTCAGACATGGATAATGAAGACAACAGATGAAAGATGCAGCCAATTCTTTAACTCCAGCTCCCTCCTTTCAGCAGTGTGACAGCCTGTTTTAATGAAAAATTTTTTTTATTTTGTTGATTTTTAGAGAGTGGAAGAGAATGGGAGAGAGAGAAACATCATCAATCCGCTGCCTCATGCAGGCCCCCTACTGGGGACCAAGCTCGCAACCCCAGGCATGTGCCCTGACCAGGAATCAAACCAGTGACTTCTTGGTTCATGGGTTGATGCTCAACCACTGAGCCACGCCAGCTGGGCAAAAATATTTTTTTAATAAAGTAAGATTACATCTACTAAGCTCTAAATGGAAATAAACTCAGCTTTATATAAATGTACGCTACGTAACAATGGGAATCCACTCTTTCATAAAGCACAGCTCTTAGGAGCACAGCGTGGATCTGCAGTTAGATGAGCCGTGGACGCACCGGCCCTCGTCCCTACCCTGCGCTCTCCTAAGCATCGCCTCAACGTAATAGCTCCTCACATATAGGTACGAAGGTACCTTTACATGGACAAATCTGCTTTACACCTTGAAAATCATTTCCTGTAAGTAGAAACAAAACAGACACAATGGAAATTTAAAATACATTCTGGTACTGTCCCAATCAAGAGTGTGTGGCTGAAGCTGGTAACATCGGCAGGCCAGGGGAGGATTTTATTAGGCAAGTCGGGCTGTGGGTTAAACACCCCAGGGCCTTCTCATCATAAATGCAGCCACGCAGCCCCGCAGCGATGAGGACGGAGGCCCTCATGAGCACTAAGCTCTTTGTCTGGCAGTTAATCAGTACTAATAACCAGGGATAGATGGGACCATGTATGAGTCCCTGTGATTTCAGAGGTTCCTTTGGGACCAGGGAGGCCTTGTCTAAAATATGCCTGGATGAGCTGGGCTTCTCCTCATCCTCAGGACCTTGTCTTCGCCTGGCCTAGACTCCCAGGCTGGGTAAGGAGACAGTTGAGTCTGGAGCCCTCACCTATGAGCATGCCATTGAGTTGCTTGCTGAATTACCCTCCAAACGGTGATTGGGTCCTGTTCTCTGGCAGCCTGCATGATTGGAGTTGAATAGGGAAAGGCTTCCTCTTCTCCACAAGTGGAAAGCAATTTACATACAGCAGGCCTGTCAACAGAGCCCCTACATCCATAGAGAGGCCCAAAGAAGGCAGAGATTTCCAAAGAGCAGTGAGCTCCCCATCGCAGGAGGTATCCAAGCAGAGTATGAGACCAGACGAAAGATTTCCTATTCGAATGGGAGGGTGGAGTGGAGGGTGGCCTAAAGACTTCAGTTTTCCTTTCAGTCCTCAAATTTGGGGCTCCTAGGACATATAGGACCAAATGCTTCATTTACTTGTTATGAATATTAGTACTTGTCATTTAAGTTGATCACGTGCCAGGCACTGTGTTGGATCTTTACTGAACCTTCATTTAACCCTGAAAAAAATAAAAATAAACGTCTGCTTTTCTCCCCTTTCACGCAAAAAGGGCATCTACTCTATCCGAGTGTGGCAGACAATGGAACGGAGGCTCAGGCAGCTGAGCAAAGGTGTCACAGAGCTCCTAAGTGCCAGGCTGGGTCTAGGACCCCAGGGTCTGTGCTCTCTGCTCTCAGGGCGCTTCACTCACCCCGGGGCAGGGCTGCGGCAACTGGATCATACAGGAACCGGGCCGGAGCCCCACCTGGGACTGTCCCTCCTCCTCTAGCAACCGTTCAGATCTCAAGGCTTTTATGCAGAGACAGAGATCAGGGTAACAGAGCTGGGGAAAACAGCGTGTGAGACTGGCGGGGGCGGGGGAAGCAGTCTCTTAAAGGTCGAAGGGCGGCTGCACTGAGAACTGGACAAGGACAGTGAGGGGAGAACACTGAGCGTTGGTTTCCCAAGATGGACAGTCTAGGGAAGGGAAATTCTAGCCCAGAGCGTTTCTGTTCCCTTGAGCTACAGCCTTGGTTCCTCTGAGAGACCTTGGTGGGGTGGGATGCTTGAGGCCAGAGCCAGCTCCCCGTTGCCCCTCCTCACCATCCCAAACCCCTCCTGGCAGAGAACCCTCGCCCTCAAGCCTGGGCTGCTGCCTGCAAGCCCCCTCCCTGGGCAGGGCCTGAGCCCTCCTGCAGAGCCTGGGGTTGTCCCGCTGCTCTCAGGTTCTGTGAATAAAAACAGTAGAAGGTGGAAGGAAAATGTCAGACACTTGGCTTTCTCTCTCTCCAAAGGCAGCCCCCAGCGGTGTGCGTTCTCAGACAGGCCCTGGGAAGAAGGATGGTTACTTCCCTTTCTTCCAGGGATAATTACAGAGAAGTAAGAAAGTACCTGTGTTTGAAGGCAAAATGACGGCCATTAATCTCTAAGCACAGGGCCTGGCCGTGAAATTCTTTGGAGAAACAACTTTAGGAGCTTAACGACAATCAAGAGAAGGGAATTGAATTAAGAGAAATAATAATTAAATCAGGAAAGAAGTTTTTGCAAAGGGGATGGTAAAGGAAATTAAAACCAGTAACGCTGAAAAATGTGGCGCGCAGAGCGGGGAGAGGAGAGGGTGTGAAGGGGAAGAGCCAACCACAGAGCGGGAGATGCAGAGAGCTGGGCGCTCAGGAAAGGAACTTGCAAGCTGTTCTTGAGAGACCAGGGGTCTGAGCTCTCCCAATGTAGGTCTAACTAGGCCCAACTCCTCATGGGGACACGCTCTCCTTTAAGAAAACAGAAGTATCCAGTCAGATGAAGTGTAAAAAAAAAGCTGTAGCCTTGAAGTAGAGTGGCCACCTGTCCCCTTTCCCGTTTGCCCCGGGCCATGCTGGTTTTAGCACGCAGAGTGCCATGTCCCAGGAAAGCCCTCAGTCAAGGGCCAATGGAGACGATCGGTCACCCTCCTCGTGTGGAGGCAGGTGGCCCTGGCTCCCCGCTGGCTCTGCAGTCAGCAGCTCCATGGCTTTGGAGGAGCCATGCCATCTCGGTGGGCCTCGGTTAAAATGAGTTGCAGGGGAACCTCAAGAGATAAAAGAAGTTGCTGTGTGTCAAGGTAGTTGGAACAGTGTCCGTGAGGTAAATGGGAGTTGCTAAACAGGAGCTGAACTGAAGAATATTGACAAAGAAAACATAAAATATTAACAGACACCACGTAACGGTACCTTAAAATAATACATGGAGAGTGTGTCAGGGGCCCACAGATTTTCTGGAATGATTAGGGAACTCAGCACACAGTTGGACGCACAGCGAAGGTTTATCACAGCGAAAGGATACACAGTAGGATCGTGAGGGGAAAAGACACAAGTGTAGTCTGAGAAGTCCCATATTTTCATTTCCCTCCGAGGGGAGGTGATAGGAGAATAAAAGCCATTCAGGCTAGAGCGGGAAGGGTTTTTGGAGTTTAGAGATCAAGAAGTTCCAGAGGATCCCGAAGATGAACAAGGAAGACGGGAAGGGGGTTTCTAACAGCATTGCTGAGCGTTGTGGGCTGGCTCCCGCTTTGATATATTTGCATGTTGTCTTGCTAGGGCTGCCGTGACAAAGCACCACACATGGGGCGGCTTCAACAACAGAAATGCTTGGTCTCCCAGTCTTGGAGGCCAGACGTCCAAAGTCAAGGTGCTGGCAGGTTGGGTTCCTTCCGAGAGATGTGAGGAAGGGAGCTGTTCCAGGCCTCCCTACTTGGTTCGCAGATGGATGTCTTCAAGTTTACGTGATGCTTTGTGTCCAAATTTCCCCTGCTCATAAAGACATGTCATATCAGGTGAGGGACCATGCTAATGACCTCAATTTAACTTGCTGGCCTCTGTAAAGACCCTATCTCCAAATAAGATCCCATCTGAGGTATTAGGGGTTAGGACTTCAACATTAAATTGGGGGGGACACAATTCAACCCACAACTTGGAAAACATGTAAAAATCAGAATTACTTTCAAAAACTTCCATTGGAGGGTTATTTGTGCATTCTGTTTGCACACACAATAGCCCAGGAATATTTGAGTTGTACAGAACCGAAGAGAGTAAGGGAAGGGTGGAAGGAGAGGAGGGTCTGGAGGAAGAGGAGCTAGAAGAAAAGAAGAGAAGGAGGAGGAGGAGGAGGGGAAGCGGAAAAAGAATGAAAAGAGCAGTGGGCTATGTAAACACCATCCCTGCACCAGTTTCACCTAAGTTTGCTTAAATTTTGGTTTACTGCTAAGCCCACCAACAAGCATGCAAAAGATGTACACGGAATTAATACAAATGCCCATGACTCCTGATACCATCCCTGGGGTCTCATAGAGGTACACCCCCAATCTGGTAGATCCAGCAGGTCTTCTGTTGCAGTGAGGCATCTGCCAGGCACAGGAGCAGAGAGCCATGGTTCCCCGCTGTTGACACCATTGGGATGGATGTGTGGGGGCCACACCAGCCCACCTAGTAAGGAAATCCTTGCCCGGCACAATCATTACATACTTGTGCCTTCCCCCTTCTCACTCCTCCTGGAGCCCACTGAAGGTCTCAGTGCAAAGCCTGCTATAAAAGGAAGTCTGACAAGACCTCATTCTGTTCATTCGGGCAGCACGTCTTCTATAAAAAGAGGCACTGCTGAGTCAAACGGAGAGAACTGAAGGGAGAACCAGGGCTCTGCGGTCTCTCAGGGCCTGCCAGCGCCACGGCTAGCTGACCAAGCATAGCGCCTGCTTATGAATACGCAACACGCAAAATCACAGAAGGCAGGTGAAATTCCCCGGGGCAGCGCAGAGGCTGCTACACAAACACCACCGTGGGGGAAACTTCAAAGAAGAGCAAGGGGCAAAATGAACACACTTGTACAGGTGACGGGCCTGGAATAAACTACAGGCCCAGCCACCTCAGCCCCGCGTTGTGACTGCTGCTTTTGAGAGCCAGGATTCCCAATCTGGTGCTGGCCAGACGCGAGGTAGCAGAGGCAGAGACCTGCAGGATGCACACCAACATCTGAGAACCAATGATTAAATTTCCACAACCCAAACCAAACTAGATAGGGTCCTGGGAGAATGAGTTTGCTTTCTCTCCAGAAATCACATTACTGAGTAAAACAGGTGAGACAATGGGGACACACAACCACGGGATTTATTCTCTATACTAGTGGCCCAGTGCGCAAAAATTCATGCACATTAAAAGGGAATTAATTAAAGGAAATATTTTAATATTGCTATTTGCCCTTTCTCTATAATAGAAGTGTCAGAGATGAAAGAAAATTAGTAAAATGTATATGAAAATCTCCCTCCTGTCAGAGTCTGGGGCACGCCGCGGGACCCAGAGTCAAGTCCCTGTCCACCTGTGCATGCCTCGAAATCACGCAAGACCCAGACCCAGCCAGACCCACCCCCGTCTAGCCTCGCAGGGCAGGGGGTGCAGTCTCAGGTCTCCCGGCGCAGCCTCAAGTCCCCTTGCCCGATGCTGGGGTGGGGGGAACGGCCTCAGGTCCCCCATCCCGACCTCAGGTCCCCTGGCTCCGACGCGAGGTTGCAAAGGCACAAGGACACGAGGGTGTGGCGACCATTTGCATATTAGCTCTTTATTATATAGGATTGCCTATGACAGTTAATGGGAAGGAAAGCAAGTGTGTTTGCAGGACCAATTTAACCCTTTCATGTGTAATTCAAGTTCTTCCCCTTAACTCTTCATTTGCTTTCTGAGTACAAACTTCTAGATTATTCCCCCCAAAGAAGCAATCTATGCCTATACCTTTGATTCCCATTTAGTTTATTTGCATGCTTGATCTTGTTTTAATGTCTCTAGCATGGCAAAAAGGCCTAGTTGCCAGATGACCAGGAAGTTATTTAAACAGTTTGGCCTCTACCTTAACCCTACTTGGTCAACCTCACTGTGTCTTGGCTCACCTACTATTTGTGGTCAAGAGAATGCAAAACAGTGCCATTCAGCTGACTGCTTTTCCCTATTTTGTCTCTCCATTAGTAAGTCTCATGCACCTGTTGGCCTCCTATATTTACTAATTCATTTTATTTTTACTAGCTCACCTTGCTGCCTTTACACCCCCACCCCACTTTGATTAACACTGCCCAGCAATCAAAGCCCAGCACTCGGTTTACCTAACTCCCAAGCCTTGCCTCTAGAGAGGTGGGCTGGCTCATGTACAGGCCCAAAACAGGGGGTCACAGTGCAGTTCTAGAAAGCAGCTCTGGGCTGGAACAGGAAGCCTGGTTTGGCCTCTCTTCTGGTAAGAAGATCATCTTGAGCAAGTCCCTTCTCTGGGCCCGTCTCCTCTGTTGTATAGGGGAGGACATGGTGAACTCTCAGCACTCCAGCTGAGGCATCCCAGGGTCCGCTGGCTTTGCTGTCTTGTCTGACAGGTGATCATATAGTATGGACTTCCTGGGGGTTAGGGGGAGGGGAAAGTGCCAGTTTTGCAATCTCTGGCACCACTGCCCACACACTATGAGCATACCAGTTCTTAAACTCTGGTCCCAACTATCGATTTCACTAATAGTTGAGGGGGCCTTGAGAGAATTTCCTGTCTGGTTTCTCCATAATCACACAGCTATTTAGAACTTGTAGCCCCAGGCAGGACTAAGATCCTAGCATCCAAATGTCCAGCCCTTTTAAGCTGTAAGAGACCAGGCCAGGTCATTTGTAAAGTCCCAATAGAAGGGCAAGGCACACAACAATCAGTAAATGTTTGTTGAATGAATAACATTGTGCTTTCTCTACCACCTCAGGAGTCCCACACAATGAACAAAGCTCAGGACTGAAACAGAGAAACCAATTCCTTCTGCAGGACCTCAAACCTCAAACTAGCTATGTAATGCCTGAAGTACACCAAATGGTTGAGTGGCACTTCTTGGAATTGTGTTCTTTTTAAAAGCTCTATTGTGGGACCTCTAATGCTGTGACACCCTCCCCTTGCCCTCACACCAAATACTCAATAGTCCATCTATGTGACACTAGTAAGTCAGAGACCTAGAGTTAAATCCCAGCTCCTTCACTTACAAGCTAAGTGGTTTAAGCTTCAGTTTCCTCTTGTGTGAATGGGGCGAAGAGTAAATTCATTAGATTGTTGATTGAATAAGAAACCTACTTCTCTAAGATTATTGAGAATAAGCACTGTGGATCGTTCTTCTCATTTAATCATCCTATTTGATGGATCATACTCAGTCATTTACACATAAGAAAAATGAGACGCAGAGAAATTGGGTCTCCCACATTCTCACAACTGGTAAATTGCAGGGCCAGCAGTGGAACCCAGGTCAGGCAAGCTTCCCAGACTGGAAGATGGGAGTTAAGTTTGGAAGTCCTAGCGTTGCAGCTCAAGCTCCCCAAGGGCAGCTTTAAGGGGATCATGGACATAGGACTCCAAATACCGTATTTTCTGTTGATTGAAGCCAGCTTTGTAGACCTTTTCTACATTTTAACTTGATGCCAACTGCGTGATTTCAGAATGTCTTTTTTAATTCTTCCTATGGCATGTTTCACCTCTCCCAGGAACAGATCTTTCCTCAACTACTCTTTTACTGAAACAGAATTTTTGGACTGGAACCCTGATTCTTTGTCTGCCTGAGTCGAAGAATGAATCCACGGACAGAAGATGGTATAGTAAAGGTGGAAATTTATTAAAGAACAAATACAGACTCCCACGTGGAAAGAGGGAAAGAGTCCCACAGAATGGACTCCCACTTGGGGAGGGGTAAAGGATCCCACTGAGTTCCTTTTCCCTATGGCTTACAAAGTCTACAGATCCTTGTGCCTTGATATCCCCTCTGATTGGCCACTATTCCCTTAGGCTGGTTACTATAGTAACTCCTGAGCTCAAAGGTAGAACCTCACATGTCCACCTCCTTCCTTATTGTTTTCCTATTCCCTCTGGGGTTTCTTCTTCTCCTTCTGGATGGGCTTCCTTCCCTTTATTTTGTAAATATAGACCTAAAGTAACCACAAAGAATGGTCTGAAATTAAACTTTAACTAAAAGCAGTTATAGTGGGCAGTTACGACCTAGTCCTAGGCCGGTATCTTCACTGACAAGGTCAACCTTTACCTTAACTGAGCCTATCTGTCTTTTTGCATCTATAACCCTTGAAATGTCTGGGTAACTTGCAACTTCCCTTTTTCTGGAGCCTCTGGGGCACAACCAAATGTGCTGGGAGCCAGTACAGATACCACAAATTCCTTCATTATCATGTTAATTGTTCCTGCACCCACCTAAGTATGTGTCCATCATTTACTTTTTATCTAATCCCAGGGGTTTCCTGCTCCCCCCACCCACCCCACCCTCGCTTTGCTTTATCCCACCTCCTTAATCTATCACCAATGAATTTCATGTAACCCACCTACGTCCCTCCTTTGGTTGCAATGAATAAATACAAATGTAACCGGCCATTCTCCAGAGCATCATCTCAATTCGTTGAGGTTCTGCTTCCCGGCATATGTCGACAGTTTGGCTCAAATAAACTCACAAAAATTCTTTACAGGTTTCAATGGTTTTTTTACATTAACAAGTAAATCAGTCACCAAGGGACAAAATACTGCATGGTCCCACTTATATTAAGTACTCAGAGTCAAATTTACAGAGACACAATGTAGAATGGCGCCAGGGGCTAAGGGGAAAGGGGGAGGTTATTATTTGGTGCGTTTAAGTTTCTGTTTTGTAAGATGAAAAAGAGTACTGGAGATGGATAGTGGTGATGGTTGAGCAACAATATGAATGCACTTAATACCACTGATGTGAACACTTAAAAATGGTTAAGATGATATACTTTATGTCACATGTGTTTTACCACAATTTTTAAAATTTGAAATAAAAAGGAACATCTTGAACACTAAGATTGCATTAGCATTGTATTGTCAGAGCCAAAAGTAGCTACATAATAGATGTTGTACATCGCTGTATCCAACCCCCAATTTTCCTTCTGCTGAATGAAGCATCTCCTTGCTCTGCCACTACAAGCAGCATTTCTTATAGACTACTAGCTCAGAATTCAGTGACTTTCCACTAGCAGTCCACCAGAGACCACAGCTAGGCAGACAGGGCTAACAGGCAGCACTGTGCAGCGAAGAGAACGCACCCAACAACACAACAGCTCCCCCAAGTGGCTCTGCAGCTCCCCCAGAGAAGAACACACCCGTCTGGATAGGGGAACAGATTTGTTTTCCAAATTAAGATCTTAACTTGTAGCTGTTATTGGTATCACCAACCTGAAAAAAAAAGTCCATTATAGATACTATGATCTTTAATTTCTTCAAAATGAAATTAAGACATTGTCCCCCAAATTTCAAAATGAAGATACCCATGTCACACAATAAGCAATTCCTGGGATCCCAGAGGACCAATTTTTCATCATTTTCTCCCAATAATTTCCCATTTTTTAGTATTTACAAGAGCATGCTTATCCATATATTGCCCAAAGAAATCTTTTTCAAAGATACATACTTTCAACATTTAATTTGGTATTCTGGACCTAAATTGACTTTATAGCCAGGAGTTAAGAAAAACACTTATAAAACAGCTTAACTGTCTAGGAGTTCTTTTTAAAGTTTCATTTATGAGAAAGTCATTGTTAAAATGATCTGTTTCTTAACTAATACACCTCTTTATCATGTTGTGATTCTGCTGGACAACTAAGGGGATTTCACAGGGATATCTTACTCCTTAGAAAATCTGGCTTATATCTTAGACTCCTGAAGTATGCACCTGTAAGCTATTCTTGGTATTTCCTAGGGTCTACCAGAAACTGAATGCTTATTCCCAGAATGGCAACATAAGCTAAGTGAAACTTCAATTTTTTTAATTTTTTGCTTGGAATTGTATCAACTCAGTTTGGAAATGCTGATACCCACTCTGATTAGAGAAGTCTTTAATCTTCACAATGAAAACAAAATTTTATTTGAAAAATCCAACTTATCAAATAAATTCTTCAAAACAGGTTTAGCGACAAGTGATAAATAGATGGAAACTCCTGATCTATACTCACAGAATATAAAACTGGGAGAGAGTTAATTCATAGGTTTTAGAGACAAAGAAAAGAATAAGCACACATTTCTGATTTCTGACTATTCCCCTGGGTACCAGCTGCCTTTGAATATAGATCTGCCTGAGGCAGTCATAGGCACACTCCTTAAAAACCAGGGAAGGCCCAAAATGACAATCACCAGGACAGAAATACCTAGAAGAAAACAAGCCAAGGCCAATTACAGGACCTTGGATTTGAACTGCATGGTCATGTAAGGACCTGTCAATCCCACAAAGAAAACAAGCTCCAAAAGACGTGTTTTCTACATATTTACTTGTAATTGAAAGGCAGAGAGATTAAAGGATCAGACTTGGTATAAATGAATTAAAAAGTTTATTAGCCATAGAAAAAAAATTGATCCTTAAAATCAATTCTCGTTAAGTTCCCTGTAAAACAGTAAGCTTACAGAAAATTTCTTTCTCATGAACAGAAAATCACTATGCTTTTGGTCCAAGATATATTGATTTTTTTTCTCCTTCTTCAGATGACAGATGGATGTAGCCAAATCTATGAACGAGTGTACTTGCCCCAAATGTGCAACATAAATACAGAAGCGATGAACAGAAGACTCATAACCAATACTGGAACAGGGCCACTGAAAAGAAAGAAGAAAAGGCATGCTTACTTTTAGTAATAATACACCACCATATTTCTTTTTCTTTTTAATTTTTTTTAATCCTCACCCAAGGAGTGAGGATATTTTTTCCATTGATTTCTAGAGAGAGTGGAAGGGATGGGGGGAGAGGTGTGGTGTCAGCATTGTGGTTAGTTAGATAGGAGAAATCCTTCTCTTCTAGTAAAACATACTAAAATTATACAAGTAAAATGATCTGATGTCTTAGAGATACTAGTCTAATTTCATGTATTTGATATTTTCCATAATAAAAATAAAAACTTCTCCAAACTTTTTAAGTACAAATGATCCAATTATAAAACTATTATTTCGGCCGAAACCGGTTTGGCTCAGTGGATAGAGCGTCGGCCTGCGGGATCCCGGGTTCGGTTCCGGCCAAGGGCATGTACCTGGGTTGCGGGCACATCCCAGTGGGAGATGTGCAGGAGGCGGCTGATCGATGTTTCTCTCTCATCGATGTTTCTAATTTTCTATCTCTCTCCCTTCCTCTCTCTGAAAAATCAATAAAATATATTTAAAAAACAAACAAACTATTATTTCGAAGTAAGATTTACTTAGACAACCTTCACTGTTTAAGGCAGTGGAGTAAGAGTCCACTAGTGAACAATAAACAATGCACAGAGATCAATGTCCTTGCTACACTATTTTGTTCTTCCAAAATTTGTACAATTATAGGAGTAAACAAATTTAAAAACACATGGGAAGAGAATGTTACCATACTGTACTCAATCACAGCCCCTATTTTAAAGCAATGTTAGCATATCATCAGCCATAGAGCACAAAGCTGAGAGTGGAGCTCTCAGAGTCCAAGTGCCAGAGTCTGCAAACCCAATCGTCCTTTATGAGTTGTGACTGTGCCCCATTACCTATCTTCTCCAAGCCTGTTTCCTCATCTGTAAAGTAGGGACAATCACAGTACCTCTCTCATATGGTTACTGAGGTATTAAGTAAATTAATACACATGGATTATACAAGTTTATAATAAGCTCACCGGAAATGCTACTATTATTAAAAAAAAAAAAAATTCTAAGATCCTACAAGAGCCAACAAACTCTAAGATGTTACTTGACTGCTCCAAGATGTGGATTTGTGAATACAAATTCCCAATTGTGTCCTTTTACCATCTTTCTGGTGGAATGAGACTGTGCTTTACAACACTTCAAGGAACAGTTTCTAGCAATTCCCGGGAGTACTCAAGCAGTAGCAACAAGCAAGCCTGGCTGCACAATAGCAGAAAGCCCAGAGCCAGCACAAGCCAGAATCACCCACAGGAGAAAAGCTTTTACCACCTTCTTAAGAAGGGTTTCAAGGAGTCTCCTGGATACCCTAAAGAGCAAGGGGCTTCAAAATTCCTCTCTGAAATACTCAGAAAAATTACCTTTAACAAAGACCAAAAGGTTGCCTGAATACAGTCAGCTCATATGTCCCCAACTCCAAGAAGTACTTCCTGAATACATCCTCACCTTACCATACAAGTCTTTAACCTTGTGATCCAAGCCAAGCTACTGGTCAAGTTAAACTAATCCAAATAAATCTAATTTTGTCTCTTTTCTTCCAGACAGGCATATGGATTGTCTCTTTTCTACCAGACAGACATATGGAGCACAGGATTGAACATTCAAGATTATCTGGTTCTGGCTCTTGCTAGAACATAACTTTGCCTCTCTAAACCTGAGCTTCTGAACCTGCAGTGCTCCTATTCCTCATCCACTGGCTGAGTCAGGAAGCAGCTGTAAGCAGTGGTGTCCTAGGGCCTACGTGATCAGACACCTGTGGGATTAAGTCTGCCACACAGTACCAGAAACCCTGGAAGTGAGGTGAGCAAGGCATGGAACAGGGGTCCCCCAGGTGCCCATTTCCCATCACCTAATGAGCACTCTCAGGCCTTAAGAGCTTGGAAGTGCTATGTTCACCCCAAGGTCTACTCACCACCCACAAAAGGCAAAAAGGCCAAATAACTTTTATTAACACAGCCTAATGCAGAAACGTCTCTTAGCTGCAATAATATCAGCTTATGGTTCCAGGAAAGCTTTGAAAAACCACCCAACTCATATTCAATGGTTACTCCTCTTTCTCAGTGTCGGACAACCAAAAAAGAACAATTTCATCTAACTAAGCAGTTTTTCCTCCAGTTTTCTGTTTCCATTGTTTATTCTGGTTTAGCTACTTGAAGATTTTCCCTTGCTTTCACGCAATCCATGAAGAGATATCATTCCAGGCCCTAAACAAATTTGTTGATGTACAGACAAACCAAACCCAGTCCACCTGGCCCAAAGGGAGCTGTGTGTACTGTAAACTCATCAAAGCCAGCACCACTGGTGGCGGAGAGACAGTGCTGCCCATCAGCATGTGACACCTGACAGGAACACAAGGTCTGCTCCCAAGACTTACACTTTGAGGCCAGGGGAGTCTTCCGTGTAGAACCGCCACATCCCCCCAGTGCCTGCTGAGGTCGTGCGGCCCGCGCTCCTTGTTCCACAGCTGGCATTTTTCCTGTTAAGAGAAAAAATTTTGCAGTCTTTTTTGGGGGGAACCCTTTTAATGGCATTAT
Source organism: Myotis daubentonii (assembly GCF_963259705.1). Taxonomy (NCBI): domain Eukaryota; kingdom Metazoa; phylum Chordata; class Mammalia; order Chiroptera; family Vespertilionidae; genus Myotis; species Myotis daubentonii. The sequence goes on along the minus strand of NC_081850.1, from coordinate 56,310,998 downwards.
AACATCTGCTACCATTACATTGTTAAAGAACCAAAATAAGAAAAAAAAACAAAAAACACTTTCTTCTGTGAGTATACCCCTAACTCTTGTTTTCACCCCACGGGTCATGATAACTACCATGAACTGAGTACCTGCCACATGCTAATGCACACCCTAACCCTGGAAAGCAGTTACCAGTTCTGTTTTATAAGAGGAAAATTAGGCTCAGAAAAGGGTAAGCCAAGTGCCTACCTAAGACCACACGGCCAGCAGGTGGCCGAGCTGAGCTGAGGACCCAGTTCTGACTCCAGAGCCCATCCTCTTGCCCAACCATATGGCACCTCATTGGGACAATGTACGTCAGTTTCTCTTCTCATGCATTTTTGTGAAGCCAAGTAACAAACCTCTGCTCTAAAATGTCCGGAATTTACATACAATCAACCTTTGAACAACATGGGTTTAAACTGTACTGTGTGGGTCCACTTACACGAGGTTTTCCCCCAATGTATTCTCTCTTCTTTATGATTTTTTAAATAATATTTTCTTTCTTCTAGCTTGCTTTATTGTAAGAATACAGTATATAACATAACAACATACAAAATATGTGTCAATCAACTGTTTATGTTATCGATAAGGCTTCCGGCCAACAGCAAGCTATTATTAGTAGTTAAGTTTTGGGGGGAGTCAAAATTATACGTGGATTTTTGACTGCCGGGGAAAGGGGAGTGTCCCTAACATCCATGTTGTTCAAGAGTCAACTGTAATCTGACTTAAATTACCTTAAAATGTTTTAAAATTACTGTATTTGCTATGAAAGAGACAAAAATATTAAGCTGTAATTATAATCCAGGTCCCAAAATGGAACATATATTTTACCAAAAACATCATTTTGTAGTCTGTTTTCACTATTTTGATATGCCATAAATCTTGGACAGAGGTAGGATATGAAAAAATGGAGAAAACACCCAACTATAACTTGTCCTTCACAGGAGACCAAGGCTGGTGAGATGAGCTGTGATGGAGGCAGCCCTCGAATACAGAAGGCGCTGGACAGCACTGACACAAGCACTGCCACCAACAGGGGGGAAACCCCTTCCCTCTTCTCCTCAGTCACTGGGGAGGCCCAGCCAACAACCGCCCTTCCACGGAGGGCGGCTCCCCCCACTTCTCCTCTCCCCGTGCTGGGGTGCTACAGTGCCAATGTAAGCAGGAAGCATGAGAAGTCAGAAGACATCTTCAGCCCACTCCTAAGAAATCCTCGGGAAGGAAGGAAGAGGGGGGAAGCCTGCCCCATTACTGCCCCTATCATTAACCAAATCCCAGCACACCCTTCCATAAAATCCCATCCCGTTATCTGTGGGCTACTGAATCTAAATTTTTGAAAAGGAAAGCTTGTTTACGATCTCCCACAGAGGGAGAAAACAGTAGTGAAAACCTTATCCCTACCATCTCTTTACTAGGTGTACCGGTTAATAATGCGGATTTTTTTCAATAGATGGAGTTACACAGATGTTGATATATATGCGATTTGGTATGTATGCTATTTTGTTGTATTGCTCCTTCAGGTTACCACTTGTTCTGACCGATGGCACACGCACTTTCTGAGCTGCACTTCAAAACGTACCAAGAAGTGGAAAATTGGGTCTCTGAATGGTTTGCCTCAAAACAAGAAAAGTTCTATTGGGACAGTATCCACAAATTACCTGAAAGATGGGGGAAATGGGTAGCTAGCGATGGACATCACTTTCAATAAAAAGCAATTTTTATGTTTCTCTTGAAATTCTCGTGCTTTCTTTGATTACAAAATCCGCATTATTACAGTTAATGCATAACCAGTTAATAATACAGATTTTGTAATCCAAAGAAAACACGATAATTTCAAGAGAAACATCACAGTGATAGCAGAACTTTCAATGAGCTGAAATCTGTCTGTGCTAAGTTCACATTATTAGTTTTACATGTACCTACAATAGCCAACAAGAAAAATCGCGTCACTCTTCACATCCTTATGAATCATTCTCTTGTATCCCTTCAAGGTGTTGCCCTCTCTACATAAAACCCCACTAGCTCCTTCGAATACCTGAAGACAACAGGGTTGCTTGATTCCTTCCTTCATTGAACGAAATGCTTTGGGAGCAAAAGGGAGGAGTAATAGCTACTGCTCCTTTTGGAGTCAGGGAAGGCCTCCAAAAACCTCTGAGCTTAGCCCTAGGAGAATAAATAGAAGCTGTGTGTGGGGAGAGGAAGGGAGGTTCAGAAAACAGTAATAAGTTGGCTATCGCTGGATCCCAGGAGCCAGGGAGAAGGGAAGCTGATGGACAGGACAAAAAAAAAAAAAAGGCACCAAGAACCTCGCTATCCGCCCACCTCACCCTGTTTTTAAAGTTCAGCAAAAAGCAACTAACAGAGAAACTAAGCAGAAGAGTGACAGAACCAGAGCCCATAAGGGACTGGAGTGGAAGGGCCTGGAGGGTAGAAGAGTAAAAAATGCAAAAGTCTAGACGAGAAGCTGACGGCTAAATCGGGGCGGTAGGAAGAGAGACGCAAAGAAGTGATGAGCAGCAGGTTTTTGCGTATAATTTAAAGTCCGACAAATGACTGGACAGGGCCAGAGCCTAAGGAAAAACCCAAGATGACGCTGAAGTTCTGGCTCTGGGTGAAGGCGCGTAGAGCAGAGCCACAAGTACCCGTAAGTTAAGCAACGCGCCTGGGGGGGGGGGGGGCTGGAATGATCATTAACCAAATCCCAGCACACCCTTCCGTCAAATCCCATCCCGTTATCTGTGGGCTACTGAATCTAAATTTCTGAGAAGGAAAGCTTGTTTACGATCTCCCACAGAGGGAGAAAACAGAAGTGAAAACCTTATCCCTACCATCTCTTCACTAGGTGTACCAGTTAAGAATGCAAAGCTTGGACAAATCTTGTTAAACTGACGGAAATGTAGGTGCAAAGCTCAGGCCCAGAGAGTCAGTTCAATGACACCCGTTTTCTCCACGTTGTCTCTGCCCCTGTTTAACTGTGCAGTGAGAATAAAATGTCACTCCCTCTCTAGACACAAAGACCCAAAGGCCGCTGCTCCCACCTGCAGCTCACCTTGTCTTCGTGAACCGTAACATTCTGGGCGACCTTCTCAGGACCAGCGCGTTCTTGGACCCCCTTCCCCCCGCCCCACAGCCAAGGGGGTCACCGGGATCCTTACCTCTGCCGGACCGTGCTACCCGCCGCCCGGGCGGCCACCGCTTTACTCGGGGAGCGTCCTGAGGAGCCCACGTTGGTGCCACTGGGGGTCGGGCCAGGCTGCGGAGGGCGACAAGGAGACAGACGGGTGAGCGCCGCCCGCGGGCCCCAGGCCCCGACAGCCACGACCCGCACCCACACTGGAGGGTGGGGAAGCAGGGGAGCTGCGGAAGGAGGACAAGGCGCAAGGCAGAAGTCGGGGTGCCTAGGAGAGGTGGGGACTAAGGAGGGACGGCTGGGGTCACCATACCATTCTGGAAACTGGAGGTGGCAGGAGCCCGAAGCAGACGGCAGGGAAGCGGCAGATTCCTCACTGGACCCGCGGCTGGAGAAACTGGTTCCGTCCCCGCCCCCAGACCTGCTGGCAGGGCCTCGGACTCCAAGGACGCCAGGGCTGTCCTTCTATCTGCCTGTAGAAATGTTGCTACCTGCGACTTGGTCCGCTGCTGCGTGGGATGCACAGATCTTCCGTCTTCCTCCTTTAGATCACAGCATCCTTCATAGAGTCCAATTCGTACCAAAGGGCGGATATAGTCACGGCCAGAAGAGAAATTTCCTCCGGCGGTCACTAGGCACCCACAGACGTACGCTGATGTGGCCTAACCTACGTGCGCGCCGCGGGGCGTGGTCAGCCCCGCTGAGGCCCCCGGGTGCCCGCGGGAGGAGCAGGCGCGCCGGTGCCTAAGGGTGCGGGACACCCGGGCCATGGCAGAGGAGCGGGCTCGGGATGAGTTGGCTCCCAAGCCGTCCGTGCTGTTTCTGCACCCAGACCTGGGCGTGGGCGGCGCCGAGCGGCTGGTGCTGGACGCGGCGCTGGCACTGCAGGCGCGCGGATGTAGCGTGACGATCTGGACGGCGCACTACGACCCGGGCCACTGCTTCGCCGAGAGCCGCGAACTGCCGGTCCGCTGCGCGGGGGACTGGCTGCCGCGCAGCCTGGGCTGGGGCGGCCGCGGCGCCGCGGTCTGTGCCTACGTGCGCATGATCTTCCTGGCGCTCTACGTGCTGTTCCTCGGCGACGAGGTGTTCGACGTGGTCGTGTGCGACCAGGTGAGGTGACCACGCCGGGCCTCGCCACGCCCCTTTGCCCTCCTCTGGACCTCTCCGGGTCTGCGGTTCCGAAACACTGCACCTGACCTGGGGAGATCAGAGCTGGGAGTGACTGTAGTTCTCGAACTTCACGTGACGGGGCCCCGCCCTGAGAAGTTTCATCCAGGAGCCTCGAGATGGGGCCCAGAAATCTGCATTTTTCAGAGGCACATCGGTGATTCTGCAGCAGTTGGGCCTGGGGGCCAGCCCGCTCTAAGCAACGCAAGCATTGGGAGTCAGCCTTCAGTCACTGTTTACTTTGGAGTAACTCTTTTCCTCATTTCTGTTGACACTGTTTCTAGGCTGTGGCATCACCCTGTCCTAGCCTTTGCAGCCAGGTCATGTCAAAACACCAAGCCGAACATGTCACGCCCCGTTAGAACTTCAACGTGGCTCTCCATTAGTCTTCATAGAAAAGCACAAGTGCGCTCACTTGGTACAGAATGCCCACCTGGATGTGGAGTCTAACTATTCTAAACTCCTGTCTTCCTCCCACTCACCCCCCCCCAAAAAAAATATTTATTTTAAAAAGTAACAACAAAACCTCAAGTAGTATAAAAGAGTATAATATAATTAAATTTCCATTCCAGTTCCTCTCCCTAAAAATAGCCACTGTTAAACAGTTTCTCCTATGTCCTTACAGAAATTGTCTATGGCTACACCACCATATGTGTGTCTGTTAAGACATGTAAATCTCTATAATAATAAAAGTGTAATATGCTAATTAGACCAAATGACCGGCGAAGTCGGGGCTGGGTCCGGGTGCCTGCCAGCGGCCGGAGGGAAGCCCGGTCTCGGGTGCCAGAGGGAGGCCGGTGCCGGCAGCCGGGGGAAGGAAGGCCTATTCTCGCATGAACTTTGTGCATCGGGCCTCTAGTTTGTAATAATTAGGATTATGACATACCTACTATTAGACAACTTGCTTTTCTTTCCGCCAAAAAGTTCTATTTGGAACATCCTTATATATCAATATTAGAGATTCACTTAATTCTTCATAGTGGCTGGGAAATCTTTTTTTTAAATGTACAGGTAATTTATATATTCTTCTGTTAAAGGACACTACATTGTGGGTGTTTTTGTGAATAGATCAGTTTTGTAATGAACATCCTTGTACCTTATTATTGTACTTCTGCAAGTATGTCCTTTGAATAACTTCCCAGAAATAAAATTAGTAGGTCTAAGAGTTGTTCATTTTAAATGTCAATAGCTATTGTCAGATTTGCCTTCTAAACAGAGCATTTTGCTTCGTGTTCTGGTGCATGTTGGATGTTATCAACCATTTTAATCTTTGCCACACTGATAGGGGAAACAGCATTACATTTGTATTTGTGTTTCTTTATAACTCTTGAGTTACTTTTGATCATCCCTACTTGTGTGGAAGATACTTCTTTTTTAGAAATGTGGACATTTTCCAAACACCCTGCATGTCTAACTAGTTAATAAGCTTGAGGCAGCTGAGACTGCAGCAGATAGAGAAAAAACTGAGCTTGGAAGTAAGAGACCTGGATTCAAGTTCCAATCATCTGCTTCTTTCTAACTAAGTAGCTTTGGAAAGCTCACCTTCAGGTGTTAAGTGAGCTGGAGATTAAGTGATTTATAAGATTATCCAACAGGAAAGTCTGGTAATGCCAGCCTGTAGTTCATGCTCAGTAATGATTATAGTTAATATTTATTGAGCACATACAATAGTGGTTCTCAACCTTCTGGCTCTGTAAATACAGTTCCTCATGTTGTGACCTAACCATAAAATTATTTTTGTTGCTACTTCATAACTGTAATGTTGCTACTGTTATGAATTGTAATGTAAAGATCTGCTATGCAGGATGGTCTTAGGCGACCCCTGTGAAAGGGTCATTTGACCGCCAAAGGGGTCGCGACCCACAGGTTGAGAACCGCTGACATACTACATGCTAAATTCCTAGGTGTTTTACATATCCCATTGCGTTTAGTAATTATAAACAACACTAGGTCCGGTGCATGAAATTTGTACACGGGGGCAGGGAGGGGGCCCCTCAGCCCGGCCTGCACCTTCTCCAATCCGGGATCCCTCTTGCAATCTGGAACCACTGGCTCCTAACTGCTCACCTGCCTGATACCCCTAACAGCTCCTCTGCCGGCCTTATCCCCCTAACTGCCTATCTGCTCTCCGCTGCCTGCCTGATCCCCCTAACTGCCTATTTGTGCTCCCCTCCTGGCCTTATCACCCTAACTGCCTATCTGCTCTCCCCTCCTCTCCACCCTTTCAGACCCCCTGCAGGCATGCTGAGAGCTCTCGCGAGGCCCCGCCCCCGTCCTGATTGGTTGCTATGTGATGGTGTCCCGCCAATTTGCATATTCCTCTATTATTAGTATAGATGGGCTTTTTTGGTAACCATAATTGCCACCATGTTACAGAAGAGGAAACGGAGGCCCAGAGAGAGGTAGATTACTTGATCATGGTCACACACCTAGCTAGTGGGACTGAGATTCAAACCCTGGCAATCTTGATTCCAGAGACTGCACTCTGAACTCCTATAGTTCATTCAGTGTCTTAGAAGGTGAAATATACCAGAGCTGCTCTGTCTGGTATGGTAGCCACTAGCCACAGGTGGCTATTGAGCACTTGAAATGTGGCTAGTCTGAACTGAGGTGTGTTGTCAGTGTAAAATACACACGTGATTTTAAAGATTTAATGTGGAAAAAAAGTGTAAAGTATCCCATTAACTATTATAGTATTGATTACATTTTCAATGGTGATATTTTAGATAAAATATATTAACATTTATTTAACCCATTAAAAATTTTAATGTGGTTATTAGCTTTCCATTTTCATTGGACTGCTTATTCTAGAGCAAAGACTCAGGTTGCAGCTTTAAATGTTTAGCACACACCCAGAGAATGTCTACCAGCCTTTAACGCACCAGGTGTTGGACTGGGTGAGAGTCTGTAGCAACACAAAGCAGAATGAGACATTGCCCACGAGGAGCCCGCAGACTAGTAGGCAGCATGTGTCTGTTCTTTTGATTTACTTGAAGATTAGTTGACCAGTTACTTTACCTGCTTTTTATCTTTGCTTTGGCTAGGTGTCTGCCTGTATCCCCGTGTTCAAGCTGGCCAGACGGCGTAAGAAGATCTTGTTTTATTGTCACTTCCCAGATCTGCTTCTTACCAAGAGGGATTCTTTTCTTAAACGTCTATACAGGGCCCCGATTGACTGGGTAGAAGAATACACCACAGGTATGGCTGACTGCATCTTGGTCAACAGTCAGTTCACAGCTGCCATATTTAAGAAAACGTTTAAGTCCCTGTCTCACAGAGACCCCGATGTCCTCTACCCATCTCTGAACGTTACCAGCTTTGACTCAGCTGTCCCTGAAAAGCTTGATGATCTAGTCCCCGAGGGAAAGAAATTCCTGTTCCTCTCCATCAACAGATACGAAAGGAAGAAAAACCTGACTTTGGCGCTGGAAGCCCTAGTGAAGCTGCGTGGAAGATTGACATCCCAAGATTGGGACAGGGTTCATCTGATTATGGCTGGTGGGTATGACGAGAGAGTCCTGGAGAACGTGGAACACTATCAGGAACTGAAGAAAATGGCCCAGCAGTTTGACCTTGACCAGTCTGTGACCTTCCTGCGGTCTTTCTCGGACAAACAGAAAATCTCACTCCTCCACGGCTGCACATGTGTGATTTACACGCCAAGCAATGAACACTTTGGCATCGTCCCTGTGGAGGCCATGTACATGCAGTGCCCAGTCGTTGCTGTTAATTCAGGTGGGCCCTTGGAGTCCATTGTCCACAGTGTCACAGGGTTTCTGTGTGAGCCTGACCCCGTGCAATTCTCAGAAGCAATAGAAAAGTTCATCCATGAACCTTCCTTAAAGGTCACAATGGGACTGGCTGGCAGAGCCAGGGTGAAGGAAAAGTTTTCCTCTGAAGCATTTACAGAACAGCTCTACCAATATGTCACCAAACTGCTGGTATAATCAGATATATTAAAGGTCTTTTTGCTACATTCATTAATATATTATATAGAATGTAGGTCCAGTTTGGGAACCGTAAAAGAAACCTAGAATCTAGTGCCGAAGAGTTGTTTTTTTTAACACATTTGATTTTTGAATCTGAGCCATCTTCCTATATACCAACACCTTCCCGACTGTTTCATAAACCAATATCTTTTATGCTATAATAATTCTGTCTTATCAGTGTTAATTAAAATGTGATACGATTCCATGTGTTAATTATATTTTCTCTAGATTATTGCTGCTCTGAGTATAAATTTTGAGTCATATTGTGCCTTAATTGTTTTTGACAGTTTGTGTGTCATCGTCAAAGTTGAAGAATTTGGCTTCATAACATATTGAGAACAGGGTCACTGTACTTCCCAGAATCAGTGCACCTGTTCCCTGTCCTCTTGGGAAATGTTGGTTAGCCATAACTTTGCCTGGTCCCATAGCAAGGATGCTCTGTATGTTTTGTACAAAACATATTCTTGCACACTGAGACAAGTCAATAAAAGATGTTTATCATAGGAAAAGATGGTACAATATTAAATTTTGGCTTCCGTGATCCATACGTAGATAGGACAGCCAAGCCTGAAGTCAGAAACTAAGAGTAAACTGGATGTTGAAATGAAGACGGATTGTTGTCACGCATGTAGTGCTTGGGGTTTATTTCTTAATGCCAACTGGTTCATCAGCTCTGTTAATATTTGTGTCGTATTAAGTAAGTACTCCTAAGTGTGAGACACAAATGCTTTTTACTCTTCAAAGCTTGCCTCATGCCACTGCTATGGAGCTTACCTTGACCCTCCACCCACCTCCCAGAGTGGAAGTGATCTCGCCCAAGAGCACACAACTGAAAAGCGAGTGAGCCAGGATTCAGCCCATGGTTACCTGGTCCATCCAGGACTGCACGTACCAGAATCTCTCACTGCACCCCTTTAATACCGTAAATGTCCTTTAATACTTTATGAAATTAAAAATTAATACAGTATTCTGAGTCATATCAAAGTGAGGGGACAAGGTGCTCATCTGTCTTCAAATTAATCCTCTGGTCCTAAAAGATCTAATGTCCCATACCCACTGCTCTATTCCAGCCTCTTGAGAATCACTGCATGAGACTAATCATTGCCTGCCCTCCCTGTAGCAGACATTGGGTCTTTCAAAGTCCTAGTAGAGTTACCAGCATCATTTACTTGCATGAAGCAGAAATTCAAGCTTAACTCAAAAAGATTTTGAGTATTTGAAAGAATCCCAGCCAGAAAATACAGTCATGCTCTAGCTCTCTATCCTTAACAAGAGGACTGGGGGTTGGGTGGGGCTCACAGTAAGGGTGACCTGGCCATGTTACCCAGAAATATGACCACAAGCAGATGCTAAAATATCTTGCAGGAAGCGCTATCCCAGGCTAGCCACAGATGTCATTTAAGACCAATATAGTCTAGAAAAGGTGTGTGTGTGTATCTGTTGAGGTTTTATAGGGGCACTAGTGTAGCACAGGTGTGACCTCTCTGGCCTGCCACTCTCCCAAAAAGTCATCAGGCAGACTTCGAACAGTCTGCTATGATGATGAACTCAGATTGGCCTTTGGTTTTCTGTTATTTGCCTAGAATTCCAATTTTTGAGAAGGTGTCCTGATGGTGATAATTCTAAAGATTTCCTTATCTGTTAAATGGGTATAATCAGGTCTAAGTAGCCCACCCCACAGGGTATTTGTGAAGAAAGGACAAATAGAGTGCAGGAGAGGCACTGAATCAGTATATGAATGATGGAGACAAAGGGTGTGAAGCTGATTTGTAAACTTAGAGTATCATAAACTTGTGAGAGATGAAGGCAGCCTTCCACAGGCCTGGATGAATTGCCCCAGTCTGTTGCCACCCCAGCGAGGGAAAGTCACACCACCGGGAAACAGGCGGATGGTATAAACAACCTCAATAAGGTGTATTTCCCTCTCAGTGCTTACCGCAGTATCAGGAGTTTTCACAACTGTCAAGACCGTGAGACTGAAGTAAAGATAAACAAATAGACCCAGCTAACAGAAGAGTCCTAAAATAGATCAGCGCATATGTAGTCAATTGATTATTGCCAAAGGTACTGAGATAATTCAATAGGGAAAAGAGTCTTTTCAAGAAATAGTGCTGGAATGAATAAACACAGTGTGGTATATTCATACAATGGAACACTCTGCAATAAAAAGTAATGAACTACTGACAAGCACAGTGACATGGATGAGTCTCAAAAATACTGAGTGACAGAAACCAGACACAAAAGAGTTCATATTGTATGATCCCATTAATATGAAACTTTACCGAAAAAATACCTAATCTATAGCAACAGAAAGCAGATCATTGTTTGCCTGTTCTTTGCTTAGTCAGGAAAGAACACAAAGGAATTTTTTTTTGGATGATGGAAATGTTTTATATCTTTATCATGGTGGTGGTTATAGTGCTGTAAAATTTGTCAGAACTCATGAAATGATGCTTAAAATGAGTGCACATTATTACATGTAAATTATACCTCATACAGTTGAGGTTTTTTTTAAAAAGCACATGTGATATAGTCCCATTTTTATAGGAAATAAAAGGTTTTTTAAATGAACAAATGTCAAAGTATATGTGACTATATAATTATAAAAGTTTATGAGGATGTATAACCAGGTGGTAACATTGATTATAAAAGTTTATAAAAGTATTCTAAGTCTTGCCCTGGCTGGTTTAGCTCTGTGGCTAGAGCGTCGGTCTGTGGACTGAAGGGTCCCAGGTTTGATTCCTGTCAAGGGCACATGCCTGCACATCCCCTACTGTAATCCCAGTAGGGGATGTGCAGGAGGCAGCCGATCAATGATTCTCTCTCATCATTGGTGTTTCTTGCTCTCTCTCTCCCTCTCCCTTCCTCTCTGAAATCAATAAAAATAAATTTTTTAAAAAGTCTTTTAAGTCTTAAAAGGTGAGTGTGATGATAAATATGGATTAAATTTTTCTTTTGTTTGCTTGTATATTTTTATATTATAGTAGATGGTTTTCTCATAAGAAAAAAAATGAACATGAAAAAAAGTATAAAGTAATCCTATTGGTCGCGTACATTTTTACAACATAGCTTTGGACGTTTGTGTTTCCAACTATTGCCCTACTTGGGATGTATAATTTACCCTAATTAATCTTTTATTATTATATATTTAGAACTCCAACTTTTTGCTACTATAAGCAGCCTAGACAAAAAATAATTGACTTTATATTCTAAAAGCAAATATTTAACATTTTAAAAAGCAAATTTTAAAAACAATAGAAAAAAAAGTAGGCATATGACATATGACAAAATTGTCTAGCAGTACAGAAAAAAAAAGCAATTTTTAAAAATCACTAACTGATTATGTTATTTTCAAACCAAAGTTGATCAGCTTGCTTTCAGCCAAACTGTATGCTCCCTTTGCATGTGGAACCAGGAAACCTGATTTATCAATTTAATAGAGGAATACAGTATCATATGTCAGGATGTATGTACCATTATTTAAATTTTTTAACAAGTGGCTGTATTAGTCAGGACTCTTGGTTGCAAGCTAGAGCTGGGTTTCTGACTAATACAGTTTATAACTGTAAAAGAGAAAAAGGCAGAAAAAGAAAATGCTTAGGAAGCTATAGGAATAGATCATGCCATGCAAGGAAAAGGTGCATACCTGCGCCAGGGGGGTGCAGGGCTATGGCTAGTCTTGAGGTTCCAATGGTACCGGAATCCAAAAGCCACCAGAGCAGCATGTTTTTATATAAAACTTCATTGTAGATGAGTTTCTTCCTCTTGCCAGGGAACATGGCAATCAGTAGCAACCCAGACCTCCATCTCACTGTCTATAGGAGGAACCAGCCACTTTTCCAGAGTTTGAAACGACAAAAGTGAAGATTCTGGTGTCTCCTCTTAAATTAATGAAGCAAGCCAAGGGGGAAGGTAGTGTGGCTTCCCTGACACAGGTCAGCTCCCATCGACTGCGTTGGACCCAGCGTTGGACCCAGGATCACATGGCCCCAGCAATCCTCTAGCTGGGAGAAAGGAGCCTGGGGGCATAGAGGAAGGAAGAGGAAGCAGCTCCCAGAAGAAGGTGACTTAGGCAGATAAAGTAGGTATCCTCTTCAGTATTCAAAGCCATCCCTTCCCACATACCTTTCACCCATTGTGTCCCCTTCCACAATAAATCTTGCTGTAACTATTCAGGATCTACCTTGTGCATTTGACTGGGGATAAAGAAATGAAATAGTTACCAGTTTAATACTCGTTGACTTGTATAATTCTACATTGCCTGATATTAATATTCCCAGACCTTTCTTTTTGTTCACATTTGAATAATCACATTTCACCCATGTTTCAATTTTGACTAATTCTTGGGGATGGGAGTTGTCTAATAAACAGAGAAACATTTTTTTTTTTTCAGAGAGAACATATTCATTTGCATAATTAATCCCTGTTGCCTTTATATGTAAATATGATTGCATATCAAATTCTTGAATCCCATGTTTTTCTTTCAAAGCTTTGTAAATGTTGTGTATCACCTGCGAGGGCAGCTTGTCCTATAGTATGTTCTTGGGAAAGTAGGCTGTGAAAGATGCTTCAGGAAAAAAGCTTCATGGTCATATAAGTACTGGAAATGTTCCCTACAACCAGAAACGGACCTGTAGCATAGTACAGGCCATGCGACATCCAGAGGTAATGGAGACGCCTTAACTTTATTCCCAGGATATCCAACCTATTTGACCAGAGTAATATTGAAAGAAAGCAGATGACCAATGATATGGCAATAGTTAACATTTGCTGGGACTTATATCAACTCATTGGATACCAACAGCAACTCTGAATGGTTGATAGAATTTTTCAACCCATTTTAACACATGAGAAAACTGAGGCACCAAGAGCTTAATAAAATAAGCTAGAAAATGGCAAATTCAAACCCAAGGAGTCGGCGCCACATGACTCACAGCCTTAGGAGCTGGCAGGTAAGGGCACAATAAAGGCAACTTCTCTACCTTTCCCAAATCTGGAAAACATAAGGCATCGTTGCATCAAAAAGGAAAGGGACTTTTCCACCCTGCAGTTCCTGTCACAGAATTTGCCACTGAATTACAGCGAAGGCACTTGGGGGTGGTAATCTGATTGTCGTCAGCGCAAGTGCTCAAACTCTGCTGTTGGCCAACATCCAGGACCCATCACTGAATACTCATCACCTCATCAATGCAGCCTCCTGGACTGACGGGCGAAACAACATCCAAATATTCATTGCACATCTGTGCCAGGCAGATTATACATTAGCAATTCAGATCCGGCCCGTGTGCAGGCAGTTTCTGAAAATGTGTCTGTTTGGGTGAGATGCCTCGTTGTCTGGGACGGATAATAAGGCAACTCGGTCTAATCTTGAAGAACAATCAGCCCATCTTGCGAAGGTGACTGGCTGTGTGTGTTCGTGCCCTGGCAGCCTTGGAACAATGGCCCCGTAATGCACTCGCCTCAGCTGGCAATGAAGTCCCTTCCTGATTAGTAGCCCTGGCTGATGTCAATCACCACGAGATGCACCATTGTCCTCTGGTCCCCAACACAGTTTATTTACAGGAAAACAAAGGCTTTGGGGAGCTATGGCTGCTTCCCAGAGATTGCAAAATAGATTGAGCTGTCAAGCACACAAAGTAGATGAAGATTAATGAGTTGTGCGGACAATAAATATGATGAGATGACCATGAATATGCTAATGGGCATTATCCTTATACACCGTAATTGCTACCAAAATTAAAAGGTGGCATGAAGGAGATGGGTCAGGAGGTGACAGGGAGATAATCTTGGATGCCTGAGACGCTCACCCCAGATAAGACCCTCTACAGGTTTCCTTTCCCCGATTAAACCATCTCTAAGCATCATTGTTCACAAGCTGTCTGAATAGGCTCCTTTCACACAGGGATGTAAGGGTGAGGTGAGGGGGGGACTGGAAAGTTACTTTAGGAAAAGGTGTAATTAGAATAAGAAAGGTGCTTATCAGAGGCAAGAAGTGACCAGCTGTCAGGCTCCCTCCTCATCCCCTGGGACAGAACTGATGAGGGATGTCACTTCAAACTTCAGACCCCTTCCCACCCCAGAGCCACAAGGATTATTATAAACATGAGAATGTTATTTAGATCACTTTCAGGGAGGAGCAAGTGATTTTTCAAAGTATTTGGATACTCTGATGATTTTTTTTAAAAGATAAACTTAGTAGAGCAATTTGAAGAACACAATGTTTAAAGGAGAATGACATTTTGTTTCCGTGAATGATTTGATTTGGGGAAATCTATATATCCTGTAGGACCCTGGCACCACTGAGTCACCCCCAGGCAATCTCTGACCCCATTCACTCTCTTTCTTCTTTTTTACCCTCTTTGACTTGTTGATATAAGTCTGTGGGCGGAGGCTAAGTTAGCATAATAACATACTGAAGCAATGCTGAGGCCGTAAGCACTAGAAAGAGAAAGCCTCTCTTGTTTCGTAGTTTCTCTCCCCTCGCAGGACCGGGAAGAGACCTCATCCCCCAAGGGTCTGTGGAGCAGGAGCATCACCCCTGATGGTAAGGGGTCACCTTCGCTCCTGCAGGATAGAGAGCAAACACATATTCTTGGCCTCCACCAGGTGAAGGGGAGCAGGATGAAACCAGCGTGTCAGGAAGCGGGCAGAAGGGTAGAAAAGAGGAAGGGAGATCCAGAGAAAGAAGGGGTCCCAGAGACTGACTCCATACGGGCTGAGATCCACCTCACGGGGGGGAAGAAAAGAATTTTTCACAAATCTATGAAACAACCTCACCAAAAGGGGTGGGAGGACAAGGTGCTGCCCTAAGTAATTGTGGAAATTAGTGTGTAAAACTAAAGGCAAAGGAACGGCCCATAAGCACTTCATTCTAGTTGACAAGTTGTTCCCCTTGAGGGCAAGGATGAGGAATCCTGAAACCACTCTACCTGGGCCCTGGGGTTGGACAATGAAATATAAACGGATGGCAGAGAGTGGGAGCCACTCACGGTTGGAGTGGGATTCATAGGTGAGCAGGGGATGAGGCTTAGAATGAGAAAATGTTAACGCAGGGGTAAGTTTGCAGGTGAGGGCCTTGGACAGAACATCCTTTCCCCCAAGGTAAGCACAGGAAAAGAATTCCCCTCTGCCTGCTTCCCGCCTTCGAATGCAGATGGGGGGGGGCACAGCCACCTCGCAATCCTGAAGGAATAACTCCGAGGCTGGAGGCCTTGATCCGACCACCAAACAGCTGAATAAGAGCAGCAGCGCCTCCTGCAGACATCCTGTTAAGGAAAGGGTGATGTCCCCATGGTTCACACGCTGCTGGTTGGGTTCGTGTTATGTGCAACCTGAAGCATCATAACCATACGGTTATTGTGAGGACTCATTGGAATCATCCACGTGCCTGGCGTGCAGTGAGCGCTCAGTAAGTGGGGAGTTACTGCTATGACTGTAGACGATAGCCCCTTGTTAGGGAGCTCAGTGCAGTGAAGAAGACAGAAAGGGGGGATGAGGAGGAAGGTGAGGGAGGGAAGACAGAGGGCAGGGAGGATGGCTGGGGAGGTGGGCAAGCACAGAGCCGAGGGGGAATGAGAGAGAGAGAGAGAGAGAGAGAGAGAGAGAGAGAGAGAGAAGAGAGAGAGGAAGAAAGGAAGGGGAGAGGTTGAAGAGAGAAGCAGGACAGTAGGAAAGAAGACAGAGAAGGGGGCCCCAAAATAACTGAAGCAGAAAGATAAAATAGTCACAGTCAAAGAAGAACTCAGAGTCAAACGTTGGTTGAAAGGAAAGGAAGAACAGCGCTATTCCTTGTAAACCTAGATTTCTCGACTGAGACTTGGAACCGCTATATTGCTCTGCAGAATTGTGCACATTTAACTATATAACAAATGGCAAGGCCCCTGGGTGCGGCAGACACTTCATAAATGTTTGCTGAGTTGAATGGCATCTGTTTGAAATTGGCCATTCAGAAGGGTCCAAAGAACCTAATTGGATGCAGCCCATTTCATCCTACCTGAGTGGATATGGCCCATAAGGAGAACTTAAGCTCTTCCTATTGGAAAGAGGACTCAAAAGGGACCACTTTCCTTACAAGATACGGTGCTTATCTTAATATGGAGGTGCAGGGCTCTGCAACCAGGCAAACACTGTGTGACAAACAGGAATGCCATGGGCTGCACTGATCAAAGTCAGTTTTTCTCCAGGTAATTAAACAACAAAGTCAACAAAATCAGAGTAGATTAAAACAAAACAGCTTTAAAATTTCTACAGTGGGACCTTGACTTACGAGTGTCCCGACTAACGAGTTTTTTGAGATACCAGCTGTCTCTCTGCTGATTTTTTGCATTGAGTTGACAGAGTAATTTGAGTTAACGAGCTCCTTAACGAGCTCGGTCTCGGAACGAATTAAACTCATAAGTCAAGGCCCCACTGTATTTAGGGTCATTTGAAAACAGACAATATTAGATATTATAGAATTTCTATTGATTTTCTTAGTAATAATAGTATATGTGATAAAAGAGTATGTTCTTATTTCTGAAATATACAGGGATGGGGAGTCATAATGTTTGAAAATTACTTTCAAATGGTTTTGCAAAATAATTTTTAAAGAAATGGAAAGCAGATAAGGCCAATATGGGAGCATGTTAAAGTTGATAATAAGCTTATTGAAACTGGTGACCTTGATTCATTCATTTTTGTGATCCTCTTCATCCATGCACAACTCCCCACCCAAATCCATTCTTTGGTCAGCATGGCACATGGTGGACATTCAATATGTCCACTGAATTAATATTAAAAATAAAATTATCTTTACAGCTAACATTTGCATAACTAAGTAAAGACGTGGTTTCAAGCCATTTGCAAAGAAATACCCACAACTAATCACTTCCTTCAGTAAACATAATCTGCTTAAAATCACAATTGAACATTGATTTTTTCCTCCAAGAGTCTAGCTAGTGTCAAGCCTACTTTCCCTCTGTCCCAAGATGCTCAAACCTGACCATCCATTTGCAGAAGGCTGGACCCCTGCACCCCACACAACTTTTCCAGGGGTCTGTTCCTGCTGCCCCCACTCAAAGGCTCTTCACGTCAAGACACTGGGAGCAAACCATGTGGGCAAAGGCAATTAGATGGAAAACAGTACATACGTTGTATGTTTTTTAAAATGGTTTAAAAAAACTGGCAATGGAAAACATTTATTTGCAACTAGCTTGTAAAAATTAAAGTAATGAAAACATTACCGAAGAAGCAATGAACTCTAGTTCACTGTTTGAGAATGAATTAGACATTTTAAAAACACTTTTCTTATTCCAAAGGAAATTTTGTCCATTGTAGAAAAATCAGAAAATGGGGACAAGAAAAATGAAGTCATCCTCACCCTGAGATGACTGCCATGTTATTGTAGGTCATTTTGTATAATTCTATATAATAAAAGCCTAATATGCAAATCGACCAAACAGTGGAACGATCGGTTGCTATGATGCACACTGACCACCAGGGGGCAGACACTCAATGCAGGAGCTGTCCACAGGCCCCAGGCCAGCCAAGTTGGGTGCCAGTGGGGTTGGACCTAATCACCTCACCAGTCGCCCCCCAGATCAGCCCTGATCGCCAGCCAGGCCTAGGGACTCTACCCATACACAAGTTTCATGCATTGGGCCTCTAGTAATAATAATAATAATAATAATAATAATAATAATAATAATAATAATAAATAATTTTAAAGTAATGGGTATTACTATTCACTGGGTACTGACTATGTACCATGCACATTTTGGTCCTCACAACAAGAAAATGAGATACCGATCAAGAAATCCAGGCTGAGAGGGTATGGCACTTGCCTAGGATCACACAACTACTAAGTGTTGAGTCAGAGTCAGACCCTCAGATCTGTCTACCTCCAAAGCCCAAACTTATCACCACCATACTCTCCCGTAAATGTCTATCATTTTTTACCAAAAAAAAAAAGTCTAAACAGTCCACTCTTGTTGTATCATTATATTGCTTTCAGCTTGTGCTCATTTTCTATTGCTGTTGAACAAATGACCATAAAATTAGTGGCTTAAAACCTCCACTACCATGTCCTCATACATACTACAGGGCATCCTGGGTTGGGGTCTTCCTGGGGGGGCTGGTAACTGAAGACCTTCCATAGCCTGAGATCCCAGGGGCCTGCACTTTGTAGCTTCCCGGGGCTGATCTCTAACCTACATAAACAGTAGTTCTCCCCGAGCTTCCTTATCCCCTCCAGGCATGTGAGAAGTCCTAAACCTCTGTCCAAGGATTGGATATGCATCGGATATGCACGCAGGAGCACTCTCTCTCTATCTCTCTAGCCCCTCGCCTGTCTGGTGCTGTCTCACCACTGCTGTGCCACATGAGACGTGGCACCTCGCCTCGTGTGGACTTCTCAGAGGCCTGGAGCACCAGCCCTGACTGTCTTTAATTCCTCCAAGCTTAGCAAGTGGTTTCCTCTACATACAGTTCCACTCTGAGGTTTAACCCCAAAGCGAAATGGTGTGTTTGTCAGTTATTGCCCACCAATGCTGCATAGCAAACCACTCTAGAACTAGGTGGCTTCCACCGACAGCATCTGTTTTTCTCACTTACAGGTCTGTGCTTCCCGCTGAAGGAGAGCTGGGGTTGACTCCAGATGTGGGTTGGATTCAGATTTGCTCCACATGACCCTGTGTTCTCCTTGGAACGACAGCTGTCTGAGACAAGGTCTTCCTGGAAAGATCGAAGAAGCACCAGAGAATATAAAAACCCGCCCCCCTTTAAGGCCTTGACTCTTCCATTCACATCCCTCTGGTCTAAACAAGCCTCTTGGTCAAGTCCAACTCCAGGGAGGCAGGAACTGGGTTCTGTCGTTCTGTTCTGTGGGGTCACAAGACAGAGGGAGAGAGCGACGCTCGGGGTGAACGAGGAAACCCAAGGAGGGAGCAACTCTCTTCCCAGGAGGTTCGCAGATGAGCTGGCTTCCATTGCAGTTGTTTACCAAATGGCTCAACAAAGAGGGACGTTTGGGCAGAAGTTGCAGGTTACGGGACCAAGAAGTGGAGATGCCAGCATGTGTGGAGTCGCAAAAGCCTTGTGTGATGGGCACTGAGCCTGGAGAGGGGGCAGAGTCGAATCACGAAGGATTTGATCAGCCAGGCTAAGGATTCTGAGGGTTGGATTTTGTTCTCGAAGCCCTGGGGAGTCTGTGAGGGGTTTTTAAACCAGGAAGAAGTCTGACTACTTTTTCCTGGGGCTGACAAGCAGGAGGCAAACATGGGTCTTCTCACTCCTAAAGCAATGCTCTTCCCAGGAGGGTCCATGGACAACCGGTCATGCCAGGCCCCAAGTACCAACACGTCTTCCTCTCCCCCTCATGCCGAGCATCACCAGCAGCTCTTCACCTAACAGTGAAGACGAGGATGAAGAGGTCACTGCTAAGGGCCCTGGAAAAGGAAACTCTCCGTTCCACACGACCTACTTTCAAAACTTGGAGGCTACGCCATCAACATAAAGGCCTCGTCTCCATCGTTGATTTTAGCTGGTGACTAGGAATGTTTGAGCAACATACACATTGACGGTCAGAAGACATTATCTCCTGAACATTGCAGCCCCGCCCCCAACCACCTCTTTAAATTCAGATTGTTTTCTCATTTCATCATTTCGATCGGAGTTTTCATCGTGGACAGATCCTTACAGGTCAGCCCCAGACCACGGACTTATTTGTGCCCATAAACAAAACCCTGATGTTAATCGCAAACTATTTCTGATTCTCGGTGAACGCTCTTAAACATCTTGCGTCCCAGGGGACTCTTCGCCCTGTCACATGAAGATGCTATTTCAAGATTTATACTTCCCCAAAGAAGCGAGGACATCATAAAGCCTAATGTATTCCGTGGTTTGGAATGATAATGTTGCAAAGAGGGGAGGGAATATTTCACTGTGGATCGTTACAACATCCCTGTAAGTTGTTAATATACTACTTACTGCTTCCCTGTAAATATTCATCCAGCTCCTGTTTATGGAGTGACTCCTATGCCTCAGTGTGGACTATGGGTTGGGGCTAGGGGACTAGCGAGGACAAAGCTGTGGACAGCTCCCTGGCGTGAGGGAGGAGGGTTGTGGATGGAGATAGAAGGGAAGAAGCTGCCGGAGGCAAAATGGCCAGTCATGGGCAGGGTGCGGAGACCGGAGGGGAGAGGGCTTTGGCAAGAAGAAGGAGGAACAGCGGGTCCAGGGCGGATGCTGGATGTGGCCACAGAGATGCCTGTCCCTAGAGGCTTGGCCGGCAGAGGCACGTGCAGAGCCGCATGCAGGGAGGATGAGGAAGGGGGAAGGAAAAAGGCATGCGATGCAGGGAAGCGACCAGAATGGAGGGTGATTCCACTTAACCAACCTTTTCTGCTTATCTCTACCTCGGTCCTGGGCTCGAGTCGCTGCCAACCTAGTAACAGAGCAGAGAGGCACCCAGCAAGGACCTTATTAAGGAAACCCGGGGTGAAGATGAAGAAACCTTGTGTTCTGTCCCCTGGGGAGAGTCTCAGAAAGCTCAGAACGATAAGGCGGTGTTATTCCGCCTTTAGGCACAGTCTTTGAAAACAGGATTCGGATCCCAGCACCTCCCTCCCAAATAGGTGACCTTGAGCCTGGGTCTCTTAGTGCCTCGGTTCTCCCATCTGCAAACTGCAGGTAGTAATATGACCCGTCTCTTCAGATGAGATGACATGGGACAGCAGCACTTGGTGAAGGGCCTAGCGCAGAGTTAAAGCTTTTACCTGTTAGTCTTTGCTGTTATTCTAAGTGGTAATCACCTAAGGGCACTGATGCCAGGGTTTATTCAAAGGCAAGGAGGAGCCATCCACACCTTCAGGGAAGGGAGTGATGGGGTCCGTCTTCAGTTTAAAAAGGAGCCTGGAGGCAGGTGGTGCTGGTGCCACAGCTGGGACAGGGAGGCGGGGTCACGTCCTGATGTGGGTGCAGCACCAGGGAAGGCTCATTTGAAAGTGGGAAGAACTGAGTCTGCATAAAGCAGTGGTTCTCAACCTTCCTAATGCCGTGACCCTTTAATACAGTTCCTCATGTTGTGGTAACCCCCTATTTCATTGTTACAAATTGAACATAATCAAAGCATAGTGATTAATCACAAAAACAATATGTAATTATATACAGTGGGGCCTTGACTTACGAGTTTAATTCCTTCCGAGACCGAGCTCGTTAAGGAGCTCGTTAACTCAAATTACTCTATCAACTCAATGCAAAAAATCGGCAGAGAGACAGCTGGTATCTCAAAAAACTGGTTAGTCGGGACACTCGTAACTCAAGGCCCCCCTGTATGTGTTTTCCAATGGTCTTAGGCGACCCCTGTGAAAGGGTCGTTCGACCCCCAGGTTGAGAACCACTGGATATAGCAAAGAGGAGGTAGGTAGAAATGAAGATCTTGGGAGAGAAGGCAGTGGGGGTGGGGAGAGAGAGGGAATCGAGGTCTGAGTGATGAATTTTTAGGTGGATTCTCCTTTCCTACACGCCATAAATTTCAGTTTGCTTTACATTTGCACTAACATTTAAAAATCGATGGGAGTATTGGAAGATGAAACTGGAGAAATACGAGCTGCACAATGTATCAACATTCCACCTGCCACAGGAGCCACAGAAGGACCGTGTGCTCCCGGAGCTGGCCAGCCTCTGGCGGCTGGAGATGAGGAGTCAGCCGCCCCACAAGGGCAGCTCAGCACCCAGGCCCGGAGCCCGTGTCAGGAAGGCACCCAGGTCCCTGGTCCTCACTGCCAGCCTGTGTTCGCCCTAACGTCCAGGTGGTTTAAGTGTTCTACCCTTTTCCCTCTGATGCTGATGGGAGAAGGGCCCCACGTGCACTCATGGGAATGTTTTCCAACCATGACTCAGCTGGGGCACTTTGGGGTACCCTAGAGGCCAGGAAGAGTCAAAGGGCAAAGCGTTTCCTTGTTTAATAGAATCAGAATCAGGACATTTCAGTGCCAATATGGGCTCTGTGTGTATTAATGGGACCAGTGGGGAGGGGTTATGCAGGGCTGAATCATCTGGAAGAGGCTGAGGGCCTTTCCCCAAACCTGAAAAGGATGCATAAATGATCGCTGGCTGCCTGACAGCTGAGGGCATTTCAATCTACATGTTATTGCCTCCTGCTGGCCAAACACCTGAGCAGCCTAGGCATTTCCCCCAATCTGACGATGGATTCTGTATAGTAGCCCTGGCCTTTGATGTATACCTACCTTGCCTTAGGACAATTTGTGTTAATAAACAGCAAGGGGTCCTGAGCCAGGAGAAGAACTTAGTTCCTTTAGCTAAGTCTTCTCTGACTCCCCAAAATGCCTTCCAAAATTATGTTCGGATGTAGGGATGCGGCTCTGCACCTCTGACCACTGCACGGCCACCCCCATGACAGGAAGGCAGCTCCACCCCAGCGCACTGCGGGCTCCTCCATCTGCCCCCTCTCCATGGCAGGGAGGATGCTGGCCACAGGCACCAGTAGAAGCAACTTTGATCAAAATCTCTTGTCTTCACACACTCTGTCCCCCAATCAATTTCACTTTTTAAAAATCCCGTGTCTTCACACACCATGTCCTTCATCGCTCCTTCACTTCCTTGTCTCAGTTAAACCTCAGGGCCACTGGCGAGACAGGACTGAAATCAGTACGTTCCCATTTCACAGGTGAGACCACTCAAGCTGGGGGTAAGCACAGCCTCTGAGCATCAGAGCCCGAGTCTAAATCCAGTTCTTCTGACTTCCCAGACCAAGTGTCCTGGTACCTAAGGAGAGATCCTGAACCTGGACCGCTCGCTCGGAGTGGAAGATGCCACTTTAAAGGCTTTAAAAGCTCTGGAGGTGGTGGGAATCCTCCTCGTCTTGAACAAAGTCGTCTTTTACAGCTTCCCAGATCTCCCAGGCAGAGCCAGGGCTGTCTCGGTAGGAATATCCCAAATGTGAACGAGCATCGCCCTCTGGTGGCCAGTGGACAAAGTGCATCATAGTCTTAACTCCCAGAATGAAAACAGGGCGGTCTCCCAGCCTCCTTTGCCGGGCCACGTGAGATAGTGAGTTTTTTATTCTGGGCACTCGACTGACTGGCTCAACCAACGAATGAGATGTCCATCAGCCCAGGAGAGGGCTCCTGAGAACCTGGCTGAGGGGCTGGGTCTGAGGGCATTTGTCAGAGCTGCTCCAGTGCTCACCCAGGTGACCTCAGGTGTCCCTGAAACCCACCGCAAGGCCCCACGCTCACCCATCCTGCAGGAAGCCTTGCGGGCTCCCTCCAGCTCTCCTGAAGCAGGTGACAGCTGTATGCCCTGGCTTGTCGCCCCCACCCCCACCCCCGACCCGCCAAAACGAGCCAGGATGGTGGGTGATATCTCCTCAACTTTTCAATTTCTAAATGCAGGGGCCAGTCTTGTCCGGGACCTGAAATAAAGCCAGACCCAGCCCAGATCCAGTGAGTAAGTGAATGAATTTGTTCGATCAGAGAAAAGTTCAGCTCAGCCATCGTCTCGCAGGCCCACCCTGGGCCCAACAGAAGAGCGAGGCTCCTCTGGAGAAACACGGGCTTGTAGGTGGCACACCTGTCGGTGCTTCGCTGCAGGTTCAAGGATGAGGCCAGAGAAAGAGTCTGGGTAGAGTGGGGTGAGCATCAGGCCTGCAGTGCTTGCTGCCTCCATTTCTCCAAGGAGCCCCCAGAGTGGCTGGTTGGGACGTCTCCTCCCAGCAAGCCTCGGCGAGGAGCGAGCCAGCGGACCTGGGATCGATTCTGGGGAATTATCTGGGTGCCTCTATTTTCTCATCTATCCAATAGGAGCAAATAATATTGATGATCAGTTTTCGAACATAAAATGAGACAATTAATAAAAACCTGTTCGCACCATGGTCAGTCTCTCTGGTAACTTCTGTGTTCTCAGCCCAGGATAGGCATCTCCTACCAGACGTTCACTCAGTCACTGCTGCAAAACCTGGGCTGGTGGTCGGAGCCTGCGTGCTGGGGGCAGCCTGCCTGAGTTGGGGTTCTTGCTCTGACACTTACCAACTCTGGCCCCTTTTGCATCTTATCCAAGTTCTCTGGGTCCAACAGCCCAGCTAGAAAAGGGAATGATGGGGGCACTCACATCAGAGGAGTATTGTGAGCGTGAATAATCAAACACACATAAAGACAGGAGGAGAGTGACTGGCTCTTAGGAAATGCTCAGAAAAGCAGACTCTTCCTGCATTATCATGTAGAAGCTGCTTGTTATGAGGTTGGCTTGGCCTGGAAGGATGTATCTCAAAGATGGAACTGAGCTGCCTTTTACATAAAAATTGTCTTCCTAATGCATGCACTTGGTACAAACTTCTTCACCCTGTGCCCCACATGGCATCGATGTGAGCGAGAAAACAGTAAATGCCTTGAAGACATCTGTTGCTCTAATGTTTATTGAATTAAGTAATTAATAGGTTCTTTATTTTTTCAACAGGTTTGCACTGCATGCATGAATTTGTAAATGAGGAAGCAATATAAATGGAAATGCTGGGTGTGATCTCCACCCTGTGACTGCACCAAGCAGAGGCTAGTGGCAGAAATGGGAGCCATACATCTACTGAGAGCCCTGAAGACCTTCGTGCCAACCCAGGACCATTTAATATTTCCATTAATGACCTGAAGGATGGAATCGAGACCCAGCTAATCAGATCTCTGCATGATACGAAGCTGGAAGGGATCTTAGCTACTTTGGAGGCCAAGATTAAAATGCAATCCAAGCTTGACGAATTGCAGAGATGGGCCTAAATCAATAAAGAGAGTGGCAATAAAGATAAATGCCAGCTGCTCGGAACAGGGCCGAGCAAATTACCCAGGTACCCAATGGTGAGGAGAGGAATGAGCTCTGAGGGGGCTGGGAGGAGCTACCTGGATGCAAATTCATCAAGCATTTGAACAGTGGAGGCTCAGCTCTGCCCCCTGGTGGTGTAAGAATAACCCAGAGAGCTTGGCGAGATGCAGATTTCCAGGACACAGGCCCAAGGTTGGGATTCGGTTGGTCTGGAAAGGGCGGTGCTTTAAGAAAGCCAAGAGCCCAGCAGCCTCTGACCACATGCACCACTATTTCCCACTAAATGTTTACTCTGGGTCACTTATTCCATGGGATGCTATGCAAGAATTAACTTCTACAGTCAAATACACTCAGGAATGCTCCCTTTCAAAAAACAAACAAGAAAACAATCATAAGGTAAGTGAGCATGTTGATGATTCCAACATTTTCTGCAGCGACATAAACGTCTTAACTTGGTTTAATCCCCGACTTGTTGACCAGGGAGCCACTTCTTTGTGTAACAGCAGCAGCATCTTGGGGACACATTTCAGAAACTGTGATTCCCACCGGGCCCCTCCCTGGGCTAATGCTCCAGGATTTCTCCGTCCTTTCACTGACCTGTGTTGAAACTTATCCGGGGGCCTGGAACTTGAAATCCTCTTAAAGGCTGCTCCGTCCTCACCTTCCCTGGGTCTGAACTTCCGTCTAACATTTAGAGAAGTCGGAAGCAAATTGGCTTGAGCTTCCAGTCTTAGGTTTCCTCTCGCCTGGTCACAGTGCACCCGTGTCCCAGGCTGGGGAGGGAGGGAGGGAGAGTGCTTGTCCTTCTTTGTTCATTGTCTTCCTTGATCTTGTGTCAGAGAGAACCCCGTGTGCCATGGGCCCCCTTACAAAACCTCATTTCTCAGCCTCCTGCACAGGTGAGGTGGTTAGTCAGAAGTATACAGAGGTCACTGGGGGGATTCCTGGGGAATTACTTTAAAGGGGCTGACCGATTGGAAGGCAGCCTTTCCCCTCTCCCCCACTCCCTTCCTCTTCCTAGTCGGAGCACTGGCAGCCATCCTGGGCCAGGAGGTGAAGTTGCAGGTGGGAGCCATTCACAGAGGATGGAAGAACTGTGAGCCCACCAGAGCAATCCCACACTGCCCGAGAGAAAAAGGTGCACCCTATTTTGTTTAAGCCATTGTTTTTTTCAAGTCTCTGTTATCAGCTGTGAAACGCACTTTTGAACTCATACAGAGCAGAACCAGCAAAGCCTTTTGGTTGTTTTTCACAAATCTCAGCCCTGCTGGGTTACCATCCTGACTGTGTCCCTACATGTCTTTGCTGTACCTCGTGTGTGTGTGTGTGTGTACGCACTCTTATCCTCTCTGTGACATAAAGCAGTTATATTGCCTGAGCCCAGCACAGTTCCAAGGCAGCCATGCCTGTGCCTCTGCCTTCCTCTTCCTCTTTTCCCTTTTATTGGGATTAACTACAGAATGGAATTAACTCAGAATGACATTTTTGAGAGCCGTACATCCAAATAGAATGAACCTCCCTTTTGGAATCTATGTCTTTAGAACGTTTTTTTTCTAAAGCTCTGTCATCTTCATCCTTTATCCGAAATCAGTGAGTGACTCCTGAGAAGAAGTGGGTTGAATGGAAACTCCATGTCACGAACCCTCTTTATATCACCAATGCGACTTGTTGGAAAGAAAAGAAAAATCATGCAGCTGCAAAGCAAAGCAAGAAATGAGCATAATCAAGAGTCAGGGGATACGTGTGATTCACTCCAGTGATGGATCAGAGGGCAGAAGGGTCCCCTCGTCAGCTATGTCCCCCCCGCCCCACGGGGCCACCTCCAGCTCCAGGGGCCCATGGAGATCCGGTCTTCGCTCTCCACTCCGTTCGACGTCCCGCTTCGCCCAGAGCAGGCCCTCATTTTGCGCCCGGGGCCTGCCCAAGGAGGAACGGAGATCCACTGGAGTTTCTTTCTGCGTCTGCCCTGCGGTCTCAACAGCAACACAAAAGTCTTTGAACTTTTCCTCTCCTGTTCCTTGACTGGGAGCTTTCTTTGCAAGGAACTGTTTTCCGAGTTCAAACCTAGTGAGACCGTTGCATTTTCTGAGAGATTCAAATGGGAGACTCTCCTGGGAGAAGGACCCAGCGTCCACTGAATGCCTATGGCTGACCGGTGCATACGCATCACCGCTATCCCTGGTTCAGCCCCTTCTCACCATCTTCCTGTCTCTGAACAGGCCTCACTAACTTCGCTGCAAAACCCCGCAGGCTTTCGCCAATGTACGGAATACAGACCTGCACAGGGCATCCATTTTCTCCCAATAATACAGGTGGCATGTATGTGCCTTTAAACGGGCAGAAGCCACGTGTCATCACGCACTCTTCATCACCATGCCTCCTGGTGATTGAATGAATGAACGAACAAATGAATGAACGCTGAATAAATATCGAACAAGTTAAATATTTATAAACATGCACAAACTCCAAGGGTTTCGGTGGAGAATGACTGGGCTCTTACTCCCCGGTACTCCAAGCAGAAACCACGCTGCTCTTTCCTGAGTAGCTCCCAGATGACATCCTCCTCCCTGCAGAGAGCACTGTCCCCCCGAAAACTTCCGGAAGTAGGAGAGCTGGGCGTCTGTAACATGTCAAGTCATTTTTCCATTATCCTCACGGGGCTGGTGACCGGATGCCTCGTGCTTCATCTTCTGCCTCCTTCGGGCAAATACGCCAGCCGGTGCTCAATTCTCCAATTGACTGGACGGCTCAGGGAGCAAACCCTCAAATCTGATTACAGGAAAATTCATTTCTTGAAGTCCTCCCTCAGGGTTCAGAGCTCATAAAAGAAACCTCCAGAGGCCCCTGCTTAGGGAAAGAGATGCCCCCTGTTGCAAATCTGCAGATGGGCAATAATTAACCTGAACTAATTACGGCCTAGCCCCGGGCCAGCCTCCCCAGATCAAGGCAGACTCCTGACAGACAGGTGTTCAGAGGAAGAACTTTTCACTCAAACACTCAAGGAACACTCAGCAGATTTTAACACGAAAGAGCCTGACCCAAATAGCACCCCCTACCAGGCAACAGTGGAACCGGCTGGGGGGGTCACTGTGGGGAGGTTCACAGCTGGCGCCCCAATAAAGTGAACGTGCAGGGCTGCTTTCCCTGGAACCAGCTACGAGATTCTTAAGGATTTTGAAACAAACACAGCCACAGATATCAACACAAAGACACACAGCAAGCTATGAAAGCCACGTTTTATTTAATATATTAAAAGATGACAGCCCTGGCCGGGTGGCTCAGTCAGTTGGCGTGTCCTCCCGCGCCCCAAAAGGTTGTGAGTTCGATTCTCCGTCACGGCATATAACTAGGTTGCGGATTCTATCCCCAGGGAAGGCACCTAGGGGAGGCAACCGATTGATGTTTCTCTCGAGCATCAATGAATCTCTTTCTCTCCCCCTTCCTCGCTCTCTAAAAATCAATAAAAACTTATCCTTGGGTGAGGATTTAAAAAAAGATGACATGGAAAAATAAGGGAGGAGGGGATGAATACTCCAAAAGAAAAAAGAGTAAATTATAAGGAAAGATAGTTTGCCACAGAAACAATAGCCAGTCAACACATGGTTTTTTAAATGTTCAATCTCTTCCCGGTAATAAAAAAAAAATTGAACAGCGGGAACTTTTTGTCTTACCAGCTGGGTAGCTTCTTCTGTTCATGGTCATGGTCATGTTCCTAAAGGTGGTGAATAGGGCACTTCTATACACTGCTGCTGGGAGTGAATAATGCAACTTTTGGAAGGCAATTGGCAAAATATGCCTATCCTTTAACCTTTCGACTTAAAAACTTTGTCCCCAGGGCAGTGGTTCTCAAGCACAGGCCACTTTGCCGCCAGGGGACATTTGGCAATTTGGAGATATTGACTGTCGGCTCTTGGGGGAGGGTGTGGTACCAGGAAGATCAGTGAGTAGAGGCCAGGGGTGCTGCTAAGCGTCGTCCGATGCACAGGACAGCCTCCGGAATAAGAATGATTGGGCCACGACATCAATAGTGTCGCCGTTGAGAAGCCCTGCCTTAGGGGAGAACGTCAGGCAAGTACGCGGGGATACAGATGCGAGGGTATGCGGTGCAGCATCGTATCAAAGGGTAAAAATGAAACACTGCATGTCAACAGGGGGCCAGTTAAATAAGTCACACTCCGTCCTGCACGAGAATACTGTCAAGCCACCAACTATTACATAAACCTGTGTTTCCTGACGCGGAAATACGTTCACCGGGTAGTGCCACATGAGCGGACCCGGCCTCCGAATCCCATGCCCAGCATGGTAAGATTATTTTGTCTGCATATATGTTTTTTAAAAAAGCCTGAGCACCGTTAACCACCCACATCACATGTTTGGCAGTGATTTCCTTTAGGTGGAAGCACGGCAGGCGATTTTAATGGTCTGTTTTAGCTTAGCAGCGTCTCCCATTTTTCTGCCATCTGCACGGCTAATGGGGACCTGGTAATGTGCTGTTTAAGAGCAGAGTCAGCCACGGCGTGTTCCTGCTGGGTCCTTTGCCACCAGCGTGACACAGGAAGCCCTGGGACCGGTGAGGCTGTGTCCCCACATGCCGCCAAGCAGCTGGGGCTGCCCCCCTAGGTTAATCCCAAACCCCATAAGGTCACCTGATGGCATCATGTCAATCCTTCCCTTTTCTCTTCCTGGAAATCACCCCAAAACAACAGTTTCCATTGAACCCGGGACATGTCAAACTCCAGAACCCACATCATTCGGAAGGACTGCCCAAAGCCGTGGGAAGACAGCAGGAGCCTGGACAGGGGACACGGGAGGGAAGTGGAGCGGCTCAGCCCGCAAGCGGAGCTCTGCAAGGGGGCGGACCCTGTCCTGCAGAACCCGAGCTGCTAGCTCACAGCGGTGGGGAAGGAGGGGCTGTGGGCTTGCCTGAGGACATTGTCTGGACATGGTTTGGTTTTAAGAAGCAAGGGGAGCGGGGCCAAATGAGAGATCACCCAAACTTGCCATGGTTGCAGGGAGCTGTCTTCCTCTGAAGCAGCTGAGAAGAGAGTGAGTTTGAATGGCAAAAACAACCACCACCACCCCCCAAACCCCCCAAAAGAAATAAAATAAAAAACAACTTCTTGCCTGGCTGGTATGGCTTAGTGGTTGAGCATCAACCCATGGACCAGGTCACGGTGCCTGGGTTGCAGGCTGGATCCCCAGAAGGGGGCATACAGGAGACAGCAGATCCATGATTCTCATTCGTTGATGTTTATCTCTCCCTCTCCCTTCCTCTCTCTGAAACAAACAAACAAAAAAACCCAGCTTCTTACTTCCATTGGCTTGGGAGCCACAAAGGCTAAACAAACTCATGGACAACAGCCTGTATCTTTTTTTTAAAGCGCTGTGCTGGGGACACAGTGGGAGCAATCAGACATGCTTCCTGCCTTTGCAGAGCCCACAGTCTGGTGGGGAGCCAGACGGTAGTCAAATAATTCCACAAATTGCAAATGCAATACGGTGGGTAAGAGCTTAGACTTCGGAGGCAGGTAAGCCCAGGATGGAGCCCCACTCCTGAGGAGGCTCTGCTCACCTGCCAAAGGTGGAGTCGTTGTGGGGTTCAGTGAAGGCACCGTGTGCAAGTCACTGAGCACAGTGCCCCGCCCTAAGTAGGTGCTCACAGGTGTTTGCTATTGTTAGCAATACAACGAACACTATCAGTAGCAGCAGCAGTAGTAAGAAGAGTAAGATGAAGGTAAAATAAAAGTTGTAAGGACCCACAACAGTGTGCGGGGGAGGGGGCTCGATGAGATGGTGGATCATGCAAGTTTCTCTGGGGAAGAGCTAAGCAGCGGTTCTCAACCTGTGGGTCGCGACCCTTTGGGGATCGAACGACCCTTTCGCAGGGGTCGCCTAAATACATCCTGCATATCAGATATTTACATTACAATTCATAACAGTAGCAAAATTACAGTTATGACGTAGCAACGAAAATAATTTTATGGTTGGGGTTCACCACCACATGAGGAACTGTATTAAAGGGTCGCGGCATTAGGAAGGTTGAGAACCACTGAGCTAGAGGAAGCACAAAGAACGTAAGTCTCCAGGAATTTACAAAAATCTTGGGATGATTTGGATTCCGCCAGTGTATGGCACTAGCATTACAGCTAGCTGAGCTGGATCTCAGGGGCCATGAGACCCCCGCTGACACCTGAGCCCATTCTAACACAGAGGGCCCCCTCCCCCACCCCATTCTGCCTCTGCTGACAGCAGGTGGGAGCAGCCTGGCAGGAGCTAATGAAATGTTTACTGAAAAGATTAGCTTGTCAGTGGAGCCTGGGCAGATGGCTATTGATCCTCTGCTGTCTGTCACCCCCTTTCCATCTGAGACTAGGTGTGGGAGCAGGTTCCCTCTGCCCCAGAACTCAGGCCTCAGGCACCATGGCATGCAGGAAGAGCGGGCTGCAATGTGGGCAAGTCTCTTAGGAATGTGCTGTGGTCAGAGTGGTCCCCTAGAAGCCCCACCTCTGCTCTCGTGGATTGTTCAGCTGTGAATCGTGGAAAGAGCAAAAGAAATATCAGACTGAAGTTCAAAGCCTGCCTTTATTATTCTGTGACCTCGGACTCTTGGAGACTCAATTATTCTCATCTGGAAAATGGGACAATACCTACTTAATGGAAGTGTTTCAAGACCAATCAGGAAGTGGGTATCAAAGTTCCAAGAATCAACATTGTTGAAGGGATATTTGTTGGATTTTTTTTTTTTTTAGATGAGAAAAATGAGGCCACGATGAGAACTCTTGTCCTAGTCCATGAATTTTTCTGAGGTGTAATGCCAGTTAGTGGTCTTGGGTAATCTGGCTTGTAGGATGTCCTAAAAAGCATGACTTTGACATGTGGGCAATGCTGAGCCACTGAAGGATGTGACTTGATAAAATATGAGAGTAGCAAGATCACTCTGGCTGAAGGGAGGTGAGACTGCTGTTTGTCACAGCTCAAGTAACGGCAGTGGGCGACAGGCTCCTTGGAGATGGAATGTATAGGGCTGGATGATTGATGGATGGATTGGACATGAGACATGGGGGAGGGATGACTACAATGAGCATGGTAATACTTTCAATGAGGTGTGGGACTCGGGCACCTCCACAGGACAGGGAGGAAGGGGGGCTGAGCAGAACCCACTGATGGTCTCTATGTTCTTGGAGAGAGAGGTGAGGGTGTCTGATCAGGACATGAATGGAGAGTCAGGGATTTAAGGGAAGTGAGGAAGTTGTGCAACAGTCACTGTGGGAATGGAAGAGAGAGAACTCACCTGAGCCACATGGAAGGCCTGCCAGGCGGTGGGGGCCTGGCTGGGATGGAGACCAAGAGCGTGTATAGGAAGGGAAGAGCTGGGTCTGAGGGGTGCCCAGGCTACAGATGGGCAGGACCTGGGAACGGATGGCAGGTGGGGGTGGGGGAGGAGCTTGCTCAGATTGCTGGGCTGGGGGACTTGGGTGTCACTTAACCCCACTGCACATATGGGGAGGGGTGATGGGAGCAAGTTGGGGGCATTTTAGGACAGGCAGCCTGGGGCTGCTTTCAACATGTGAGCAGGTTTCCACCCCTTCTCATCAGCCTCTTGCTTGTCACCCTTCCCTGGTGTGAAAATTGACAAACCTGACTGTCAGCCACCTGGAGACCAGAGAGGATGCTGCCTCAGCATTCCAAAGGCCCCGGGCACATGCAGAGTGGAGCGAGGAGGACCAGGCCAGGAGGCGGCCAGCTGCCGCTGCCCCGTGACCCTGGGCATTTCTCTTCCTCTTCCTTTTTCTCAGCTTTAGTTTTTAGTTCCCCCATACAGACATTAGGATTATTCCCAGGAATCTAAGGACTCCAGTCAGTGCGAACTTCTTCCAAGTGCAGTTTTACCCGTGAGTGTGTTTTGTCTTGATTTGTAACCTGAAGTGCTGGGGAGGGGGACGTGGAGCTCAGAAACAAACACACAGTGAACAGCCAATGTCTCAACAAGATCTGAACGTACAATGTTTCCTGTTAATTAATGGCTTCTTTTGAGGTTATTAAGTTAGACTGGGTAGGTGTGTGGCCTTTCTTTCTACTGCCCTTCCAATTAACAGGCACTTTGCTTGGTAAATGTTAATTTAGAGTAATTGGGCGTGCAGAAGAGGGAAGTGCAGGCTGGGGAAAACAATGATACTGCCACTGTAGGTTAATTGCTAGTAAGTATTGTTCCTGCAGCCCTGGTCCCGGATGATTAATGGCCTTGGAGTAAAGGCTGAAACCCCTGAGAGTTGGCAGGGGCTGTGGCAGGCTTAACCCCTCAGTGACTGAGAAAAATCACAGTGGGTCTTCCTGGGCTTATGAGCAAGTCTTGGGGTGTGCTCCCCACCTGTGAAGAGGTGAGTTGGATCTCTTCCCCTATCTGTTATGCGAGTCAGGTATCCATCAAGATAATGTTGGCACTCAAGGCTTCAGGCCACTGATACAAAGAATAGCTACATGGGAGAACCAAGATGGCGGCATAGGTAAACAATATATTTGCTGCCTCTCACAACCACATCAAAATTACAACTAAAAGGCAGAACAACTACTACCCAGAACCACAGGAAAGCTGGCTGAGGGAAAGTTCCACAACTAGAGAGGTGAAGAAAGTGCATTGAGACTGGTAAGAGGTGTGGAGGCGCGGAAAGAGTTGGCACCTGGATGTGCTGCTCTCTTAATCGGGAGGGAGATACAAGCTCCCGCTTGCTCTGAACTCCAGTTCCAGGCGAGACTCTGGGGACCCAGACACATACGGGGAGAAACTGGACTGTCCGGCTTTGGGACAGGAACGCGAGGGCGGCTTTCTCGCAGAGGTGCTCACAGTGATCATTGTTCCTGCATGGGGGCACGGGACATGGAAACCTAGGGACCTCTCTGGTGCAGGGCTGACTGGCAGCCATTGCTGTTTGCTCCGCCCTGGTGATTCCCAGAGACCCCTCCCACCCAATTTACAACCCCATCCAAGCTGTGGGCATCGGCTTTTGCATATGAATGGCCTGTCCTTTCTCTGCCTAAAACCTGTCAAACTGCAGCTGGGTCAGAGAGCCCCAGAGCTTCCAAAAGAAGGCCCAGGCCCAGCAGCAGCCGTCAGCTTTGCTTCACAGCTGGGCCTCGTCTGGGCACTTCCAAACCCCAAACAAAGAGGAGGAATCTGCAGATGTCTCTGTAGCTCCTGCTGGGTAGCCCCAGACAGTGGCTGACCTTGCACCTTCGTGGAAATCCAAGAGCCAGTGTACCCAGTGGTCAGAGTGAGACCCTACTGGATTACAACTCTTCACATCCATAAGAGACAAACTCAAGGGGCAGACTCAGTGAGCACCAAAGCCCCACTGAAGCAAGTCCTGCCCCATAAGGGTGTCTCCTGCGAAACAGATCTTCCAGTGTAAGACACAGCTGGTCACCAAAGCCAGTTTGCCTGGAGGTCAGTTCCTCCCAGTGATACCAACAGCAATCAAGGGTTAACTACAACAAGACTGTGCAAACAGCCCACAAAGGGGTGCACCAAGAGTGTCCACCTCAGGTGACTGGGGAGGCTGAGCCACTGGGCCCTATAGGACACCTACCACACAAGGCCACTCTATCAACTCAAGGAGACTTAGCAGTTACCCAGTACATAGAAACAAACACAGGGAAGCAGCCAAATTGTGGAGACAAAGAAACAAGTCACAAATGAAAGAAATGGATGAAAGCAAACTACTGGATAGAGTTCAAAACCACAGTTATAAGGTTACTCAAGAATCTTCTAGATACCTCTGAGAAATTTAGTGAGACCCTCTAGGATATGAAAAAGGACCAATCAGAAATTAAGCATACACTGACTGAAATAAAGAATAATATACATGCCCTGGCAGGTTTGGCTCAGTGGATAGAGCATTGGCCTGCGGACTCAAGGGTTGCAGGTTCGATTCCGGTCAAGGGCATGTACCTTGGCTGCGGGCACATCCCCAGTGTGTGGTGTGCAGGAGGCAGCTGATTGATGCTTCTCTCTCATCAATGTTTCTGACTCTCTATCCCTCTCCCTTCCTCTCTGTAAGAAATCAATAAAATGTATTAAGAATAATATACAGAGATTCAACAGCAGACTAGAGGATCCCAAGAATCAAGTAAAAGATTTGAAATACAAAGAAGCAAAAAACACCCAACCGTAAAAGAAAAGAGAAAAAAGAATCCAAAAATATGAAGATAGTGTAAGGAACCTCTAGGACAACTTCAAGTGTACCAACATCCAAATTATGGAGGTGCCAGAAGAAGAGATAGAGCAAGATATTGAAAACCTATTTGAAGAAATAATGACAGAAAACTTCCCCTACCTGGTGAAAGAAATAGACCTACAGGTCCAGGAAGCGCAGAGAACCCCAAACAAGAGGAATCCAAAGAGGACCACACCAAGACACATCATAATTAAAATGCCAAGAGCAAAAGACAAAGAGAGAATCTTAAAAGCAGCAAGAGAAAAACAGTTAGTTACCTACAAGGGCGTACCCATACGATTGTCAGCTGATTTCTCAACAGAAACTATGCAGGCCAGAAGGGAGTGGCAAGAAATATATGAAGTGATGAATAGCAAGAACCTACAACCAAGATTACTCTACCCAGCAAAGCTATCATTCAGAATTGAAGGTCAGATAAAGAGCTTCACAGACAAGAAAAAGCTAAAGGAGTTCATCACTGCCAAACCAGTATTATATGAAATGCTGAAGGGTATTCTTCAAAAAAAGGAAAAAGAAGAAAAGGGTAAAGATAAAAAAATTATGAACAACAAAGTGACAACAAATACATATCTATCACTAAGTGAATTTAAAAGTCAAATGAATAAAAAACCTGATGAACAGAACAGACTGGTGAATGTAATAGAACCAGGGGCATGGAAAGGGAGCAGACTGACAATTCTAGAGGGGGAAGGGGCTGTGGGGGGTGCGGGAAGAGACTAGACAAAGAGCTTACACCTTGTCTCAGGGTGGAGGGGATTGAGTTTTGCTTTCATTAGGGGGCAGTGTGCACATTTGGACATAGAGCTCAATTTGTCAGCACAGAAGAGAAGCTGGGCTGAGGGCTGCCACTAGCAACCTCCTACTCAAACAGAGCCTCACTTCTTTAGAGAATAGCTGTTTGTCACAGCCCCATTTAGGTAAAAATGGAGAGGGGGCTATATGTATGTGTGTGTTTGTATGTGTATGTATATACATATGTGTGCATTCATGAACATACCTGTGTATTTATTCATCTGTGCATGAAATATCCCTGGAAGGATCCAGTAATATGTTCTCATTGGTTATCTACAGGGAAGAGAACTGAGTAGTCCAGAGATTGTATCAGGTAGAGACAGGATAGGCTGCTGTAAGAAGTGACCCCAGAATACAAGGCTTAAACAAGATAGCATTTCATTTCTCTCTCACATACCAGGGCTGGCATAATGGTGACGAAGTGTGAGGAACCCAGGCTCCTTCTGTTTTGTTGCTCAGCCATCCCTACAGTGTTGCCCTTCTCAGGATAGACAAGGATGGCTCCCACCCCTACCCCTGAAATTGCATTCCAGACAGTAAGAAGGGGGGAAATATGCACATCATTGCCTGTTAGATGCTGAGCAGGCTACTTCTGCACACCTACCATGGGCCAGCACTCAATCACTTGGCCACACCTAGGAAGTATCTTTCTTAGCTGAGTAATTATGAGCCCAGTTAAAATTAGGGGCTTAAAAAAAAAAAAAGATGGGGAGAATAGACATAAGGGAACAACCAGTAGAGGAATAGGGTGAAAGGGATATTTTCACTTCATAGATCTGTCTTATACCTTTTGAACCACATGAATTAAGAAAGAACATTGAAAGTCACAAATTGAGCACATATATTCACCTCTCTACTAGGCTATGGCCCATTAGAATAAAATATAAGGTATTTTTAAAAGAATTAAATCATATTAGTGCTAGAAAACAAGAGAAGTTGCCAGCAGATCAGAAAGTCTGAGAAAACACAGAAAACTAGAAAGGTAAACCATAGCTCGAAATGCCAGGACCAAGAACATCCCTTCTCAAAGTAATTCCAGAAAAACTCCAAACTCAGAGCCAAGAAAGAGAAGGGAAGAGTAGGCCACAGGGCAGTCATCAGGAGAGCTGAGCGAAGAACTGTATTCACAGTGGCTGGGCCAGTGAGGCTCCCACCTTTTCCCTCCCTCCGCCCCCTAACATACCCCCAACCCATAAGGAGCAACTTTGCCCAGGACCCAAACATTACTCTCCAAATAATGAGTGATCTATCCAGGAAGGGATCCTAATATGGATGTTGAAATGAAGAGAGAAGTGGAATAGAGGTTAAAATTGCTCTAGACATTTACGAGAAACATATAGGACAAAGGGAGGGGGGGGGGGTGGCTCTTCCCAAGAGGAAAGCATTATTTTTGCTCTAGTCCATTATTTAAGCCTCTCTGTACATCGGCAAGTGTGGGGATCCCCAGGCTGTAATCTAGAGGTGAGCCTGCTGACACATGGATCAACAGCCTACAGGAGCCTGTAGCCAGCCCGCCCCTTCAAGGGGTGGCTTCCCCGGAAAACAGGCTTTACCAGAGATGTAGACATATTAATGTCGTCCTTCATTATGAAAGTGGATGAATGGCCAAATATTAGAGGAAAACCAATAGCACGAAAGAGCTAAACAAAGATGAGTAATGGAAGGAGTCATCCTGGAAAAACAAGACATAATAGGGAATATTCAAGAAGAAAACTCTATGGAGAGATTTGAGAGAATGTTAAGCCTCTAAAAAAACAAGAGCTAGATGCCATTACAAAGGGAACCATCAGTGAACAAGAAATCATTTTTGGGAATTTAAAATGACTGTCAAAAAACTATTTTCGGCAAACAGAAGGAATTATAGAATAGCCAAGACTAAAAACCATACCAGTTATCTGTGAGTCAATAAAATCTCCTACAACACAGGAAAAGCACAAAGCAGTGAAAAATTAAAGTCCAGGAACAAAGAAAGATCCAAGAGGTCAACACACATTCATTGGGGAGTTTGAGAAAGAAAAGAGAGGGGGTGGGGATCACACATAATAGAAACACTTTCTGAGCTAGGAGAAAACACAAATCTTCAGATAAGCCCACCAGGTACCAGGCAGGATAAATAACAGTAAGATCCATGCCTAGACACCTGTAGAAATGTCAAAACCCCAGGAACAACGAGTCTTAAAAAGAAAAAAGAAAAAAACAGGTCAGCTACAAAGGAGTGAGAATGTGACTGAAATGACTTCCCAGCAGAAATACTTTTAAACTATGTCTTTAAAATCCCAACCATCTATTCTGGAATAGAAATTTGAGCCTAAATTATATTCCCGGCCAAACCATCCATCAGTAAGTGTTGGGGGAGGGATATTTTCAGCTGTGCAGAGAAAGCAGTGCACTCAAATTCACACATGTACTTGAGCAAAGCAAAAGGAATCTAAGAATGAGATTTCAAGGAACATGAGGTTAAAACAAATGAAAAGTTGTGATTGCTGGGAAAGTGAGGAAAATAAAAATGAAATTAAAAGACAGCTTTGAACCTTGACAATTGTGGGGTAGGGGTTAAGCACATGGAATTAGCTTTCTTTCTCTACTAGAGGCCTGATGCACGAAATTCCTGCAAGGGGCTTGGCCCCTGCCGCGGCAGCGGCTGTCTCTGCCTCGGTCCCTGAGGCTTCGTTCAGAAGGACGTCCGGTCTAGTTAGCATATTATGCTTTTATTATTATAGATAGATCTGACCACGTTTTGTTCTACAGTGATTGGTATTTACACAACCACGATATGGGAAATGCTATTTTTATTAGGTTTAAGTATTCAGAAGTTCACCTAGATGACTTGATTATAGTTCTGGAGCAGCATGTAGACATTATAAATTGTGAAAGTTGTGAAGGATGGAGACCACAGCTGTTTATGTGGAGGAATGAGCATGATGGAAAGAGGCACAGAGAAGCTGCAGAATAAACTGAATTATATGACCCCGTTTATATGTTATATGTCTATTTTATATGCATAGTAAAACAGCTGGAAAACTTACAATCACGTTTACTTTCTACACTTCCACATATTTTAAATTTTTACAAGCATAACTTTGACAATTAAAAAACTTTAACTAGAATACTAAAGATATATTTATTTTATTAGCTTGCGAGGGCACTTAGGGTTTTTGGTAAGGCCCTGAGCAACAAAGACTGTGTAAAATGAACTGCATTTTGTGAAACGCACAATCTAAAGCTAAACAGAAGCCTGCAGTTCTAAACAAAACAACACCCCCACCACCATCACCACAAAAAAAAAAAAAAAAAAGCTCAACACTGCCATCTACTGAGGATTTCTTGGAGAATCTGAGTTAGGAAGGCTTTTTGTTTTGTTTTATAAGTAACACTAGAGGTCTGGTGCACAGATTCATGGGGTCCCTCGGCCTGGCCTGCAGGGATCGGGCTGAAACCGGCTCGCCAACATCCCCTGAGGGGTCCTGGATTGTGAGAGCGCACAGGGCAGGCTGAGGGAACCCACCAGTGCACAATTGGGACTGTGGAGGGACTGCAGGAGGGCTCCAGGGTGTGTCTGGCCCATCTCACCCAGGCCCAATAGGCCAGATCCCAGCCACAAGCAAACCTACCAGTTGGAGCATATGCCCCCTGGTGGTCAGTGCGTATCACAGCTACTGGTCGAATGGTCAAACGGTCACTTAGGCTTTTATATATATACTAGTAGCCCTGCACACGAATCCGTGCACCAGTAGCTCACTGCTGCCCTCCTGTAGCTCTCTGCCTGCTGCACTGCCCCATCCTGTAGCTCTCCACCACCCGCTTGTAGCTCACTGCCCCACCCTCCTGCTGATTCATGATCCGGTCATTACGCGGTCGGTCGTTACATAACGACCATTTGCATATTACATCTTTATTATATAGGATAGATTGCCTTTTGACACTTGCACAAACTTGAAATCTGGCTTGTCTTCTACCAGCAGCAGGGATTACTAGCGACATATGTACAAAATCAGGATGGTATGGAGAGATACTTGGGAAAGTCTGGGCAACAGTTTAAGACATGGAGTTTGTTCACCTCAGCAAAGAACTGACCCAAGGATATGGCCTCATTTCTGACACAGATGAAGGGTACGGGACCAGTGAAGAGTAGGGATAGGGTACCAGAAAGAACCTTTAATAAGTCTTGCTTTCCAAAAATAACTTGTCCAGTGAAACAGTGAATGCATCCCTGGTCTCTGGAAATGGGAGAACAGGGAGAGCCTGTCCTGGAGCTACAGAAAGAATGCTGGTGTTCCTGAGCTCGATGACATGGCCAAGGCATTCAGCGCATGTTTTGGAATGACTCGAATATACCAAGGAGCCGGAGTCTAAGAGGAACCAAGCTGCATCTGATTAGCCATCTTGCCACACCCAACCTGTTAGCAGGCACTGGATTTGCATATCTCACTTACCCACCCTTAGGACACGTTCCCTAAAAACTGAGGCCCTGAAATCTAATAAACCAAACTCTTGTTCCTTTTTAAAGTAAAGGTTGAAAATATCAACATACCAATAAGATCAAAGCAACCTTCAACCCAACTTATGGGTTTAAAAAAGGAACACAAAACAAAACAAACAAGTAAAAAACGCCACCGTATTAGAATTACAAATGTAGTGGAACTGAAAAGACTTCCAAAATCATCTGGTTCACTAAGCTCAGACACTGGGCTGCTGTAAATAAGAATTCTCAGTGTGGTTGTGTTTGTTTTTTGTTTGTTTGTTTTTGGAAGGCTAGTACAAAAACTAGGAAGAGGGGGATATGTACAGGATGTTATCTAGTCAATGCTCAATAAATATATATTGAGAATGTAAAAATGTTCTTTCACATTAATTTCAATCGAGCTCCAAACTTCCACTTTATTAAAAGTTGCTCTCTAAGGAGAGCCCATTGTTTTAAAGAAAACGACATAAAGTATGAGAAAAGTACAGACTAATAAGACAATAGAAGTAGAGCCCTTGCTGGTTTGGCTCTGTGGATACAGCATTGGCCAGTGGACTGAAGGGCCCCAGGTTCGATTCCGGTCAAGGGCACGTTCCTCAGTTGCAGGCCAGATCCCTGGCCCTGGTCGGGGCATGTATGGGAGGCAACCAATCGATGTGTCTCTCACATCGATGTTTCTCTCCGTCTCTCCCCTTCCCTTCTACTCTAACAACCAATGAAAAAATATCCTCGAGAGAGGATTGATTAACCAAAAAAAGAAAAAGAAAAAGAAAAAGAGGGAAGCCAGGCCCTGCACTTGGAGAGCCCCAGCGTGAAAGACTTGCTCCTTTAAAGTGAACATCCAGCTCCACAGCTGCGCTCAGATCGATTCATGCTCACTTGGGATTCCTTTAGCAGGATGACCGTTCGTTCAGACTCTCCTTGCTCTGATCCAAACCCTGGGCTAGGCAATAGGTTCCCAGAAATGAGTGACTCTTGGAGTCTTCATTTCCAGCTGCAGAGGCAGGCCTCAGAACCATTCAAGGACACAGAATTTGCATAAGGGCTTAACGGGAAGCATGTATACAGTATGACATGGCTTTACAGAGCTACACAGAGAAGATTCCACTAAGATGAGGCACTGTGCTCCTTGACAGGGCACCCCAGACATCCCTGGGTCCCTGGAAGACAAAGGCCCCAGCCTTTGTAACATCAAGTTTTCTACTCATTTCTCAGAATAGCCCCATTTTGTAAATCCTTGATTAGGAAGCTAAAAAAGTGCAGTTGCCAGATATGTCTAGCAGGCCATATATGTAAAAACACCTTTTCCAAATCAGGAAAGACCAGAGGCAGAAGAGGCCTATATAAAGCTAGTCAAGCTGTTTTTCTGAATCTATAATGTTTTAAAGAAAATGTCAGTTTTTCCAATGAAAGCTCTACAGAGGTGTCTTATTATGAAGAAAGAAAAAAACCCCTAAGTCCAGTCTTTGAGTTGAAGTGACTAGTCTCTGCTTTGAGGGCAATCTAACCTGCAACCCCTATGTCCCAGCCAGTCAGGGGTTTGAGCACATCTCCTCCAGCAGTTCTTTAAGAATCAAAATAATAATATGGCTCTAACACAAACTTAGCAACTTGCCAAGTCAGAAGCAAAGCAGTTCCCCTGCAGACAGGTCCCATCCTGACCACTGGCAGCTCAAAAGCCCCCAGCAGGTGGGAAGAAGCCAGCACAGAGATGCACCCTGGGCAGGTGAGCACTTCTCTAACATGTTTCGATATTGTAATTTGTTCTGAGTAGGAATCCAAAGATTCTAGTCTCTAACTTCAGCAACTACATTTCATAACAGCATGGCTCACTCGGACAGACACACTTTATTTTAAACTAGAGGCCCGGTGCATGAAATCCGTGCACGGGTAGGGTCGCTAGGCCTGGCAGGTGATCAAGGCTGATCGGGGCCTCCCTCCCCTGGCTGCTGGATGCTGGCCGGGGCCTTCCTTCATTCTGTGCCGCCCCTTGGTGGTCAGCGCACATCATAGCAAGCGATCAGTCTCCTGGTCAACCTCTAGTGGGCACAATTTGCATATTAGACTGTTATATATATATAGATAGATAGATACGGGACGCCACTGGTACTTGGGGGAAAAGTAATTTATTTGCATTGTTTCCATTGTTCTACTGTAGTGTTAGGACTTGACATTAAGTATCACTCTTCTACTTCCTATTTACAGTTCATTCAGAATATTACTACAAATACAATATACATACTTTAAAAACTTATGAGGAACTGCAGTTTTTGTTTTTCTCTCCTCTTTACAGGTTTCTCAAAATCATTCAACTTAAAGGAAAATTTATATGGACATTTTCTGTACACATCTGAAAGAGCAGAGATTACATGATAAAAGCCAAAAGGATTTTCACAAATACAATAAAATACAGAAAACAGAAAGTAAGAAGATGTTATTTGGGGTACAAATATAAACAATACAGTACCATTTGAGTAATGTAACAACATAATACTCACACTTTATAGAAATAAAACTGCAAACCTGGAGAATGCTTTGACAAATATTTAAACATATATACAATGAGGTAAATGTACCTTGGTCTCTTGAGAGGTAATTTAAGTTTAAAGCAATTGACATTTTGAAGCATCTCCTTGACATATAAAGAAATAGCAAACACCCCATTCCATTGGCACAATGTGAAAAAGGGATATCAAAACACAGTTCATCATATTCATTCACAAATCTAGTTAAAAAAATAAAAATAAATTCAATGAAGTTCTTTTTAAGCTTTAAGAAACAGGTTGAATGTTATTAACCACATTTTTAAAATTTACAATTAAAAATAAGATTGCATAATGGGATGGAAAACTTTGAATGTACTGACAATCCTCAACATCCTAGAAGTCCAGCATTCCTAGACAGAGGACCATGGCTAACCCAGTGTTCCGAAACAGACATAAGAAGCTTTACTACATGTCCAGAGCTATCCCTAAGATCTCAAAAATATGTGAATTGGCATTTTTCGCCAAGTTGTAACAGAATCATAATTTGGAATCTCTATTATCTAGAGCCAAAACACCGCCACAATCAAGAAACAAAAAACAGGTGACTTACAATTGCTCTTTCAGTGTGAGGATAAAAATTAACTCTTGATGTGACATGTCCAATGGGATACTGATTTTGTTATGCATTTTAATTAGCACTTTGCCATCATGTTTTACAGAATATTCTATGTGACAGTTCTCAGATGTAGAGAAAAGTAAAAGGTAACTCATGCATAAGCTGCAAAGTGGCCAAGTGACCAGTTACATTTTGTCGTAAGAACTGAAATTTGGAATTCTTGATGGCATGGCACTCTATACCAACTCAAGGCACTTCTTGAGCACTATTATTACAGCAGAATTATAGGCTCAGCTCTTTGGGCTTCACCCTGTCCTATAGGGAATACAACTGGCCACAGCTTCTGGCATATATCCCACTGCCATAGCTGCCACTCGTTGGCCAAGGCTGAAGTCAAAGTAGGGCAGCCAGCAGGACCATCATCTGCCCGATCTCCAAACTTGGAGACCCTTCTCAGTAACATCCAATACTCAAGGAAATGAAAAATGAAAGTATGTCCCACAACTTCCATCAACCATTTTAGATATCACGATAGATATCAAAGTCAGCTATTTAGTGGAAAGGCTGCTGGGGAAGGGGTAGGGGAAGGTTGGCAAGGTTATGGTCTCTGAGTCAGGGATCAGCAGGAAGGCAGGTTGAGAGAAACAGAGCTGAAGTTATAAAAGGAAGGACCATGCGTGTCTGTGCCCTCGTGGGCCATACCTCCCCATCCTCATTCCTCCAGGGTACTGACAAAATGGATGTGGACAGGTAATTTGCCTGAAGGTGTATATTAGCCAAGTTGAATCTTAGAAGGTGAGCATCTGAAGACAGGCAATATAAACAAAGGCTTAAGTTTCTAAACGACAAAATTAATACTCTAGTCAAACTTAACTGCAGATGATCTGTTTCATCTTTTAAATTACTTTCATTTTCAATATTAGCCAACTGAGGTTTATCAAACTGTCATTAGCCAAACAAGAAACTAGCTTCAATATGTAAATAAAATTTAGAACTAAATTTCAACTTTAAAAAAATTCCCTGACTCATCAAAAATACATTTTATCGACTTAAGAAAAGTATAATTGTAACTCAATCTTTGATTTCATAAACAATATAATCAACAAAAATCGATTACCTTGTATG
Source organism: Myotis daubentonii (assembly GCF_963259705.1). Classification (NCBI taxonomy): domain Eukaryota; kingdom Metazoa; phylum Chordata; class Mammalia; order Chiroptera; family Vespertilionidae; genus Myotis; species Myotis daubentonii. The sequence continues at coordinate 56,266,166 of NC_081850.1, read as the reverse complement.
AAAGTGAGCAATCATATGTCACAACTTTAAATCAGACAAGAACTTTTGGTAGGTTCTTAAAATTATATAAAAATAGTTTGTGATAAAATACATTGGTCCCCTGGATTTCATAAAGCAGATCTGGTAGGTTTAGAAATGGCAGGGGGGAAAAAAAGAGTGCCTAATCACAGAGCTAGAGATTATTAAACAGGAAATATAACACAATTATAAAAACAAACCTGTCAAACTCATATATCTGCTTTAATGAAATTACGGAAACTACAAAAATAACTCAAATTTGGAGTCAAAATATTAACTTCTAAGCACATTTCCCCATGACATTTTTAAACACATGAAATTTAAACACATGACCCTAAATTCCTGTGTAATGTCTTTTTTTCTAAAATTACTTTGGTTTTAAGACCAAATAGTCTTTCAAACTTAGTCTATGTATAAGAGATAAGACATTATCAGAATGCAGTTCAGTCAGCGTCAATGGCCACTCCCTCTTACTGACCTGAATACTATAAGGTTATTCTAACCCTTTCACTGGGAAATCGACAGCACTATGAAGTCAGTGTCTGCCTCGCAGCTAAATAGTTTGCCCTCAGAATAAGATCACAGTGATAAAGAAAACGTTGAAAACTGTAAAAGCTCTGCAAAGACTTTCAGCACTGGAAGTAAAACCAGTTGTTATAAGCTTGTTTCAACTTAATGTGAGAAGACCATGACCAGTTTATTTTAAACATTCAATTTGACCAAAAACGTTTGTAAATGGAGAACCTATACTCAGAATACGCTTTAGCTACCACTCTCCCAAATACCACGTCTGCTGAATTTATTACAGAGCCATGTAAATTAAGCAGTTAAAATATCTGCACACAGAAGGAAAGACTGAATTAAAAGCTGCCTTCCTCAAAATGTAGTGACACCTCAAAACCACACTAACTCTAACCTCAGTTACAGACAGAAAACCCACCAGTGACTCCTACGTAACAAATGTGACTCTCTCGCACACCTGTTATCTACTCAATTAACTACCTTTACCTTCCTAGAAAAAGGCCTATCATTTAACATTAACCATATTCTAACTTTAAACATAATTCATTTCTTAAAAAAATAACACTGTCTTTTATCACATAAAGAACAAAATGGCTTACAGAATGCCACACAACTTTCCACAAGCAGCTAGACAAATTTTCCTTTTTAGAAAAATTAGTCTGTATGCTACCAATTTTAAATTAAAGTACTATAAGCATCTAGAGTGCCACTTGATATTTTTTAAAGTATACTTAGACGACACAACTAAAATGCAAAACCCTGATGAGAGACTATCCAACATGACCATGATAACAATTTACCAATTAATGCCACTTCATTAGTGGTTTAAGCACATTCTGGTAGGAGAAAGGCATTTTCAAACTGGAATACTAAATGACATCACAAAAACTCTCCAAAAAAAAAGCAAAAGAGAAAATGTCTGGTTTACCCAGATAAACTATCTGAATTGAAACACTACAGGTTTTAACACGCACAGACTTTAAGCAATTCCACTCATTTCCATTACAAAGACATAGAAGTGGCACTTACTGGTATAGTACAATCCCATTTGAAGGCATGTAATATTCTGAATATGTGAAAGAACGATAATAGTATACAAAATAAAATTGCATAAATTATGTTCTTCACTACTATATGAGGTCATTTTTAGACTCAAGCTAAGAGTTTTTTAAGTGTTAGTTTTAAGATCCTGAAATTTACAGAACAGTACATTCAACGTCTGAATCAAAGAAACTTTTTAGTGGTTCAGAATCCTCTGAGAATGTACTAACCAGGAGTAAATTACTTGCTTTAAAAATAAGAAATGCTTCGGATAACTCAGCAGTCCAGCTCCTTTACCCTTAACGATGATCTTCAGCGCAGCAGAGTTACCTAACGTTAAGACCAGCAATTTTAGCTTTAAAAAACAAAAAGTTTTGTATTAATAAAAAATAAAGGTAGACTATACAACACTTTGTAACTGTCCTGGGAAAGAAGAGTTCATAGTGCACAGAAAGGACCCACATGGCTGATTCCTGGGCCCAAAGAAACCCTGGGAAGTTTTAAATTGACCTATTACACTGTTGCAAAAGGAGCAATATCCTTCTGTTCCCTCTCAGTGAGGTAGAACAAGTGACCTCCCAAATTAGAGCCCAGGAGCAGATCTGAAGAAAAGGAGAGTTCAGGCAAAGCCGCAGAGTTACATTTTGATGCCTTCCTGTTGACTGAGTTGTGACAAAGTTTTCTTAATCCGCAAAGCTGTAAGCCTCGCTGCTCCATTGGCATACCAACATTCTCTCATAATTTTAGCCATTACTCTCAAGGCCTACAAGAAAATACAAGAAAAAGAATTAATGCATGCACTCTATCAATCCATCTAGATAAGAGTATAATTTATCTGCGAGTTTTCCTTCTAAAAGACATTTCTTAATGTACAATTTTTTTGTTTGAGCATTTGTAATACCATGTGAACAGAAATAACCTAAATTCCCATCGACGAGGTACTGATGCTAGCAGCTGGAAAGGAGACACAGAGCGACTCATTCACCTGAAAAAGCTGAATCCTAAATCAGAGCTATGTAAGGCAAAGAAGGAACTTGACTCACACTAATTTAGAGTGAAATTCAGGCGAAAAATAGAAGCATTAGCTAAAAGAGCTGGAACCCCAGATACCTGCCCTTCCCCCTTCCCTACCCCAGTAATAGACTAGAGGTTTGTATCTGAGAGGGTAAAATAGAAATTTCTGACTTGGGGAACATAGATGAGAAAGTTCCATACTGATATCACACTAAATGCTAAGACCATAGGCTTTCTCCCCAAAACACAGGCAGCAACATGTACATGCTACTCCAGGCAAGAGCCTGGAAAAGTCTTCCCTGGAGCATGTGAGCAGCCCTTAGAGGAGAGACCTGAAGGGACTGAGATCAGTGGCCCCTGTCAGAACACTTAAAGATTACAGTCAAAAAGCTCCCTCCATTCCTGTGCACAGAGCTTCCTATAAGCATTCAGTGCCCTGTTTTTAAACAGAGCATGAGTTTCATCAAACATTTGAGAGAAGTCTATAAAATGTAGAAGCTGACACAAACAGAAAAAAGCAGCTTGGAGAAAACAGAAGCTGTACAAAGAGAAAAAAACAACAACAATCTATCATTAACATCCTCAAAGAGATCCAAAAAATATGGTATTGGGCATTTCATTGATAGGTTTTTGTTTCTGAGGTCTAACATTCATAATCAGAGTTGAAAAAAGAAAAGAGAGGGAAATGAAAGAGAAAATCAAAGAAATATTTCAGAAACATTTCCTAGAAGTGAACATTTGTTTCTAGATTAAAAAGGACCAAGTGCCCATCACAGACATATATTCATTCAACAAATATTTACTGAGTGCCTACCACATACCAGATTCTGTCCTAGGTACTGGGGATATGGCAGTGGACAAACACAAAATCCCTGCCTTCATAAACCTTACATTCTAGAGGTTTAAAGCATAACATTAACAAGTAAGCAAAACACATGGACTGTCTGCGGTAAGTGCTAAGGAGAAACATCATTTAGGGAAGAAGATAAAATATGCTAGATGAGGAGGATGCTTTGTTGTTGTTAATCCTCACCTGGGGATATTTTTCCCACTGATTTTTAGAGAGTAGAAGAGGGGAGGGGGAAGGGGGGAGAGGAAGAGAGAGAGAGAGAGAGAGAGAGAGAGAGAGAGAGAGAGAGAGAGAGAGAGAGAGAGAGAGAGAGAGAGAGAGAGAGGCATTGATGTGAAAGGGACAGATGGATTAGTTGCCTCCCACATGCGCCCAGACTGGGGCTGGGGATGAAACCTACAACCCAGGTACATGCCCTTGACCAGAAATCAAACCTGCGAGTGGGCAGACGCTGTAACCACTGAGCCACGCCAGCCAGGTCAAGAGGGATGCTATTTTAAACAGATGGAGAAGTAACATCTCATTGACAAGGTAACACTTAAGCAGAGACCTAAAGGAGGGGAGGAATGAGCAAACCAAGAAACAGGAAAACATGTGATCCAGGAAGGAGAATTCACGACAAAACAGGCAAAGAGAATCCCAGGACCAAAGGTGAGGGATATCCCAAGATGAAAGCTGTACAGCTGGGTTAGAGAGCAACCAGTCCAGACTGGAAAACATCAGAAGGTTCTGAAAGGCACTTCTTTAGTCAGTTTCATCTATTTTTTTGAATATGTTTCAACTATTGAGAGGAGATTTATAAAACCCTAGGAAAGTGAAAAACTGAATTAGTGATAAGTACATAAAAAACTAACTAAATGGAGAAAAAACAAGCTGAATGGCATTAATTCAGCATGATGTGGTAGTCCCTGCAAGTTCAGGAATGCTCTTAAACTTTTCTTCATGGTTAAAAAGCCACCTATCTGCTCAGGAAGAATCTGTTCGAATTATAGAGTAAATACAAAAATACTCAAATCTGTACTGCAGTATTAAGATCAAATTTTTCAGAGGCAAAATCTAGCCCAATTTCATTTGTTAAGCATGCCGATTCTTTGCACACATAAGATGTATCTGAGTCTAAGTACATGGTTTTGTTGGAGATAGCTAAGGAGAGCTCTTGATGTCAAAGGTTCTACTGAGTCCTACATTATTTTGAGATGTAAAATCAACTACTTAGTGGTCAGCTTTTAATTCCTCCTAAAGTACAAAGCTTCAAATCTGGAGGGAAATGTTCTGCCTCACCAGATTATGATTAGTAACAGGCAACAATTAAAGATGGATTCCATAAAATTTGTCTGAAAAGTTCTTTAAATTTACAACTACAAAGAGATTTCTAAAACTTTTTGTAAGAGCTAGGGTTGAGAAGCTCAGACACTGTGGGGGGAGCTTTTTCCCCAAATTCCTGGTGAGTGATCATACGGGCAATGAAGAGAATAAGATATAAAACCATCTGAACCACCTTCATAATCATCTTATCCAAGTTCTTCATTTTACAAAAAGTCATGCTAAGGTTAGAGAACTGAAGGCATTTGCCCAGCGTAGCTCTGGAATGGTACCCAGGCGTGACCTACAATACTGGTCTCCCGATTCCTGTCAGCACACTTCCCACTATTCTGGACTGCCCTGACTGAAGGGAAGTATTCATTCAAAATGCAGGGGCTTTGGTTATCGGCAGGTCCGAATAAACACTGTTCTCATGGCCAGTGCAACTACACCATGGCCCTTTCAATGTGCTTATAAACTAACATGAAAAACAAATTATTCTGTTTTACTCAGTTTAACTGCTATGAAAAAGAAAAAGAGAATCTGTGTCTGTTTTCTTTAAAGAAAAGTAGCAAATTTGCAGTTACTAAACAGAATTAGTTTAGAAAACTGCATAGTGTCTAAAAGAAATACTCACTTCACAGCTCTGCCATCTGTTTGGAATATTTGGCCTCAACTTCTGTTCACAAACAACTTTTCTCATTTCTTCAACTGATGGATCAGAAGGTACAAGATCATAATAAGGCAGCTGGTAATCTTCATGAATTCCTATATTGGTAAAAGAAAGAAAAAAATGGATTTTAAAGAGTTTACTCAGATAATGCCAGGCCATTCTTTGACCAGGCAGGAAAGGAAGTCCTGAGCATGCTATCACAGGGTCCCATTACTAAACTAGGTGAGTGAACAGGGTTCACAGCTTGCTCTGTCTCATCCACATCTCTACCAACAACCCACCTCCCAACCTGATTGGGCTCACACCTTGAAACTACATATTACTGTGGGATCATAAAGGCTATTTGAATGATGATGAATTATGAGCTGTGGGGACTAGATTGACAGTTTCCTCTAGAACTCTTAAGAGTTTTAATGAGTTTTTCTTCCATGAGTGCATGGCCTCTCACTTGGCATGGGGATAGACCCTCTATCACTGAGATGGGAATCCTACAAGACAAGCCTGAGGTGCAAATCCCTTCCTCTCCTTGCATCTGTCAATGACCTGTTCTCTCTGCTACAATGCAGAGACACACTCTGCCCCTCACTGCCTCAAAAACCTGAGACCTTAGTCCAGTGATATTGAACCTATGACACACGTGTCAGAGGTGACACGCGAACTCATTTTTTTGGTTGATTTTTCTTCGTTAAATGGCATTTAAGTATATAAAATAAATATCAAAAATATAAAACTTTGTTTTACTATGGTTGCAAATATCAAAAAATTTCTATATGTGACACGGCACCAGAGTTGAGTTAGGGTTTTTCAAAATGCTGACACGCCGAGCTCAAAAGGTTCGCCATCACCTAGTCTCAGCCAAGTGTGGGCTCCCAGATAAGAGCCTTTCTCAAGGAAACATCAAAAGTGCTCTATCTAAAACTAAATTTAAAAGTTAAAACAGATCTGGTCAGCATGGCTCAGTGGCTAGAGCATTAGCCCACACACCAAAGGGTCTTGGGTTCAATTCCTGGTCAAAGGGATGTACCTGGGTTGCAGCTTTGATCCCCGACCCCGGTCAGGGCGCATGTGGGAGGCAACCAATCAATGTTTCTCTCTCTCTTGATCTCTCTCTCTCTGTCTCTCTCTACCCTTCTGCCCCCTCTCTTAAACACACACACACACACACACACACACACACAAAGGAAAAAATATCCTCACTCCTTGAGGATAAAAAAAAAAAAGTTAAAGCAAACTTACGTCAAAAAGCAACGTAATGGCGGTGTAATTGTACTGTACTCTGTATACCTAATTTCCAAGTTGGGAAAAATAACCACCATCTCAGGGGGGAAAATCAGTTTGACTCAGGTACATGCTAGACAGTTTCCTGGGTGGCCACCAAAGCAGTCATCCATTCAACAAAACTCTATTTCAAGAAAATAAAGGGTTAGAGTCTGATGCCTTCCAAGATTCAAGAGGAAACAGAAAAGGAATACATTAGGATAAAGCTGTGCATTAGGTAAAGCATGTCACGTTGTGTTCCTCCCATTACAGGTTTTGGCTCCTTTATTTTCTTGGCACTCTCCTGATCACCTGGTGAGCATAATTTTGGACTGTTGATGTGTTTAATTTCATTCAATAAAAGAGAAAGCAATTCTTAAACAACTTCTGTTGAGACAAACTGTTGAGGAAAGGGGAAGAAATTTACCACCAATGGAACATCTTCGAGCTATTTCCCAGAATACTAAGCCCATTGCATAGATGTCAGCACGCTTGAAGGATTCAAAGTGTTTCATATTTATGGAATCATCTAGAACTTCAGGGGCCATGTACCTAAAAAAGAAATCAGTATTTTATTTTATTGAATGGTGGCCATATTATTTTTGAACTGTTTAATAAATTTTCTTTTACCCCTGAGAATTAAAAAAGAAAAAATATATATATTAAGACTTTCTCCCTCTTTCAGCATGGTACTGCTGGGTTTTTTAAATGACCCAGCCTTATAAATATTTTCCCAAAGTACATAAAGTACAAAGTAAAAAATCATTCCATTACTATCACACAGTGTTAACATTTGATGAATATGCTTTCAGACATCTCTCTATTCATACAAATACAGTATTACATAACTGAGATCATATTAGACTCAAGAAAAGTATTATATAACCATACTGGCTTCCAAATTAATGATGTCAATTAAACCCTAATTGCTACCTGCCTTATAATCTTAGTTTTCAATGAAAGCCACAGGAAACAACTGTGACTGTTAACAAATGTCCTGATGCACACCACCTACTTTGTCATGCACTTTGCAGGAACTATATATTTTAATCTAGAAGTCTCCTCATTAAAATCGGGTGGACAATAGGGCAGGGACATATCCCAGGGAAGAAAATAGTAGATTAAAACGAATGCTAATTTTCCTATTGATGCCACAGTGTGGAGGTTTCAAAAGCCCTATCAAGGCTTACAGATCAGGACCTACAAAGACCTGTGGCAACCACTGTATTGCAACCAGAGTTTAGAATTCTGAGAGTCCCTACTGAATCCAGAAGTCATAAATACAACTTAGATAGAATAAAGCTTGGCTCACTTCAAGGCCAAGGTGGTAGTTTGAAGATATGTTGTGATATAGAGCAAGCTTATGTTCACAGGTTCAAATCTCAGCTCTTCAGCTTACCATCCATTTAAGAGGTTGGCCACATTACATAACCTCTATGAGGTATATTCCTCATCTGTGACTTGAGAATGACACCTACCTAGTTAGATTATTTTGAGGACAAATATTTACTGAGTATCTACTATGTATGAGGCACTGTGATGGACACTGAGAATACAGATTGCTGCCAAGTGGCCTACAACCCAATGGAATATACAGACAAATAAATAATTACACCATAATGTGTTAATAAGTGCCTTAACGGTCCAATTTCAGCATGCTATGAGAGCTGTTGGCAAGAACACCTAACAGTCCAGAAAAGGCTTCCTATGAGAAAGAAAGGGTGAATACAAGTTAGGGAAACAGTAGGGGAAAGTGGACTCTAGGTACAACACATGCAAAAGTTTTAAGGAAGAAAGGCAGGCATATTTTCAGGAACTGAAAACAGTTGGGATAGTTACAGTACAGCATTTGAGGAGGGCATCAAACGAGATAATATATTTAAAAATTTCATTAAAATGATTGGCACACAGTAGGTACCCTATAAACATTAGCTCCTATTGCTATTATAATTAACATCACTAATGAAAATATTTTCTGGAGGGACCATCTTTCATCAGCAGGCTTCTTTTTAAGTCAGGCAACCTTGGTTTCAGAGCAGACAAAACCATAAGATCTTCTACCTGTGGCCAATCTAATAAAGGTTGAGTTTCAGAGAAAATATGTATATGCAGATGAGAAGGAAAAGAACTTGCTTTTAGAACATATTAAAGACTATTTATTCACAAGTATACCGTTTTGTTCCCACTCTGTGGTTTGGAGCAATATCAATTGTATCTGTGGCTGAATCATGCCTTACTGCCAGTCCCAAGTCTGCAATACAACAAGTTCCGTTCTTCTTTACCAAGATATTTTTTGATTTCAAATCTCTGTGAGCGATGGCTGGTTTTCCTAAAGAAAAAGAAATGAAAGATAATTGCTTAAAAGGTAGTACCAATCACAATTTTTACCTGGGTCATTACTTAACAACCTCAAGTGAAACAGGTAGCAAGTGGATAATCACTAGAGCATAGAGATTTGTTGGTGTCTGATAGCCTACATAGCACAAAAATCATAGCAAAAACATTTAATAACTAAAAACATAATATTTAATTTTTCAACTGTCAAAGGGTCTCATGCAGTCTTATCTCAAAGTCAAATATAATTTTGTTAGATGGACGATAACATTTATATAGCATGTTGACATTTATAAAGCATTTCCACTTTCACTTGATACTACACATAAAAAATACATCTCTTAGACTTGAATTCTGAAGTCAATATCCTCAAAAATCACAAGTAGGAAACTGAATGCTATTTTTTAGAACTCACAAAAGTATCAGTATTGTTATAATGACTACAGCATCTTTAAACAAATTCCTGGATTCCTGACTCCATGTGAGATTTTCAACAGAAATATAACATCTCCAATTACACTGACTTCCTACAAAAATGTTCTGAGCAGACACTAGATCCATGGGAATTGAAAGTAAAAACAGGATTGCTTCAAGTTACCTTGGGTACCAACAATCTCCATATGAAGATGGGCAAGTCCACTTGCTGTGGACAGAGCGAGTTTTATCATTCCTTCCACAGTAACTGTGTATCTGTTCAAATAATCGAAAAGGGATCCATGCTCATGATAATCTGACACCAACCAGAGCTGAGTCCATGTACCATTGTCTGCAAAGTATAATAACAATATTTCAGACAGCCTGTAGAACATTTACAATTTATTTGTTCAAAAGTTATCACTTTACTCTATCCCAAATCCCACTACAATATGATTGAAACTTAAATTTGTAAATATTTCCTTCATATTTTCCTGCATTTTCATTTTGTCTTATACTTTTACATATGCATCCTTTAGGTCCTCAGAGTAAGCCTCATTTCCTGAGATAAGGCTGGATGACTAATCCCATTTAAGAGACAAGGAATCAGTGAAGGGCTGAGGAGGGGGAGAAAGCGGGATGGGGGGGGCTAATGGGGGGGGGGGACAGGAGACAATCTCTAATGCTTTCAACAATAAAGATAAATTTAAAAAAAGAGAGAAAGACAAGAAATCACAGTTCAAAGATGTGCTCTTGAGTCTACAGAGACAGTGGTAAAGTGGGAACTCTTTAGTGCCTAGAAAAATGACCTGGTTCAGGTTAGGTGCTCAGTGATTGTTTCTGGGAGGAGGGAAACAATGAAGGGAAGCAGGAAAATGAGAAGTATCAGGACCCTAGTATGGCCACAGTGTGGAATGGAGCAGTATGGAACAAAACTCAAAGTGAGGTGAAATGAAGAAATGCAAGCTTTAATGAGAGGCTCTGAATATAGTTAACAAAGAAGCCACATGAGATGATTATGACTCTAAGACTTCATAAAAGTGTATCACTGACACACGGAAAAACTGAGCCAGAACTGAAATGTCAGGAGAAGACAAAGTTGGGACTGAACCCAGTTTTACACACACAAGGTGATTTTAAACCTCAAGAACTAGGAATGTATGTACCAAAAGTTCACTTGTAAGCTGATGCATGAATTTGCAATGTGTTTTCCCATGGGAATCAAGGTAAAGGTTTTGGATAGGCTGGTCCACAAAAGCCTATTTAACCTACAAGTAGCTAGAAATATATGAAAAACCACATTTCATGAAATTGTGAGAAAAAGTATTACAATAGTACGAAGCAGCACAATTCAGTAAACGATACACACCTGAGTCATTGTGACCTGAGTTCAAATCCAGGAGCTGTTATTGACTAAGTGACTTCAGACAAGTTTCCTAACCAGTGAGCAGAATACCTTATTTTGTAAGACCATTAAGAAGATTTGAAAAATAGAATAACAGATTTTTAAAATGCATTTAGTACATTAAAGCACTTAGTTCCATAGCATGGAACATGAGAATTTAAAATGTGCTGTTTCTTTCCTCATTAGTTATAAAACAAAAGACAAAATCCAAATTGACATAAAACAACTTCTATATTTTGAAGGCTGTTATCTGAAGGAAAGCAACTCTGATTAAAAGAGATCAAAAAAGATGTTTTCAGCCGAAACCGGTTTGGCTCAGTGGATAGAGCGTCAGCCTGTGGACTGAAGGGTCCCAGGTTCGATTCCGGTCGAGGGCATGTACCTGGGTTGCGGGCATATCCCCTGTAGGAGATGTGCAGGAGGCAGCTGATCGATGTTTCTCGCTCATCGATGTTTCTAACTCTCTATCTCTCTCCCTTCCTCTCTGTAAAAAATCAATAAAATATATTTTTTTTAAAAAAAAGATGTTTTCAGAAGATTCTGGAGGGGATTTTTCAGTACTTTCAAAAGGATTTGGAGATTCGTGATACTAGTTCTTTACAAACTTGTTCTTCATAAATTGATTGTGTTCAAACTGTACCTTGTCTCTTCCTTGACACAGATATATCACTACTTTATCTGCCTGCTTATTATCCATGACTGAATTATGAAATACAAGAAATAAATAGGAACACAGGCAGACGGAAGATAGATTTTTCTGAGGTAATTGACAAGAAAAGCAGAAGGAAAAAAAGATATGTAAGAGGCTATGCATATATAAGACGTTATCTGGGTAGATTTAACTAAACCAGGAGAATGAAGATAAGGGAGAAGGGAACTGGGGTAGAGGGGCAAGGGAAGAGCCAGCAAGGTCAGTTAGTTCCCATGGTGACCACCAGATGACAGCACCAGCTTGGTTACTGCTTGAGCAAATGCAAAGAGAAAGCTCAGCCCACAGCAGCAGGAGCATTTTGTGCCAGTTTTCGACTTGGAACATGCCTAACAGAAAATATTTTCAGGAAACCAATAAAATATAATCAGATTCAATCTCTAATTCTAACTACCAGTTTTCAAATAATACAAGGAGCAAGTTCAGAGACAGTATAGGAATTCAATTAGTAAAATCCAGACTGATAAGCCCTACAGGACAAACAATTTAGTTTCTTCAACAAATAAACTGCAAGAAGAAAAAACAAAAGATGGCGAAGGAACCTAGAGATTTTAAGGGGCTTAAGATTAAAACCAACCAAATGCAATGTGTGGACTTTGTATCCTAAAATGAATAACCAATTGTTTAAAAAAAAATAATAATAAGAGACAGCTGCAGAAATTTAAAACTGACTAGATATTTGATATTTTTTAAAGTGACAATAGTAGTGTGATTATGTTTCATTAAAAGTTCTTTATAATCTAAAGATACAAATGACAATGTTTATGGATGAAAAGATATGTTATCTGGAATTGGCTTCAAATAATTTAGTTAGGGGGCAGTGTAGGTGAAATCAGAGATCAAATATGATTGGCAGTGAACTAATAATTATTAAAGGTGAGTGATGGAAGTTCATTATACTATTCTTTTTTATATAATGGAAATTTTCTCGAAATAAAAGTTAAAAAAATAAACAAGTAATAAATGCTTGTTGTATATAAATTTGAAAATACAGAAGCAGAATCAAATCATCCATAATTACCAACTGAGTTTAAACACTGTTAACAGTTTGAAGCAATAAACGTTGTTGAAAAAAATGGGGAGAGAAGGAAAAAGATAACTATGGTTCTGGCCAATCTCAAAAAGATGATGATAGCATTTTTTAAAAAATAGGAAAGCTGGAAAGCATTTGATTAGGTTAGGAATAATGAGAGTTGAGTTGTAATATACGTCTCTGACAAAAGCTATAAGAGTAGAAATTGTAGACAAAAGATAGTAAGTGCAGCCCAAAAAGTAGTTCAAGTACAGTCTGAAGTCACTGCTCACAGTCACCACTCATTCTGACTCTCCCCTGAAAGGGCTTCCTTGCTTCCTCAGCATCTGATCTGACCCTGGACCTTAAGCACCTAAGCCACAAGCAAGGAAGTGTCAATGTGGTTTTGGAGAAAACATGTATCTACTTAATAATCTATTTAAGCCCCAGGGAACTTAAAACAGACTATACTGAGAACTTTTTTTTTACTCTCCTTATAAATAAAGTTATTAGTGTATATCAGAATGCTCTTAAGGTGAAGAGGTTAAATGGAAACAGATATCTGGGCTCTATCCTACCTCAAAATGTTGAGCAAGCCGAGTTTATAAGTTTTTCTGTATTATGACTTCACTCAATAACTAACTGTCCAGAAGCAAAATAACAAAGCACATGGCTTTTTAAAAAAATAGCTGTTATAAAACAATTAGAGATTTAGGAACAGGTTGTCAAGAGTCAAGGAAATCTTTAAGGAGTTCCTGGTTCTAAAGACTTCTAATATATTCCATTTGACCAAATGGGTCTAATCTATATGACACACATCTATTTTTCTCATTAAATTTGACAGTGCTCAGTAGCCATATCTGTAAAAAGGCTTTATTAAGTAGATTTTGTTACTACTACACTCATAGGAAAAGTAAATGTTACTGACCTTTATTGTCTGCTGCTATAAATCCCAAGATGTTTTCATGGCGTAACATTACAGTTTGATAAATCTCTGCCTCACGGAACCATGAACGTTCTTCTCTAGAAGAGAATATTTTCACAGCAACTTCTTCTCCTCTCCACTTTCCTCTCCAAACTTCTCCAAATCGACCTTTGCCAATACTTTCTTGTAACACAATAGTTCTTGCAATTGTTCTCTGAACAAGCAATGGCAAACCTGAAGATAAAAATAAATAGTATTCAATACAAACAATCAACAAAAGTATGGGTATCCAACACCACCATAGGGAAGGTGTAACTCTTTTAAGCTCTACTTTTAAGGAACTTACAATCTCAATGAAATAAAGACCACTTTTGCAGACACAGTAATTCATGATAAAAGGTAAATAATAAATACATTAAAAGAATCCAGAAACTCCTGGCTAGAGGGTCAAGGTAGGCTTTGTAAAGTTGAATTTAGACTGGCCTTTACAGAGGGATACCTAAGGAGAAGAAAAGGAGGTAAGGTATTCAGGTAAGAGGAATATGCAAGCATAGGTACAAGAAGGAAATGAATGATACATTTTTAGGGAACCAGCTTAGATAAACCGAAAGGAGGTGCATATAGTAAAGCAGTGAAGAGAAGGTAAACTGTCACCAAAATGTGACAAATACTAGAGATGCCAAGCTCAACATGACCAATGAGAGCTGTGGGTAAACGAAGAGCTATTAAAAATGTCTGAAAAGAGGCTATGTATAGGAAGAAATAATTTTTTAAAAAAACTGATTTTAGAAAGATGAATCTGGTAACAGTTTTAATTGTGGGAGGAGAAAAATGTGTGAATATAAGACACATAAAAATGAATTCTGGCCCAACTTTTAATAAATCAGTAAATTATCACAGAAACCATTTCAAGATAGGCAATTTACTTGCTAGGAACTGGCTGCCTATACAATACTAGCATCTTAAACAAGTGTCTAGCAATGCACTCTGGTAATGTTTTTTACCAACTGAACCTGCCTTACTCTAAAATGCATTTTTTGAAATATTGCCACACGTATTTCATTTATAGAAAAGGATTTACAACTACCTACAACATTTAAGTAACACTGTATTTGGGACTATTCCAGTTCACCTAAATAGCTGACAATTCAGGACCCATGTAAATGGGATGGTCAAGATAGGCTAATGGGACAAGGAAAGTTATTGTTATTCCCATCACCCTTGGATTCTAGATGCAGACCTAAAATTAAAAACCACATCTATATTCATTATATTATCTACTAGGGGCCCGGTGCACGAAATTCGTGCACTGGGGGTGTGTGGGGGGGAGTGTCCCTCAGCCCAGCCTGCTCCCTCTCACATACTGGGAGCCCTCAGGCGTTGACCCTCATCACCCTCCAATCGCAGGATCGGCCCCTTGCCCAGGCCTGACGCCTCTGGCTGAGGCATCCGGCCCGGGCAGCGGGGACCCGCAGCTGCAGCGGCCCCGCGATCGTGGGCTTCGCTTTAGGCCCAGGCAAGGGACCCCTAGCTCCTGGGACTGCCAGCTTCAACCATGCCCAGCTCCCATTGCTGGCTCCACCCCTACTTCCTGCTATCACTGGCCAGGGCGGCAAAGGCGCCTGATTCTCCGATCATGGCTCGGGGGCAGGGCAAAGGCGGCCCCAGGGCCGCCTTTGCCCTGCCCCCCAGCTCTTAGCTCCCCCCTGGGTTTCCGATCACTGTCAGTGGCAGGGGGCTTCTTCCTGCTTTCCCTTTCGCCTCCCTGCATTGTGCCTACATATGCGAATTAACCGCCATCTTGTTGGCAGTTAACTGCCAATCTTAGTTGGCAGTTAATTTGCATATAGCCCTGATTAGCCAATGAAAAGGGTATCGTCGTATGCCAATTACCATTTTTCTCTTTTATTAGTGTTGATATTTGGTTACTCTAACCCACATGAATACCTGAGCATTTTTAAAAAGTAATAATTTTCTTCTAAAGACAAAAATAAACAAGTCTAATTTAGATCTCTATGTTCTCTGCGTTATTCTTCTGTTCCTTGAGAAGAGTAAACTTCAATGGGGAAAATGCTTCACATTAGTGAATAGAAATAAGACCTAAATAACATGCATACATTATAACAGATCATAAGCATGAACAAGACATAAGGAACATGGGTATGAAACTCACTCTCTTTCAAACACTGCACACATATGCATGCTCACACACACTTGACGATCCAATGACAGCTTAAATATGGACACATGCACAACCTGAGACTCAAGTTAATACAACAGGGATTAGGTTAGCTCTTCACTGTCTTCTCTGCAGTTCCCAAGTTAAAAGTAGTCTCTGAGAGAGATAGGACCTTTCCTCAATTATGGCCCTGGTATTGAGTAATAAGCATGTTAAGTTCATAATATGAAATGTTTAGTTTTACCTTTTCCTCAATGAGTAAAAGAACTAAAAGGGGCATTATGTATACACATTTTATTTACTCACAAGCATGAGTCTCATGCATGAGGTAGCAGGCAATAAGGCTTTATAATGAATAGAAGGGAAAGAAATGGCATTTTCTGTTGTCATTCAACAGACAATAGCTTCTGTCTGGATTAATCTGCAGGCCATTTAGCACCCAATGAACTATGACAGGGAAAGGAGGCCTTAAACTAAGCTTTTTTGTACAATGCAGCAAATAGATCCTGTATGTCAGATTTTTCTTCCAAATATCTTTTCAATAAGAGTAACACCTGTCATTTGGATATACGTGACCATTTCCCACGTGTTTTCACACGAACATTTTTGTCTCATTTGAACCTCATAACAATCTAATTACTTTGACTTTAAAGATGAAATAACTCAGACATGAGACATCAGCTAACTACCCCAAACTACAGTTACTTGCAAAAAATGTAAACAAGTTTTTGCAGGGTAAGGCATAAAAGAAGTGAAGCTTTCACAGAGATCACAGAGCTATAATCCCGGATGGATCTATAACTATAGATAAAATGGAAAAAGTAACAATTCAAGTCTTTACTTCATATCTGTATCTTTAAGGTAAATAAATGTATTCTTATTGGAAAACCAACTGCCATCCAGACAGTAATTTCTTTTGCTCCTTTAGGGAGGCTTGTTCCCCTGGAGCCTATGCCAAGTGACATGAGCTACTTTGATTTCCCTGGGTGTAAGTTTGGCAACAAGAGAACAGGTCCAAGGGATTAATTCCAAATGATCTGTAGCCACCCTGATTTCCTGTGACTGTTGGTCCTTGCTTATCATATTTTGGTCCAGAATAACTTTTAGAATAAGCCAGATCTTCTTTGGGAACTCTTTGGTATAACTCAGAATCAATGGGAAATCCCAGGGAGGCCCTAAAACAATCTCCACTCCTCTACCACTCCTGCCCAAAGACTGTCGCATCTTCAGTACTAAGGCTGCTCCATCTCAATTCAACCTCTCATTGCTTCCTTCCTCACAAAGTTCTCAGGGGTCCCTAAAAGCTGTCCTAAGAGATGTGGGCTCTAGTGCAAACTACATGTCCTAGAAGTCATAACAGAACTCACTTACTAAATATATATATATAGCCTAATTCTACTGAAGAAGACTTCAGATCATGAAATCAGTTTCTAAATGAACAGATAGATATATGCATCTTTCCTGATGCATACACATCAATATGTTAATTTCCTTAAAATAAATAGGCATTTGACATTTATGTGAACTTTATTTATTAGCAGATGTGATTTTGTGCCTCAAAGTGATATTCTCCCCTAGTCACAACTTCTGCTTTAACGTTTCTTTAGTCACTTGGTGATAAAATCAGTGAAATTTTCATTATATATTTTCAAATCTTCATTTTACCCATAAATATAGCCCTTATTTGAAGTTGATTTATACCTCTCAAAGGCGATAGTATATCTCATTTAAAGTCCTAACGAACCACTTTAAGTAGTATTACCAAGTACCTGTTCCATATTTCTGATGAAGAAATAGAAGCCCAAAGAGGAAACATGGTTTGACCAAGGTCAGGGAGCCAAGCAGTGACAAAGTGTGCACTGGAGTCTAGCTCTCTTAATTCCTACCTGAGTGTCACATTACAATACTATAGAGGATAGAGGTCTTCCTCTCTTAGTATCCTTCCAAAGCAAGAAGTCAAAAATAAATCCCCTTTGGTTTATACACAAAGCAGTGCTTTGTCAAATTCCACTTCTGAGAATAATTCTGGCAATTTCTTTTTTTTTTTAATATATTTTTATTGATTTTGTACAGAGAGGAAGGGAGAAGGATAGAGAGTTAGAAACCTCGATGAGAGAGAAACACTGATCAGCTGCCTCTTGCACACCCCTTACTGGAGATGTGCCCGCAACCGGAGTACATGCCCTTGACCAGAATCGAACCTGGGGCCCTTCAGTCTGCAGGCCTACGCTCTATCCAATGAGCCAAACCGGTTAGGGCAATTTCTTAGTCTATTTCTACTCCCACAAAAAATGACCAGAACTGAGAAAAACAAACATCACAGGGGCCATGGATCCATCCAGTTACTATATTAAATAACAAGGTGGTTAGACTTTTTTTCTGAGGTGAGAAAATGACGAAAAATTCATAAAGTAAATAACCTTCACAATTTGAAACACATTTTCTGTCATGCCTGTTTCTGTTCAAAGACAAAAATAAAGCTGTTAAACAATCCTAATAGAATGGGTAGCTGCATATCATTTGAACATCTTTGAGCTCAGCCTGACCTATATGAGAATAATTCTTCTTATTCTTACTATCTCATGGAGTCCTGAGAAGGTGAGAATACTTTGAAATTTACACAAACGTGAAGCTGATATACTGACTTATTTCAGTAAAAGTTAGTTCTAATCTGTCTACACTAAAGTAGCCACAGTCAGATATAGACCAAGCTTAAAGACCTTTACTAGGCTCAAGCTGGACTAGTATTCACACTATCCCAAGTTTTAACAAACCAAATCAAGTGGCTCAGCCAATTAATTAAATAATGCAGTTAATTTTTAGAAGATTTCTTAGGAAAAACAATTACATTACCTGATCCAGACCCCGATGTTGTCATATCATAAATTAAATCTTTTAATGTAGTACCCTCTGAAATAAAAGGGCGATCTAATGAAGGATCCTCTTCATTTGGCACTCGATGGTGAATGACAGTGCGGTTATGGCAGATATAGACCATCAACATGAGTGAGATGCAGACGAAGCAGACTGGTCCAGCAATGACAGCTGCCAGTTCAACGGGACCAAGGCCAGGTGATGGCTTTCCTGAAAAAGGGCAAGTGAAATAAATATAAAAAATACGATAAGTGGCATCCACAATTTCCTAATTCTCCACATTTCCTATAGTTGGCCACTACCACCATTAGTCATAGAGCCTCATTACAGCAGCTCAGAGGGCTGGAAACCAGAACAAGTGAGTCATTCAGCCTTCTCCCATTGGTTCTCCTTTTATGATTACCAACTTAGTCAACATTCACTTGTTCTTCCTGCATTTTTCAGCCATCTAAATAAATAACAAAGCCAACTACCACCACTATTCTAGGACCTCCCTATTTATTACTCTCAGGGTCACTAATAAAAGAACTAGATGAGCAAAAGTTAAAAAAATAAATAAAAATAAATCTATATACAGCCTCACTACAGCAAAACAATTCAGTTTAGTGTAGGTATGTGTGTGTGTATATATGCATGTGTATATATATATATATATATATCTCCATCAATTTTGTTCAGGCAAAATATATTCTTTATTTTTTATAATAAAGTTTGCATGTGTATACTATCTACTCTATTTTAATCACTTGAGTTTTTAATTCAAGAGCACTTATTTTCTTATCTCTTTTAATAATTATTGCTTTACATTGTTTCAGAAACTTTTCTATAATAAAAGCATAATATGCTAATTAGACTGGACAGCCTAACGACCTTCCGGACGAAGACAAGGAGGGGGCTGAGGCAGAGGTGGTTAGGGGCGATGAGGCAGGCAGGCAAGTGGTTAGGGGCGATGAGGCAGGCAGGCAAGTGGTTAGGGGCAATCAAGTAGGCAGGCAGAGTGGTTATGGGTTATCAGGCAGGCAGGTGAGCAGTTAGGAGCTAGCGGTTCCGGATTGTGAGAGGGTGCAGGCCGGGCTGAGGGAACCCTTGCCCTGTGCAGAAATTTTGTGCCCCAGGTTTCTAGTTAATTATAATTATTTTGGCATTCATCCTGAGCCTTGTTGGTTCACTGCACACCACCATTTCTTTAATAGCACATCTTCTCCATTCTTGATATCCTTATTTGGATTTATTTCTTATAACATACAATTCTAATTCTAATAATTTCTTTCAGGAAGAGTACATGTGTGTCCTTATACGCTGAATACTTAATTATCTAAAGATGCCTTTGCCTTTATATATGAAAAATCTTGGCTTGTCTAAAGAATTTTAAGTAACATTCACTATATGATGTTCCACTGCCCTCTAGTATTTAAAAAAAGCACAAAATCTGAACTTTTTTCCCTTTTATAGTCAATCCGTGTTCACTTGTGCTGAATGCATATACATTTTTTCTTTATTCTTGAAATTGGTATGTCTTTTATTATATGCATTTAGATAAGTATTTTTTCATTAATTTTGCATAGAAAGTCTGCTCTTATGTCTTTTTCTGAAATATTTATACTAAGCATATTGGATCACCTAGATCTGTCCTCTGTATCTCTTAATTTGCTCACCAACTGTCTTTTTTTCTGAATTGTAACAGTTTCTCAAGCTCATCTTGCCTTAAGCTTGTCTCACACTTGACTATAAAATTATCATATCCAGTCTGCTGTTCATTTACAATACTGCATTTTAAAAAATAATTCATCAATCAAGCTTTTCATCTGAAAGCAATCTTTATTGCTTTCTTGTCAATCTTTATTGTCCTCATTTTACAGTGAACAACTGAAAAATAGACCTTGGTCTGTCTGAAAGTTCTTCCCTATCATGTGGTAAGTCTATTTCAAAGGGTGACATCTACTCTGATTTATCCAGTTTAGTTCACTCCTTTTAAACCACTGAAGCTTTTCATTTGGTAACTTTTTGGTCTTTGTGTATCAAGGACCTTGGAATAAGGAATTTGTGCATTTTTAGCATTAGAAATGAAGTGAGTCCTTCTCAAGGTTTTGGAAATGGAGAATTCTGGAATTACCATTTTGTCATATTAGAATTGCAGATGCTTACAAAAAGAGCCAAAAAGGTTAAGAGTCTGACAGAGCCTGGCCACAGGGAGCTTCCTGGTCATGCTGCAGACTTAGTTGCACTTTGCTGTTATCACATGTACCAGGTGGGGGACTGCTAACCTTCTCTAACAGGTACTGGTAAATTGTAAAGTTTCTCACAAGTGTAGGCATGTGGGCAGTATTCTTCCATTAATTCTGCTAGCATTAATATAGGTCCCCCTATTTTTATATTCCTTTTGATTACGACAGTAGAAATTTGAGGACAGAATTAAATGTGCTTAGATTGACATCTTAAACCAGAACCTTAAATTAATCTAATCCTAAGAGTTTATTCTTGAAATTCCTAGCTTTTCCAGGACATTTTTTCATAAGGCAAGGTGAAATTACAAAATGAGGGCATCTGGACTGTTTAGTGCTGCTTTCGATTCCCACCCATTATTGATTGCTTTAAAAGGACAGAGCACTAAACAAGGAAGAAGAAATTCACTCTGAAGACATTCTGAGCACATACTGCTGTGGTGAGCAGAAAGTATCATGGAATCAACCTCTCAAACAACACACACCCAGGAATCAGGATCTTGGCTACTCTTATAACCCTGCCACTATGGACAAGTTTGTTCTTGCCTCTAAACTGAACAAGCTGGGGTAGACAATCTCTAAGATCCCTTCCAGTTCTAAAATCATAGTCAGAGTCTAAGACTTTCCTTTGTAGTATCAAGAAAAAAAACCCATCTTATGCAATAACTTACCAACAGTTGGAAGTTCTATTTTATTGCAGTGGTCCTGATTGCAGCAGTATGTTGTAGTAACAGACCCAGTTTTTGAAGATGGTGCACATACAAATGGCCTGTCTCGAGGAATTAGGTCGATTTCAGCTATACACATACTATTGTGTATAATTTTGTCTGTGGTCTCTGTGACAGAGACAAAGCAGAGTCCATCTGTGACACAAGTAAAATTGTCTTTTGTGCAAAGGTGGCAGAAACACTGTAATGCTAGGAAAAGAGAACAAGATTTTATTAGAAAAAATTCTCAAGGTTAATATTTTGAAATTATCCCATATTCACTATATGACAGTCCTGATCTTATAGTAATTTCTTTGCACTTTTAAAAAACAAAACTCTTCATTCCTCTTAGGAGAGTTGAGAAGCACATATATGTAGGAGCCAAATATGATAAAATTTGGACCAAAGTTCCTGCCTAAAGCTTTTTTGCTTCCAAGTATAGAGAAATTGTTACATGCAATATCATCAAGGTAAGGCAAGCATTTGCCCTCCCGTTTGAAACAAAGTACATTTAAATTTTTACTGGTTATACTTATTCTTACTAGTCCAAAACTATGCATTCACATACTCCCCCTATCGAAAAGCAATGTATGAAAATACTACAATCTTCCAATGTTGGTTGGAAATGTCATTTGGGTGGGCTTATGGTAATGGAGTAATGGAAATAGATTTGTATTGCACCACTCTTTTCTCTTGTACAAACCCTGGGAAAGACATTTCTCTACTAGCCAGGATTATGGTGCTTTTTCAGTAAGCCAAGGCGACTGCAGAGGTTAACAATACATATGTGCTCTAACAAAACAGGCAACCTGGCTACAGAAATGACTAGAGAAACACCAGCTCCATGCTCACTTCTATCTATTTGATCTTTATGGCTCAACTCAAGGAGTGACCCCTTTATGGGAGTCTTCCCCTAATTATCACCAATACCTTTCTGTGCACACACAAATAGACCTTCCACCATATGCTCTCCAATGATTAACTGTTTCCTAAAGCACACACTGCTTACCAGAATTGCTACTTTTGTTTTTCTCTCCCCTATGAAACTCTAAGCTCCTTGAGGGCAGGGACCCATATTAGTCATTTCTGTAAATCCACATCTAGCACTGAGTCTGGTATGTAGCAGCATTCAATAAATACTCATTGACTGAACAACAGAATAGGCACGTACATTTCACTATGATCTCATGAAACTACAAAGCACATTTACTTCTTTAAGTCAAATCAAACTTTCCAATTACTTGTTGGCAAGAAAAAAGGAAGAGTCCATGTATGTAGAATGGCCACTTATGAAGAGGCCGAAGTCTATACTATCTAGAAAGAGTGGCTAGGCAGACAGGCAGGCCAGAACGAAGTCTCTGAACAGCTAACTTGCTGTGCAGGCCTGAGTTGCTCCAATACTTCACATTTTCAAGAAAGGCCTTCTTCATTCAGGACTAGCCCTTGGTCAGTTCCTAGGAAATGAACTCTGAATCCTTGAAATATTCTCCCTAATAAGAATGCTGCAAGCCTGTGTGACTGGGCCCCAATAAAAATCCTGGATACCAAGGTGCTGGAGAGCTTCCCTGGTTGACAAGTGCTGTCACATCATTGCTGAGCTATAGAGTGCACCTGTGCCACTGCACTGGGAGAGGACACCTGGAAGCTTGCACCTAGTTTCTCCTGGACTTCTCCTGTGTGCCTTTTACTTTTTATGATTTTAATCTGGGTATTTCCACTGTAATAAACCATAACCATTAGTATAACAGCTTTTCTTAGTCCCATGACTCCTTCTAGCAAGTCTTCAAGTTGGAAGTAGTCTTGGATACTCCCACCTGCTAAACCCAAATTCAGGAATGTCAGGATCTCCTCAAGCAGCTAATTCTTGGTTGCTGGCTTCATTAGCATACTTGTCCATTCTATTTCTAGATCAGGAAAGTTTTACCTTAATCATTATAAAAAATTTTGTTTTTCTTCATAGATAGTTCAGCTATTTCAATGATCTCTTCCTTTTTAGGAAGTATAAGAGACACTATCATAATCTGACATTTAAAGACTGTTAAGATACAGTAATTACTCATGGTGAGGTTTGGTGGTGGTTATAGGTTCCTTGAGTATAATTTCCTAAGGAGGGATTCTGAACCAGAAATCCATGGACTGGCTTTAGAGCGCATGAATCCCACAAAACTGTAGGCCAAATGCTGTATGTATTTATTTGCCTTTTCAAGAAGAAGTTTTATAGAATTACAAAGGGTCTGTCACCCATAAAAGATTAAAACCACCATCATAGGAGATTGTCATCATTCTCTCCTGAATCCTCTTTACCCATAAGTAGTCATTCAACCAAGGTTTTCTAAGTATTAGCTTTTTTATCAGTTACTCTACCAAAATCTTAGTACACAAAGATTAATAACTCATGGTCACAGCCCTTGAAGAGTTCCAAAGACTAGTGAAGGAGAATGTTACAATATGGTAATTGCTATATATAAAACTTCTGCCATGAATACTCGCCGAGTTCTAAGATCTTCACAGCTCCCTTAGAGTACATGAAGTAACAGTTCAACATTTGGTCTAACAATTAAAAATTACTTTTGGGTTCAAATTTACCATTCACATTAAAAATGCTATCTAGGGCCACACATGTCTCACCATTATGACAATTGTGTCTTTCATGACCATAGTCTTTACACATACTATCTCTCTGCTAGTTTAAACCCATCCTCTGAATCTTTAAGACCAGTGGTTCTCAACCTGTGGGTCGCGACCCCTTTGGCAGTCGAACGACCCTTTCACAGGGGTCGCCTAAGACCATCCTGCATATCAGATATTTACATTATGATTCATAACAGTAGCAACATTACAGTTATGAAGTAGCAATGAAAATAATTTTATGGTTGGGTAACAACATAAGGAACTGTATTTAAAGGGCCAGAAGGCTGAGAACCACTGCTTTAAGACCCTGTTCAAACAAGATTTTGAATCCCTCCTCTACCCTTAAGATAACTAACTGGGCAGCTCCTTTCAGTAAGTTCCCATAGCTCTCTTAGCATACTTTAGGATACCACAAATCCAACTATTTATAGTTTGTTGTTAAAGTATCTCTCATTACATTAAGAATAGCCAAGTTGCCCTGGCTGAGTGGCTTAATTAGTTGGAGCTTCATCCCGTGCACCAAAAGGTTGTGGGTTCAATTCCCAGTCAGGACACATACCTGGGCTGCAGGTTCAAACCCTAGTCGGGGTGCAAGTGGGAGGCAGCCGATCGATGTTTCTCTTTCTCTCTCTCTCTCTCTCTCAAAATAAATAAATAAATAAATAAATAAATAAATAAATAAATAAATAAATCAATAAACATGTCCCCAGGTGAGACTATAAAAAAAAAATGGCCAAGTTTTTTTTGGTTATGGTTTGTTTTCTTATCTTTAAATCCTAGATTCCTAGATAGTGATCAGAAAAATATTTTCTAAAGCAGCGTTTCCTAAACTGGAGGTCACAAATATGTCAAGAGAAAGAGGAGTCTAAGAATTGTGTACAATTTTTTTAATGTTTTATTTAAAAGATAATCTAAAATGAATGACATTCTGGGTCATGAGTAACTACCATCTAAACAAATATTGCCAGTAGGCTTTCCCTGGTGCTTCTTCAGTTGTGTTAAGATCTCCTTCATGCCAAATATCCTCACAGCACACTGTACGAGCAAAAGTTTCATAGTAATTGTAATTGAAAGAGTGAAAAATCAGAGCATATGGCAATACAGGCATTGATATATTCAAAAGCCAATAGCTAACAGCCAATATCATGTACAATTTGCAAAAGTTCATTCACAGTAAATGTGGTTGTATGAAACAACATTTTTCCATTCTCACGCCAGCATTAATTGGTTTAGAGAACCATTTAATAAAGATTTCAGTAATGTCACAACGTTAAACCTCATCTTCAAGACAGCAGACAGTTCATTAAAACTGGTATTTGCGGAATGCTTGCTGGCAAGTGTTTTGCTTAGGTATGTGGACTGATTATTCTAAACTTACAAAGTCTTAAAGTCATTGATACCACCTTACACAACATAACTTATGAGAACGGCACTTGTAGCTTTTAGTATCATTGAAATTAAAATACAGAAACAGATTTCAAATGGAATCACACCTAAGGCTATTTTTTTTCTACTGTGAAAACTAAACATTATCTGTCATATTGAATTGTATTAATTGGAAGGAAAAGAAGGTTTTTCTCACCAGAGATTAAATTCCAGTCTTTTTACCACTCTGACTTGGCTGGTGATGACCCTTCTTTCCCTTACCCTGCCTATTACAACAAACTTACATTTAACTATACAGTGAGAATATTTCCAAATATGCACCAACAGGCAGGTAAAGAGCCCAACATGCACAATGCCCTAGCTACAGTCTGTTAGCTACAGTTAAAAGCAGATCACACCACTATTGGCAAAGGTGAAGGCAAAAGTTAGAAATTATAACAAATCCTTTCAGGTACTAACATCAACATTTGTTAGTCTATTCCTCCACTCCAGTTCTGAGTAATCTGCCTCCTACTCTTCTCTCTGCTCCCAATACCATGCCCCAGCTCCAGGAGGCCTGTCCTCGCTTCTCTTCTCCCTCTGGGGACAGTATACCCTATAGGTCCTCTTCTTTTTAAAAAACATGCTGCATATTATCCAAAGAAACTGGAAACACTAATTCAAAAAACTATATGCCTCTATTTTCACTGCAGCGTTATTTACAATAGTCAAGATTTGGAAGCAGCCCAGGTGCCCATCAGTAGATGAGTAGATAAAACATTATGGTACATTTACACAAATGAAATATTACTTGGCTATAAAAAGGAAAAAAAATTACCCATTGCAACAATATGGATGGGCCTGGAGAACATTAGGCTAAGCCAGTCAGAAAAAGACAAGTACCATATGTTTTCACTCATATATGGAATTTAATGAACAAACTGAACTAACAAGCAAAATAAAGACAGACTCATTGATAGAGAGCAGGCAGGCAGTTTTGGTGGTGGTGGGTGTTGGGTGTTGGTGGGGATGAAGGGATGGAGCAAAAAAGAAAAAAAAGAGAAAGAATTCATGGACACACAGACAACAGTGTGGTGATTGCAGGGCGGGGGGGGGGGGGGCGTGGAGCTGTAAGAGGGGATAGGGGAGATAAATGGCGATGGGAAAAAAACTCTCTCCAGCCACTGCCCTGGGTTTTGTTCCTCAAAACTTGGGGTTCTTCTCAACTCCACCCCCTTGGGGTTACCCTGCAGTGGCAATGTCAAAGGAAGCTTGTCTAAATACCCTGCACCATACAACGTGAAAGTAAATTCTCCAGTAGTCTAGATAACATTTCACTCCCAAATTTAGGGCTTCAAACAAAAGTATGATTTATCCAGACATTACTCCAGAAAAATTTCATTTACGTCTGCTACCTTAAAATCACTTAAGAAGCATTATTTAATTCAACACACACTTCCATCTTGGAAGAACAGGGGACACTCCTAAATTCTCAATCACTTCTTTTTCCACAATACCTGCATTTTCTAGTCTCCTAAGCTCCATGAATTAGCTGATAGAATGTTGACTGTTTTCAGAGCAAAGCACACTAAGAATAGGCTGCCTAAATAGCAAGATGAGGTTTAATAGGGGCAATTAATACAAAGGCCTTCATTTAGGTTAAGTATCAAATAAACTGCACAAGTACAGGATAAAGATTTCCTTAGCAGATTTGGGGAATCTGTTTAACAACAGATTTTTTAAAAAGTCAGCAGTATTTACTGTTAATTGTAGCCATGGTGATGGGGGAAACAGAGGGAGAACTGGGCACAAAATCTCACAAATGTCCAATATAATAAGTAATCAGTAACTGTTGTTTGAATATCAATCTGCCATGTAAATATGAGTTAGAGATTCAAAGAATTAACTCAACCAAGGCTAATCTGAAAGGTCTCTTAGCAGTGGATACAATCACCTCATTTTATAGGTGTTGCAACTGAGTTAATTATCTTAACCTTATATATACTAAATCAGACCATGAGGTCAGGATGTGGTAAATTTTGTTTCATAAAAAATCATTTCCTAACTACAGCTCCTCCCTACAAAATGGAAATGGCTGCCTCAGAAGGTTATGACTTACCTGTCGTTAGAGATACAGAAGCTTAATGACCAATAAGTGAGAGTTCATGAAGTAAGGATGTCTTGCACTAAATGAAAGGTTGGTTTAAAACTCTATCCTTTAAATGGTAGGATTCTATTGTTTTACAAATTATATCAAATATTAAACCATCCATGTTTTCATGTTTTGACAAATTCAACTTAACATCTTCAAGGCACAACAATTACAGCAAAGCACCTCATTGTCTAATTGTTTATCTATTTCCTCCATTAAACTGAACTTCAGTAGGGGACTGGATTAATGCTCTATGCATTTCTGTATCCCTAGGCCTTGGCACGCCAGGAGATCCAGTATGTTTCTTTCTTTCTTTCTTTTTTAAATATATTTTCATTGATTTCAGAGAGGAAGGGAGAGTGAGAGAGAAACATCAATGATGAGAAAGTATCATTGATCAGCTGCTTCTTGCCCACCCCACACTGGGGATTGAGCCCACAACCCAGGCATAAGCCCCATTGGGAATCAAACCATGACCTCCTGGTTCATAGGTCGATGCTCAACCACTAAGCCATGCCAGCTGGGCCAGTATGTGTTTCTTGAATAAACATTCAAGAAATATCTCTTTAGTATGTTAGCTGTTGCTACCACCAGGGTCCTTTATAAAATGGCCAAGCAACCCTGGCTGGTGTGGGTCAGTGGTTGAGCATGGACCCAGGAACCAAGAGATCGTGGTATGATTCTGGTCAGGTGCATGCCCAGGTTGCAGTGTGATCCCCAGAAGGGGGTGTGCAGGAGGCAGCTGATTGATGTTTCTCTCTCACCAATGTTTCTTTCTGTCCCTCTCCTTTCCTCTCTCTCTCTAAAAATCAATAAAAAACATATTAAAATGGCCAACCAAGCACATTTTTTTTTACCCTTTACTACCTCCATTTTTTTAAGTCCTTTTTCCATCTCTCAGTGCTCACCTTTCAACTTTCCAAATTCATACTTAGGTGCATCCCTAAAGCCCATATGATGTAAAATATCCCATTGTCCAGAATAACCTAGCTCCGTGGTCGGCAAACCGCGGCTCGCGAGCCACATGCGGCTTTTTGGCCCCTTCAGTGTGGCTCTTCCACAAAATACCACGTGCGGGCGCGCATGTACAATGCGATGGAAACTTCGTGGCCCATGTGCAGAAGTCAGTATTTTGTGGAAGAGCCGGTATTTTGTGGAAGAGCCACGCTGAAGGGGTCAAAGAGCCGCATGTGGCTCGCGAGCCACGGTTTGCTGAGCCGCAGTTTGCCGACCACTGACCTAGCTCACTCCATATAAATGGAGGGTGAACTGGCACTTTCAAAATTACAAATGAACATAACCTCTGACCCAGAAGGAATGTAGCCTATAGGTATACTTGTACATGGATAAAGTGTTTTACACACATGGTTATTAATTTCCTAATGGTTTATATTAGATTGTTTCTAATCTTTCCTATGCATCTAATCTATCAATAGAACTGATAAAATAACATGATGTACCAATACAAAATGGAAGACCATACAGCTACTAAAAAAATGTTTTCTATGTACTAATGTAGACTTAGCCCCTTGAGATGTATTAAACCAAAGTACATAATGCAGCACAGTGTATTTGAAATAGTAACATTTGTGCTAAGGAAGGGAGGGAGGGAGGGAAAGAAGGGAAGAAAAGAGAAGGAGGGAGGAAAGGAAAATGAATACTCATTGGCTTGTACTTATTATAAAGTTATCGCCTGGGAGGATATGAAAGAAATAGGTAACACTAGCTTCCCAGGAAGAGAACCGGGTACAGAGGATAGGGATACTTATTCAACAAATATGTATCACCTACTATGTGCCAGTCCCTGTCCTAGCACTGGCCAGAGAATCAGAGCAAACCTTCATACAACTCTAGGATATAACTTAAACAGTGTGCACATGAAACTGTGAATGGTAGCTACTATTCCCTTTCTCCATTCATAGAGACCTGTGCAGAGTTTTTTGGCAATGACTTTTGGAACAGGGTTAGCCCAAAAACTTCACAGTAGTAGCATGAGAGCTACCTACAGGGAAGTAGATTTTCAGTTCCAAATTAACAAATTGTTGGAACACATCCAGTGTGTACATTTATATGCAATAATCCTAACTAATAAAGAATCATAACTCATTAACCATAAAATGTTCATGCTGGAAGGAACCTAATAATTACCAGATCCTA
Source organism: Myotis daubentonii (assembly GCF_963259705.1). Taxonomy (NCBI): domain Eukaryota; kingdom Metazoa; phylum Chordata; class Mammalia; order Chiroptera; family Vespertilionidae; genus Myotis; species Myotis daubentonii. The sequence goes on along the minus strand of NC_081850.1, from coordinate 56,236,403 downwards.
ATCCCTTAGTTTATAGACAAGGAAACAGAAGTTTTCTAAGAGAAGTTCTCTATGAGTTACATCAACATAATCTAGACTTTTTCTAAAAGCACAAAAAGAAAAAAATGGATTATTAGATAATCTCTGGTGATTTCCCCCAAGTAAGACAAGACAAAAGGTCTCAACTCTTTCCCTTTGGGAAAGCAGAGTGGCTATAGATGTGACTTGGCTTCATAGATACTGAGGTCTACTAATAAACCTAAATGAAAGTGGCAGATCATTCTGGCAGGGGAATGAAACAGAAAATGTGGTAAGAGAAGGAAGTAGTAACCACCCACCAGCTGCCTTTGAATTAAGGGCAAGAGGAGAGTTACACCTAGGCCAGCAAACAGCAAAAGAACTATGGGAGCCACAGTTGAAGAAATTAGCTGACGGGGCTATGCAGTTAGTACTTTTAGAAGCAGAGAGCAAGGCCTGAACACCCTTTACCAGAAAAGAACAGTGTACGTACCCGGTGTAGAAAGGAAGAATATACCTTTAGGGGGACAGAGATGATCAGGAGGAGATTCCTACTATCAAGGAATTCACAATGTAGTGCAGAGAATAAACATGCCACTGATTAGGGGAAATGCAGACAAAATGCAGAGAAAGCACAGAAAAAGGAGACTTCTCTCAAAGATTAACCCTACAATGAGGCTTAAGAAAGCCTAAAGAAGAATGGGAGCTCATTCCAGGGAGATGATATTCAAAAATATTGTACACAGATTCAGGAATAAGAGAGTTAGGCAGTTTAGGAAACTATAAATAGATCGTATAATCATCTTGATGTAAGCAAAAAAACAAAAACAAAAACAAAAACCCCACAAAACTCAACACCTATTCATGATAAAAGAAAAAAAAGTCACCAGCTTTTCTTAAACCAGCAATTAGAAAACAAAAACTTCAAAAATATGTAATTTACAAAAGCATCAAAAAATCCAATACCTAGGAATAACTCTAACAAGACATGTAAGACCTTCACAGAGAAAGTTTCAAAAACATCCCTCAGCACTGCTATTTCCTGCTCCACAAAAGCATTTACACTTTCTACTCTTAATTGAGTATCTTGGTGTTTAGCTTTATGTCATTCCCATCCCTTTGTAGGACAAAGAAAAAAATTACTGAATTTAGTCAAAAGAAGGATGGTAGATATTGTCAGAAATCTCAGAGGCTCGGTGAACAACACATACAGTTAAATAAGCTTTAATTTTCTTGCCTTCCCTAGTCTGAAATGTTCATGTTCCTTGTCAAACAAGATGTCAAAGCAAGCAGTTCAATTCTGGTTGCAGTTACCTAGAGGAACATAGCTGAATTAAACTAAGCAAGGATATTAAAGCCCAGCCAAAACAAAGGGGCTTTAATAGCATTTTATAAAATTTCTAACCATTGAATCCATGGCCTCCCTTGGGGCATAAGCATGCAAGTATCTAGTGTTGTCTGAATTCCTTTCAAAGGAACATTTACCCTTTAAGACTAAACCAGAGCTTGGGATGCTCTGTAACCAATCTAATGAAGTTTTCAAACCTCAGAATCTAGATGTACAGAGATAGCATTAGGAATATGGGTTTCAAATTGCTTGTAGCACTGATGCTAGCGTTCTGGTTATGGAAGAAGGCCTCTAGTGGGGTGCGGTTATTAAAAGATAAGAGTCTGCCAGGGCTTGATGTTACTTATCCTTCAGAGAATTGAAAATACAGCACAGAATTATGCAGCATATGTATATGCAGCATGGAATTATGGCATCTACACACAAGTCAATAATTACTAGGTCCTAGCTACGGTTTAGAATGTTTCATATGTGATTATATCCATTTGCTCCATGAACTTTTTCCCCAGTTTCAGGATCTCTAAGCTAAATTAGATGCAAACAGCCAGTCACTCAGAGCAGCTATTTCCTCAGGGCACACCATCTGCTTGCAACACACAGCTAATTCCGAGTCTGGTGGTCCTTAAAGAGTATCCCCTAAGGTTTCTACTAGACTCCTAAAAGCCAATTTATTAAAACTCTTCCCTCCTTCCCCTTCTCCCACCATAAGGCAAGGGAAGGCTGGATTTGACAAAACTTAAATGACAAATGAGAAAGAGTGGAAAGGCCCTAGCTAAAAGAATACCTATATGACCTTAAAAATAAAAATAAAGAAAAGAAAAAAGAATTTGCCCTAGCCCAGTGGTCGGCAAACTGCGGCTTGGCAAACCGCGAGCCACATGCGGCTCTTTGGCCCCTTCAGTGTGGCTCTTCCACAAAATACCGACTTCTGCGCATGGGCCACGAAGTTTCAATCGCACTGTACGTGCGTGCCCGCACGATGTATTTGTGGAAGAGCCACACTGAAGGGGCCAAAGAGCCGCATGTGGCTCACGAGCCACGGTTTGCCAACCACGGCCCTAGCCAGTTTGGCTCTGTGCATAGAGAGTCGACCTGTGGACTGAAAGGTCCTGGGTTCAATTATGGTCAAGAGCACATGCCTGGATTGTAGGCTCTATCCCTAATGGGTGTCGTGCAGGAGGCAGCCGATCAATGATCCTTTCTCATCATTGATGTTTTTATCTCCTTCTCCCTTCCTCTCTGAAATCAATAAAAAAATAAAAAATAAAGAATTTGGTGGAAGAAACAATTGTGATCTTAGGGAGAAAGACTGTGAGAACAGAAAGATTCAAGCTTAGAAATGGATTAAAAATAAGAAGGAAGAGGGAAAGGGGGGGGCAGATGTAATACTTTCAACAATAAAGATTTTTTTAAAAATGTTTTATTGATTATTGATTTTTTACAGAGAGGAAGGGAGAGGGGTAGAGTCAGAAACATCGATGAGAGAGAAACATTGATCAGCTGCCTCCTGCACACCTCCCACTGGTGATGTGCCCGCAACCAAGGTACATGCCCTTGACCGGAATCGAACCCAGGACCCTTTAGTCTGCAGGCCGACGCTCTATCCACTGAGCCAAACCAGCTAGGGCAAAGATTTTTTTTTTTTAATTAAAAAAAAATAGGAAGAGAACAAAATTAAAATTTATCACAGGAAAATAGAAAGCAAAACAATAAAAATAAATTAGAGCATTTGTTCACGGGAACAGGATCTACAGTGCTAATTGGCTTGTTTGTTGGTGGGTTAGGGAATTTCAAATCTGCAACGCACAACTATCATTTGTAATTTACTTTTTTAAAGGCGAGAGAAAAAGAAAGAAAGGGACAAGAAAAAGTCAAGGTAGATCTGTGGTTCTTACTCCCTCAAGAATGTCAAGGAAAGGCCCTAAAACGTTCGCGCCCAAAGGCTCTGGCTCCAGGGTTGCTTTACTTCCTTTGGCTGTAGCAAGTACTGCTGGTTTGTCTGTGTTTAGATCAGTAAAATAAACACTCCGGGGTACGGAGATTTTTTTAAATTGCCCCCAACCCCAACATTTTATTATGAACATTTCAAACATTCAGAAAAAATCACAGAACTGTGAACACCTATATACCTATCACCTACATTCTATAATAGTTACTATTTTGCTACAACAGTGTCATTTATCCATCTATGCTTCCATCCGTTAGGTGGTCTGACTTGACAGTATTCTTCCATAAATTTAGGCAATTTTCAAAAAAATCATTTTCCCTAAAAGAAGTCTGAGTCAGAAAAGGGATGCTAAATTAAGTTCTAAAGTGAGGAGGAACCCAGAGAGATTCCTGTTCAGTCATTAGCTGAACTATTATCCTGAAATGCCACATGACTTCTGAGCCCCAATTTCCTCACCTGTAAAAAAAAAGTCAGATGTATTCTATGAAAAACTATCTCTTCATAACAACTGTCTTTTACTTCATGTTTTCTATGTGCCAGGTGTATGTCAGTTTTATGTGCACATCATATTTAATCTTTACAGGTCCCTTAACATTTTTGAGATACCATATTCATGAAAACTATCAACTGTTTTTAGGAGCATGTAGCCACTCTCCATGCTCCTTTCTATATTCTCAGTATTCTTCACTAGCATCAATTTTACACTGCTTTGGTGGAACTAGCAAGCAGAATTATCTTTTCTCATTGAGAAACATGAGCAAACTCTGGCCCCTGGTTTGTAATTTTTTCCAAATGGGAAATGAGATAAAAGAGCTAAAACTACGTTAACTTGTTTATTTTGGTAAAATAATTACATATAATTATTGTTTAAGGAAATCTACAATACACAATCTTGATGTTTTTATTTAAATCGGTTGCAGATTAAATAACAAAATTAAAAATGTCAGTTTTCAACTGGAGAAAGTACTCAAATCAACAGCCATGTGCTAAACAAAGAGACTCAATTAGAGCACATTATGGTTCAATTTGGAAATGAATACATCAAGCAAAAAAACAAAACAACCCTCCATACATATATTGTGTGTGTTTGTACAGATTGAAAAGCCAGTTACTGCTTTTCTATCTCTATATCCTCCTCAGGTTTAACTATCTCCTCCATGTTCAGTGCTCCCGAATATGTGTTTAAGACTTCACTTCCGGTAGAAAAAGCCATTTATTTGTTTTTGCTTTTTTCCATGGGAGCTATTTGTATTTCATTGCATATTTAAACATCTTATATTGTAGATGTAACAGGATGCCTGCACAAGGTGTCCTAGAACTATAAATATACACTATTATGTAATCACTGAGGTTCACACCTAGGAAATCTAGATGGAATGGTTCAGCCTGAAGCAAGTGAACAAAAATAAGGACGTTCAGCCCAGCCAGCGTGGCTCAGTGGTTGAGTGTCGACCCTCTTTCGTTTCCCGGTCAGGGCACAAGAGCACATGCCAAATGCGGGCTTGATCACCAGGAGGATACATGTTTCTCTCTCTCTCTCTCCTCTCTCTCTCTTTCTCTCCCTCTCTCCCCCTTCTTCCCTCCCTCCCCCCTCTTCTCTGAAATCAATTAAAAAACAATTTTTTTTTTAAATGAGGAGGTTCAGCCCTGTTGGTTAGAACAAGGATACACAGGAACAGGCCTAAAGTAGCTCAGTAACTGCAGAATAAGAATCCACACAAGTCATGGAGAGTGATAAACCAAATTCTTCACTTTATTTCCCAATGCCCCTTATACAAAGACTTCTACAATAGATTCTGCTTAAGAGCAAGGAGAAACCTGATTTTCCCAATGAAATCAGCCTATACCTACCAAAGAGTGTCCTTATTTAAATATTGGGGTTACTAAGGAAACTACATATGTAGGACCACTCTTTCTGAGTAAAGGAAGTCATCATTCCCAACATCCATTACCCACATAGGAGGCAGCTCTTCAAATAAGAAACCCAAGCAAAGACACCCTCTGGACCTTGCTGTACTGTGCCTGTTTGCTGAAAGGTATAGGTCTGGCTCTGTTCACCTTTGGTTGAAGTACCCAGATGATGTCTGCCAAATGGAGACAGGCCAAAAGATAAGGACATGAGGAAAATGTCTTTGTAAACCAGGTTGATCAGTTTCATGCAGTTTCATGTTGCTCTCTATTCATTATCCCCTCTAGCTTTTAGCAAAGCTTGATTTAAATGTTCCAGCCTTACATCAGCTGTTCTGTTGGCATTAGGTTAAGATTAGTGTGTTCATACTTGGATCAGAGCCTTAGAGTGGAGAAGAAAAATGACAGCAGCCATTGAACCCTCAAATACATGTTAAAGACGAAGCCTAAGAAAATAAGAATCAGGGCAGCCAGGTCCAGGAACCCTTACCACATGGAGATTCTTCCTGCATTGCAACCTTCCTGTTTGGAGTTCCATATTACTAATTAAAGAAGATGGCAGCCTCCTCATGAATTCTCAGTAACAGGCAATGAGATCTATGTAAACTATCAGGTTCCCTTACTACCCTTCGCTGCTAGAAAACTCAGAGCTAAGTATTGTGCTCAAGTTTTCTTCGGCTAAAGGGTATAGATAATTGTTCTTTCTTTTCCCCTTTTGCTTATTGGTTCTTATCTTTCTGAACATTAGTTTTGGTCTTATGTTTTATTTCAAGCTTCCTAAATCCGGTTTTGAAAAATGGTACAAGTACACAAGCCAATCTATGAATAAGTGTTGCCCAATACGAAGAGGCCAATCATATTACATTAAGAAAGTTACAAAATAGTGCTCATCTCTAAAGCCATAACTGCTAGGGGGTTTGAAAGCCCCATATACTGGCTAAAAACAATGAGCAAGAAAGCTTAGATTACACCTAAAAGTACAGAATTCTAGAGTAGAAACAGAACTTGGAGTTAATCAATTCCAACTTCCCACCTAGCACAAGAAATTCCTTCTACAACTTCTCACACAGAAGGCAATCAGCCTCTGCCTGAATGCTTGCAGTGATGAGAACAGAACCTTATAATGCTCCACTTTTGACAGTTCCCACTGATAGAAAGTCCTTCCTTATTTAAGTGAAATCTGCCTCTCAGTCTACCAGTTAATCATAGTTCTTCATTACATACACATGTATTTCCCCTTCCAAAAGACGGTCCTCCAGTTATTTAAATATATAAGTCCCCATTTATTAATTATTTACTGGTATCAGGCTATATGCTAGGTATTTTGTAAACACTGCACTATCTTTACAACTATCATTTAAGTTAGGTGTTATCCTCCTTTGAGAAGTGAGTCCCAGAGAGATACACTAATCAGAATCTAATTCCAGACAAATATATGGGGGTTCTTATATCTACTACTATAAACAAAGATTTTATTACATTTCTGGCAACCAAGTGACATGATTTGAATGCCTTCAAAACTGGAGGAATAACAGTGAAATCAATCCAAAGAGAAAAATAAAGATGGTCTAGAAATACAACTGCACCAATGTTTGGTCCATGGAGAAAACCAATAGTGTGAAGAGCATTTAACAGGGAGCTCCAGAAGATAGTCTGAGGTTAGACCTATGAAAAACAACCATGACCTAAAGCAGTGGTATAAATGCAGGCCAGGAACCAGAGCAGATTCCTAAGAGGTCAATCATATTACTGCAGAGAAAGCAGCACAAACTAAAGACTAATTTCAGTACAACCAGAAGATCACACATACTTCTGACTATATTCTTCTTTGGTGTTGGGGGTGGAGGGAGGGCAGTAGCAAGGGCACAGCATGGACATGAAATCCAGGAGGGAAGAATATCACAGTGAAATGAACAAGGCTCCAGATCTAAGCTAGGAGTTTGGGGTCAAAATAAATACTACTCCACTTAAGGTGGCAGAGAATGAGGTGGAAGGTGAAGGATGATAATCATTTCCTGACCTAAGATTCTCTCTCATTTCCAATTATGTTCCAGTCTTATATGTTTGCTGCCTATTGAACAATCCCATTTGGCTATACTATCACCTCAACCTTAACATGCTCAAACTAGAATTCATTCCCCCTTGATCTTTCTTTTGCCAAATTCCTTACTACTTAAAGGCATTATCCAGGAGTAAAAATCCTGGGGTCATTCTTTTTTTATTTCATGGAGTCCTTCTTAATTTTTATACTCCATTTTATAGCTAACTGGTACCACCATTCAGCTAAAAAGCATTCAGGCAAAAGAGCAGCCATGCAAAGGCACCACTACCTTCCAAGTTCATGTAAATGTCATAAAGCCACCCTTCCACTCCATTCCCAATGCCATCATACCAATCTCCAAATCTCCTACACAGCCATCTTGCTCCATGTTCTCTATGGTACATTTAGACTTCTTTTTCTACTTTAAAACCATCTTTCTGATTTTTAAGTCTCATAATTCTCTGAACTCACCTTTATGTGCTGAACTTCCTAAAATTTTTGAAACTAGCACATTCTTTCTTCACACACATCATCCACAATAAACTCTATCCATCCTGCAAGGCATGAAGAACAAGCCCTACCACCTCTAAAAAGTAGTCCCTGTGGTTGCTAGTATTGGATCTGTATTCATATTTCCACAGCATGTTATTTCTTGAAAACAAGCCGGCTTCTTTTTCTATACTTCCCATGTGTTGATCACTACTAAATATTTGCTGACTGAGATTAAATGAACCATTTCTTCTGAAGCTTTTTACCAACTTAAAAACACTTTTATTAGTTTTGATAACTACTGAAAGAGACAGAATGATTAAAGAATGGTCTTATTATACTAATAAAAAATGCATGGGGGGTGGAATAAGCCAAAATATTAATCACAGATAGTGACAGTTGTTTTCTTTTCTCTAATTCAAATGTTCAGATCTATATTACTTTGAGAAGCAAGGAGTTTGCTACAAATCTGCATAAAGCAATACTAATAGTGAGTCATCAACTATTACTAGACTCATCAGTCAGATTCAAATTACCTAAAAATATATTGTCAAATAAAAACTACAAGCATCTGAGTAACTTGCAGTTGCAAAGAGGCAAACTGTAATTAAGACAAGCTAAAGCAAATTCTCATGGTTTAAAAAAATAAAGAAAAAATAAAATCTTCCTGATTAAGAAGTAACCATAACAAGGCATCCTATACAAAAAAGAGCTAATATGCAAATGGTCATCACACCCTCACATCATCACACCCTCACACCTTCACAGATAATGGCTCAGACACTCAACACTGGGGAGAGAGGAATGGGGACCAGCCAGGCTGCGGCCCAGTAGAGGGACAAGCCACCCGCCCCGTGGTCCCAGGTGCCAGTGGCTACATCTGCACCTGTGGCCTGGGAGAGGGACAAGCCGCTTGCCCCATGGTCCTGGCGCCTGCGGCTGCAGCCCAGGTGAAGTCACCCACGGTCCCCGGCAGCTGCAGCCAGCCCGGGTGAAGCTGGCCCAGGTCCTGGGTGCCTGCAGCTGGCCAAAAGGAGGGATTAGGCCGGTAGGGGAGCAGTTAGGGGCAATCAGACAGGCAGACAGGCAGAGGTGGTTAGGGGCGACCAGGCAGACAGGCAGGCAAGTGGTTAGGAGCCAATGGTCCTGGATTGCGAGGCAGTCGGACATCCCCTGAGGGGTCCCGGATTGGAGAAGGGGCAGGCCAGACTGAGGGACAGCCCCCCCCTCCTGTGCACCAATTTCTTGCACCAGGCCTCTAGTCCTATATAATAAAGAGCTAATATGTTAATTAGACCAAACAACAGAACAACCAGACAACTTTCCGGACAAGGCCAGAGCTGCGAGGGCCAGCCGAGGCTGTGAGGACTGGCCAAGGCTGCGAGGGGCTGCAAGGACTGGCCAGGACTGCGAGGGCTGGCCGGGGCTGCAAGAGATGAGCCCCTTGCACAAATTTCGTGCATTGGGCCTCTAGTTTATTATATATGAAAGCAGCATGATGTACAAAAGAGTACACACTATGGAATACTCAAATGCAGGCTCCCCCATTCACTAACACTATGACCTCAATTTTCTGGTCTGTAAAATGGAAACAGAAGCTCTTCTATTTACAAACTTTTGGATACAAACAATGTTCCAATCTAAGCAGAATCCTGCCAACTCTGCTTACCCAGGTAGATGGGGTTAATGGTAATGCACAACCATTTGAGTCTCTCAGTGGTTAGTCTAGCCATCTGTTTGATCTGAAGCAGTGTCCTCCTTTTATAAATGTATTCATAATTAAAAGATGAAAGACAAAATTTAACATTTTTGGATAATGTAAGAGAAGTGAAAAGAATCCTAGGTTAGAATAAATGTCATAAAAATCTAGTTACCTCCTAAGCATTGGTCACCTGGACCTAGGAACAAATGGACTTATAAAGTCTTGGAAATTAACTGGTACATAAGTAAGAAGCATTTGTACAATTATACAGCCACCACCCAGGGTTGTTTATGAGCATTAAATGACACAAGGCAGGTAGAATGCCTGGCACATTCTTATAATATATTCCTTTCAGATTGATAAAGTGGTGCAAGGACCACTGAACCTTCAAGAAGTGTCAAAGCAAGTAAAAAACTTTTTTGAAGTTAGAAATCATTCTTTATAACGTATAATCCTCTCAAATTGTCAAAATGAGAAAGCAGCTTTACAAAAGGCCAGATCTGATATATAAAATTAGACCCATAAAACCAATCAAGCTTATTTCAATCACTAGTGTTTGAGAAAGTGTTTATCTAAAGAAAAAAAAATGCAAGTCAAACAGTTATAAGTTCATATCAAAAAGGGATAACCATACGAAACCTACCTGCATTATCTGAGCCAAAACCATACTGGATTTTAATTCAGAGCAGCAGCACATCTTAATGTTTATGGAGCTGCTTGGATTTTATATTGAGAAAATTCCGTTTTAAAAAGGCATTAAATGTTATCCTGAGTATTAGAGTTAGACTGGGTCAAGATAGACCATACATTTTGAGGAGATTCCAAAAGTTTTCTTGAGCCAGTCCTATGGATCAAAGCATGAAAATCTCTGAGAAGTATGCCAGCATCTGCCCTCAATTCCAGAAGCAGGAAACAAAGATGTGACCCAATCACATGATATCAAACCACAGTCCATCTGTTCTGAAAACTTGTATTATGTAAGACACCGCCAAGAAAGAACAGCAAAAGCCATGCAGTTTGTCAACATGTGCAGAGAGCTCTGTGGTTTGAAGAGACACATTCTTTCTCACATCAAAAAGGCCATCCACAGGACAATGACATTTTCAAAACCCACTTCATTAGACATAAGTATATCTGATACGACGTAACAGTTCAAGAATGGTGTCAAGTTCAGGTAACTATTTTAACTAGGCCTATAAGAATCTTTCAAAAAAGGCCCTTCCCACAGGAACAAGATTTGTCTTCCTCTTGATTATTTTGATTATGTCAATTCCCCATTTAATTTCAGTAACAAAGTAAATCATCTAAAATTCTAAGCCTGACCGTGTACTACAAGGCCTTTCAATTACATCCCATTTCAATTAAACTCAAAACTGTTTTACCATCTTCCAACGAACAATAAGCCTGGTTTCTCAACCAATAAACGCTGTACCTGGTCCTTTTATCAGCAATATAAGAGATTGACCTTCTCTTGCAGACTTTATATCTTGTAATCATCCCCCCTCCCTCCCACCTACAGAAGCCACTTTTCTTAAGTTCTCTGAAATTCAAGATAACTTCACTTAGGTAAATGACCCTGTGGTAGGCAGTTAAACAGACATGAGCAGAGCAAGGACAACAGGCCAGGTAAAGACCGTCACCAGGGCTGAAAACCCTAGCAGCAGACAAAACTGAGAAAACAAGGATCTACCCACAGGGTAACCTTTCCTCCCCTAGCATATCGCTGGTCATTTGGTTTAGACCCCCTGATCTTTCATATCACTAGCTATGCGGTTTGGACACTCCCGCACACTCAACACCTTTCCTCCCCTGGCATGTCACTAGTTATATGGGCCAGACCAGCCGTGGGCAAACTACAGCCCGCGGGCTGGATCCAGCACGTTTGAAATGAATAAAACTAAAAAAAAAAAAAAAAAAAAAAAAAGACCGTACCCTTTTATGTAATGATGTTTACTTTGAATTTATATTAGTTCACACAAACACTCCATCCCTGTTTTTGTTCCGCCCTCCGGTCCAGTTTAAGAACCCATTGTGGCCCTCGAGTCAAAAAGTTTGCCCACCCCTGGGCCAGATCCTTAGATGGGATGAACAAGGGCCTGGAGAATAGTCCTTAAGCATTAAGCCCCCCAGGACAGTCAGGTTCTGACCACCATCAAATACACCTAAGCCTCACTTGTGCTTCAGCTCCAGGCCCAGAAAAGCCAGACAAGAAAAGCCATGGCTGACATCAGCACCAGATGCATTGACTAATAACCCCTGCCCTGGCGCCCACCAATCAGTGGAGGCTACGACCCTGAAAGGATACACCTGGAAAGCTGATGGATTTTCTATTGAGATCCTCTTCTGGGACCTCCCCTAAAATCTCCATCCTTACAAGTCCTTAGGGACAGAAGACCCAGCAAGCTCTCCCTCTCCCCTTTCCTTGTCCCCTCCCCCCTTCCCCCACCCCCTGCACAATGTCTTTACCCTTCTCTCTCCTAAGCTCCAAGGGCCGCCCCCCCCCCCTTTTTTTGCCTCATTAGCTTGTTGTTTGAGCCCGTTTCTTCTATGGCTCACTTCTTCTATTTCTGTGACTTTCTTTCTTTTCTTATTTTTTACTTCTGTGACTTTCTAAATAAACTTTCTCTTATAGTTTGAGTCTTGACTCTGAATTCTTTCTTAGCCAAAACTCAAGTACCAAGGTTGCTGAACGGGTCTGACACCACTGGCCTAACACCTGTTGCCATTTTCACTGCCAACAACTCCGTTAACCCTGTTTTTCCCCACCACCATTCCGTGCCCCAAGTCATTCATATTTTAAAGTGCCATATTGAGCACAAGATTTGGAATCAGAAAATCAAAGTTCCTATCTTGGTTCTGCCCAACCTTGAGATATTCACCTTACCTCTCTGAGTCATGTTTTCCACCCATAAATGGAAGTAACTTAATGACTTTCACCATTAGAATGCCTACTCCTTATGGGCATCCCATAATATTCTCCCTCACTAATCCCACTTTGCAATATCTTTCTGATTTGTTTCCAATCACATATTATAGAGGTTTTAGAATTGCAAAAAATATATAATAATAATAATAATAATAATAATAATAATAGTGGTTAATACATCCAAATCACAGTAAAGAATAAGAAACTTAACTCGAAAGAGTAACTTGCCAGCCAGTCAATAAAAGCTTTGGTTTCTGCACTGGGGTAGGCTCTGGCACAGTTGAGGGGCACAGTTGAGGGACACCGTTTGCAAAGAGAGCTTAACACTCATCAAATCTCTCTTTCTGCCCACCTGCATTCTAGCCACTCTTCAGTCAGTTTAAGTCCTAAAGTGTCCAGGAAACCCCCAATCACTTCAGCTTACATTAATCATTTCCCTCTTTGAATTCTGATGCCTCTCTACTGGGAGTTATATTAAAAATATTTATCAACTGGCACCACAATGGTACTAACCAATCAGAAAAGATATCTGACCAATCAAAACACACATGGTCAATGGGAATTGCTGGCTGAACATCAATCCAATTTATTACTACCAATACCAAACAGCAATCTCAAACTCTAACACAACTTTCTCTTGATCTTCATGATCCCATGAATTAGGAAAAGTAGGTATCATACCCATTTTCTGTTTAACTAGAGGTAAAGTTGGGACTAATAACCAAACCTAAGAACAAACTGCTTATTTCACAACATCATATGACTCACTCTGAATATATATAGAATTATCAACTAATCCTATATAATAAAAGCCTAATATGCTAAGTGTCTGGTTGTCCAGTCGTCCGTTCAACCAATCAAAGCATACTATGCTAATGATAGGCTAAGGCCACTCAACCACTCGCTATGACATGCACTGACCACCAGGGGGCAGACAGTCGACCGGTAGGTTAGCTTGCTGCTGGAGTCCGGCAGATCAGGACTGAGCGAGATGGACTGGACATGCCCTGGAGCCCTCCCATGGTCTCTCCCCGGCATGGTCAACCTCCCGCGCCCCTCCACGGCCCCGATTGCACACCAGTGGGGACCCTCGGCCTGGCCTGCACCCTCTCGCAATCTGGGATCCCTCAGGGGATGTTGGAGAGCCGGTTTCAGCCCGATCCTGCAGGCCAGGCCGAGGGACCCCACTGGTGCATGAATTCATGCACCGGGCCGCTTGTATTGCATAACTATTAATATAACAGTATATTACATGAATGCTCAGTCAAATGGAATGCATTTAATCAACAAGCATTTAAGTGGAACAGAATATAAAACACAGTGCTAGGTTCAGAGAGCATAAAGAAAATAAAAGGCATAACCCTGGCCCTCTGATTACCTATAACATGTTCAAGAGTATAGTTAAAAAGTTAGTACAGGATGGTAGAAACAGGCAACAAAATCTGAAGTGCTATATGCAGTTCAGGGGAATAGAGTACAGGAAGGAAGTCAGCACTGAGAACTTCTCTGCTCACACTCCCCAAAGGGGCAAAATCATGTAATTTTGAAAAGGCTGAAAAGCCAGGAGTCAATAGGAAAACAGAAATCGCTGGAATTGAGGGTTTGCAATAGTGAGAAGTGTTGGATAATCAGAGATGGCCCTAATCATAAGCCTCAAGTGTTGGTCTAAGTGCTGAATACAAATGGGAAATCTTGTAAAACCTTTGTAGGGATGACTGAGGAAGATGAGCTCAGCAGTAGCCTATAGAAAAGCCTAGAAGAGAGAAACACTGGAAAGCAACTCGATTTTGAGGGATGACACAGGCAGGAGGACTAAACTGATAGATGCATACGAAGAAAGGAAGAGACATCCAAGAGATACTAATATAAAGAAGAGTTGGTTTGGGGGTGTGTTTGTAAAGAAAAAAGTTATGAATCGGCAGAAAGGAAACAAGCAGCACTCTCACATGATATACATGTAGACATACAGTGGTACTAAACTGTGTACTAGGGACAGGGAACCAATTTCCCTAGAGACATCTATGTTGGAGATAGCAGAAGCTGAGAAATACAAAACTGATACCCAGACAATAAGGAACTGTGAGTTCTTAAAAAGGAAGCCAAATTATAAACTTAGAAAAAGCACTGAGCTTCTTCAGAATGTATGAAAGGATGGGCTGAAACATCAACATACCCAACAAGGGCAGGCAGAACAATTGAGCTAGTCTATACTTAAGTGCATTAGCACCTGAATCAGCTTTGTATTCTAATGTATGCCACCATCTGTAAACTCCTCCAGAGCCTGGACTAGGCAATGTTCTGTACATCGATCACTCCAGTATTATTACTTGAGTCATGAAAACTTTGTGTGCTAAGTTAGGTGAAAAAGAATGAACTGTTATTTGAGTTAACAGTGGTGTGGAAATGTAATTTATGCTTGAGGAATAACTATATTGATTCTCCCATCTGTCCACCCATTTATCTTGCCCTCCTCCTTAGACTAATGTCAAAAATTGATGGTTTCCCTTAATGTAGGCCCAGTGAGAGGAGACTCCGGGAATGTATTAGGAGTCAGAAAGCCAATCTGATTTTCAAATTGTGAGGGCAAAATCTAAAAGTGAAGAATAAAGCTTATGCTCACTAGAAGACTGATAAAGACAAAAGGGCCAATTAGGTGTATGTATTAAAGTGTATAGGCTTAGGAAACACTCAACCCTGGGTGCAAATCCTAACTCCAGCTCTTAGTAAGTGAGTAAAAACAAACAAAAAAACCACCTCTCCACACCGCAGTTGTCCGGGGCAAATGCTATTTACTAGCCCCGAGGATTCAGTTAGGAGGATCAAGATAATGTACTCCGGTGCACTTTTTATGCATCCACATCACAGTAAGCTCTTGGTAAACAGTAGCTCTTGCTAATAATTGGCACCCTCCGTCCTGAGTTTCTGTTTCTGAAAACATCTGGTATTCAGTTTCAGAAACAGAAACGTGCTTTTCCACTGTATTTTAGTTGCTAACACTAAGGCTCTTCAATTCAGTTTTTAGTATTTTAGCTTGGATGCTAACAAAGTTCTTCACCCTCCTCGGTGGTAGGCAATGACCGGATACCCAGGTCCGATTTAATATTTTGGAAAACGGAGCGGGACATTCTCCCCCTTGAAAACCAGCTACACAGACGACTGATTCAAACGAACTGTCACTCCAGAAAAGGAACCTCACCGGCGATGTTCCTTCGAGGAAACAGAAGCGTCTGACCGCTTCACGGAGCCATCCCCATTCAAACATTCCCAACCCCGCAGAGTGAACAAAAAGTTCAAGTTTCGACGACGAAAACCATCTGCCGCCTCCCGAGGACGGGGTTCACTTCCACAATCCCCAGACGCACGCGAGAAGCCCTCCGCTCATCCTCGGGGCCCCGCTCCTCACACAAAGCTTCGCAGCTCCTGTCCAGAGCCACGGCCGGCTGCAGAGGCGGCCCCTCGCGGCGGGGTGGCCCCGCTGACCCCGGGGTCGCCGCCACACGCCGCCCGCTCCGCCGCGCGGGGAAGCCGTGCAGGTTCAGGGCTCACTCCCCGCGCGGGCAGCCTGGCGACTCGGACCCCGATCCTGCCCCGGGAGCCTCGCGGGCCAACCCGCTCTGGGCGGGGTGCCTGGGACAGCGCCACACGGCGCCCGGACGGAGGCCGGCCTCACACCCCTCTGCCCGCGCCCACTCGCTCCCCAGAGGGCAGTCCCCCATCTCAGACGGGCCTGAGACGACACCTCCCCCGCGGGGCCGAGAGCGGGGTCGGCCGGCCGCCGGCCGCCAGGCACGTCCACCCGCGCTCGGACACACGCCCCCGCCCCGCCTTCCCTCTCCGCCCGCGGCTCGCGTGGCGGCGGCCCGGCCAGTAAAGCCCGGCCCCTGCCCGGGCGCCGCCACCTGCGCCCCCGGCCCCGCGCCATGTTTGAGAAAGAGCAGGAGCGAGCCAGAGGCCGGGCCCGGCCCGCGCGCCCCGCCGCCGCCCGCCCGCCCCGCCGCCGCCCGCCAGCCCCGCCGCTCACCCGTCGCCCCCGGGACCAGTGTCATTGCCGCCGCCGCCGCCAGCACGAGGAGGAACAGCCAGGGACGCGGAGCAGCAACCGCTGCTTCCATGGTCCCGCCGCCACCGCCTGTGGCCCGGCCCGGCCACTGCCTCGCCTTAGCAAGCCCGCCTCGCCCCACCTCCCCCGCCGCGGCGGCGGCCTCGCTCCGGCCCTTTGTAACTGCTCGGGGGCCGCGCGCCCATTGGCTGCTGGCTCCCGCCGGCCCCGCCTCCGGCCGTCTGCTAGCCGCTGAGCGGGACCCAGCCCGGAGCCCCGCCCGCGGGTCCTCGGGACAGCCAATCCGGAGCCGCGGGTGCCCGGCCGCTGGCCACACCCCCAGGCTCCCCGGAGCAGCGCTTCCAGAGACCCCTGCCCAAGCCGGAGCCGCTCCACGCTCGCCGGAGACCTAGTGGGGGCAGGGTCCACACTAGCCCGCGTCCTGCCGACCCCACAGTCCAGGAGGGCCCAGGCTGAACGATGGGTGTGTCTGGGTGTGAGTCACTTTCGGAAAAAGAGAAAGGCTGTGGTCACTGGACGCTCTTTTCTTCTAGCCTCCTCTAGGAACCTAAGATCTGGTCCTGACCCCCCAAACCTCGCCGACCCCATTCACAGTCCTACTCTACCAGTCGCCAACGCATTCACCCAGATCCGCAGTATCGGGCAGGCTTCAACTTCCCTCCGCAGATCCAAGCCTCAGCTTTCAACACTCCTCCTAAGATCCTCCCTCAGTGCCCTTCATATATGACTCAGTCCCCTGACTCCCGCTGTCATCTTCTACCCCCAACCTAGGCACCCCCTTCCCCCAAATTTCAGGTCCAGCAAGTCCCCGAATCTTGGCCTCATATCCCAGCCTCAGAGTTCAGATCCTGAGCTAAGACATATCCCTATAGCCTCCCGCCTCCCCCCCGGAACTCAGAGCAGACCCAGAACAGGACTCCAAACCACACACCTTCCCTCTCACCCCTTTCTGATTCAGGTGGGAAAGGGAAGGTGTCCACCTTCACCCCCCAAATAGGAGGATTCCCCTTCTTAGCATGCAGCACCCCTGGGGCGGAAGGGAAGCATTCATTGCTTTGAGCTGTCTCTGACAAGCCTGCACAATAATTCTGAGGTGTCACTAGAAACCCAAATAAACTTGACTACGTTTTCATTCTGAATTTCTAATTGACTGTGAGACTGAGAGGCGCTCCACCCACCTTCCCTCGGGGATGCCAAAATGAGCTCCAGATTTGTAATTCTTCCTGTAAGACTAGTCCTCTGTTCAGACACAAACAACAGCCTAGGAGGCTGTAACATAGAACAGAGGACATTTTTCCACAGAACCTTTTAAGGAGAAAACTATTTTCTGTGTGATTTGAACATGGAATGAAATAAACCTTGGTAGCAGGAATCAAAACCAGCCTCCAGTATTGGCTTGTAAATTCCTTTTACCTACCTATGAAGACTTTCTCCTGAGCTGTAGAGGGGCAGGGTGGGGTGCTGGAGCTGGGATCCGAGGCCTGCCCTATTCCTTTCCTGGCTAGGACACTTACTTGAGCAAGTCAGTTAACCTTTCTGAAACTCCATTTCTTCATTTATAAAAAGGAAATAATATCTACCTCCAGAGGTTAGTGAGAGAATAAGATATGAGGGTTCTGCCCTTTCAAGTTCTTGTTCTAGGCTCTCCCTCCAGACCCCTGATCTGCTCCTCTCTTCTCGACAGGTAAGGGCCAGGTGTACACTGAGCAACCTACCAAGGGATGCAGCTACTGCTAAAACCAAGGACCTCCTGCTCTCTGGGGCTTGCTGAGCTCCCAGCAGCAAGCTCTCCTCTTGCTTCCTGCAGCAGGCAAACCAAACTTGGAGAGACTGCTTCTGGCAGGCTCTTGTCCCAGTCTGCTTTTTCACTGACAGTTTTTTCAATGGAGACTTGGTGGATAAGTCAGGGCCTTGCGAGGTCTCTAGGCTGCTTTTTCGCTGCTCTATTCTCAGTACCTTACATAAGAGATGTTGATTGAATGAATGAATGAATGACTCAGCTCAGACAAGCGACTGCTTTTCTCTCATCATTAGGTTCTTGATCTCTAAAATGGAAATGTAATACTACCAATCCCATTTATAAATAAAAAGGATTGGACCACTTAAGTGACATAAGGTGTCTGGAACAGTATCTGGAACATAGCAATATTTAGTTAATGTCATTTCCTTTGCCCATTGCCTTCCAGCTCTGTATGATTCTTTTTTTTTTTTTCTGTATGATTCTAATCGGCGTTCATGTTCATGGTAATCTGTGCCTTTGCCTTACAGAGCCTCAATTAATCAGTGTTAGGATATCTCCTATGACACACTTTCAGCTCCTTAACATTTTCCATGGAATTTAGTGTATTCCGTAGGAAACCAAGGAACAGGAAAAAGAAACAAACTATTTTTAAATTTTATTTTCCTAATATTAGGAGGAAATTTCCATGAGCCACAGCTCCATAAGTAAACTATATTAAAATGCAACAAAAATAATTCAGTTTTAAATCATGGTTCTCAAACTTTAAAATTTCTTCCCATTACCTGGGAAGCTTTCAAAAATGCAGATTGCTGGGTGTCAGCCCTAGAGAGTTGGCTTCAGCTCATCTGAAGCAGGTCCAGGAGTCTGCATTTGTAATAAATACCCCAGGTGATTCTGCTGCAGACGTTACCGGGCCACACTTTGAAAGGCACAGTTTAGAACATGTGACCTTAAGCTTCAATAAATAAAAACGCATGTGCTTACTTCACCTGTTGAGAAAGGGTGGGCACTGGAAGAAGCCTTTGACTTTGGAGGCCTGCAGACCCCAGTTGAAATTCTGCCATTTACTAGATCTAGGATATGTGCACACTACTTGATCTTTCTGAAATTTCACATCCCCTTGTGGAAAGTGGGATAATGGCTCATATATTTGTTATAAGAACTAAATGAGCTATTGCACATGAAGAATCTATAATAATAAAAGTGAATATGCTAATTAGACCGGACAACCTTCCAGAGGAAGCTAGGGTTTCGAGGAAAGCCCAGGTCCCAGGTGCTGGAGGGAAGCCGGTGCCGGCAGCCGGGGGTGGGGGGGGGGGGGTTGGGGAGTGGGGGGGGGAGGGAAGGAAGGCCTACTCTTGCACAGATTTTGTGCATTGGGCCTCTAGTCTATCATAAATGTTAATTCCCTTCACAGTCTCTACAGGCGCTCCAAAATGCTTACAGGTGTTTACTCCTACGTCTTGATTTAAAGGAGAAAAGAAGTGACAACCAGTCCCCAGCTTATCAGCTGCAGAGCCAGGATTAGGAGGCTCTCATGCCAGTGCCTTGCTCCCTGCACCATACTACTTCTCAGTCTTTGTACCGAGGACATTGATTCCTTTTCCTTTTGGATTATTCCTTGAGTAAGAAGGTTTTATTTTCCAAATAGAGAGCAGAGAATGACTGCTAGTTGCCTAACTTATATCCATTCCTCCATTCACCTAGGTATGGCCATGTGACAGAGTTCTGGTTAGTGAAATATAAATATGAATCTATCAGAGCTTGTGGGAAAGATATCGTTTCCCCATAAAGAAGAGAGACTCATCACCTTCTCACCTTTTTCTTCCTGCCTGGAACACAGTTGCAATGCCTGGAGATGCAGCAGCTAACTTGTGGCCTTAAGGATAATGATGACCATAACTGGAAACAGCAGAAATAAAAATGGAGAGAGTCTGGGTCCTTGATAAATACTGTGAACAACTATACCAGCTCTCAAGTGCTTACTTCTGGAGTTCTTAATATATGAGAAAAATAAATGTTGTGTTTTTGGTTTTTCTTTTTACTTTAGACACTTCAATTCTAGTCATATGCTAACTATTGTAAATTTTATTTCTATCTTATTTTTTAACCCACAATATATCATTGATTTATACCATTATTATCTATTGCTAACTCTTGGTGCTCCTAGCTGAATGCCAAATCAACTCAGAATTTAGTGGCTTACAATAACGACCATGTATTATTGCTCATGAGACTGTGGTGGGCTGGGCAGTTTTTTCTGGTCTAGGGCAATTTAAGTTTATCTCAGCGGAGTTCACATATGAGTCTGCAGTCAGGTGGCAGATCAACTGGGAGCTGAACAGATCTCTAATGGCCTAGAGCACTTCCTCTGTGTAGTTTTTCATTCTCAGCACGCTAACCTGGGCTTGTTAAAGTGATAGTTTGGGAGGGCCAAGGTAATGAATGGGAGTTTACAACTGGCCCAACATCACTTCTGCTACATCCCATTTGTTTGGGCATGAATTGGGTCAAGGCCAAATTCAAAGAGTGTGGAAATAGCCCTAGCCGGTTTTGCTCAGTGGATAGAGCATCGGCCTGCGGACTGAATGATCTCAGGTTCAATTCCGGTAAAGGGCACATGCCTGGGTTGCGGTCCCTATCCCCAGCAGGGAGTGTGCAGGAGGCAGCGGATCAATGATTCTCTTTCATCATTGGTGTTTCTATCTCTCTCTCCCTCTCCCTTCCTCTCTGAAATCAATAAAAATATATTTTTTTTAAAAAAGAAAAAGAATGGGGAAATAGACTCCATCTCTTGACAAAAAGCACATTGTGAAGGGGAGTGGAGACCAAGAAAGTTTCTAAATGTGGCCATTTTTGCAAACAATTTTTACTACTTTTTCTGGTCTTTTTTTTTTAACCTCTGGACATTACATCTCAAATCATTTTCATTCTGCCTGAAGTATACCCTTTTAAAAAAATATCTTTTTAAAAATGTTTTTATTGACTTTTAGAGAGAGAGAGAGAGAGAGAGAGAGAGAGAGAGATAAAAACATTGATGAGAGAGAAATATCTTTGGCTGCCCCTGCACACTCCTACTGGGGATTAAGCCCAAAACTCAGGCATGTGCTCCCACCAGAGTCTTGGAACTTTTTCTGGCAGTGAGTTAGGTATTTCAGATTGATTCAATCCTTTTGAGGCTTCTTTTAAAAATCCTTTAGGGCAAGTCTAAAATAGCCATTATTCTAAGACTAATTTTACCTCACTTGTAAGGTATGGCCTTTCTCATATCCCTACTAAATGCTCTATATATTCAACAAGGTCTCTCTACTCTGGCTGAAGAGAATTCAAAGGATTCCTGACCTAGTCTGAACTCTGAGAATTGTCTATTTTATACCTTCTCAGTTACTATTCTTTCCTCCAAAGTTGTGCTTGCTGGCTTTATGGGGTTTCACTCTAAGCATGCATAGATTAGTATTCAGCCAAAGACTCAAAAGGACTCCTATGCAGATTCATAAAACTCGGCATAGCCCCTTTTTCTCTAGAACTCTGCCTTGCAGATTCTAGCAGTTGCAGGCTCCCTGAGCACTAACCTCTACCTTCTTAACTCAGAAGAAATATTGAGCATTGTTATTCATTTGCATATCATCTTTTGTGAATGTCCATGAAAGTATTTTACTCTAGTCTTTTATTAATGATTTATAGGAATTATCTATTTAATCTGGATATGAGTTCTTTGCAGATGTGTGTATAGTAAATATTTTTGTTCTGTTACTTTATTATGTTATTTTCAAAGAGCAGTACTTTTTAAAATCTACTTTTATTGATTTCAGAGAGAAGGGGAGAGGGAGAGAGATATAGAAACATCAATGATGAGAGAGAATCATTGATCAGCTGCCTCCTGCATGCGCCACACTGGGGATCGAGCCCACAGCCTGGGCATGTGCCCTGACCAGGAATTGAACTGTGACTTCCTGGTTCATAAGAAGATGTTCAATCACTGAGCCATGCCAGCTGGCCAAAGAGCAGTGGTTTTATGCTTTATTTTATAGTTAGTTCTTTTTGTGTTCTGTCCAGAAAATATTTGTCTACCCTCAATCACGAAGATATTCTCATACATGGTCTTCTAGCTGCTCTATAGTTTTAGCTATTACATTTAATTCTTAAAACCATCTTGAATTAACTCTTGCGTAAGATGTGGGGTATGAATCAGGGTTCATTTTTTTCCATACTGATATTCAGTTGATCTAGCATGATTTGTTGAAAATCTTTTCTTTCTCCATTAAACTACATTGGTATCTTTGTCAAAAATGATTGACTGTATAATTGTAGGTTTATTTCTGGACTCTCTTTTCCTTTACATTGGTCTATTTATCTTAATGCCAATATAACTGACTTGATTACTGTACTTTATGGTAAGTCTTAAAATCAGGTAGAGTAAGCCCTCCAACTTTGTTATTCTTCTTTGCCTAATCTACGACCCTTGCCGTTCTCAGTAAATTTTACTGATAGTTTGTCAATATCTATAAGAATTTTGGGAAAATTGAAAACTTTATAACATTGATTATTCTAATCTATGAGCACGATCTATTTCTCCATCTATTCAGGTCTTTCATTTTTCTCAACAATGCTTTGTAGTTTTTATTGGCAAAAGTCTTTCATAACACTTGTTAATTTATATCTGGGTAACTTTTTATTGTATTGTAATTGGAATCAATTTTCAAATTTTATTTTCAAATTGTTTGTTGTTTCCATTATGTTTTAATTTCAATTATTTTATTTTTCATTTGTAGACGTTCTATTTGGATCTTTTCCAAATCTGCTTGGTCTTCCTTTATAGTTTCCTTTTTTTTCCAACCAATGTATTTTAATTGGTCCTTTTTTAAAAACAACAACATAGCAATCAGTTATTTCATAGTCATGTTTGTATATAAAAATTCCAGCACTTCAATCCCTGTGGGTCTATTTCTGCTCTCTATTGTTTGTCATTTACAGCCCCTCGTTGTAAGTATAGTTACTTCTTATTTAAACCCATGCATTTTCCTTGAGATTTTATTTGTGGAAACTTTTTAAGGTCTGAGATAAAGGTAGGGCTCTCTATCGAGGATTTGCATTTGTTCCCACTACCGGTCTCAGATTACTCTAACTTAAATTATCGGCTTGAGTTTTTTTTTTTTTTTGGTTTTTAATTTGTTTATTGTTTAGAACACACGGGTAACATGAATTTGGGCTTCAAACTACATGAAGGATAGATTGTGATTCCTGATTCCTAATGATGATATTATTCTCTCTTTCTTACTCAACACCTAGGTTTTTGAAATCCCCTGGTGGGTGATGGGGTTAGTACTCACCTTGTTCACCCTTTTACTGGGAATGCAGACCTTTGGAGTCGTATCCTTATGGAGGAGGTGTCTCTGATCTTTGTACTCTGTGTTTCTCTGTACTCTGTGAGGCCAGGCAACAGAAGCTCAAATTCACCTGGCTCAATAAATGTCCCAGGAGCAACAGCCAGCTGCAGAACTCCAGTTACCCTGCTGAGTTCCTTCTTTCACTTAGTATTTTGGCCTGAGAATCTCTTACTTTCTTGTCAGCTTATAAATGCAGTTAGAAAGATATATTTCCCCAGCAATTTTAGTTTTTTTCAATGGGAGTGTCAATCCGCCAGTTATGAAGAATGGTACTCCTACTACCTAACCGCCTCCATTCCCAGACATCGTACAAATCACTATCACACTGTGACAGCAGAACACCATTGTAACTGCTCTAGGTATCAAATGGAACTAAAACAAAAGCTATTTTGCCAAGAGAAATTCAGCTTCTGGCATTGTCTCTGCTGCTTTTCCAACATTAAAAACAGCTCACAAGCTGTCTACCCCCGCTTGCCTCTGTCAAGCTGGTTTTCCCAAATGCTCGGGCTGCTTTAAGAAAATGTTTTGCTTTGTGTTTTGCATTGTTTTTGTTTTCTCTTAGACTTTTGTTATGAATGTCTCATTTTAAACACACTAAGGATAAATACTTTATCTGCTTTGGGGACTTCATTTACTAATTTTTGATTAATTTTACAAATGCCCCATGGATACTAGAAAACAGAAGTAGACTCCTTTTTGTACATGCAAACTTGTGAGTATGTGTATGTGTGTGTATATTTAATCCTGGTGGTTAATCTTGGCTTAATTTTGACCGCTTGGTGGCAAAGACAGACAGAGGTGCATTCAACTCTCTTCACTGCTTTCCCTGTTTCCCTGGAGATACAGCCTGTGGCCTTCACCACCCTCCTCACATCATCATAGAACTAAAAAGTAATGCTGGCTTCCTTGGCCCTCTCAGCGCTGAGGGCTAGTAGGCTTGAGCCATCTTCTCTCTGATCCTGAAAAGTAGTCTCGCAGCTACAGACTGTGGCTCTGTTTGCACTAGTCCTGCCCTCAGACAATTGACCTTGACCCGTCCCAGCCTTGCTCTCTGGGACTCATCCTCCAGTGGGCTGACCACTAGGTTCCTGCGGTGTTCCCATATCCAGGCTGCGGCATTTGTGTCTACAATTCCTCCATCTGGCCCAGCCTTCTTCTTCTTATCCCCCCTTGCAAGACTGGAATCTCTGGCCCAAACTGAGCTCAGTGTGTGAGTGTTTGCTCTGTGCAGACCAACCTCCTTAGGTGGTTGTTTCTGCTTTGGAAGCACCCTTGGCTGTTCTCTGTCTGTCTCAACATCTTGTTCCTTGTTAGAATCTCTGGGGCTGACTGCCTGCGTGTCATCTGTCACTCTTTTCTTTGGTTGCAGCCTGACTAGTCTCATTGTCTCACTATGGTCCTATACCCTTCCTCCTGTTGGTCTGCCCTTTCCAGTTGCATTGACTGTTGGTGGGCAGGGGGAAGGAGCCTAGCCCCCCCCCCCCACGCCTCCTGGTCAGCCTGGAAGATTCCCTGTGGTCAAGGCAAATTGATGGTATTCAATAGGTAGCCACTTCCCCTTCCTCTTGGTTCAAATTTTTCTTTAGTCACCTGTTTTGAAAAAGTACAAAAAAAAGGCCAGAAGACATGAAACGCATGCCCATTTGGCCTCTTTGTAGGAGACCTGCATAAGCTTAATTTTACACACACACACACACACACACACACACACACACACACATCACATGCACATTTAGAACTATACATCCAAACATCCAAAACAACAGCGTCCACATTAGATGAGAGAATTAAAACAAAACAACATTAGCAGCACTGGGGAGAGCTTAATACAACTCTATTTGGCAGGTCCAGCAGTCAAAAAACAAGCAAGGATAACTACCACAATTAAGCATGCACACAGGCACACACACACACACACACATTCACTCCCAGGTTCACATGCATGAATAGCAGAGCCTAGTTCTGTTTTCCAGGATCCATGGGGCATTTATAAAACTGACCATAAATTAAGAAACCTGAGGAAATTCCTCCAAAGCAGAAACAGGAGAGGATAAGTCCTGTGTCCCTCATCTGATTAAAGTTGGACATTCCTAACAAAAGCTCAAATGAAAACAAAACAAAAGAAAATATTCAAAAAACCCTTTGAAAATTTCCTGAACAACCCAAGCATTTGGAAAAATCAGCTTGAAAGAGGGAGGGAGAGAGACAGCCTGGGAGCATCTTCTCACAGTTGGAGAAGTTGAGATAACACCAGAAGCTGAATTTCTCTTGTATTGTATTGCCAATAGCTTTTGTTTGAATTCCCTTTGATATTGATAGTGATTAAGACTGCAGGAAACTGCAAGGAAGAACTGACAGCGACTTTCAGTCTGTCTGTGTAGCAGGTGTGAAGGTGGAGAGTGGGAGGGTGGAGGCGGACAGGGTGGATAGCGGGTGCTCCAGAGGATCAGGTCCTCCAACAGCTCTGGATCAAGGCTAGCACGGAAAGCCAGCAGGCTCCCCACTGCCCCCAGTGCAGCCTCCACCCACCTAAATCAGGCAAGCACCAGCCTTGCATAAATCCTTCCCTACCTACAGGGGAGGGGCAAAGGAGCCCATCTCCATTTAATTATAGTGTCTTGGCCACAAGGAGCCTCTAAAAATTCTCTGGACCAAAGAGAGATGCCGACTGTCTCCTAATGGTCTTTTGCGGAGGAAATGGGAGATCCTAGAGCGCCATCACATTACCTGAACTGGAGGTAGGAAGAAGGAGTATGAGCCTTAGCAGGCTTGGCATTCGCTGCCCCTTAGCTTGGTTGCCTGTGTTCCAGTTCCATCTGCATATCCGCTTTTTATTTTATTTTTTAAAAATATATTTTTATTGATTTCAGAGATGAAGGGAGAGGGAAGGAGAGGAGAGAGATATAGAAACATCAGTGAAGGGAAACAATCATTGATTGGCTGCTTCCTGCATGTCCCACACTGAGGAGCCTGCCACCTAGGTATGTGCCCTGACTAGGAATAGAACCATGACCTCCTGGTTCATAGGTCGACCCTCAACCATTGAGCCATGCCGGCTGGGCTGCATATCCCACTTTTTAAAAAAATATATTTTATTGATTTTGTACAGAGAGGAAGGGAGAGGGATAGAGAGTTAGTAACATTGATGAGAGAGAAACATCGATCAGCTGCCTCCTGCACACCCCCTACTGGGGATCTGCCCGCAACCAAGGTACATGCCCTTGACCAGAATCGAACCTGGGACCCTTCAGTCCGCAGACTGACGCTCCATCCACTGAGCCAAACCGGCTAGGGCAGTGGTCGGCAAACTCATTAGTCAACAGAGCCAAATATCAAGAGTACAAGGATGGAAATTTCTTTTGAGAGCCAAATTTTTTAAACTTAAACTATATAGGTAGGGGTACATTGTTATTAACTTAATTAGGGTACTCCTAAGGCTTAGGAAGAGCCACACTCAAGGGGCCAAAGAGCCGCCTGTGGCTCTCGAGCCACAGTTTGCCGACCACGGGGCTAGGGCATATCCCACTTCTTAAACCAAATCAACAGGATTCAGGACGGCCCCAACCAGTTTGAAAGTTCCCAGGGGACCTGGACCTCCCCTTTGTGTATCTCAGCATTCCCCTAAGTGCCCAATGTTATATTAAGGACATAGATGCACTCCCACCCCAAGGACAAGAACTTCCATTTGATCTTATTAATTGAGAGTAGGCTGTTCACTCTGAGCTCCCAGGCAGGAGACCTGACTTCTAGTCTGGTCTCTGTCACTGAGTTGCTCTGTGGCCCTTCTCTGGACCGGTTTCCTTATTTGTAGCAAATATGGAGGGTGTTTGGGAAGAGTAGAGAGAGAGTTAAAGCTGCTTTCTAAATCTGATCCCCTATGTTGGTGGCCAGGGAGGAGGAACATTGCTTCTGGAAGCCTCAGGGGGATTGGGATTTTTGGGGTTATAAGAGAAAGGAACCCAATTCAAAAGAGCTTAAGCAAAAAAGAAAAAAGGAAGAAAAGTTGTGGTACATTTACACAATGGAATACTATGCAGCTGTAAAAAAGAAAGAACTCTTACCATTTGCAACAGCATGTATGGGCCTGGAGAGCATTATGCTAAGCAAAATAAGCCAGTCGGCGAAAGGTAAGTACCACATGACCTCATTCATATGTGGACTCTAATGAACAAAATAAACTGATGAATAAAATGGAACCAGAGACATAGAAGCATGGAACAGACTGACAAATTTCAGAGGGAAGGTAGAGATCAGGGGTGGGAGGGGAGTGGTTAATCGGGGAACTTATGTGCATTATGTGCATAACGTATGGACACAGACAATAGAGTGGTGAAGGTCTGGGAGGGGCTGGTTTGGGGTGGAGAGGGTGATGGGAGAGAACACACAAACAAACTAAGGGGACCTCTGTAATATTTTCAACAACAAAGATAAATTTTTTAAAAAAGAAAAAAGAAATAAAGTAAGAAAGTAAGAAAGGAAATTGGCTGTCATAACAGAATAGGATGATGTCATTAGCTCTCTTACATATCTCTCTTCATCTCATCCTTTTCTCTATGTAACCCTGTTCTCTCCTTCAGACATCTTCTTGCATATGTTCGGGATAGAGGGGATGGCCAATGCCTTCTCCTGCCAGACATTCTTAAACAAAATCCTAGGGGTAGACTCTGATTGGGGTCAGGTGCCCATCCTTTGGGTCAGGGTTTCTCACCCGAGAAGCCACTGGCCTTTTGAGAAGGACAATTCTATGCTATGGGGCATTGTTCAGGGCATTGCTGATGGTTGAGACCCCTGGACATTAACTGCCAGAAGGGCTCCCCAATCATTGTGATATCAACAACAAAACTGCAGCTGACCCCCCCCCCCATTTCAAGCACAAGGGTATGGGGTGCAATACCACCTTACGTGGAGAACCCCTGCCCTGTATCACTTGTTGAAGCCAGGGTCCTGGGTCACTGGGACTAGCTAACCCTTAGTCACCTGCGTTCTCCTGTGGTGAGGACGGATAGAGCACTGTGTTTGGCAATCCCACCACACCCATATGGCGCAGTGGTTGAGGAGGAGTCATTTCCCAGAGGAACTATCACCAAGTTCCCATTACCAGAAGGGATGCTGCAGGGACCAAGACCAACAGCTGTTGATTGCAACCCTCTACCTTCATCCCTGAGCAGAGCAGTGAGCACTCCCTCCTCCCACGAACCAGCTTCCAGGCCTCAGCCACTCAGCA
The DNA here is from genome assembly GCF_963259705.1 of Myotis daubentonii. Taxonomy (NCBI): domain Eukaryota; kingdom Metazoa; phylum Chordata; class Mammalia; order Chiroptera; family Vespertilionidae; genus Myotis; species Myotis daubentonii. The sequence goes on along the minus strand of NC_081850.1, from coordinate 56,207,632 downwards.
TCCTGTCTCAGGACTTCAGTTCAATAAACAAGCCTCTTCAAGCTGGCATCAAGGCCCTCCTGATCCCTTGTGTTTTTACCTCTCCGTATGCACTCTGATCTTTGACCACCAAGAAGGGCAAGGTTCCCTACATCCCCAGTCAGCACCAACAGTCAGCTGGACTAGACTTGCCAGACGGAAGGAGAACCAGGGAGGGCGGTTTTGTGAGCTGATTACACCCAGGGCAAGTGCTGTTTCCCACTCACGAGCTCATTGGAACTAGGTCACATCGGGCTTCCGGGAAAGAGCAGAGGCCGAGAGCCCCGCCATCTTTGGAGTTCTGAGAAAGAGGGAAGGCAGGGCTGTTTCTTCAACAATCTCAGTGCTTTCATAGCTCCATTTGCTGAGCTGAGCTGAGCTGAGCCGATGAAGCATGAAGCTGCAGGAGTCTGGTTCTGGGAAACATCTCATGTGAATCAAAAGCAAAGGTCAGGACACATTTTTAGGAGAGATTTCAGAGAACCTGAGCCCTGGGTGAGCACTGCTCAGATAGGGACAGACCTGCCCCCTGAGTCATCACACCCAGCTCCCCAGAGGACAGTGCTAGGCTCCTCCTTTGGGCCCCAGAATGTAACTCAAACTCCTTTTCCATTTCCAGTAAAATAGTACTTTTCAAAGAAATGTAACTGTGAAGCTAAGGAAAAGTAAAGAAATAAAATGCTGAAAGTCTACCAAACTTATAGAATCTGTGTGTCTCAGCTTCTGGAAGATTCTGCTCCACACTCCATATGAGAGTTCCATTTAGGTATGAATCCAGATTATTTCTGAGGTGGGTGCTCTCAGTTCCAACGAAAAGCCAGTCAGTTCCCTGGAAGCATGGCTTTCCCTCTCCTTGCTCTCATGGGCAGGGTTGCGTAGGCAAGGGCAGGTGCCCAGGGAGGGGAAACTATAGCATGAGACCTTCCCACTCAACTGTTCTTCCCTTCTTCAAACATAGGTAGGTCATTATGTCTCAGCTCAGCCCTTTTTCTTCTAGTTGCTCATAGTTTAGTGAGGGAGATGACTGCAGACAATGAATTATCTCTCTTAGCACTGCAATCCCAATATAGCTGGGCCATCTCCAAACCCCCTTATTATAATGTTTCATTAAAACCAACAATGGTCTAACTACTCCACCCCCCCCCCTCAAAAAACAAACAAACAAAAACCAAAAAAAGTCTTAAAAGTTTTTACTGCAAAGAAAATTTTTAATGGTGCAGCAAGGACTACACTTAAATCTCTCAACATAAGACTTGTGCCACTCCATCCTCTTTCATCCTAATGAGGGCCCTCTGTCCTCTCTCACATATGCCCAGCTAGCCTTCTCCCTCTGCTTCTCCCACTACCCAGATCTCTAACCCCAAAGCCCTGAGGGTCTGGTGGGAAAATGTAGACCAGGGCTTGGCAGGTTGCCAGACACAGCAGGAGGGCCCACTGCTCCTGCTTGTATGACCACAATGCAACAGAGCAAGTGAGGTGGTGGTGGGCTTCCCTCTTACCACTCTGTCCATCCCTAACCACTATCGCTCCTTGGGGTCTGTCCCAGATCTTCTCACTCTGACTCAATTCATACCTCTTTCTGGACAACCTCAAATGCTCCCCTGGCTTCCCCTGCCACAGACATGCTGAGGACTCCCAAATCCCTGTTTCCCCAGGAATTCAGCCTCCTAAGTGCCCGGGTCTTCCAATAGGTAAACTACTTCTTGGGGGACCTAGAGCTTGAGAGGGACCTGTGGTCACCTACAAAGCTCTCTTTAGGGCAGCAAAACCATGACTTTTATAAGTAGGTTATTGATGATGTAATTTGGAAATTACCCAGTGTCTTATTTGTTTGTTCTTTTTGGTCTTTTCCTCTTCCTCCCCAGCAAGCTCTGGTCTGGGTGGGGGTGGGGTGGATAGTGAATAGTCTTTTTGTGTTTCATAGGAGTGAGCAAGTGAGCTTGGGGCTCGCCAAAGCATTTATTTGTAAAGTTTGCAGACCCATTAAAGGTTTTGGTTGAATTTTCTAAGAGACAGAGTTCTAGGTTAATTGGGTCACATTCCCCCCATATGTCCTGGTTGGCTAGGCCAAGGATTACTGCCCATTTCTGAACCAATCAGAGTGTTAACTGAGTTGGATTTATGATAATTAATTTAGGTCAATCATGGGTACTGCTAGGGCCCATCCAAACCACGAGTTTATCCCACCATAGGGGACAGAGAGAATAGATCTTGAGTAGTGGCTTGCTTGCAAACATTTTTGGAACATGATCCATAGTAGAAAATTCATTTTACACCGTGACCCAGTACACACACACACACACACACACAGCTGGAACAAAACTTTCACAAAATAATATTTGCCCCTTGCTCCTGATATTTACCCCAAACTCTGATATTTTGTAATCTTGGCTTCTTGACCAGGTAGAGCCCAATTCTATTTAAATTTTTTTAAATTCTGGACTGAATTCACTAGATCGACTTCAAAACTCTGGGTCATGGCCCACAGTTTTAAAAATGCCAGTCTTAAGGCCTGCATAAATTGCTTGCATTGTTTAAATAGTTGGTAAAATATGTCATAAATTCTCCAGGAATTTAAAAGAGAAATGTAGAAGGAAGTGGAACTGGGTTAATGGAGGGCACAGGGTCGTTACTAATAAGAACATTAGGGGTGGTGCTTGCTTGCCACTTGTGACTTAGAAGGAAGGCCCTGAGAGAAGAGATTTTTGAGCTGCAAGGTGGGACTCCAGCTTCCAGCAGCAAGGCACTCCTCAGGATTTGCCTCTGAATAGATCAGATTTGTGGCTATGAAGGGCTCCCCTGGAGCGTCAGCATGGGCATGGGAACCAGCTGGGTGCCCGGGGATGTGTTGCTCTGTGGTTTTGGAGACCCAGAACCCAACTGCAACCTCTAACTAGACTTTTTAAACCCTTTATCAATCACAGTGAGCAGACAGATGCTTTTTGGTCATGCTAGGGCCAGGCTAGCCCAAGCTCCTACTGTGTGCAGGACAGTGTTTGTGTACGTGGAAGGTGTGTGTGGGAGGAGTGAGGATAAATAGACCATGTGTTCGTTTACATAAAGTTAAGTTAAATGACATACACAAGTAAATAATACGTTTTTGAGGCTACAGCCATATAATAAAGGCAAAATTCAGAATAGTGGTTAGGGGGAGAGAGAGAAAGTTACAGGGAAGAGACAGTTACAGGAACATTTTATTTCCTAATCTAAAGGGTGGTGAAACGGCTGTTTCATTATTCAGTAAACCTTAAAGATGCAGTGTATGCACATATATGCATCTACACACACCTATTGGTATGTATGACAAAAATATAATCAGCCATGGACTGTGCGCTTCATGAGCTCACAGACGCAAGTGGAAGACAGACATAATTACGATGAATATATTGTACAATGAGATCATAAGACATGTAAAGAAGCAACTCATTTGCTAGTTTTACGACCTTGGGTAAGTCATTCTCTTTCTTGAAGCCCCAGGCTCTTCAAATACATTTTAGATGGCAGGTAGAAAGATAAACACACACATCTAGCATAGGCTTACTGTGAGAATCGTTTGATAGGAAATGCATGAGAAAATGTCTGATAAACTGTGAAACACTGTAAAAATGTGAGATATTGTTATCATTTTGGTTATTTTTGCAACTGTCTATTTCTCCTGTGAAACTGCTGTCCCACACAGTTTTGCGCTCAAGTGGCAGTCTGAAGGAAGCAGGTTGCAAGCGGCTGTAAATTATTCTCAGTCTAACATATTTTGTGTCTAGCACAAGGAAGGAAAGAAATAAAGACGACACCGGCAACTAATGAATGGCTTGTGATTGTCAGAATGGGGGCGGGGAGGAGGGCCCTGAACTAACGGGCTGTTGGTGGGGGTGGGAGGGTCGTTAGAGCGGAGAGGAGAGTGACACGCTTCACCTTCCCTGGGGCTCTGGGCAGGGGCTGCACCTCGCTCGTGTTCGGGCCGAAGTGGCCTGAGAAAGCACAGGGACACTCTGGCTTCTGATGCTGCCAGAGTAGGTTCTCCTTCAGGATCGCCATTCCCTGTGAGACCCCGGACTCCAGCCCAGGCAGCCAGCCCAGTTCTGCAGGCTCCTTGCTCAAGGTCCTGACTTCTGGCTCCTTATCATCTCCACGTGACCAGTCCCACCTTAAGGTCTTGGAGGTTTAGCCTCAGGAATTAGTTGAGAATTCGCTGTTAGGGCTTAGGAGTCCACGTTAAAGGACTCTCTACATAAACTGACTTCTGAACTTAATTCGGCTCTAAATATTGTCTCTCTGGGAGAGAGTATGTCTCTGAGCTGAGGACAGATTGAGACAGGTTGGAGCCAAGTAGTTCATCAGAGTCCCAGCTGAACGCCGAAGTAGAGTAATTTGAAGAGCCTTTGGTGAAGTGATTATTTTTAAAGGGATGCAGGGCCTGGAGATACCACAAGAGAGAATGCAGAATCCCATAGGGCTCATGCTGTTACCAACCCGGGCCTGAACTACAGGGAGAGAGTTCTGTGAAGGGAGCTGATTGACAGGCGGGATGTAGCCAGCCCTTGGAGATCCCACAGATAGGGGCCCCAGCAAATAGGTACCCTGCCCACTCTCCTCCCTCCCGCCATTCAGCCAGGTGGCCTCACCTAATTTGGGGCCAAAGGGCAAGGGAACCACTGCTGTATCCAGGCGGATCAGGTGGCAGGGCACAGAGGCAGGTGCACCTGATGGAGCAATTGAGCCACACAGCCTCACTGTGCAGTGAGGGACAGGCCGACAGGGACCAGTCTTGAGCAGCACAGCCTACCAGCCAAAGGGGAAACCCAGAGGTACCAGAGATGATAAAGACACAGTCCAGCAGTCCATTCAGGAAGACAGCCTTCACACCACAGGAATTCAGGTACTGCCATTGTGGGGGAAGATCACGTCCCCGAGGGCTGAATTCAAATGTGTTGAAACCAGGACAAAGTGGCATCTTTGCAGAGATACTTTTGGCATGAAAGAATCGAATTCATTTAGCAATTTCACGTGCAGCAGCGGGTTGAAATTTCACATCAACTACTTGCAAGGACATTTAGACGTAAACCTGTAGCAGACGCTCCATTATTTACTTCGTTAAGCTCCTTGAGTGACTTATGGAAAGATCCTTGTGCAACAATCAGAAGACCTCAGTGTTAGACTTCACTCGGCCTCTAACTCATTGGGTCCTTCGAACAACTCACTTCCCCGCTCTGGGCCTTGATTTCCTCCTTGGTAATATGAGAGGGTTGGCTATGATCTCTAAGATCCCTTCGGATTCTGGCATGCTAAGGTTTTAATATAAACTATCTGATCAGAACAAGTTTTGACAAATTGCTCTTGGCAATGAATTTTTTTGGAGGGGTTGGGGGTGGGTAGGAAACCAGACAACAAAGCAAAAATAAACAAGTGGGACAGAATCAAACTAAAAAAACATCTGCACAGCCAACAAAATGAAAATGCAACCTACAGAATAGGAGAAAATATTTGCAAACCACATACCTGATAACCGGTTAATATCCACAATATATAAGGAACTCAAACAACTCAATAGCAAAAAAAAAAAAAAAAAAAAAAGAAAAGAAAAGAAAAAGCATGAGAGCTGACTACCATGACACCAGAGTCCTCTCCTGGGGCCATTAAAAAGTGTTAAAATGTCCCTACCAGCCTCCCCTACCCCTTTAAAACCCAAATTTTAAAATGAGCAAAGGAGCTGAATAGCTCTTTTTCCAAAGAAGATATAGAAATGGACAACAGGTACATGAGAAGATGTTAAACATACCAATCATCAAGGAAATGCAAATTAAAAACCACAATGAGATATCGCCTTATCCCTATTAGAATGGTTATTACAAAAAAGACAACTAGTATTAAAGGATGTAAAGAAAAGGGAAGGCTTGTACACTGTTGCTGGGAATGTAAATTGGTACAGTCATTGTGGAAAATAGCATGGAGGTTCTTTAAAAATTAAAAACAGAACTACCATATGACCCAAAATAATGGGTCTATATCCAAAATAAATGAAATCAGTACCTTCGAGAGAGAGCTGCACTCCCATATTTACTTCAGCATTATTCACAATAGCCAAGGCAGGGAAACAACCTAAGTGTCTGTTGATGGATGAATGGGTAAAGAAATTATGATTACACAATGGAATATTCAGTCTTAAAAAAGAAGGCAATCCTGCAATTTGCAATAACATGGATGAACTTGAAGAACATTATGCTAAGTGGAAAAAGCCAAACAGAAAGAAAAATACTGTGTGATCTCATTCATATTGGGAATCTAAAGAAGTTGAATTCATAAAAATCATAGGGTAGAATGATGGTTACCAGGGCAGAGAAAATGGAGACATGCTGGTCAAGGGTACAAAGTTGCAGTTATGTAGCATGAATAGTTCTAGAGCTCTAATGTATAGCATGGTGACTAACATATAATAAAAGGGTAATATGCAAATCGACCGAACGGTGGAATGAACAGTCGCTATGTTGCACACTGACCACCAGGGGGCAGACGCTTAATGCAGGAGCTGCCCCCTGGTGGTCAGTGCACTCCCACAGGGGGAGCACCGCTCAGCCACAAGCCAGGCTGATGGCCAGTGAGCGCAGCGGTGGTGGCGGCAGGAGCCTCTCCTGCCTCTGCGGCAGTGCTAAGCATGTCTGACTGGGGAGGGGGCCTAAGCCATCAGTCAGACATTCCCCGAGGGCTCCCAGACTGCAAAAGGGTGCAGGCCAGGCTGAGTGACCCCTTCCCCTGCCCTCCCCTGCCAGTACACGGATGTCATGCACCGGGCCTCTAGTAGTTAATAATACTGTATATTGGAAATTTGCTAAGAGAGTATATCTCAGGTGCTCTTACCACACACACACACACACACACACACACACACACACACATAAATGCCAATTATGTAGAGATGATGTTAAATTAGATTGACTGCAGTAATCATTTCACTATGTATATCAAAACATGTGTACACCTTAAATATAACATTTTTATATTTAAAAAGAACCAGTCATGACATAATAGCACAGTCAAGTTGGCAGTCACTCTGTGATTCCATTTTATAAGCTGCATAATTGTTTCTTTTTTTTTTTTTTTTTTTTCTTTTTTTCTATTTGGGGGGAATTTTAAACATCACAATATTAGTGGGCATTAATGCTGCTGTACCTACAATAAATCAAACCCAAAAGGTACTGTAGTCAGATAGGGTGACAGGCAGTTTCCTCTGCATAATTGTTTCTTTGAATTCTTTTTTAAGTGGCTCCATTTCTCTGATGCAGCAAAGAGACAAGAGAAAGTAATTGCTTTCCCGCGGACTCATGCCCATGAAAACAGACCCAAGTGTCCTGCTGCTAAAAAGAACCCCGTCTGCCACACTTCCTATTTATTTGGCTTTGGAGAATTGGACAGAGCAGAGCTGAGGGAGGTGTGCCACAGGGCACTGACTCATCCCCTGAGAGGCTGGCAGTGGGGGTGTGTGTTTGGGGCGGGGAGTGAGGGATGGGGGCGGTGGGGGTGGGGGGGGGATGGGGTGGGGGGGTGTGCCTACTCTCACACTTCCCCTTTAGTACATTTCCCCACAGAGGAAGGGGGTGTGATCACTTCCTCATTACAACTCCTGCCCACGAAGTTCGTTTCTTGTTTAGGTTAGAAGAGAAAACAAAACCAACCTCTGAATGCACAACCCTTGTTTGATTCCTGGCATTAAATCTGACTCCTCCTAAAAGGAATGTTTTGTTTGCCTGTCCAACTCCTCCTTCTTCCTTTCTTAACTGGACGGCCCCTTACCTCTTCCTCTAGAGATCTGCTCCTCCCCTTCTATAGGAGTTGATTGGTGGGAAGGAGGGGGGAGGGCTGCCAATCACAGATTCCTGACCTCTGGCCACAAAGATGATGCAGGGCCTCAGTCTGACCAATTGTAGAACCCCATACCCCAGCCTGGGAGACTGAATGAGGAACTGATAAAAGCTGGGCCCATCAGCTGAGACTTAAAGCCAGTGAAGCAGGGGGAGGAGAGAGAAGCCTTCTCATTGCTCTGCTCAGCTGAGCTAAATGATATAAGCCAGGAGCTCCTGGTGGCCCTGCCTCATGGGGGCCGCTAGGAGGAGGGAGGAATTCGCTGTCTCTGTCCAGTCATCCGTGGCAAGAACATGAGTATGTTCATTAGGCGTCTCAACTATAACCTGATCCAACTACTGCTTTTTCAATTATTCAACACATATTTATTGAGCACCTACAAAGTGACAGGTACTCTTCTAGATCCTGGGGATACAACAATGAAGAAAACCAACAACCAAAAATGACTTGTGACTTATAGAGTCATTCGCATACCAGGAAAATAGGACCACCATCCAGGCAAGTGGCCAGGCCCCAAATCCCAGGAATCATTCTTTCACAACTGAGGCCTCTCAGCAGGGCTCCTCCTAAATTCTCGCCATCTCCCTGCCTCAGCCACAGACCGGGACATCGGTCCTTCTCAGCTAATTCCCCACAATACTTCACCAGCTGGTCCATTCACCGCCAGCGTTGCCACCACAGTCCATTCAGCACACAGAAGTCACAGTGTTCTTTCCAAAACACTATTTAGTTCATATAGTTCTCATCCGAACAGACCTGGCGAGAACAAAAATGTAGGCAATTGCACCTACCCCAGTAATAAAATGAACGTTAGCAGCAGGAGGCGGGTATGTGTTTGTGAGGCTGGCACTGTGTCTATGAAGAGTTAATGCTGGTTTTCTGTTTTCTGACAGTGAAAAATGTCATAATGATACATCCAATTATATAATTTGCTGCCTCAAAAATAAAACTAACCCCAAAATAGTTCATGTTTCTCTCCTGCTTAAAATCCCCCAGTGGCTTCTCAGAACAACCAGACATAAAATTCCAACCCCTTATTGTGGTCTGCAAGAGGCCGGGTGATAAGCAGCTCTGCCCAGCCTTCCTGGTTTTGCTCACTTCACCCCATCTACTCCTGCTCCAGCTTCTTTCTGCCACTTAGACACACCAAGCAGCTTTGCTGTTCCTCCTGCCTGGGATACTTTTCCCAGACCTGTGCAAGCCTGCCTGGTTTTTAAAAATATATATTTTTATTGATTTCAGAGAGGAAGGGAGAGGGAGAGAGAGAGAGAGAGAGAGAGAGAGAGAGAGAGAGAGAGAGAGAACATCAAAGATGAGAGAGAATCATTGATTGGCTGCCTCCTGCACGCCCCACACTGGGGCTGGAGCCCACAACCCTGTCATGTGACCTTGACCGGAATCAAATCCAGGACCCTTCAGTCTGCAGGCTGATGCTCTATTCATTGAGCCAAACCGGCTACGGCAGCCTGCCTGGTTATCATTGTTCCCAGGTAACAGGATGTTCAATGGGGCTCTTCCTTGTTTGGGAATTCCAGCTAAAGCTTAGACGTGAAGACAGAGGCCTGAGCACGAGAGTTGTCCACTATGACACCAGAGTCCTCTCCTGGGGCCAATAAAAAGGGTCAAAATGTCCCTACCAGCCTCCCCTCCCCCTTCTTCCTAAGTTTCATGAGATGACTAAGAGAAAGAGAAAGAGAAAGAGGGAGTCAGTCAGAATCATTTGCCTGGTGGGAGTGCAGTGTTCGTGGTGAGGGGTGACCTTCCCCTTAAGTCAAATAGTGGGGAGGTTCCGAAGATTCAGACATAGAGAGGGGGTCCCCGAGGGAAGGGGAGTTTGGCATGCTGTCCTCAGGTTGGGTATCACTTTCCAACTTGTCTTTGGACTTATCTGACTAAGGTAGAGGCGGATTGGCATCGTTACAAGATGGGAATAGAGGCCGAAGGGGAGCTAGGAAGTAAATTCCTCCTGTTGCCTTGGCAAGAATGGGAGAATTTCTCGTTGGGCTAAGCGGACATTACTGAAGGTAGTCGGGCTTGGGCCCACAGGTCCTCCAGAGGACTCGCCAGCATTTGAATGCCTGCACAGAGACGGTATCAGTGGCCACTATTAGCCAGAGAAGTAGTAACAGCCAACCTAGACAGGAAGACAGCTGTGGGCAGGTGAGTAAAGAAATGCTTGTCCAGTTTTCTCTCCTTCTGCTCCCCCCCCGCCACCCCCCCCCCAAAAAAAAAACCACACCAGGTGAGCTGGGCCTTGAAGAAGAAAGGGGAGGGGACGGGTATGTCAGAGCCTGATCACACTCCTTCCCCATCTGCATTTGTAACAGTCAGGGTCCCGGCTCAGGAACGTTCTGTGTGAGGACAGGGGAAAGGGAAAAGAGACTTCAACAGATTGAGATCGAGGTCTAAAAGTAGGCTGGACTTTCAGTAACCAGGAATCCACAGAATCTTCCGGCATCTGGCTGGGTACGTTTGCCCTCAGAGTACCTTGCTCACCCTTTCCCCATGCTTCCCCAGAGTGCAGGTGGGGACCTGATCCCTGCAGGTCCCGCTGCCCAGGCTGCTGGTCCGCTGCCTCCCGCTGCCTTTGGCAGATGAGGGATTGGGAAGCAGGAGGAATAAATGAATCAAGACATTTTTCTTTCACCCTCTCGGCCTCCAGTGCAGCTTCTAGCTGTGGGCTCTTGCTCCCTTATGTCTTCAGGTCCAGCACAGACTAATTGTTGTGGTTTGATCCTAGCCCCTGAGCTCTGGTAACACATCCTCTCTCCTTTGCTCCTCTTTAGATGCTATCTGGAGAGTCTTATTGTGCCTTGGTCAGTTTCTCAGCTTTCCTATCACTGTGTAACTAATAGTCTGCATCCAATTCCCTCTGTTTGAAATACAGTGCTTTTTGTCTTTTATATGCATCTCAACTAATATACTTCCTCACAGGATTATAAGGGTCTATGCTCTTAAAGGACTATGCTATAAATATAAGTATAGCAAAGTCAGGGATAGTATTTGTAAGAAATCAAATTGTTTTATATTTATATTACATTAATATATTAATATTAATCAAGACATCTCAATACAACAGCGTCAAACATCTCACTCCAAATGGCATCTCTTCAGAAGGGTAGCTCAGCATCCCCTTCCCCCAATCAAACCCCTTATTTTATTTTTGTCTTCTTTTAGGAATTTTCAATATCCGAATTCACCTTACCTATTTATTTGTTTGCATGTTTATTATCGATCTCCCCTTCCACTGGAATATAAGATCCTTGAGGGAATTGACTCTGTCTTTTTTTGGTACCCCTTTGTGCTCAATAAATAATGACTGACTGACTGACCAGCATCAGGACCATGAGGAATGGAATGTACACCATCCAGCAGCTAGATGTCCCTTTGGTTGTCTAAGCGATGAGTGCACTTTTATTGTATGTGAGATAAATGAGTAGAATCTGATTTCTAGGAAAATATAAGCAACCCTGGAATATGTGAAGGTAGAATTGTTGAAGAATTTTTGAGGAAGAGAAGGACTGGATTTAGTGCTAATTTCACATCCAGGAGATCAGGCTTGTAATTTAGGTTAAACAACAACAACAACAACACGTGAGCCTATTTTATCATCACAATTTGGAAAAGTCTGGAACATATTTTACAATCACATTATCAACAATTATTTACTCAAATGTTCCCCCAAACTCATTCACTTGCCTACTACTTTAATCACATGCCATTTATACAATTAGTTATCTAATATTCTTTAAGACAACATACTTTTAAAAACTTAAATACCTTCTTCAGCTTCAGATTGAATAAAAATAAATGGGAAGTTATGAATTTGGTGCTACTTATACCTGCATATTTCTAACACACATGAAAATAAGTATATAACTACTAGTGCCCTGGTGCATGGATCCGTGCACATTGAAAAGAAATTAATTAGAAGGTGGCCGGCTGGGCGGGACTGGGTTAGAGGGGCGGGACACACCCTGGGGCCAACCTCCCGCAGTCCCTCCCCAGCTGGCTTCATCTGGGGCGGTGCCACGGCTTGAAGGCTTGAAGGGTGTCTGTCTAGTGAGCAGGGGTATCTCCGGCAGGTGGGGTCCCTCAGCCTGGCCTGCAGGGATCGGGCTGAAACCAGCTCTCTGACATCCCCTGAACATTCCCAGATTGTGAGAGAGCAGTTCTCAGGTGATGCACCCCGGAATTGGGCTTCCTCCTCTCTGGTTCTGGGGTGTGTCACCCAAGAACCACTGCTGCCAAGTCACCACAGCTCGGCAGCTCCTGCATTGAGCATCTGCCCCCTGGTGGTCAGTGTGTGCCATACCTACCAGCGGATTGGCTGGTTGGCTGGTCGCTTAGCCTTTTATATATATACACTAGAGGCCCGGTGCACAAAAATTTGTGCACTTGGGGGGGAGGGGGGCCCCTCAGCCCGGCCTGTGCCCTCTCGCAGTCTGGGACCCCCTCGGGAGATAACGACCTGATGGCTTAGGCCTACTCCCAGGTGGCAGAGGGCAGGCCTAATCCCTAGGTGCAGCCCCTGGTCGGGCTCAGAGCAGGGCCGATTGGGGAGTTGGGGCGCCAACCCCTGTCATGCACAGAGCAGGGCGGATTGGGAGGTTGCAATGCCATCCTCAGTCACGCTCAGGGTAGGGCCGACTGGGGGTTTGGGGCACTGCCCCCTGTCACACACAAGGCAGGGTCGATGGGGAGGTTGTGGTGCCAGCCCCTGTCACTCACAAAGCAGGGCCCATCAGGGGGGGTTGGGGCTCCGTGCCCTGTCATGCACAGAGCAGGGCCGGTCAGGGGGTTGGGGCGCTGCCCCCTGTCACGCACAGAGCAGGGCCGGTCAGGGGGTTGGGGCACTGCACCCTGTTACACTCAGGGCAGGGTCAATGGGGAGGTTATGGCTCTACCCCGTCACACACAGAGCAGGGCTGATCAGGGGTTAGGGGCGCTGCACCCTGTCACACACAGAGCCACAGGGCGATCGGGGGTTGGGGAGCTCCCCCCTATCAGGCACAGAGCAGGGCTGATCAGGGGTTGGGGCGCCTTCACCTGTCCCGAACAGAGCAGGGCAGATAGGGAGGTTGTGGCCCCACCCCCTGTCACACACAGAGCCGTAGGGCGATCAGGGGGTTTGGGTGCTGCCCCCTGTCACGCTGATCCCGGTGCCGGGAGGCCTCGCGGCTCCACTGATCCTGGTGCTGGGAGGCATATTACCCTTTTACTATATAGGATAGAGGCCTGGTGAACGGGTGGGGGCCGGCTGGTTTGCCCCAAAGAGTGTCCTGGATTAGGGTGGGGGTCCCCACTGGGGTGCCTGGCCAGCCTGGGTGAGGGGATGATGGCTGTTTGCAGCTGGTCACACACCCTTCAGGGTAGGGGTCCCCACTGGGGTGCCTAGCCAGTCTGGGTGAGGGGCTGATGGCTGTTTTCAGGCTGGTGGGTGACTGAAGCTCCCAACTGCTCCGTTTTTTCTTTTTCTTTTTTTATTCTGGGCCAGCTTTAGCTCTGGCTCCAGCTCTGAGGCCTCAGCTGCTGAAAGCAGGTACCTGGTTTGTTTGGGTTCTATAATTGAAACACTGTTTCAACTCCAGCTCTGAGATCCCGGCTGGCTGAAAGCAGGTTTCTGGGGTTTTATTTAGCTACTATATTTGTAACAATGTTTCAAACTGCAAGCTCAGAGGCCGGCAGTGGCAGGCGGGGAAAGTTGGAGTCCTCCATCACTGAAGTAAGCAAGCCTCATGTTAACTTCAAGCTGCCTGGCTGCCGGCCGCCATCTTGGCCGGCAGTTAATTTGCATATCGCCCTGATTAGCCAATGGGAAGGGTAGCGGAGGTACGGCTAATTACCATGTTTCTCTTTTATTAGATAGGATTAGGAAACATTGATTAGACATAGCTATAAATTATTCTGAATTATTTCTTATGAGATTTCTAAAATATTGCAATGCCCTCTACTCTGTGAGATATTAATTCTCTGCTCATTTTTTTAAAAAATATATTTTATTGATTTTTTACAGATAGGAAGGGAGAGAGATAGAGAGTTAGAAACATCGATGAGCGAGAAACATCAATCAGCTGCCTCCTGCACATCTCCCACTGGGGATGTGCCCGCAACCCAGGTACATGCCCTTGACCAGAATCGAACCTGGGACCTTTCAGTCCACAGGCCGACGCTCTATCCACTGAGCCAAACCGGTTTCGGCAATTCTCTGCTCATTTTTATTTGGTTATAATTATTTCACAAATTTTGTTTCTCAGAAAGTGTACCTGATACTATATTTGGAGTCTTGACATTTCTCTTTTGTTCTCAGTCTGGCCGGCTGCAAAATTTTATTATTATAATTCTAAATCTATACGATTATTTATACATTATCTGCTAATTTTTAATATTGCAAATGAGAACTCCAGTGCTAGTCTGAATCTCCTTATAGAATTCTATCATCATTTGAAATGCAGAAATCTTACCTTTATGCCCTGGGGTGGATTTTTTTTACAACAATTCTGCCCAGGATTATTTATAATCAACAGGTAATACTCTTTCAGCTCAGGAAATTTTCTTTCATTATTATTTTTAATTGTTTGCTTACATTCATTCTTTTTTCCTATTCTATGGCTCCTGTTATATATAAATATCAGGACATTATATATACCACCCTCTTTTTTATCTCATGAATCTATTATTTGGTCTGTGTTCTGAGAAGATCATATTAATTCTTATGAGTTTACCTGATAACTCACTAAATCAGTTTTTGCGAATATATATGCTGCAATTCTATTTTATTTTGAGATGCATAAAATCACATATTTTATTTTCAAAAATTGTTTCTTGTTCTCCTCAAATTCCAGGTCATGCTTCTTTTGCCCTCTGACATTTCACCAAAATACAAATTTGAACTTTCGAAAAGTTAGCTCCTGTTTTCTGCAATAATTCTTTTTAATACAAACCATTTGCTCTGATTGATCTGCTAGTTCCCTTCTTGAGACTGCTTAATCTCCTCAGATGACTGAGGAGGTTTGGCAAATCAAATATTTGTTGATATTTATAAATATGAAAGTTTATACTGAAAAGGATTAATAGCTCTTTGGAGTGCTGTCAGCAATTGCATAAGTCACCACAAGCTTCCCCCAGCGTATCTTTGCCTGCAGTCCCTGCTGAGACAGCCATGTGGGTCACAGATCTGATCCCATCTCTCACCTTTTAAATCGTCCCAGGTGCCACACCCAGTTGCAGAGTAAAGTCCAAACACCTTCTCCTAGAGTTCCAGGCCAGTGTGCTCCCACCTCTGTGTATCATTCCATCCCCAAACCCCACACTCAGCCCTTTCCTGCTGCTGTATGTGCTTGATCCTTTTCCTTTCTTTTTTTAAAAAAATATATTTTATTAAATTTTTACAGAGAGGAAGGGAGAGGAATAGAGAGTTAGAAACATTGATAAGAGAGAAACATCTATCAACTGCCTCCTGCACACCCACTACTGGGGATGTGCCCGAAACCAAGATACATGCCCTTGACCAGAATCGAACCTGGGACCCTTGAGTCTGCAGGCTGACGCTCTATCCACTGAGCCAAACCGGTTAAGGCTTCCTTTCTTTTTTTCCTTCCTTCCTTCCTTCCTTCCTTCCTTCCTTCCTTCCTTCCTTCCTTCCTTCCTTTCTTCCTTCCTTCCCTCCTTCCTTCCCTCCTTCCCTTCCTTTTCTTTCTTTCTTTCTTTCTTTCTTTCTTTCTTTCTTTCTTTCTTTCTTTCTTTCTTTCCTTCCTTCCTTTCTTCCTTCCTTCCTTCCTTCCTTCCTTCCCTTCCTTTTCTTTTCTTTTCTTCTTTTCTTTTCTCTTTTCCTTCCTTCCTTCCTTCCTTCCTTCCTTCCTTCCTTCCTTCCTTCCTTCCTTCCTTCCTTCCTTTCTTTCTTTCTTTCTTTCTTTCTTTCTTTCTTTCTTTCTTTCTTTCTTTCTTTCTTTCTTTCTTTCTTTCTTTCTTTCTTTCTTCTCAACCTCCTCAGACCCTGTTTTCTGGTGATAGCAAACCTCGCATATGTTCGGTGGAGGGATGATTCCTTGCGTACAACTTATCTTGGGAGGGGCTGCCAATCACTGTCATGGGCACACAACACATGCGAGACCAGTCAGAGTCCTTTCTAGGAACTATGTGATCCCAGCAGGGAGAGGGAGTCTTCTCTCTCCTCTGTGGCCACTCTCTGGGCTGGTGGAGTAATGTAAGCCTGGAGCTGCCTGGGAACAGCCCCTGCCGCATGAAGGAATCTTGTCCTCAGTTGGAGGGAAGGAAGCCATATACAGACAAAAGCAGAAGCAACACACACGAGAGAGAGAGAGAGAGAGAGAGAGAGAGAGAGAGAGAGAGAGAGAGAGAGAGAACACACACAAAGGGACGATGGCACTTGAGTCTCTTGCGTCCTCTGTCCTTCAATTTGGTTTCATGAACCAACACATGCCTTTTCTTTTCTTTCTTATGAATCTGACTTGTTTTCCTTATTGACTAATACGCAGCTGTACTGGATTGCTGGCAGTTCCCTGAATTCCACACTGTCTCCTACTTGCATTCCCTACAGGTTCAAGCAACACCGCGCACGGCGCAAGCCCCATAAAACCCAGAGGGTGCAAGAATCTGGGGTGGCTCCTGTCACTT
Source organism: Myotis daubentonii (assembly GCF_963259705.1). Taxonomy (NCBI): domain Eukaryota; kingdom Metazoa; phylum Chordata; class Mammalia; order Chiroptera; family Vespertilionidae; genus Myotis; species Myotis daubentonii. The sequence goes on along the minus strand of NC_081850.1, from coordinate 56,191,123 downwards.
TTCTTTAGGCACCGCCTCGTGGCCACATCCGGGTTGGCCGAGAGGACTGCCCTGGACCTTCTCCTTCATGCTCTGTCTCCCCGACCCCTATCTCTCCTCAGTCCTTTGTGCCCTTCAAAGTCGGCCTCCTCTTGGGCTTGGCCTTGATAGGGGTTGATATGGGACAGTGCCTTTGCCCTTCTGATTCTGCTCTCGGGCTGCTTCAGGCTTCAGACCTTGAGTGCCCAGCAAGGACCCAAAGACCATTCACACCGCGAAGATGAACTCCTTCTGGCATATCTTTCCTCCCTTATTATGTCTGAGAGCACTCCTCTATTTCCTGGCCTTGAGGTCCATTCAGGAGTTGGGTGAGGGCTTAGAGACCTTTCAGCCATTGTGTTTCAATCGTGTGACAAGATGTGGGTGTTACACACACCAGGTGATCAGAGGAGGAAGCGTGACTAAAAGCAGGCAGGTTCAGGGGAAAGGGTGAGGTCACAGATGAAGCAGGGTCTGCACTGGCTATTAACAAGAGAGCCAGGCTAGATCTAGGGTGGTTAGGGCTTTCCCAAGATGGGGCAGGGCATGAATAGCCCAGCAGAGGGGCCTAGGCGGCTTGGGAAGTGACAGGAAAGCAGTGTTCAGTGAAGGTCTTGAATGCCAGGCCCAGGATTTTAGCGGTCATTCTCGGAGTCTGAGCAGGGCTGGGGTTGATACAGGGTCCCTTCTTGGGGGGCCATGGGTTATACCCGCTCTGATGCACAAAGAGGACTGAGAAGTCAGGACATGAACATCAACACCACTTCCTGAGGTTACAAAAAGGGGTCTCTCCTACTCGTGGCTCTCCCAGACCCCCATCCCACCTTGCCCCTCTGTGACCCAGGGCCATGTGGGCTCTGACCAAAATGGATGGCTTCACTTCATGGCCTTGGAGCCTCACACTCCCCTTCCTCCACAGCTCCTGTCCATCCAGGCACCCCAGCCCCCGCCACTGCCTGATCCTCAACAGTCCACCTCTTGGGCTTTCCAACCTATATCTGTCTTCATTCCGTGACTCATTAGAGAGATTCGCGTCACTCCTCTATTTAGGAAGCCCCTAAGTGGAGGTTCTGGATATTTTTGGGGTCAATTTCCTTCCTACCTCAAGGACTATTCGTGTAGATTCACTTGGCTGAGTTTCTGAGCCAGCCGAACTGAATGGGAGGAAATATCCCGGCATGCCTTTGCCTGGTGATGCCGTTTCTCCTGCTGGGTCGCCCAGAGGCAGGGAGTCACAGACTGGGAGCTGGGAAGGAGCGGATGGGCAGCTCTGCACGGTGGTTCCTTGAAAAGATCCTGGCACTGGAATGAGACAGACCCTGAGTCTGAAACCAGCCCCATCACTCAGCAGCTGTGTGACCTCCTGACCCTCAACCTTTTCTTTTATAAAATGGAGATAGAAACACCCATCTTACAGAGTTATGAGGAAAGGTAAACAGCGCTTATAGTCTGATGTATAATAACTGGGAGCTGATATTATGCTTATTTGATCCCAACCTTCTTGAGAGAAAAAAGCAGACTTGTCCAAAGTCGAGTGTTGAGTCACAGTTCATCCTGTTTCCCACACTGGGGTTCCTCTGCCCACCCCCACGCTGCCCCCTCCAAGCAGGAGCAGATGAGCATGATGGGAAAATCTTCCTGTTTTCTGATCGCCCCCAAGGACTACACAAGTGGCAGCGACAGGCTTCGTAAACCCACCGGGAGCCACTTCCACATCAGTGGTGGAGAATGAAGGAACTAGAGGGGAAAAACCAAACAAAAGAAAGCGCCTGGAAAAGATGTTTTTATGTTCACTTACATGGAAAGAAAAATCAAAGTATACAGCATGAAATATAGGTATCTCAGAAAGGTCATCCTCATGAACCCATTTGTTCAATCGCAGTTATAATTCAAGAGTTGCCAAATGAGAAATCATAAAATCAGGGTGGGGGTGGGGGGAATGGGGTGGGGGGAAGGGGCACCAAAGGGAAAGGTAGGAATTATGTGCTATTTCTCTTCTAGTTTCAGATAACTGGGAGTTTAAACTTTTCCAGCAAGTCAGAGTGATATAAACAGATGCCATACTAAAATATGATGGTAGCAAAAATATAAAACTCCTAAAGCATGACGACAATATTTCAGAAAATAAAAACATTAAAATCTGATAATACCAGAAACTACGGATAGGATCATTTGAGCAGTTCAGTATCTCTGTATGAACAGCAGTTGCAAATGATGGGTGTATATTGAAGAATAAAGCATTGGGTCTGCACATAACTTAAAGAGGGGTAATATTTCTAAACACCGACTTTGTAAGAAAACATGAAGGACATCTTACACTCAACAACTATGGCTGAAAGGAGGAAATTACTTTCTGAAGGATGCAGCCGGGAGCGTGCCAAGGCCTTTTGTCTACAACGTGCTCTCGGCCACGTTGGGATGTGTTTGCACTGCCTGGGGTTTCCTGCAGCGTCTAGCACCAATGTACCCATCAGATGTTTATCTTTGATCTGAGTTGTTGATGTCTTCAGTTTTGAGTGTATTGAGGTATGTTTTCTTTGGTTGCTGTTGTGATGAATGTGTAATAATTAAAAAAAAAACCACTAATATTTACAACATTTAAACATTTTAGATTTCAGTGTCAACTCTTCACATAAGAAAAATTGGGGAACTCTTAAGGTCATGGGAAGGTCACTACTTCCTAGCGTCGGTCATGAAACTGTTTTCGATACAGAGAACAATTAGCCTACTCGCGCAGCTATATGCTTTCTGGTCCAGAATCTTCCCCGTGCTCAGCGGGGAGGCCAATCCCGTGACTGCTGTGCTGGCGGTTCGCCATGCTTCACAGTAGTTATCCTCAAGACGCACTCCATGGGGGTTGGAGCCATGCCAAACGACCTTCTGGGGCCTGAAAAGTAATTTTGTCGTGTTATTTTTTTCTTCTTCACGGCATATTTCAGTGAACAAATTGGCCTAAGTTTAGCGAATTAAGTCCAACCCCCTGAGCCCTCCATGGTTTGACCCCGCATCACCTCTCCATCCTCAATCCTCTTTCTAATTACTAGTAGCTGAACACACCACGTTCCAACCACACCCAGCTCATACATGTTCTCAAATCAGACTCTGTGCTCTGTGAATCGGAACCTTCCCTCATGAGGTCCCTTTGTCTAAACCAGCCTCTCTTTCATTCTCAGATCAGGGTTTCTTTCTCATCTTTCAAAGTCCATGAAATGCTTGCTCGTACAGAAGCCTTCTTGATTCTCACCCCCAAGTAACGGTGAGTACTTTCCCTGTGCTCCTATCATCTTATCTGCGTCTCCATTTTATCATTGCAATGTTCTGGCTGGAATCACAGCTAGTCTGTGTCTGTCTTCCCCTATAGGCTGTGAGCCCTGGAAGGGTAGGGGCCATGTAGATACTGTGCCTTCCAGGCCTGGCATCAGGTGTGGCATAGAGTAGATGCTGAGGAAAGATTTGCTGAGTTGTTCTATTCTTTTTAAAAATATATTTCATTGATTTTTTACAGAGAGGAAGGGAGAGGGATAGAGAGTTAGAAACATCGATGAGAGAGAAACATTGATCAGATGCTTCCTGCACACCTCCTACTGGAGATGTGCCCACAACCAAGGTACATGCTCTTGACCGGAATCGAACCTGGGACCTTTCAGTCCACAGGCCGACGCTCTATCCACGGAGCTAAACCAGTTAGGGCTGTTCTATTCTTTATAGCATACATAGTTTTCAAAGGATTTGAGTGGACTCTCTTAGCTACCTCCCTGAGGCTTTATGCTGGCAACACCCCAGAGGGGCAGCTGACAAAAGCATCCCATGATTAGATTGTCTCCTAAAACTGTCTATCATACCATATACTTTGAGGCTTCCACCCCTACTTACCAAGCAGGATCTGTCATCACGTCTCGGCCATCAAAGGAGTATATTGGAACATGTGTACTAAACTGACCTCCATGGCCAGAAAAAATTGAGTCCCAATTATTGAAAAGTACTTGGCCCTATGGAGACAAAAATGTCACATTGGAATCTTATACATCAGCCTGCAAATGGGCTAGCTATTTACTCATTGTTGTTTTTTTTAACTTAAAGATTTTTAAAATAGATTTTTTAGAGAGGGGGAGAGAGGGAAGGAGGGAGGGAGGGAAAGAGAGAGAGAAACATCAATAGGCTGCCTCCTGCACACCCCCTACCAGGTATCAAGCCCACAACCCGGGCATGTTCCCTGACTAGAAATCAAACTGGCAACCTTTCAGTGCAGGGGATAACACCCAACCAACTGAGCCACACCGGCCGGGACTACTTGCTCATTCTTTAAGGCCAGATGTCACCTCACACTGAAGTCAACCTCAATCATAGAGACAGAGTGGGGACTCAGGAAACACCTGTTGTTTGATTTTATCATCCATTCCTGAACCCTTTCAGTTTTACTATCTTATTTCTTGAACCAATTTTTCTTAGGATATGTATACAAGGTCCCATCCCATCAAAAGTGTGTTTTAGGTCTTTATTTTATTATTGTTTTAAAATATTTTATATGTATATACTGAACTTCACATTTGTGTCAATCCACATCATGGAGATAAATCTCTTGCTCCTTTTTCTGAAGGAGCCCTGTTCCCTTCAGTTATTTTTATTCCAAGCATACACATAATTTGGTCACAAATGGAAGTACTAGGGTCCCAAGGACCAGAGGGTCTCAAAGTACCTTTGAGATCTAGTGGGAGGTCAGGACCCAGGATGTGTGTGAGCAGGAACAGAGCTGTACCTCTGCAGCTTTAAAGGAGTCGGCTACTTCCATGGTATAAGTATACCACCGAAGGATCCTATGAGGCCCTGCCTTGCCTCCAAGTGGGGGCAGAGAAATATCTTCCAGGCTTTGGCAGCTTAGATGTGTCGAAGACACCAAACCTGGTTGCAGGACAAGGTGTCTGCTCTGCGACCAGTGATTACCAGCTATTCTCTGATACCACTCAGCCAGTGCCCTACAGAAGGCATCTCAGGTGGAACCAAGAGCCCCAGATGTGGGGGTCAAGGAAGCTAATTCTAAATTGTAGTGACTTTGAGCAAAGATCTTTCTCCTGAGCCTCAGTTTCCTCATCAGACAAAAGAATAACTTCCATTTTTATTGGAAGTACCTATTAAGATAATGAATGTAAAGTACTTTGTAAATATTAGAAAACTATGTAAGTGAAAGAGGTCATTATTCCTCCCTCCTATCTGCTCCACGAGTTATACCATCCAGGCAGGAAGGCTACTGTAAATATTAGAAAACTAAGATCCAAAGTCACACAGCCAATCAGGGACAGGCTGGGCCGGGAACCAGCACACTTGGGACGATGTCAGAAAGTGGCAACTGCCTCCAGTCCCTGTGGAGACCAGTGCACCCAAGAGGCAACAGGGACAGTATTTATTTTTACCTTGAGGTTTACTATTGGGAGGCTGTATCTCTCCACCTTCCTCACAACTGTGGAGAGATCTTGCAGATGGGAGGATAAGAATGCCCGGTAGGTGGACAACAGTCCTGCATGCCTGGCCTGCTGGAAGCACTGAAAATCAGCTCGAACGTCCCCAGAAAATGGCATGTTCAGAGCAACCAAGTGCAGCTGCAAAAAAAATAAAAAAAAATTAGAGAAGACAGTACAGTTAAAGAGTGAAAGGCAAACTCCAAGTCCCATAACCATCTCATGTTCCTAATGAGATCCCAGACTTCGTAGAATGGAAGGCACACCGGAGGGCGTCTTATTCAATCTCTACCTGGGGCTCCTAATGGTCCAATCTCTTCTCACTGTAGAGATTCTCTTTCGGGAATCCTACCACCCCGTCATTATTGCCATGGCTTGGCTAAAGACTCTAAGTCTAAATCTCCAGACCAGACCCACTGTGGTGTTTCATATGTTCAGATCCTATTCCCTCCTGGAAGTCTCCACTCAGATATCCAACAGGTGCCTCAGGCCTATAGGTGCCTCAGGTGAACTCCTGCACGGTAAAGACAGTATGATAGGGAACATGCTTCTGGTGTCTGCCCAACCCATGCCTTGTTCTTTGCTAAAATGCCCTCACAACTCTTGTTTAAAAAAGTGGTCTTAGGCCATGCAATCTTGGCTAGTGTTGATTTGTCTGGGAGTGAGTGATTGACCCAAGATGACCCATATAAACCATCTCTCTCAAGACTCTGAATTGAGTCAGAAAGTATTGGGCTCTGCAGCTGTAAGATCACATTGAACTAGGGCCAGGATCAGTGCATGACAACCCAAGGTTGTGTGTAAGCTTTGAAGATATAACCTATGTCTGTGTGTTGGGGTGGGGGTGGAAGGGAGTTAGGAAGAAAGATTTTTGCAAAAGCTGGTCTGTAAAGATAGTGGAGCAGACTAATAGCAGGGACAAGTGTTTTACTTTCTGCAAATGGCTCTGGAAAGGAATCTCAGTTTCCCAAGCGGAAACCTGGACATTATTCTTGAACTCCCTCATCCACACCTCCCCTTATCCAGTCAATTAGCACATCCCCCCCCCCCCCCGGTTTCCTTTTCTTTCCAATCTGCCCACTTTTCTAGGTTCACTGCTATGATCATAGTCCAGATCAGCTGTTGCCAACCTTTTGGAACTCATGGACCACCAGTGGTCCACGGACCACCGGTTGGCGACTGCTGGTCCAGATAATAGAGTAGCTGCCTAACTGGTGTTAGGACCCCTAGTCTTGTCCCCTCTAATCCATTTGCACACTACACCCAAAGTAATTTCTGAAATGCTAATCTTATAATACCCTTTTCTTGCTTAATACTTTTCATTGTCCACTGGAGAAGGTCAAAGTCAGAAGCTTGGCTTACAGGCCCTTGATGACTAGCCCGTGCCCTTTGCATACTGAACATCTCTTGAACTCTACTTCTTCAGTCAGACTGAAATACTCAGAATTATAGAAATGTACACACTCCCCCTTGCCTCCCGCTATTCCGTACGCCCTCTGCCTGGAATTCCCACTCTCTTCCGCCCACCTGGCTTTCTCCTGCTCTCAACTGCCTTTTAGATCTTAGTTTAGAGGTCACCTCCTCTAAAGGAGGCAGACTTCTTCGACCTTCCTCGCACCCCCCAGCATCCTTTGATTGCCTCACCCGAACGACTTAGCACAATGTACTGTAATTACCTATTTTTTTGTTTGACTCTCTTGCTAGTCTGTTTGCACCTTGACAGCAGGAGCTGTGTGCCCAGCATGGGACCTAGCACATAGTAGACACACATTCAGCATTTGCAGGGTAAGTGCATGAATTGTACTTACTGCAGGCCTCCCATAATTGACACTTGAAACAGACGTCAGTGGAGGCCGAAGCGGATGTGGCTATTATGTAAAAAAAAGAAAGAAAACAAACAGTTCTGACTATTTTCTCATTTCATTCAATCTGTTCTTCAGAGTACATTGAGGTACAAGTGCAAAGTTTCTGGAGAAGGTACTTTAGTTTGTCGTGGTCTTTGGGCCACTCTTAACTGGGAATGAAAAAAAATAATTCTCAGAAAGGAAGGGAATATTTTCAGTCTTTTAGAAAGAGCACTGAATCAGGGAAGCAGAAGGCCCGTGTTTTACAGCTGACCCATTCCCTTAATAGAGCAAGTCACCTCTTCAGAGCCTGTTTCCTCATCTGCAAAATGGGATGATAGTACCTGTCTCGAAGGTGGCTGTAGGGTCAAGAAATGGACAATGTAAGTTGCCGACGAGTGTCAAATATTAAAGGGTTCTTTAAGATCGCTTATGCCAACCATGATATATGAATAAACTGAGGCCGAGAGAGGGAAAGCCCCTCAACCAGAGGTTCAGCTACGACATGGAAACAGATCTCCAGACTCTGGGTCCAGAGCTCCCTCCACTCTGTAGTGAGAACATTCTGTGGGCACCTGGTCATTCCTGGGTGTCCACCAGATACCGATCCACGCAGCGCTGGCTGTCCAGAGTTTGGAGAGCTTGGTGCCGGGAACCGGGGGGGACTCAGTAAATGCTGAGCAAGACGCAAGGCAGGAAAACTACTCACGTTGTTGCTGGAAAGCGCGGGGGGTGGAGGGCTGTCGGCAGGAATGGGGATCAGTTCTCCCAGCTTTAAGAAAAAACAGTACATTGAAAATCAGCCAACTGCAAACTGTTCACCTATTTTTAAAATGGAAAAATAATATTCACTGGAGTAGATTATTACTTTTCAGGGGTATTTGGAGGCAATTTTTCAAGAAAGTTGAAGAATTACCTGTAATTTTTTCCAACCATCTCTGACTCGAATGAAAAACTCAGTGCTGTCCCTCAGGTAGATGAATGTCCCTTCTATCACCAAATGTGCATTCTGCAGCATGTCGTCCATGCTCCTCAGGGCTGTAACCTGCCAGGGCGTTTAAAATTCCAAATACTGCAGTTATCATGGGAGCCGTGGCACACTCGGAAAGCTGGCCTGCTTGTCAAGTCCAATATAAGCCACCCCCCTCTTCGACAGTGAAAAGGCTTATGGTGCCATAGGGTGATACATAGCGTCCTCATAACCAAAGGACAGTCTTTTTGACAAAACAAAAACATGAATTACTTTGGAACACAACTCTAGATTGTAATAGATATGTTAAAACAAGAAGATAATAGGCTGCAAGTATAAAGACATTTGAAAACTGTGGAGAGTGGCCTTTGTTGGGTGCCAATATCAGCAAAGTGGTCGGGAAGTTTTGCCACTTCCATTTCTGTGAGCTGCTCAGTGGCGCTGACAGGGTTAAATGTGCTGTCTCACGCTGCTGCTCACAGAGCTTCAAATGTGGTTTCATTTGGAACTTCAATTCTACTAAGGTCTTGACTCTTTCTTGCCTCGCCGGGTAGTTACAACATTAAATATCTGGTAGAAAACGAGGCTCTGTCATTTCTCTGTCCAGAAAGCTGCCAAAGGTGAGACCGCCACCTCGGCATAGCCAAGAGCAGACAGAGAAGCTGCAAAAGTCTATCGAAGAGCACCAAGTCTCAAAGAAATATCAGCCAAGAGAGCTTTTAGTTTTCATTCCAACTGAGCAGGATTATGAAAGATTAATTTTCACTTAGCCTTGAAGTAATAACTGTGCCTCAAAATGGCTTAGAAATCCCCCAACGGCAGCAAAGACCAAAATTCCATCATCTGCTGGACCGTTCTTTCACTTGGCAGCCCGCTTTCCCAACTAAAAGCCCGCAAAGATCACAGAGCGTTCGGAGGACTCCTGACTGCCTGGGGAGGTACTGCCCCGCTGCTGGTGCATCATCAGAGCCTCGGGGCGCTCTGCCGGCCCCAGTGACCTGCAGAGCGATGACCGCACAAGAGGCATCCTTTGGCGGAACAGAGGAGGCTGGGTTACCAGCACGGGGCCTGTTGAGATACTGTTTACACTCTAGTGCTTCTGTTTCTGATGTCATATGATTGGTTCTCCTTGGTTTCGGGAATTAAGGAATAAAAGGGTACAACTGAAATCATCAATGATTTTGTATTCAGCATCTTTTTACTTACTAAGTCATCTAAAGAGATAATAAATACCCTCTGTTTGTGGGATTGCGCCAATGCGGCTGTCATGGAAGCCTCATTCCAACATAAAGGTGTCGCAGCCCCTACACACTGTAACCGAAGTGCTAAGTAAACCCGTCTAAAGCAGAGGATGGATACACACTGATCACTGTACTGACCAGGTTTCTGGATCCGGGAAGCCCTGGCTGTCCTGGAGGGCCAGGGGGGCCTGGCAGGGCCACAGCTGCGACAAAGCAGAAAAGAGAAGTTAGAAAAAGCCACACTCTCCGAACAACACCTCGGTGTTAGCTGGTCCTAAGGGGAGCACGCGCAAGCCCACGCGCACGCAGTGCTGCAAGCATGGGCGCTTGCCTCTGAACCTTGGGCACTCTGGACCCGGCACCAGACTGAGCCACGAGGACTGGTTCGGGGAAGTGCTGGGCTTCTTCTTCTTCTTTTTTTATTGTCTGAAGTTTTACATACATCTCCTTTTTCCCTGCTTGACCCGCCCCCCCACCCCACCCCCCCTCCAGCCATTCCCACCCCGGGCAAGCCCCCACTGCCCCAGTGTCTGTGTCCATTTGGGCTTCTTGATGATAGCACTGGAGGAAGCCCTGGCCAGGACTTTCCCATTTTATAAGTGAACACATCCCCCTGGTGACTGTTGTTTGTATAAGTCAGTCTGGGTTGCGTTTTCCGTCACTCACATCCAAAAACTACTGAACAGAGGAAGCGGGCTCAGAAAGAGGAAGAGAAGGTGCCAGGCTGCAGAAGGAGGGCAAGTAAGTGAAGTGACAGGAGCCTTGGGGCCAGGAGACATGGCCTCAGGTCCCCGATTTCAGCTGTGTGATCTTGGGGAAACAGCAAGCTCTCCAAACCCTAGCTTCCTTATCTGTGAAAGGTAAGCAGGCATTTCTTCTTCACTGGGCTGTAATGAGAACTGAGAAAAATACAAACTAGGCACGTGCTTTGCAAATTGTACAGCATTCAATTTGCCAGAGGCTCTTGCTTTTGAAGAGTCACACTGCGCTTAATCAGATCGAGGCTACTGCCCTCTTCCCTAGAAAAATGCACTTGCACACACACACCCAATTCCACACAAAACGTTAGTGGGATGACAGCTCCCTGAGGCGATCTTTGAATTTTCAAGGAGTTTATGGTTCCCCAACAAAACGGGCAAGCATAAAGAAACATTATTACAGCTATTCTTTTCTTCTCCTTCTACCTTTCCAAACCCCTATTCCTCCCTCAACTCTGCAAGGCTCTTGCAGAATTAAGGATGTTTTGACTGTATCAGATTTTTCAGGTCATTGCCAGTAAGTTTGCAGTTCCGACACAGGACTTGAAGATCCGTACACAGGTGGTGAATGTCCAGTGGAGAGCAGGTAGAGGACTCGGATTTAGCCATGCCTCTTCCTAGTATGTGTGACCTTGAGCAAGTTTCTTAACCTCTCTGAGCTTCAATGTCTTCATGAACGAAATGAGTTCTATAGTAGTTTCCATTTCATCTCCCTCCCAAGGATGCTGTGAAAATTAAGTGGGTTAATGAATCTGGGAGTGTTCTGTAAACCGTGAATTGCTATACATTATGTGAGGGACAATCTTTGTTCTATTGAGCAAGGAGTCCTGGGGCCCCTAGTGTAGGGCTACTATGGACAACAGATCCTCTGCATCTTGTACTCTCCCTGTAATGTCCCCCCTCCCCCCTCCTGTAATGCCTGCTCATCCCTCAAGACACCGATGGTTTATCAATTCAGCACCTTCTTTCTTTGCAGGACCAGTACCTTCACCTTCTCTTGGGATCTTCCCCTTCACCTCTACAACCATTTGGTTCCAGAAGGAGCAGCCATATTCTCATGTGATCCTACCTCCTGCCCGCCCATAGGTTGGGCACCTGGCCCAAGTCAGGCCAATCAAAAGCCTTTCCCAAGACTTGCTCCGTCCCAGGACTTTGCAAACAAAAATTGAGAAGAGAGGCCAAGATCTCTAGCTGACAGTAGAAGCTGTAAGCTGTCAGTAACCATATTTCCTTCCCACCATGCAGAGGATGTGGTCTGTGGTGAAGAAACATGAAGTGTGCATACAGAGAGAAGCTGAGACAAGAGACGGCCAGAGGACCCTCGCAGGGGTTGGGCCCCTGGTTCTGGTTGTACCTGAGGTCCTGCTGCACATCTGCGTCTCCCACACATTGACTGTTCACCTTTCCTTGACATGCTGTATGTGTCACTTCTGCTGGATCTAGTCTGAGTTACATTTCTGTCACTTGTAGTCCAAAGATCCAAGACTACGTCAAGGCCCCAGCCCCAAAGTCACCCACTATGTAAAGTTCTCCCTGGTGCCCAGACATTGCAGATATCTTCCCAGGTGTGCTTCCACCACACCTGGCTCATGCCAGCCCAAATCACAAGAAGTGATGCAGCCATGCTATTATTGCTGCTAGTATTATTTTCCCACCATGGGCACAGTGGAAAGAACACAGGCTTCAGAGCTACACTGACCTGGGTCCTAAACCTGTTGGTGCTACTTATTAGCTGTGTGGCCTTGGCAAGGTTCCTAAATGTCTCTGGATCTCACTTTTCTCGTCAGCAAAATGGGGATGCTGATACTTTCCTTGAAGGGCTTTGTGAGATTTTAATAAAATAATGTAGTAGAGTGACTAGCAGAGTTCCTGGCATTGGTAAATGGAGATTTTCTTCTGTTTCACCCATTTTCCATTTGAGAAAGTGAGGCACCAACAGGTGAAAGAATTTTTACATAGAGAGTTAGAATCAATGCTGGTCCTCAAGTTCCATAAGGCCCAGGGATAGGCAAAGCAATCAAGAAGTTTCCACCCACACATGAAAAGATAGCCAACATAAGGCGTTTTTAGGGGAATGCAAATCAGAACCACAATGAGTATCACTTCACACACACTAGGGTGACTAGAAAAAAAAGGTAATAACAAGCGTTGATGAAGAGGAGGAGATATTGAAACTTTTTTTAAATCCTCATCCGAAGACATGTTTATTCATTTGAGAGAGAGAGAGATGAACGGAAAGAGGGAGGGAGGGAGGGAGGGAGAGAGAGAGAGGGAGAGAGAGAGAGAGAGAGAGAGAGAGAGAGAGAGAGAGAGAGAGAGATGTGAGAGAGAAACATCCATCGGTTGCCTCACATACATGCACTGGGATCAAATCCGCAACCTAGGTATGTTCCTTGACTAGGAATCAAACCTGCAACCTTTGGGTGTATGAGACAATGCTCCAACTAACTGAGCCACCCAGCCAGGGCTGAAATTGAAACTTTTGTACACTGCTGGAGGGAATGCAAAATGGTGCAGCCACTTTGGGAAACAGTCTGATAAGGTTCCTCAAGGAGTTAAACATGTATGACCCAACAATTCCACTCCTAGGTATATACCCAAGAGAGCTGAAAACACACACCCACACAAAAACTTGTACACGTATGTTCATTCAGTACTATTCATAACAGTCAAAGAGTAGAAACAACTCAAATGTCCATCAACTTATGAATGGATAAACAAAATGTATCACTGGAATGTTAAGCAGCCATAAAAAGGAATGAAATTCTGATACACACTGCAATGTGGACCCTTGAAAGCACTGTGTTAAGTGAAAGAAGCCAAACACAAAAGGCCACATAATATGTGATTTCATTTATATGAAATGTCCAGAATAGGCAAATCTACAGATACAGAAAATACATCATTGGTTGCCAGGTTTGGGAGATGGGGGTAGAGGCGTGTTGCTAATTGGTACAGGGTTTCTTTTTGAGGTGATAAAACTGTACTGGAATTAGAGTGGCAATGGCTGCATAACCTTGTGAATATATGAATTGTATACTTTAAATGGGTGAATTTTATAAATTATCTCAATGTTTTTAAAAAAGAAAGGAAGGAAGGAAGGAAGGAAGGAAGGAAGGAAGGAAGGAAGGAAGGAAGGAGGAAAGGAAGGAAGGAAGGAAGGAAGTTCCACTGGGGAAGCAGCCCTTTGTCAGTGTAGTTGACATGCCACCAGATGGCATAAGTGTGGGCACCATCGAAGTACTAACCTGCTCCTAGGATAGCTGGAGGTCCTGGTGGCCCTGGGGGTCCTGGTGGCCCAGGAGAACCAGGTCTTCCAAAGCCAGGTGGCCCAGGTAGGCCAGGAACACCGGGGGGTCCCTGGGGCCCAACGATAGTCTCCCCTTTCTGACCCTGTGAAGGCAAGGGCACAGGAACAGAAGAGAGAAAGCACCATTAACCACTAGAAATCCTCCCTATTCTTTTTAAGAGGACATTTGTAAGTAGTCAATAAATACTAGCTATTGTCATCATTATCCTCAATCTTGGGCACAACTCAAGTGGTGAATGCCCAGTCACTGTGTTGAATGACACTCCCGAGTACCCCAGAGAGCCCCAGACTAGAAGATCATCTAGCCTAGCCTTTTCAGTTCACAGATAAAGAAGCTGAGACCTAGATTGAGGACAAGACTTTACCAAAGCAAACGGAAGCGGATCTGGAAATGGAACCCTGGACTCCTGGCTTTGCTGAGTCTGCCCTCATGGCAAGCTCTGGGACCAGAGATTGCTTATGGTCCCTGAGGGTCAGTGATCTCATCATACTCTTATTAGAGGAATCACTCGATTTCCTCTTTTGTGTCCTGGAGAAACTTGTTAGCCCAAGAAGATCAAGCCCAGCTAAGAGCTTCCTCTTTGATGAAATTTCAAAAGAAGGAAATCGCCCCTCTGAAAAATGCCTCCCTCACCTTCCATTCTGTCTCCACTATCTGATGTGTTCACTATTAACATCTCTTCATATTCAGCAATTTCCCACCGTTAACACAAACAAAGCAGCCAGTTAGAGACCTGGAAGTAACTTGAATGCTTATGGCATTGGCCAGCTCCCTGTCCGCTGTGAGCCTCAGCCAAGTCCCCCTCCGTCAACAAGAGGCTGACGCCCAAGTCCCACCTCAGCTTGTGGCTAATGACTGACTCTTGACTCTCCAACTGCCTAGTCACATTGGGGGGTTTCAGGGAAAGCGGTGACTTGACAAGGAAGGTGGCGTGGAGGGGTCACTACTCACAGCCAGGCCTGGACTTCCTGGCCGGCCTGGAGGTCCCGACACAGAGAAGTCGCCAAGAGAGTCTCCTTTTTCTCCTTTAAACCCCCTGTCTCCATTCTCCCCCTGGAAGCAGAGAACATTCAAAGAACATTTAATACGAGTAGGAAGAACCAGTCTCTGACATACACCTGAGAACTTGGAAACACAGGCCCAAATTTAGGAGACAAATACTTACCTTCAAGCTGTTTATAAAATGTCTTAGGTAAGCTGGGTCCATTGGAGGGCCTGCAAAAGAAACGCCTCATAAAATTCGCAATCACAGTCTCAGAAATTTAAAAAGAAAAGGCGCCACGTTGGCACCCATGATTATTTCCTAGTGGAAGTGACTCTGCATTGATTTAGCTAACAGAGTGGGCACTGGGCTTGGAGGCCGAAACAGTCCTGGCCTGGATCCCCACCTCAGGCACTGTGGGATCTTGGCACATCCCTTTAGGCCTCGTTTGGCATATGAAGCATGAATAATAGGAACTTCTAGTCTCTCCTGACAATGTTCCATCTTGGACATGTCACCCACGACTGGGTCTCTCTTGAACTCTGTGCAGCTTGCGGTCAGGGTGGTTATGGAATTAGTCTTACTTTCTGGCTCAGTTGGATTTCTCAGGGACAACAATCAAAGGCAAGACCTAGCCCAAGAGTCGAAATACCTGGTGGTCCCTGGGCCCCCTGATCGCCTTTTTCTCCTTTGGAGCCTGGAAGACCCCAGGTTCCTTTTTCTCCTTTAACACCTGCCACCAAATACACATACATTAAAAAAAAAGTGGAAAGTTATCTTCATTTGACATAAAACATTTTTGAGACAAGTTTTTCAAATTGAGCCCCTTTCGCAAAGTCCACTCAATGAACAAAGGCCTATTAAGAGTTTAAAATCCTTCTCTGGCTGATGGTGAAGACAGAGGCAGACATAGCAGACCTTGAAAGGCTTGGTCTCGGGGAGACAGACACAGTGAAGCGTAATGGGAGGCAGGATGGGTAATGGAATGTGCCATCATGAAGGCACCAGCAGTGCATCATGGGAGCCCAGCAGAAGCTGGTTAACTCTCTCCCACAGCTTCACACACATGCCCGAGGCTCCACACCAAGTCAGGCCTGCAGCCTCCCCTCGCCTATGCCTGTGCAGCGCGGTGGTGTCAGGGGATGACAGAGTTGAGAGATGCCAACTGTGCGACCCCCTACTCCCCGCAGGACTTGTGAGAAGCACCCTTTCTGCAGAACTGGCATCACAGGCAACCCCTTCCCCCAACTCTTTAGAAGGGGGAGAGGCATGAGCTCCTTCTGGGAGTTCAGCATTTAGGAAAAGAAGTGACCCCTCCCCCCACCTCAATGAGTGGTGGACACTACATTGTTGAATTCCTGGTTCCCAAGAGGTCTGAGAGATCAACTGACTGCCGCCCTTGAACCTAGAGACGGGCACACAGCGTAGATGAAGTTTGGCTCAGTTTCCCAGCACGAGGGTGGGGGACGGGAAGAATGTTATCAGGGGCATGATGCTGCCTGCTGGGGGTCAGTGGGAGTGGCAGTCACACCCGGCCAGGCCTCACTGATTGGGGAGGGGGGCTGAGGCCAGGACCTGGGAGCCTCCACCGGACCACAGTGAGACCACAGACAGCGGCGCTGCCCCAAGAAGAGGACAGCCAGCTCACCACTGCCCATGTGGCTGCTCCTCGAGGGAGCAGGGTAGACCCACAAGTAAGAGGGAGGACAACCAGCTCATTAGGGCCAGCATCCAGACAAGTCTGCTCCCTCCCCTTCCTCCCAGAGAAACCCTGTGAGGAAGGGGAAGCACTGGGGATCTGAGAAAGTAAATCCACGTCCACCCGTCCTCCCCAAGGCCCACCTTGCAGCAGGAGGAAGGGAAAGCCTTGAACTGGACCTGAGCATGGAATCTGAAAACAGCCTGGACTTTGTAACCAAAGTGACAGAAAGCCACGGGGCCAGACATCACCAGGAAGACCACCACCTGGTGGGCTAAGGGTGACAGAGCCCAGCCACAGGTCAGTATTGGAAAGAAAAAAAAGGCTTCCCCTGTTTAAACTGCAAGTGTTCAGAATTCTCAATCAAAAGGGGGACAAAGGGGTGTGTGGGGACAGAGGACCAGACTGAGCGCTCACCTGCGTGCTCAGTTTCCGGAACTTTCCCACTCTCTGTGTGGTAGATGAGCTCCCACAGGCCTTGAACTTGCTCATCAAATGCTCAGAGCCAGGGCTTCTCATACTCTACTGTGCTGCACCCCAGCAGGGCGCTTGTTAAAATGCAGCTTTGACTCAGCAGGTCTGCAGGGAGGCCGAGGGCCCTGCATTTCTAACAAGCTCCTAGGAGATGAAGATGCTGCTGGTCCAAGAACACTTTGCAGCAAAGGCTTTCTGGGCTCCCCTGGCCCTGCCCTGTACTAGCTCTTGATATACTGCATTGTGGTGATTTTTAAACTACTCTCACCTAACAGTGCCTACGGGCCTGGGTGGCAGGGATGGTGGAGGATTCACTTGTCTCAGCCCAGTGCGTGGGACAGCACCAAGCAAGGAGGATTCAGTGGATGCTTTATGAATAAACTAACAAATGGACAAATGGAGCGCTTCCTGCTAACTGGGAGACTCAGCCAAGATGTGTAGGATAAACAGATGGGTGACAGAACCAAACAGAAATGCCCCGTCCCACAGCCTTTGCTCAGCTGTGAGCCCCTCCTAACACATACTAGAACAGCCAGTTCTTCCTGACCACTGAGTCTATGCCCATGGGCAGATAAAAACTATGCCAGCGGAGGCACGAGGGTCTGGAAATATCCCAGAGAAATGTAAGGTGAAGGAGGGAGTGTGTACCGTGAAAGGTGACAAGCTCTGAATTCCCAGGATGAGCCGCACCAACCTGGAGAGAGAAAGGCAAAGTCATACATGTGAACCCTGTCCTGGTGTTTGCATGCACAGGTAGCCACTGTCCCCTGCTCCGGGGGAGTGTGTGGCAGGAGGAGCGACGTCATGGCGTCAGGCCTCCTGGCCAAACAACTCTGCAAAGGGGAAGCCCAAAGATTTAAGACAATAAATGGCAGCAGGGTTGGTTTGGCCAACCGTGAGTATTGTTGGCCTCCTTTTTTTTTTTTTTTTTATCAATGAATTGATTCACGTGAGAGGTCAAGCTAGTGATGTACCCAGCCATGAAGCTGGGATGCCATTAGTTTGGCTACTGCGTATGGCCAGGAATGAGCATAATGAACAGGAACTGAGGGTGGTGGTAATCAACAACGGGGGGATTATCATTAGGCTGGGAGGGCTATTCTGGACTCCATATTAAGTGCCTGGGGTCTGGAGTCCAAGCTGATCCCAGTTCACTCCCAGATTCCTGCATGTCTTTACCTATTAGAACAGAGCCACTTGCCACCATGCTTTTAATAGTCTGTCTTCACCTTTTTCGCAGTTGATATGTGGAATCAGAATGATCCCCCTGGTGCCAGGATTCCCCTAAGCTTTTGGGTGGAGGGTCACAAACTGCTCAGGGGTCACTGATAGAAGATGGGGGAAGGGAAGGGAGGGGACTCTTTATGGGAAAACATTTCTAGGTTAAGGATGAAAGCCCCAGCGCTAAGCTGATATCCTGTGGTTTTGCTGGTAAAGTCCCTCCACTCCAGGCATGAGCTGTAAATTGTGATGGTTGGGAAGGGGCTGTATTTCAAAGGGGTTTGCGCAATGCTGGATGTGAAAGGAAGCATTTCTCTTTCAAGTGTCCATTTTGAGAGCTGGTCAAGGAATGTCGATGGCACAGCCCCCGTGGTGTCCAGCAGCATGAGATAAAAACACTCTGCAAATGTGCTCTGATCGCCTCTTTGGCTTCTTTTAAGTAACGTCTAGACCAGTGGTTCCCAAACTTATTTGGCCTACCGCCCCCTTTCCAGAAAAAATATTACTCAGCGCCCCCTGGAAATTAATTTTTTTTTAATTTTAATAGCAATTAAACAGAAAGATATATGTATTAATGTTTCTACCTTTTTTGTAAAATATAGTAAAGAAAGGTGTAAATTAGAAACATTGAAGTTTGAAATTATGAAACTATTTATTGAACTCAGAATAGAAAGGTAATACAAAAAGTTAAAATAAAGCACCTGTGGCCATCACCGCCCCCCTGGATCGCTGCAGCGCCCACCAGGGGGCGGTAGCGCCCACTTTGGGAATCACTGGTCTAGACCGCCACAGGCCATGTTTACTAAAAAGGGTCCTAGTCCAGGTCATGGTCATTGCAGTCGCAGTTTTACAATACTCTCAAGCGTGTCAAGTGCTGTCCCATGGTTGGTCCATTAGAAACCTGGAATTGTGTTATCTGGGAGGCCCTCTGGGCACTAACTCAGTCTCCCCTTCTGTACCATAGGAGGTGGGATGCAGCCACACTCCGGAGGGTTCCTCCAACACTGATGTGTTATGTTTCTGTTCAGTCCATCAGCGTAAACATGACCTGGCGTGCTGTTGTCCGCGCATAGATCCAGGACCCTTGGTCACCTTACACAGGAAGACTCTGTCTTCCAGGCCAGAGTTCCCAGGTCCTGGGCTGCAGACTTGGGTGCCTCAAAGTTTAGACGTGGACAATGTCTAGGCAAACACACCGCCAAGCTGCATCATTTTAGAGCCTTTGATCCAGGCCTTCTCACCACCTCAACAGGCATCAATTATGAACCCACTTTAAGGAATCTTTAAAATTTTTAATTAATTTCTTTAAGAAATCTTTCTAAATTGTCATTTGCAAGCTCCTGAGAACAGAGGCCATCCCTGTGTAGTTCACCCCTGTGTCCCCAGGGTCTAGTGGGGTACTTAGCATTCGGTAAGTACTCAGCTAATATCTATTGAATGAGCGAGAGAATGATTACGCACAGTTCCATGACTAATGTTTGTGCATAGAGGCCCACCTTCCTGGGTTTCCCCACAGAAATGGGATTCTCCCAATACTGCTGAGACCTCAGGAACAGTGCCACTGACTACCTGGGTGGCCAGTCACGTGCCTGATCCCCTGGGTCACAGTGCCTGCACCTGCTGCCTGGTGGTCAGGGGAAGTGAGTAACAGTTCCAGATCTGTCAGTCCTGTGACCTTGAACAAGTCAGTGAGCTCGTCTGAGTCAGTTTGCCTCCTCGTTATAAAAGAGAGAGAGAACCCTGCCTCTCAGGTGGTGTGCTGTGTGGTAATATCTCAGCTGGGAAAGGACAGCACACGGTCAGTTAGAGATTTTAGCCCGGAGTTCCTAATGCAAAGAGCACTGACTGAATTGCTTATTTTCTTGTCTATATTTTTAAGATGTCTATTTCCCCCTATCATACTGCTCCAAGCATGAATCTAATATGGTTACGATAACAAAAGACACTGCTTTTTTATTGCGCTAAAGAAACACTGTGTACCCTTAGAAGACCCTGTATGTTTCATTGCCACAGTCTGTTATCTAGAAGCTTCTGGTCACTTAAGGGTCTATATGTAAGTGATACAAGACATCAAAGAGGACACTGATGGGTAGAAAGGGCTCAAGACAAAGACCGATCATCATCTCTGAGTTGCTTTCTGTGCCAAAGCCGGCTCTTTATGCCAGCGACCCTATGCTACTTACTGGCATCTTGCAGTGTGGCCGGGCTGGTATGGGGAAGACAGCCTGTGGGAAGTGAGGACAAGAGAAGTGAGGCCATGGGGACATCTGACTTGGGCTTAGGTCAGTTTGGTGCCCACTCCCCCCTGAAGGTCTCTCCCCCACCCCGCCCCACTTACTCCTTTGATGTTAATCACTGCTCCCGGTGGTCCAGGGGGGCCTGGAGGACCAGGTACGCCAGGTGGGCCCTGAGGAAGAAAGGCCATTCCTGAGTTCAGGTTGTTGTGGTTGCAGAGGCAGCTGCAGGATACTTTCCCCAGGTTTAGGGGACACAATGAGGAAAGGAGGACCCTCTAAAGCCAACTAATTTCTCCCATGGATAAGCCAGTCCCGTCTACAGAGCACGTCTACATAGTTGACCTCATTGCATCTTCACAACAACCCATGGGGAAGATAGCAGAGCAACAAGTATTATCTCTGGTTGACAGATGGATGATGAGGTCCAGAGAGGGGAAGTGACCTGCTCAAGGGCACACAGCAACTTATGGCAGGACTGAGACTGGCCCAGATTCTGACTCCAAGAGCCATGCTCAGCTGATACTGAGCCCACCACCTCTCTATCAGCACATCCCTAGTGTGGAGCGACAAGTGAGGGGAGGGAGAGTTGCGGGGGGAGGGTGGTCCTTCATGTGCTGTGGTACCTCCGAGAGTGCCTGATAAATGCAAAAATAAATGCAAAGCTCTTGCTGGGTAGCACAGTTATTTTCAAAGCCAGGTCATCCTGGCCTGAACACCATGCAGTGTTTGCTCATCTAAGCCTGGATCCCAAGCAGGATGTCCCAGCAGGAGGGGCGAGGCTCCGACTCAGGCAGGAGGCATCTAGCCCACTCTGAAGCTGCACAGATCGTCCTAAGGGCAGGCATCAGTGGCCCCCTCTGCTTTTCCTAGTAGCCCAGCAGGCTTGACGGCTATGCGTTACTTCCCCAGTGCTTCAGTAAAGTTGTTTGTCTGGGTTTCTGGACATACAAAGCAGAGACAGCATGGTGCAAACAGAAGCAGCAACGGACTTAGGGCTGCATTTGCCCCTTAGCTCAGTGACCTTCAGTGAGTCACTTAACTTCTACAGGTCCCTGTTTCCTCTTGTGCAAAACAAGGGCCCTACCTAGTGTCTCTTAGGATAGTTATTACCAAGACTGAGATAATATCCTCAAGAGTACATGGTACATAGTAGGTGCTCAATAAACTTTGGCTTCCTTATTCTAGACCAGTGGTTCTCAACCTTCCTAATGCCACGACCCTTTAATATAGTTCCTCATGTTGTGGTGACCCCCAATTTCATTGTTACAAATTGAACATAATTAAAGCATAGTGATTCATCACAAAAACAATATGTAATTATATATGTGTTTTCTGATGGTCTTAGGCGACCCCTGTGAAAGGGTCGTTCGACCCCCAAAGGGGTCACGACCCACAGGTTGAGAACCGCTGTTCTAGACCCTTATTCCCTGCTGATGCCTCCACTGCCTGCCATCCTGTGAGGCCCCACCTAAGTGGCTGATCTACCTTTGTTATTCACTCACAAGCATTTATGGAGTCCCTGGTGATGTGCAAAGCCCCTGGACCAGGTATCTCCCAAATCAGAAGACCTGGGATTTGAAACCAGGTTTCCCGAGCACGTGCACATGGCGGTCTCCCACCTTCCTCTGGGGTCTGGACAAGGAAGCTTATGCTCCATTGAGGCTTTGGTGGGAGGAACCCTGAGAGTGAGCTGGAGGACAGAGTTGGGCTGGAGGACATTTGGAAGTGGCAGTGGAACAAGAAGAAAAACATTTCTGAACATTATGTCCACAAGCCTTGCTCACTGGACCTGACACTCTCTCCTCTGGACACTGGCCTTGGGGGCTCTGTCCCGGGGTGGTGTGGGGCTGGAGCGAGGGCTGTGGCACTCACCGGCATCATGACCCCTCGGTCTCCTTTGGCACCCTTGAAGCCATTCAGTCCTGGGCGACCCTGAAACCCACAGAAGATGCCTTAGTAAAACCACTGCCCACCGGCCAGCCTGGCCCACGTGTCCTCTCTCACGTCTAGTCCAAGGAACACCAACACCTACAGGTCGTCCGGGGAGGCCAAATTCTCCTTTGTGTCCTGGCGGTCCTTTGGGCCCCTAGAGGCAAAACAAATACCAACCACATCAGAAAAGAACAGAAACTCAAGGGCCAGGGAGATGGGGGGCACCCCACCTGCCATTGTGGGCAGTGGTGACGGTGAACCACCGATGGGAGGAAGGAGGGCAAGGAGCAAGTATGAGGTATCCACCTGCCTGCTCCTTGTCTCCCAGCCTCTCCGTGCTCAGCTGGAAGCACATGCCCCACACCCTCCTGTAAGCTCTACCCCACCCCAGTCTCTGCACCCAACCCTCTCCGACAGTCAGGCTAATGAAGGAACCCAGGAAGCCAGACGCTGGCCAACTCAGAACGTGGACCTTTGCCCTAGGTCTTATGTCCCAGGCTCTTCATGGCCCCCACTGGAATAATGCAGCCCTGCCTCGCCCCTCATTGTAGCCCGTCCTGATAACCTGCTCCTGCTCCTGCTCCAGTACCTGGTTTCTGCCTTGTTCCTACCTGTCTCTAAGGACCAGAACCTTGGCCTGGCATCCCAGTTTTCCTGCACCCCATTTATTCAAGGGCTGGCTTTCTATGTCCACATGCTTCCAGAGCCACCACCCTATTCTAACCTCCTGCAGGAACCTTCATGCCTTCTGACATACTGGGTGCCCGCAATGCACCACCTCTTCCCAGAACAAGCTCTACCTCCAGGCCACGCCTTCCCACTCCTGTAGCCAGTTTGCCCTGTCTCCCAGGAGAATGACTGGCATAAGCCTGGGGCCCATCTTCCTGCTGCCATTAACATAGATAGTCATGCCCCGGAAAATAGCAATTAAAGACTGAGTTGAAACAGGCCCTGTGTGTAAAGCACCCAGCCCAAGTTACTCTCAGGGAAAGAAAAGCAAGGACAGAGGAGTTAACAAGACACGGGGCACCAGGTGGTATGTTCTAGTGCAGAGCTCCTCAAACGTCACTGTGCATCGGTGTCACCTGGGATCGTATGGAAATGCAGATCCTGCAGGTCTGGGGTGGGGCCTGAAGCTCTGCATTTCTACCGAGCTCCCAGCTGATCCAGGGGCCATGAGTAACAGGGCTCTAGTGAGTTTGTAAGGGAACTCTAAGCTACACTAGTCACAAGGGCCACAGTTGGCCCACGTGGCACCTTTATGCAAGTTAGAAGAAGAAGGTGCCCCCTTACTGTCTGTGCTTGGCAAGCTGTGCATAAGCTGGACTTGGTGGGAACAACTTCCTTGGTCACCTGCTGCAGACTGTGGCCAGCAGTGCTAACTATAGGTTTCCCATAGTATTGGATGTTAGTTAAGTGGTTAATCAGTAACACATGACTCTCCCAGTCTGCCTTAGCCTTTAGCTACCCCTCTCCAGAGCATCCATTCTGCCTGGTGTAAGGGACCAAGGCCTCAGAAGGCCCTGTGAAGAAATGCACTGTGGATTTTATGGGCTATTCATCAAGGACATATGTCTGTTAGAGCAATGTAGGTCCTTTCTCCCCAGGCCTCAGATCCAGCTTCAACCAAAAACAAAAACAAAAACAAAAACAAAAACAAACAGCCTAATACAGATCAATGGAATAGAATAGAGAGCCCAGAAATCGGCCCGAACCAATATGCTCAATTAATATTTGACAAAGGAGGCAAGAACATACAATGGAGCCAAGATAGTCTCTTCAATAAATGGTGTTGGGAAAATTGGACAGATATATGCAAGAAAATGAAACTAGACCACCAACTTACACCATACACAAAAATAAACTCAAAATGGATAAAGGACTTAAATGTACGACAGGATACCATAAAAATTCTAGAAGAATCCAAAGGCAAGAAAATCTCAGACATATGCCGAAGCAATTTCTTCACTGATACAGCTCCTAGGGCACTTGAAACTAAAGAAAAAATGAACAAATGGGACTACATCAAAATAAAAAGCTTCTGCACAGCAAAAGAAACCATCAACAAAACAACGAGAAAACCCACTGTGTGGGAAAACATATTTGCCAATGACATATCTGATAAGGGCCTAATCTCCAAAATTTATAGGGAACTCATACAACTTAACAAAAGAAAGATAAACAATCCAATCAAAAAATGGGCAAAGGACCTAAATAGACACCTTTCAAAAGAGGACATCCAGAAAGCCAAGAGACATATGAAAACATGCGCAAAGTCACTAATCATCCGAGAGATGCAAATCAAAACAGCAATGAGGTACCATCTCACACCTGTCAGACTGGCTATCATCAACAAATCAACAAACGACAAGTGCTGGAGAGGATGTGGAGAAAAAGGAACACTTGTGCACTGCTGGTGGGAATGCAGACTGGTGCAGCCACTATGGAAGACAGTATGGAGTTTCCTTAAAAAACTGAAAATGGAACTCCCATTTGACCCTGTGATCCCATTTCTAGGAATATATCCCAAGAAACCAGAAACACCAATCAGAAAGGATATATGCACCCCTATGTTCATAGCAGCACAATTCACCATAGCTAAGATCTGGAAACAGCCTAAGTGCCCATCAGTAGATGAATGGATTAGAAAACTGTGGTACATCTACACGATGGAATACTATGCTGCTGTAAAAAGGAAGGAACTCTTACCATTTGCAACGTCATGGATGGAACTGGAGAGCATTATGCTAAGTGAAATAAGCCAGTCAATAAAGGAAAAATACCACATGATCTCACTCATTCATGGACAATAGAGACCATTATAAACTTTTGAACAATAATAGATACAGAGGCAGAGCTGCCTCAAACAGATTGTCAAACTGCAGCGGGAAGGCCGGGGAGGGTTGGGGGGCAGGAGGTAGGGGGGTAAGAGATCAACTAAAGGACTTGTATGCATGCATATAAGCATAACCAATGGACATAAGACACTGGGGGATAGGGGAGGCTAGGGGACTGTCTAGGGCGGGGGGATAAAATGGATACATATGTAATACCCTTTGTAATACTTTAAGCAATAAAAAAAAAGTGAAACTAAAAGACGGAACGGAAAAAAATAAAATAAAATAAAATCACATTGTGGAAGTATGATTGGCAAAAAAACAACAACAAACAAACAAACAAACAAAAAAACAGCCTAAAAGGTCTCAGAAGAATGAAGGTGTTTATTGGAGGTAGTGGGGTGTAGTGGTCAAAACCTGGGTTCAGAGTCCAGCAGGCTGGGTTCAGATCCCTGTGATGCTACTTACAAGCTGTGTGACAACTGGCAAGTGACTTAACCTCTTTCACCTCCATTTCCTGGTCTATAAATTGGGGATTCTGATAATCACCTCTGAAGGTGGGGAGGATGAAATGAATGAGCTGTGTGAAGTATCAGTGCAGCAGCTGACACATAGTGGATTGTCTACACCTGAATTTTCTTTGTTTTTGGGGGAGGAAAAAAGACAGGGACGTTTAGGGTTCATCCTGGAGAACTGGTCGCTTAAAAACTGTTCAGCAGCCCAAATGGATTATAGCTTCCTGGAGAAGTAAGGCAAGGAAGGCGCTACCCTGTCATCTAGTACTAACTCAATACTCTTCCTTACAGATGGGAAAAGAGAAGCCCAGACAGAGAAGAGGACTTGCTCAAGGCCTCACAGCCAGTGAGCAGCAGATCCAAGTCCAGAACCCACAAAGCCCAAAGCGACTTTCTGGGTTCCTTTGGGGGGTTCCCTGGGCAGTGGCAATCTTTAGCTGGCAAGACCTGTGATGTAACCATGAGTGCTCACCACCATCCGGTTCTCCTCTCCTTCCTGGACACACGGCTAAGCCACATTTCTGAGGCCCCTCCCACCCAGACAACTGGGTTCTGGCCAGTAGAATGTGCGAGAAGTGATGTTCCTCATCTTCCATGATCTCTTTCCACCTCCTCAGCCTTGGCCTACCAGCTGGAATATGTCAGTGTGGCCCTGAATCCACAAGATGGCAGAGTCCCAGACTACAAGCATCCTGGGTCCCTGAGTCACTTCTTAGAGGGAACATGCCTACCCTAACACACACACACACACACACACACACACACACACACACACACATTTTGTCACATCCTTTTTATTTTCACAACTGGGACAACTCAGTCTAATTAAACTAAAGTATGAGAATTGCCTCAAACCCCAGTCCAGACCCAGCTGAGAGACACTCTGGCTTACCATTGGTCCTGGGGCTCCGTGGACTCCAGGTTCACCCTGAAACAGGGAGACACAGACTAATCACCCAGAGGAACATAGTTTGTGGCAGAAACAGAGATGGGATATCAAAGAGGATGTGTGCCTTCAGGGTCTGGTGACATAATTACCTTTTCCCCCCTCAGCCTTTCCAGAGGAATGTCTCCTGTCAGGATGGCACCCGGCTCTCCCTTCTCGCCCTGCAATTCAGAGAACATTTCAATGAAGTTGGACTCCTCCTTGCTGCCTTATCCAGAGGCTCCCCAAGGCCTCTCAGTCCCACAGCCATGACTTCTGTTGTTGCCTTCATCCCAGCCCTCCAACCCCACTGCTTGGCTCAGACACGACCCTCACTAGAGTGCTGTAATGGCCCCCTAAGCGACTGACCATTCTCTGCTCTATTCCCTCCCCTCCATGCACCCTCCAAGGCTGGGACGCTGCCAGCTGTCCAGGGCTCACAGACTGACATCCTCACTCTCCAGCAACTAGCCCAACAAGGTCCTCCCCACCTCTTGCTGCACGGCATCCCCGGGAACCTCTGACTCCTAACGTATTTGGTGGCTTGCTTTCCTAACAACTTGGCTCGAGGTCTGTTCCTACCAAGAATCCTTATTCCTGTTAAAACTTCTGAAATTGGGAAGGAGATGAAGGTATGACACTAAAGGCCTCTCTCAACAAAGGGTCCCGTGTCTCCATGGGGAACTTTGCCTCCAGACTCAGGCTCCTGTGCAGCTGGACCAGGCAACGTGTCTCAGTTGTTGGGAGACAGGGGAGGTGGCAGGAACACAGGGTCCTGCCCTCAGCAGAGCCATCTACTAAACCAGAAGGCTTCCAAGAAGGTATGTGTCCCGAGCAAAGGCCAGGGAGAGAAACCTTCTTTATCACTCCGAGGCTTTGGCCCCAGATTCCCATGCTGGCCCCTGGGGAGCTGGGCTGACCACGTTCAACTCTCCCTCCAATGGGCCAGAAGCAGCCAAAGCAAGCAGAGCAGCCTCTTCTCTCCGTCCCCCAGGCCCACACCTGACATTGGGGTCTTACCACTCCGCAGGTGAGGAAAGGCAGTCCTGAGCACGCCAGCAGCAAGAAGAAGCAAGTACAAAAGCATTAGAGGCAGAGCAGGAGAAAGCGAGTGTTCTGTTAGGACTGGAGCAGAGCTGCCTGGGTGTCCAAGGTGGCAGAGGTTAGGGGAGGGTCCCTCTAGATCCATCTGACCTTATCACATAGAAAACGGAGTGTTTGAAGCAAGAGCTGCTCTTCCTTGACCAGGCCCCTTCCCAAGCCAGAGCTGCCCTGGACCCATCCCATCCCCATAGCCCCTGGCAGCACAATATCCCAAGACATCACCCCAGGTGGCACCAACTTAGACCCCATTCCCTGCACACTGAACTCTCCACCTCCTGGAATTATGATCCAACGGACACTGGAGGCTCCTCCTTGGGGCTGGTGTGGAATGGTGGGGGGAAGGTAGAAAGAGAGAAGCCTAACACTTCCTAGCCATCCCTCCTCATAGAGTCACCCCACCTCCTCAACTCCCCAAGGAAGGCTCAGGGGTTGCTCCCACTGGCTTTGCACGGACCTCCATTACAGCAATGACCATACTTTCTATTGGCTCTTTGCATGTCTATTCCTCTTATCTTATTTCTATATCCCTAGTGCTCCTTACAGGAATCTGGCTGGAATGGATAGAAGATGGACAAGTTCATAAATGGATGGATGAATAAATGCATCGACCCCAGTCTTTGCAGTCTGTTTATGGATGTCACGTCCACCCTTATCTATAAACACCAACTGGGAAGTTAATTCTCAGAGGCACATGTGCAGGGTACAAAGACCAGTGCAGTGCTCTGGAAATTCCCAGGACATGTTCTGCATATCAATATTTATTCCAAAGATTCCGGACCAAGACTGCCATTAATTATACATGCTTTCATCCAATAAGTCTTTTGAGTGCCATTTGTGTACCAGGCCCTGTGCTAAGAACTGGAGCTACAGAAAAAGAACTGGCTGACGTCTGCCCTTAGGGAACACACACTCTCATGGGGGTGCCCACCAGGCAGTTAGACAAAGCACAGTACATGTGATGACACATTCAAGGGAGTATTGGTTGAGTCTTTTTCCAAACTCGGATGAAAATCAATTTCTCCACCCACAACCCACCTTCACTCTGGAGGAACCTTGAGATTATGAACGTTAACAGCTGGAAGAGTGATTGCTAACAGATATGGAGCTTTCTTTGGGCGTGATGAAAATGTTCTGAAATTAGGTAGTGGTGATGGTTGCACAACCTTGTGAATATACTAAAACAATGAATTTTACAATGTAAAGGGGTGGATTTTATGGTATGTGAATTATATCTCAAATTTTAAAAAATGTTACCTTCAGCCAATTTGAAATGTTTAGTAAATTCTGGAGCATGACCCCAGCCAGACACCTGGGCCCCTCTTACCTGTTCTCCTTTGAGTCCTGGAAATCCAGGCACACCCGTGTCACCTTTTGGTCCTCTGGGGCCCTAGAAGGAATCATTGAAGGGTATTTTGTTGTTTGTTAAGATTGAAGAGCTTTATCCAAACGGAAGTATTTTTTTTTCAAAAAGTAGAACAATAGAGAGTGCCATTCTCCTGGTAGATATGAATCATGATATTTTCTTGATTTTAAATGGTCTAGAAATTGTGTTCTGGTGGAAAGAAGACAGCACTGAGCGTTAGGAGGCCCGGCGGCCCTATGCCTCTTTGAACTTTGGGTTTCTTAAAGGGGCACTATGGAAACTGCCGGGTCCTGCTGCCTCTGCCTCCCATGGGTCCTCCAGGCCATCCTGCAGCCCACCTCTCCCCACCATTCAGCTTCCATGACTCCCCTCCCTGCTCTGGCTCCCTATTACCTGTGGGATGGTATCTAGAAATCTTAGCTTGATACCCAAACCCATCCCAGCCAGCCTCAGTATCTGGTCTTTCACTCCCCACCATACCACCGGGAGTGAGCCTTTTCCCTCACCCTCTCCACACTCCCTGCTGCCTTTGCACTTCTGCCCATGCCATTCCTCCTGCATGAATGCCCATCTACCCCTTTGCAGAACCAAATTCTGCCCACCCAACGGTGACGTCTTCCCAACTCCAGCAGACACTTACTATCTGTGACAATAATTCATATAACCAGACATCTGCCCCCAAAGGCCTTTCAGCACTACTGCTATTTGGCTTTTCACAAGTCCCTGTCTTGTCTTCTGTATTAAAGGGTGAGATACCCTGTAGAACACTTTCACCTTCCGTGGTGGAAGCCCCCGAGTGTGGGGCACATAGATTTAATTACTGGATGTCTAGTCTATGCTGCCCTTCTCCCAGCCCCCAGTGCCACCATCCTCTCTGTAGGAACTTTATCTACTGTATTTACTTGAAATGCTTGGCTTGCATAGGAAGCCAACATGCACAGGAAGCCAACCATTGGCTGGCTCTTGGGTAGAGAGAGATGAGTGACCCAACCCTCCATAAGGTGGTTACAGTGCCGTCGAGGCAAAAAGACAAGGACACAAATAACTATTACTCAAGGCAGGAAAGGACCACAGCAAAGGTGAAAATAAAGCCCCATGGGACTGACCAGAGGGAGGATCACTCAGATGGGGGCCAACAAGGGAAGGTTACATGAACAAGATGGCACTAGAGCTTGGTCATGCAGATGGAGAAGAGCATTCCCCGTGGAAGGAACAGAATGAGCGCCGCCATGGGGCACAGAGGGAAGACAGTTACTGTGGTACTTACTGGAAACCCTGGCAGCCCAGGCATGCCGTCCGGGCCCTGTGACACAACAAAGACAAAGCAGGTGGTTTAGGGGCAGCATTTCCAGAGCCAGCAGGAGCACTGCATCTCCAGGGCCCAAACCCGCTCAGCACCTTCCAGACTTATGCATGTTCCCGCACAGTGGGGCTCACGATCCATTTTGCAGAAGAGGATGCTGAGGCCCAGGAGAGAATGGAACTGGGCAGTCACACAGCTGGTCAGTGGCAGAGCCAGGAACTGTGCACAGGTGCCCAGAGCCCCCGCCCCCCAGAGCCAGAACTGTCTGCACTGTAGGTGGCTGCCTCCTCTTCCATGAAATTGCTCAGCATCTGAAAACTCTGGGGCGATGAATGCTTCACTGGACTTAGAAAACATTCTCAGAAAACAGGTTCCTAAACTGAGGAATGGGACCAAAGGGCATTCTGGGCTGTGTGAGGGTGGACGTGGGGGCATGTGGGCGAGACTCAGGTCTTTTCCCCAGGCAGGAGTGAGAATTTTAAAGGACCCGTCATTTGAAAGGCCCTGGGACGCAGTGAGTTTGTGGTTCACTCCACATGGGGCCAGGACTCTTCTTCCTGCCAGCCCAGATACCCACATACCTATTAAAGGCAGAATACACTCACACACTCACACACACACACACACACACACACACACACACACACACACACACATATCCAGAGAGCAACACATTTATCAGTATACTGTATACACAGTGGGGTCGAAAAGCATGAGGGCACTGGTTGGGACTTGAATCTTCCCAGGGAGGGAATTGCCCTGAGCAGGGAAATCCTGACCCTCCATTAGGGATGAAGAGGCCCCCGTGGGTCTGGACTTGCTGAAAAGGAGAGGGGTTGGGAAGGAAGGAGGGTTCTAGGGGTGGGGGCAGGGCAATGCAGGCAGACAAGGCCCATCCTAGAATGGAGATGCCGAATCTTCAATTTTAGTCTGTGTTTTGCTTTAGTGTCAACTCACCAACACCTAAACCTCCAATAGTTTGGGGAAAACCAAGACCTCTGTGAACTGACGTTTGCTTATTAGCTCGTTTGCTTTAGAGTTTGATTATTGGGGCACTCTGGGTGATTTTAGTAGAAATCAAGGAAAGGAGGCCCCATTGGATATAGCACAGAAGAGATAACACAATGACCTGCTAGCAGCAGGAGATACCAGTTCTAGAGGAACCCCCCAGATGTTTGCAGAGGGCACTGAATGGTGGGGTTCAGGCCACCCTCACTGGGGACTGCAGGAGTGGGTGGCCCAACAGACATCTGGACTGCACAGTTGTGGAAGCATAAGCCTCAATCTCCATGTCAGCTACACAGAGTGCCACAGTTTGCAAAGCAGATTCATATCCACAGCCTCTTATAAGCTGCCCCCAAACTAGTGAGGTGTTCTCAGAGAAAGACTCCAAGTGGTGTGTAGCAGAGATGGGCTGGAACCCCAAGGCTTCTACGGCTAGAGCTCTCCCCTCTGTCCCCAGCTGCCATGAGCAGATGTGGAAGATGCAATGGGATTTATTGCACAGGCTGCAGGAGGAGGCTTCCTTCCTCTTAAGTCCCATTGTGCCGTGGACCGAGCCTGTGGACTTGCAGAAAAATAATGTCGCTTCTTTGTGTGTCCCTGGTGTCTCAAATGGGCCTAGAAAGACGGAAGCAAGTCACGTTCCCTCCTCTTGTGCCGGTTTGCCCATTAGCACAGATAGGTTTCTCTAATCTCTTCCTGTTCCGTGAAATGAGATCACATAAATAAAAGCAGGCCAAAGGCGCTGCACAGACGTCAGTCGGGTTGTTACCGATGATTCTCTGATTTCCATCACACACATTTGTGATGCGCAGGACTGGTAGCTTCCTCTGCACTGGACAACACTCCCTGCATGATCCAACTAACGTGATAGCAACTTCTCAGAAATGCTAAGTTCTCTTTCCGCTCTACTTGGATATAGTCTAGCTAGCTCTATGCAAACCAGCCCGACCTAGTTTCAACAGGGACATCTGGGTGGGAACCTCACTCTAGGCCAGTGATGGCGAACCTATGACACGCATGTCAGAGGTGACACGCGAACTCATTTTTTTGGTTGATTTTTCTTTGTTAAATGGCATTTAAATATATAAAATAAATATCAAAAATATAAATCTTTGTTTTACTATGGTTGCAAATATCAAAAAATTTCTATATGTGACATGGCACCAGAGTTAAGTTAGGGTTTTTCAAAATGCTGACATGCCGAGCTCAAAAGGTTCGCCATCACTGCTCTAGGCAGCTGTGGATACATACCGGAGGCCCAGTGAGCTCGGGAATGTCGGAGAGATTCATGAATCCGTGGGTCATATTGATCAAAGACTGAAAAGAGAAAAACCAGACAATGAGACAGAGGGTGGCACATGTTCCACCATGTTCCTGGCAGCGAGGCTTTAATTAAACTCAGCCAGCATGGCAGAACGCGGGCAGGCTGATGACACCCTAATCCCACTGCCAGTACACGCATGCCTCCCGCTGCTTAAAAACAGCTCGGAGCTGCCTTATCACTTTCCTCTTTCAATCAGTCTTAAGATTGCACAACACATGAATGCCTTCTCTCTTTCCAAATTTTAAAATCTCCACAGAAGCTTGTAGTGTGGTTGGTTGTGTATACTAGTATTTGTACGTGTGCGTGTGCGTATGTGTGTGTCCATGTAGTTATTTTATTTTTTATTTTTTCAATTACAGTTGACATATACTATTATATAATTTTCGGTGTACAACATAGTGATTAAACGTCTATGTAACTTACAAAGTGATCACCCCAATAAGTCTAGCACCCGCCTGGCACCATACATCGTTATTACAATGTTATTGACCGTGTTCCCCATGCTGCATTGCCACATAGTCATTTTATATAATGGCATCAGGCTGTACGTATTCTCCTTCACCTTGCTTTTTTTTGTTTTTTTCCACTCAACCTTATAGCACAGAAATCTTCCCATGTGGCATTGGGAGGTATAGGCATTTTTAGTTTTAACAGATTGCCTGCTAAAGAGCTGTCTAAAGGAGTCATATAACTTACATTTCCACAAAAGCATGTGGGATTGTCTATTTCATCACACCCTGCCCACACTTGATATTTTAAATCATATATATAATACTTTTTTACTCTAGTCATCTTTTTTCTAATTATTTGGGATGTTCTGACTTTCTGTCGATTACCGTATACCATGATTTCTCTCAGAAGGGGCCACGATTTTTAACAAATGTGATATCCTAATAGTAAATGGACTGTGATCTGGTCCCAGCCCACAGCCCAGTCTTCTCTACAAATTTCCATCACTCTCTACCCACTCCCATGCCTTGGACACACACACGTATTCCTATTCTGTGTTTTGCCTCATCGTGCCCCTGCCACCTGAATTCTGGAAGTCCTGTCCTCCATGCGTATGTAGTAAAATCATTCTTAGCTTTTAAATCCCTGCTCAAAGACACTTCCTCCAGAAAGTCTTCCATATCCCAAACCATCTTTCCTGCCTTGTGTCCCCACTTATGTTCCTTTGCTTCTCTGTTACAGCCATTCTCATGACTGCAAATGCTGCCAACCAGCAGACAGGGTTCTGGAAGCACCAGGTGAGAGAATAGTGGTTCCAGGGTAGAGACAGACAGGAGAGGCATGCTGACAGGGGGAAACTCCAATGCCAGATGCCGGCCAGGTGCCCCTTGGATAACCAGCAACCCTGAAGTTGTGGACAATCTTCTTTCCTTTAGCAAAGGCAGAAAATAGCCACGTTCTGACCTGGATGATACTCACACTAGGCAAGACCTCGATGCGCCCTGGTGGTCCCCTAGGTCCAGGAGGTCCCACAATGCTGGTGCCATCCATCCCTCTTTCACCCTGGATACAATAATGAGAGCGGAGAAACAATTCACTGTGCACGGATAACGTCCCCAGAACCAGGCGGGACAGTCCTCACACCCCACCTCAGAGCTGCGACCTCACCTTGAGCCCGGGGTCTCCTTTTTCTCCTTTGAGACCCTGGCAAAACAAAGAAACAAAGATCCTCTCGTGTTGTTGTTGTTTTTCTACTTACGTTGCTCACTATCTACCCTTGGATCTTGCCATCTCTCCATACACACTGACATGGATTTTGCCTCAGGCAAGGGGAACAAAAGATGAGGGCAAATTCCCCTCCCAGAGTCAGAAGGAATACCCCTCAGAGGGTGAGGAGACCAGAGTCCTCTTCCAGCACAGGGGCTGGGGGGTGGGGGTCTTCTCGACCCTGAGTCTCAGAGCCGGCATCTGGAGGATGGGGAAGGTCAGACTTCCCCTGGACTGAGTGCTCAGCTCTAGGTCCCATGTGATAAAGATAATGAGGTTCCAAAGGTTGGTCCTCTTAACAGCAGGTATCATAGCAGAAGATAGACGACACTTCCAGAGTCCCTGGGACTAGGTGCATCAGGGAGGGGCACCTTCAAGCACTGGCTTTGAAATGGGTCAAAGTGTGAGTATTGAATGGGGCAGCAAGAAGGGGGCAATGAAGCAGAGATGCTGGATGGTGAAGGACTGGAGAGAGAGAGAGAGAGAGAGAGAGAGAGAGAGAGAGAGAGAGAGAGAGATTCCCCACAGGATGTTTTGTGCAAAACTTCTGTACTGCTCCTCAAAGAAACACTCGGTACAGAGCACCTAGGCTCCCACAGCTGGGAGCTGGAGGCAGAGAGGGTGAGTTATTGAAAGTAGCAGAGCCAGTCCCCTCACTCCAGCATGACAGGCCTTGAAATGAAGTTTTCAAAAGCCAACCTTGCCCAGCCAGTGTGGCTCAATGGTTGAGCGTTGACCTGTGAACCAGGAGGTCACAGTTTGATTCCTGTTCAGGGCACATGCCTGGGTTGTGGGCTCGATCCCCAGTAGGGGGCGTGCTGGAGGCAACCAATCAACGATTCTCTCTCATCATTGATGTTTCTATCTCTCACTCCCTCTCCCTTCCACTCTGAAATCAGTAAAAATATATTTAAAAAGTAATTCAACCTACATTTGAAGCATTTGGTCCTGAGATTCTGGGTTCATGCCGTGGCCGGATGGTTCCAGAGCCTTCAATATACTAAGGAAGGAAGAAGAATGAGAAATTCAGGCCCAATTCCTGAGCACCTGCTAGCGCCAGGTGTGGTTTTGGGAGCTGGAGCTTGGTGGGAATCAGCACAGCCCCTGCCCTCAAACCGGGGTTCAATCTACTGGTCTTCAATCTACTGCCCAGTAACCCTTAGGGCATATTGTTCTTCAACCACAGATAGGGTGCAAGTACCTCAAATTCAGGTTCCATTGTACAGTCAGGGCCTGGGGGCCCTGGGGGCCCAGGAGGCCCTGGGGGTCCCATGATCCCAGGAGTGCCAACTTGTCCATTTTTCCCTGGGCGTCCTGGTGAGCCTCTGTTGCCGGGGTCACCCTGTAGGGAAGAGGACAGGCTGACTACCCAGCCCTGGGTTATACACAGAAGGAAGGACACAGACCCTGAGTCAGAAAATCATTCTTCAGGCTTAATTAGGCTGGTGAATCTGATGGTTACTGCTTAATGGTACAGAAACGGCTGTCGGGCTAATTGACATTGCGCTCGATAGGCAGAGGCACTCATGTGAGCACACGTGTGTGGAAGGGTGAGGAAGGAGAAACACTGCAGGTTACTCACTCCCCTCCAGTGCCAGCTGTCCTGTCCTCCCTGTGGTCCCTCTGAGATGTTTCTCTCTGCCCCACGCACTGATACCTTCAGTGCTCCAGCCTCACAGTCCGATCACAGTGAACCCAGAGAAAGGGAAGGAAGGAGGAAAAGCTTTTTTTTTTTTTTTTACCTTTTCACCGACTGAGCCATTAGGCCCTCTTGCTCCCTGAAAAAGAAACAAAACAGAGTCAACAGGTCAACTGATACCTCTCTCATTAGGTGCGTTCAGAAGAGAATTTAGAACGATGGACTCTTAAGTCACAGGATATTAAAATGGGTCTCTTCCTCTCTCGGTTTGGGCTGATGTCTCAAAGCTGAGTGCATTATGAGAGTTGTCAGTTGCAGGCAAGTCATGCTGAAGGCTTGTGCGACCCATTTTTCAATGATTAGCTCATCACCTACCTCAAGAGTAAGAAGGAGTTGAAGTTTAACCACGGGAGCTCATAGAGGAAGAATTCCCATGGCAAGCTGTCAGTGCACTAGGTGGTCCCTTCCCGCCGCCCCCCCCCCCACTCCCGCCAGGATGGAAGTAGAGGGGCACTTCCCCTGCTTGAAGTCATAGGAAGGGGCTTCGAGCAAAACTTTGCTATGTATTCACTAGACTTTTGGAAATATGTAAAAGGATGACTGACTCTCTTCTGGGAAAAAATCTAAAGACCAAAAGCTGCCTAAAATGGCCCCAGAAAGGGGGAGGGGGTGTTGCACTAAGCAGGCTGCATGTCCACCCCCAGGAGACACTGTCCTACATTAGGGGACTGCATTTGGGGTTCTCTCTGGGGAATTATGAGGAAACCTCAAAAGCACCCTCAAGGGAAGGAGCCAGCAATTCAGGGCCACACAGAAGGCCCTGACACCTGATGATGATGTACTGCCCTTCTCCCCTGTCCCATCTCCCTGGGCTAGATTCCCTTTCTACACCCATTCCATAGAAATGGCGGAGTGGATAGTTCTCAAAAATCAGATGGAGAGTCACATTGAATCTGAAGCAGTGAAGAATGCCAAGGCGAAAACAGGTGGAAAGCCAAAGCCAGAGGCTCCAGCCATAGAGGGAAACCAGGGGAGAAAAATATTGGGCAAAGTGGCGGTGGAAGCCAGGAGGAGGGTGTGGCTCTGACAGGGACATGGTTGAAATTCTGGAGCAAGGCACAGCCAAGGAGCCCTGCCTATCTCCCCTCGCCTCCCACTCCCACTGCCAGTCCAAGAACAATAAGAGTTATTTCCTGGAACAAAAAGATAGGGCAGAGGCCCAGGGGCTAGGGAACCCTGAGAAGACTAGGGGTACACCAAACTCGTAAGATCAGCTGTTGAGGTACCTGCCTGGTGGCCCATCCTACTCCTCCCATCCCCTTTCTGAAACCTGGATGTCCCAATAGCAGCTACTGCCTAACAACCTAACAATCTGTAAACACACACACAGAAAACAGACCAAGAGGGAGAGTCCAATTTTGCAAACAAACCCACAAACAAAAACACCATACATCCGAGGGAAGGCAACAACAACGCCAACAATGGAATGTATGCCTGAGGGAACAGGGTAAAGAACACAATCCAATCAGCACTTGAAGGATGTGATATATATTCTCAGGGAGAAAAGGGAGGATATTACAGTCGTGCAACAAACTACTACAAAGTAAGAACAGTGGTTATGGAAAAGAATCAAGTAGAGATCTTGGAAATAAAAATATATAACTGTTGGAAGAAAGAACAGAACAATAAGAGTTATTTCAATAAGAAGGTCTGAATAACAGAAGAGACACTCCTGGAGAGAGAACTACATAAAGAATAGGTTAGAGGCCCTGCGTGTGGAGAGACAGTGTTTGGGCCCATTCCACCGGCTCACAGATTCGGGGGCCACCACTTTGGAATATGAACAGATCAGGCTGGGGATGGACGGGCTCTTCCTATTGGAATTTACATCAACAGGTAGAGTGAAACGCGGGAGCCCCAAGGATAAGGGTCAGCAAAGACCCCATACTCCCCAAACGGCAGTGGTAGAGCTGCACTTCGTCCCTCCCTGAGAGAACTGTGCCGCGAGGCTCTGCACTATCTTGGAATTCCAACCAGCACGACTGCAAGTCTAGTGGTGACGAGGAGGTATGGAGACCAGTTATACACCAGAAACCCCGGGACAGAACCAGGTGCAGGAAGGACGGCTGCATGTGGCAAAAGCGTGGTTTAGGATCATTATCATACCAGCTCATCATGGTGACGGGATTTGCTAAGGTCGTTACTAGAATTCCTCACACAGGAACGTCAAAAAAACGAATAAATTCATGGATTTTTTAAAAATTTTATCTGTTGTGGTTTCTGAGACAGCACAGCTCAGTGCCCGTGGGTGCCTGTTGGTTTTGCTCATGGTGTTTGTTATAACGATAACTTCAACACGCTACAATGACAAGGGACTGTGGTTTATTTAGTTTCATGGAGGCCTACAATCCTGATTTTGTACCGAACATGGCTGATGCTGAAATAAGGTATAAAATGTGAACTCAGGCCAGTAGTAGAATGTTTAATTGAAATATGCTGTTACAAGCTCTAAACCCATGACTGGACCCTAGTCAAGAGCTGCGGGCTGCTCAGGGTCTAGAGAAGTAAGTACCCTGCTCTTTATTATATAAGACTCAGAGAGCTGCTCAGAGCCAAGCTGGGATTACGTGGCAAAAGGGAAGGTAATGATGATTTACTCACACTCCTCTTACATTGTGGAAAAGATAATGCAAATGCTGACATTTCAGCAGCTCAGTGAGATTACTCAAGGCCTCTTTCTCGGAGCTTCACGTTCCTCAGCAATTCTGGGCACTGAAGAAAATGTCAAAGGACAAACTCTTTTCTACCTGGATGTCCTGGTATCTTTGGAGACTGAAGAGGACAATAAATGATTCAGATTATGAAAGAAATGCCCTAGCCGGCTTTGCTCAGTGGATAGAGCATCAGCCCAAAGGCTGAAGTGTCCCAGGTTCAATCCAGTCAAGGGCATGTACCTCGGTTTCAGGCTCAATCCCCAGTCCTGATAGTGGCATGTGGGGGAGGCAACCAATCGATGTGTCTCTCTCACATGGATGTTTCTCTCTCTCTGTCTCTCCCCCTCCCTTCCACCCTCTAAAATATCAACGGGGGGTAAAAATGTCCTCGGTGAAGATTAACAACAACAAAACACAGATTATAAAAGAAGGGAAAGAATGGCTCTGTTAATCGTAGGTAGATGCTAAAGACCCGGACAGCAGAATCTGCAGCGCAAAAAGCAGAAAGGGATTTTCCTGCGGCCCATCTCCAGCAAGTTCTTCAGCATACTTTCCAGAAGCATCTGTATCTGAGAAAGCAGGCTGCTCCTCATCTACTCCTTCCTAAGATCTCAGAATCAGTTGATCTTAATTTGGAAAAAATAAATTACGAATGCTCCTATCATGGAAGTCAACATAGAATTATCTATTTGATAAATTCTTAATGACCATCCACATTTTGAGAACAACCCCACCTTTGAAAATAATGATTATATATTATATTTTCTTCCGGCCCAATAAACTGGACCTTAGTCTTTGGAGGAAAACCCCACTTCAGACAACTTGCCCTGCAAATGACAACAGAGGCCAATTTCCTCATAGCACGAGGGAAGACCTTTCCCAGGTGTCCATGGGAGGCATTGCCTGGGCAAGAAATGAGTCCCTTGTCACTGGAGGTGTGCAAGCTGAAGAACAGATATTGTGGAGGCTCAAAGGTATCATTGGGCCCAGCTGGCTTGGCTCAGTGGTTGAGTGTCGACCTGTGAACCAGGAGATTCCGATTTGATTCCCAGTCAGGGCACATGCCTGGGTTGCAGGCTCGATCCCCAGTGGGAGGTGTGCAGGAAGCAACCTATCAATGATCCTCTCTCATCATTGATGTTTCTATCTCTCTTTCCCTCTCCCTTCCTCTCCAAAATTAATAAATATATATATATAACTATATATGTAACTATATATATATATATCACACACACATACATATATATAGTTAAAACTGTATGATTGAATCTTTTGTTTTGTTATATCCCTGAAATTATTCTTTTCTTTAGCATGATTTTATTATTTTACATCCAGACCATGCTCCTTGGTTTACCTTTTGTTTTTTCTGTGTGTTTTTTTTAAGGTAAATGTCATGTGTAAGTTTCCCCTTGAGCTCTCCAGATGCAAATTTGCAAGTCCTTCTAGAGTTTGCTTCTGCTTTTACTTCACCAGGAAGCAGCATATGCATACACAGTGTGACAAAATGAGGACTCATGGCAAACTTCAGGGGGAAACGTGATTTGTCTTCAACAATTACATCTGAGCAAGCCTGCTGCTCCGGCACGGCTGCTTCCCTGAGCAGCTGCTGAGCCGCTGCGATGTGCGTGTGCGGGATGTATGTGTGCGGATATGGGCGTGGGTATTTTTAAGTGCCAGACGAGTGTGTGGGGGTGGGTGGGGGAAGCTGGTAAGAACAGGGAAGATGAGTGTAGGTCTGTGATGTTTCCTGCAAAATTTAATTTCTTATGAAAGAGTTGGTACATGTAAAATGAGTTCTATAAAGCTTGGTAATTATTTCTTTCTGCTTTTTTTTCTGAGAAATGAGCTTTCCACGAAAATCCAGTTACTGGTTCAATTAAAATAAACACACTTGAAAACTGACAGAAACTGGAAATTTAGCTCAGTGAGGACGGCTGTATCTAGCAGCCAGGTAGGGAATACAGAAGCCCTTGCCCGCCTCCCAGCTGGGAGAGACCCTCTCCCAAACCCCAGAAAAACTCAAGGCTGAGTCACTAGGAGGCTGATCTCACCTTTATTGCCCTCCTTTGTGGGACATGGCTGATCTCATCCACCAGCCTGGGAACACTGGGGGAGCAGGAACCCCACCACAGAGCAACTAGGGGCTTACAGAGACGGAAGAGAGTGAAGGCATGCAAGGCTCTGGGAATGGAAGATGAAAATGGCGCCTGAAAGAAGTTGCATCCATTCATCAAAGGCTAACAAAGGCCTGCGCTAGGTTTTAAGGATTCACAGACAGTACTGGGACTCTGTTTGTCGGGGTGAGGGTAGGAGCAGACAGATAAGCTAACAGCGATAGTGTCATTGGCTAAGCAGGGTCCCAGCAGAATAAATATTGTGCAAATGGGACGTGCAGAAAGGAGGGGTGCTTTCTGCTGGGAAGGAATCTGGGAGAGCTTCGCAGAGGTCATATCTGAATGGGGCCTTGGAGAATGAGGGAGGGAAAGACATCTGAGACAGAGAAAACCATGTGCAAAGTCCAGGAGGCTGTGGGGGAAGAGCATTTCAGTAGGGCTGGCTGACCTGGAGGCCATCTGAAGGCTGGTGGGGGGTGGAGCTAGAAAGGCAGGTTGGGAAGGGCCTCGAGGCTATGCACATAGTTACGTTTTTTTCCTGGGGGCAGTAGGGAGACAACGATATTTTCTCCTGGGAGAGGGCAGTGACGGAGGGGAACCCCCTGCAGGAAGTGGTCCGGGCAGGCGGGTGGGGGCTGGAGTGTGGGTGGGAGCTTGGGGCACCAGTGAGGAGCCTGATGCCGCAGTGTGTGCATAAGGAGAGATGGATGTCAGGCCAGGATGGACAGAGGGGTGAGAGAAGCGGACATCAGATTGGCCGGTCCTGGCGCCGGACAGATCATGGCCGGAAGGGGAGAGGAAGGGAGTTAGAGTGGACTCTGTTTCTGAATCCATGTAACTGGGACCTGGAAGTGCCCTTCACTGAAGCTGGGGACATGCAGGAGCGGGCAGGGCAGATGCGGAGCTCAGGACTGGCATAAAGAGCCCCGGATGGAGACAGCAGCAGAGAGGACCAGGAGGGGATTAGAGAGGGTCTTTTACAGAAGATGCAAGGTCAGCTTTAGAGGTCAGAGAGGGGCAGTGTGGGCCTGGTGGCTTCCAGGTGTTAGACCCACCCACCTTCCCCTTACCTTCTCCCCTTTTGTCCCGGGACGGCCAGAGGCTCCGTCAAGTCCAGGCTG
The DNA here is from genome assembly GCF_963259705.1 of Myotis daubentonii. Classification (NCBI taxonomy): domain Eukaryota; kingdom Metazoa; phylum Chordata; class Mammalia; order Chiroptera; family Vespertilionidae; genus Myotis; species Myotis daubentonii. Next base: position 56,149,303 of record NC_081850.1, on the reverse strand, counting down.
TCCCTTGGGGCCCTGGAGAACATCAGTGACAATCAGCCCACAACATCCTTGATCAGAATCAAATACAAAGGCTTCCTACATCAGGAGGCCAGGGTTGGGAGGACCCAGCAAGTGAGGCTGGTGCTCCAGGGCCTGTGCCTGGTCTATGGTGGAATGCCTGTCCTGGCCAGCAGAGGCTGAGCACCTATGGACGAGGGTCCAGTTTCTGCTTCGGTGGAGGAATCAGGGGCAGGGTGGGACTAGATGGTCTCTGAGGGGCTCCTATCCCAGGCCCAGCACTGACGTCCTATGATTCCAGGATTCCATGTGAGTCTGCGTTTCCTACACTAACTAAATAAAGCAGCACAACACTGTCTGTGTAGGATGATGTTTTTCTTAGCTGCTGCTTTGTATGAGTCTTAGCAGTGACTTGCTGAGGATTTTTGTTTACAAACATTAGCTGGCTGCTTGCTCCCCGCTGCCCGCTCCCCACTCCCCACTCCCCGCGGTGAGCTTAGACAGCACTGGGGTGTGGGGTCTGGGGTCTGCATGCCCCTCCCTGGCTGAAGGAAGACCTGTGGCCACAGGGAGGGGAGATGACTTCAGCAGCTCACCCGGGGCCCAGGTTCACCGGCAGCTCCGTTCTTCCCAGGAGATCCAGGGGGTCCCATGAAAACATCAGTTCCCGGTTTTCCTGGATTCCCAGGTAAGCCAGGTGGGCCCGGGGGGCCCGGGGGACCCTAAAAAGCAGACAGTCTGTTAAGAAACATCAGAGGAGGGGATAAATATATACTGAGCATATATGTTCTATCCATTCTCTCCATTCCTTACAACCTCCCTATGAGAAGAGACTGGTGTTCCCACTCAGCAGTGAGGAAACTGAGGCTCAGTGAGATGATACAGCTTGCTGAAAGGTCACACACACAGCTACACAGCTAATTAGGAGAAGAGCTGGGATTTGAAGCCAGGTCTTTCTCTGCCCATTTTATCATGTTTTCTCCTCAGGTGGATGCACACAATAAAAACCCAATTCACTGGAATCCTCCGAGATGCTCTGTTAACTCACTTTTCCGATTAATCAAGAGGTCAGTCAAACACTGCCTGTTGTGCTAACTCTTGTTGTTAAAAAGCCTCCTGCAATGTGCTAGTCTCTTTAGCCTCTGTCTGGGTCGGCCGATCCCATCAGCCTGGAAGACCCGGTAGCGAATCCTAAACCCTTCCCACCCGGTCAGGGCGAGTGGGCAGAGGGCAGCCGAGTGGAGCCATCTGTGTGGGGGTTCAGCACAGGTACTCCAAGGAAGAGACGGAGCTGAGGTTGAGGGCAGGGACAATGGTGTCAACTGTGGCTGTTGAAGGGAGGTGCTCCCTGGGGGGCAACTTAGGGACAGACCAGTGGGGCCCAGCCTTGGGCAGGAGGCCAGAGAAGCAGGAAACCCCGGAGGGAGAGAGGAGTGGAGAGGAGGGAGGGGGTGGCCGCTGGGTTGGGAGGAGTTCAAGAACAGTCTGGAAGCCAAAGTGAGAAATGCTGCCCTGAGGAAAGGCCAGAAGGTCTCTGTAATGTACAGGGCGGGGTGGGGGCAGAGCCAGTCTGTGGAGGTGAAGGCCATGGACACACATGCTGGCGAAGGCTGCCAGGGAAAGGAGGCAAGTGGGGAGGTGGGGGTTCTGAACGGAAACTTAGGCTCATACTCACTTAACAAAACTATCGACGTGGAGAAATATATACAAAGATATACCATATAATGAACTCCCAGGAGCCCACCGCCAGCCTCAACAATTACTGATGGTGGGCAATCTGTTCCGTCCGGTGTCTGCCCTCGCTTCCCTCCCTCCCTCCCTCCCTCCTTCCCTCCCTCCCTCCCTCCCTCCCTCCCTCCATTGTGAAGGCCACCAGGCACCAGGCCGTGTCACCCCTCATACTCACTCTTAACAGCTCCTCACTGTGCCCCAGGTCACCAGAGCCAGAGCCGATTTCCGAGCCCCAGCCCAGGCCAGAGCCCTCCTCCTCCGCTCCCACCTGCAGAGAAAAAAAATTCTCACAACTTGGTTTCCGCTGCCACTCCCCAAGGACAGCCATGTCACCGACAGTCTCCCCACAGTCTGCAGCTCTGCTAACTTCTGCGTCCGCCTTTCTTTCCAGCCCTTTCTCCCACTCTGCAGCTACCCTCCTCCCTCGCCACCTCCCAGCCCAATCCTGAGACACCTCTGGATGCCCAGTGCCAGCCTGAGCTCTGGCACCAAGAAGGCATTCAGCACATACCTGTTGAATGCCATCAGTTCCTCCAAAGAACAAAATAAAATCCCCTAAACACCCTTCTAGTATCTACCTAACCTCTAGCTGCTGCTATGTCACCTGCACCCAGCAGATAATAGGTTCTATTTGCCAAACGACCTTAGAAACAGAATGACCTCATGAGTACAGCAAATGTGAGATTTGCTGTTCAACTTCTGGATCATGTCTGAAAAGGGTGGTTATGGACAGTGCAGAAAACCAAAGTAGAAAGTCCAGACCCTAAAACTCATCTCTACTTAACTCCTGGGAGCTGTGACCTTGAGCAAATGCTTAACCCCCTCTGAGCCTCATTTGCATAATAACTCTATATAACTAATTTGTTGAGCATATACTACATGCCAGGTAAAGTTTTCCATGTATTAACTTACTGCATCCTCACAACAATTCAAGATGTAGGTACTATGATGCCCATTTTATTCATGAGCAAAGTGTGTGTGTGTGTGTGTGTGTGTGTGTGTGTGTGTGAGAGAGAGAGAGAGAGAGAGAGAGAGAGAGAGAGAGAGAGAGAGAGAGGAAATTTGCTACAGTTTTGTTGCACAACCAGGCTTGGATGCCTCTCTCACTCACTGCCTTGGTAACTCTGAGATTTAAAATTATCCTAAAGACTTTCCAGAGTGGGTGCTCTCTTGATTGTCCTTATTGTGCTTTTAAACCATTTGCTCAGGAATCAGGGCATCCATTTCCATGCATCGCAGATTCCTGCACTCAAGGGTGATCTATCTTCACTAGTAATATGTCAGGATGAAGTATTGCGTGTTTGTGTCTCCTTTTCTCCTTTCTCTCTCTCACCCTCACAAGTACCCAACCCACATTCCCCACCCCCACTCCCCCACCTCCACCCCCACCCACACACACATACTTCTCTTCTTAGAACTTTTTAAAATCCCACTGGAAAAATCATAAGGGGATGGTGGAAACAACCCTCATGGTTCTACCACTTTGAGGCAACAACTGCTAACATTTAGGGAGAGTATTTCCTTCCAGGGTTTTTACATGTGTCTATTTTTAAATAGTTAAGACCACACAATATGCTCAAGTTTATAACCAGCATTTTTCCACTTAACATTGTGTGGTATTTTCCCCTATCATAAAGTACCCTGAATAAATATAATTTTAATAGCTGCATGTTCTGTTATTTGAATATATTTTAATTCAACTAACCCATTAGCTAGTTAAACCATGTCCGATTTTTTTTCTACTATGGACAACACATTAAAATCCTTGTAACGTATCAAATGCTCCTTTACGATGGATTCTTAGAAGTTTCTAGGTCAACAATATGCGGTTTTATGGTTGCTAATATGTGCTGACAAACAATTTCCCAGAAGTAATAAACCCAGCAGCACTCCCACCAGCACAGCTGACCTCACCACGCCCTCACCACGTGCCAACTTCTCAAAGCAGAAAACAAGGAGGGCCTAAGGACAACTGACCCAGTTTCTTCAACATCTCAATGGCTAAGAGAAGAAGGGGGGAGACAGCCACAGATAAAAAGCGACTTAAGAGACACGGCAACCGAGCGTCACATGTAGACCTTGTGTGGATCCAGATTCAAACAGACATCAGTAAGAAGATGTTTTTAAACTCCGGTATTAGATAACAGGAAAGAGCCATTGTGAAATGGATAATGACATCATGGGTAAGAAAAACAGAAAAGGTCCAGATCAACCTGCTGGCAATACACATGAACATGTTTATGAGTTAAATGAGACGGTGTTTGGGATTTGTTTTCATATACTCCAGCCTCCTCTCCGCTCTGCTCTGAAAGGGGGGGGTAGGAGGTGGAACGCATGAAGCACAGTTGGTACAATGACTTGACCTCCCAGCCACCCTCTTTCCCAGGCAGAAAATGAGGCCCATAGAAAAGAAAGGATGTGCATGAGGTTACACAGGTGCAGCCAGAAACTCGTGTTGGAAGGGACGTGATCCCCTCCCCATGCACACATCTTTGATGCTTCCATTCCCTCTGCAGCCCTGCCCCAGGCTCCGTCTTTGAGGCTCCCCACTTCCAATGTGGGGACCTCCTGACATTTGAGATGGGCCTTTGCCTCTTTGGTGAGCTCTGCCTGTCGGAAAGCTCTCATGTCAACGTAAGGGACGCGTGGGACACGAAGCCAGGTGCCCTAGATTTTTACCTCTTGCTTTTTCCTCTACAAACTCCCGCTTCCTTGTGTGTTCCCCGGGCTGGAGGCCCCTCGAGATCCCAAATCGGGCAGTTTGCAAACCAGAAGGAAAACGCACCTCTGAGAAAGCCAGGGCCAGGCTCCTCCCAGGATGTCAGCCTTTCCTTCTCTCCTCTGTAAATCTCCCCGCCTCTACACCACTTACCGAAGTGACCGGAGGGACCGTGGTTGCAGGGGTCACCGTGGGTATGGGCAGTGGGGGCCCTTCGGGGGGAGCGCTGCCCGACTCCTCCACCTCAGCCCTGGACAGGGGCTCCTCCGTTGTGGCTGCTACCAGGTCTTCATCACTAGGGCCCTGGAAGCAAAACCCACAAAAGGAATCAATGTGATGTAATGTGCACGCTGCTGCCTGCCTGTGAGTTTTGGTGACTGTCATTTCTATGCACTAGCCCAATTTCAAAACGCTTTCTTACCCACCACTCTCATTCTCCCTGACACAGTCACAGAAGCTCGTACTCCCCTTCTGAAAGATATATTTCCTCTAAACCCTCGTGCTCAGTGACGGGGCAGCCACTGCCCCTCCTCCCAGCAACCCCTTCCTGCTTTGGCCATTCGCCCTGAGAAGGTTCTTCCTGGACAAGCTATGAGGTAGCAGGCTCTAGACAAATATCTGCTCCCCTGACCCCTCTGCCATGGAAGGAGCTGTAGTTAGTGGCGCCCCGCCCCACCCCGCCCCCTTTGGCGCTCTGACAAGCTGAATGGGCATTTGCGGCTGGGAAGGAGGCAGCTGCTCCTGGCTCAGGATGCTCACCTCTCTGCCTCCTGTGAGCCACAGAGAATGGGGGAGGCACTTACAAACGTGACCGCCTGCTCAGGGGCTGCTGTGGGTGTGCCAGGAGGGGAGCCACCGGTGGGAGCCTTGCTGGCCTCCTCTTCCTCTTCCTCGTCCTCGCAGGTGCTGAGGGGCATTTCTGCAGCAGCTGCTGTAGTTGTCAAACTCCCTTCACTGACTGGACCCTGAAACAAAATTGGCGCGAGGGACCTGCCACTTCGTCCTCGCCTCTGGAGGGTGTGCGTGACCGCAGGGAGTAAACGGCCAGGCTATCAGATATTGGCCTGGCCACAACGCCCCTTCCCTGGCTCATCTAAGACCTCTCAGACGGTCCCTTCCATCTCCCAGGGTCCCCTCCAGCACACCGAGCCTGCACATCTTCACTCACTGGACAGCTGCCACCTCCACAGCCCTGCTGGGTAAGTTCTAGCTTCTACCGAGTCAAGACTTGGCAGAACTGGGACCTGGTGCCTAGTTGTCTCACCTTGTGATAAGGGCTTTGCCTTTAAAGAAGTGGGGGGATGAGGGATGAGGGTTGAGAGATGAAGGAGAAGGAGAAGGAAAAGAAGGTGATGGTGATCCTTTGGTTCATCAAAATCGACCATGTAACTGCCCAGTGGTGTGCAGAGCTGTCAGCTGGCGAGGACGTAGCCTCCCCACTGTAGAGTTCCACCGGCTGACATTAGGCCAGAGGTGAAAGGTGGGGAGCAAATGTGTGGAATGATTCCAAAGGCCAGTGCTGTGGGTGTGTGATGGCCTGACATCTCCCGCTAATAACTCACTCAGCAAATATGCATTAAGTACCCGCTATGTGCAGGGATGAAGACAGATTGATGAACAAGATGTATATAATCCCTGCCTCTTGCAGCCTGGGAGAAGCCAGAAATGAACTAGTCACCAAGTTTATTGTTCATTACAGTTATGACGAGACCTTACGAGGAGAAGTGCGGGTACCATGAATGTGTCTGGGAGGCTTCACAAATCTGGGCGGGCATCTCCCAGACAAAGTGGTGCTGAAGCTGAACTCTGATGGCTAAGCAGGAACTAAGGAGGGGAGGGGGGAGGAAAAGGTTCTGGGCAGAGAGGAGATGGTATGGGAAGATTCTGAGGCAAGAAGGGGGACGTGGAAGAGCTATAAGGTCAGCAAGGCTGAGAGGCCGAGAGCTGGGAAGGGAGGGGCCCAAGATCTTGTCTGTGAGGCTGGCCAGGCCAGACCCTGCTGGCCTTGTAGGCCAGGTGGGGTGGCAGTGTCTGCAGGACGGCTGCCCCCACCAGGGGGAATCAGAGAGGCTGATGGGGTTGGCCAGGCTGGAGCCTCAGCCATTGCCTGGGAGGGGGCTGGGGGGCTCAGTCCAGGGCAAGGTCCTGGCACTGGAGAAGGGTTAAAGGGGGGGGGGGGTCCACCTTGTGTTGAGGTAAAAAAATCAATAAGACTTTGTGGTTGATGGGATGTGGGAGGGAAGAAAGAGGGAAGAGGATCTGGATTAGGATTGGATATGATGCTCCCATTCATGTGAGCTGGGAACGCAGGAGGAGCAGAAATGAGTTCGGGTTTAAGTCTGCTGAGCTTGAAGAACTTGTAGGATACTCATTCTAGGGACATTACAGGGACAGGCTTGCCAAGCGTCCTGATGTTAGGAGCTGGGAACAGAGTCCCCATGACCCCCAAGGAAAGGGTTGAGAAGTCCTGGCTATGCTCTTGGACCCCGTGGGGCCTGCTTGCACCCCAACTCTCCACCACCCTCTGACAGCCTGTATGCATGCTCAGAAACAGGCCATGGCTGAGCCCTGTCACCTCTCCTACTCAGGGCCCAGCACACCTCCTGCCTGGACCTGACCCCTGCTGGTGGAGGCAGTGACCCTGTACCAGCCCTGGGACTCACCCCCATGCCCTTGACTCACCCCCCTAGCTGGCTCTCCAAGGATCTGCAGGGTCTTCACTACACACCCCCTCAGGAGGGAGTATCTGGTCAGGAAGGTGCCCCCAACCCATTCAGGCTCCTCTGGATTTGCTGCACAGAATGAAGACTGGCCCTTCGAGAGGGCAACGTCTGCTCCCAGCCATGACTTCAACTTTCCAGCACCTTACCGGACTGACCCCTTCCTCAGGCTCCTGCGTGGACATGAAGAGGGCCGGTTCCCCGGTGGGCACTGTGCTGGCCTCTGCTTCCCTGTCAGTGCCGGTGGGCATCTCGGCCTCCTCCACTGATATCGCTGCCGAGCCATCTTCAGTGTCTAGACTCTGAACAGAAGACATCACGGGGACCAGCTCAGTGATCCACAGCCCTAGGACTGGAGGGAGCAGACAGCCAGGACCCCTCCTGCACCTGTGTCCTGTGGCTTCAAAGCATTTGCACATCCCAGACCTCGCCTTATACCACTGCCCTGACTGGGGCACCCACACAGAAACCTTGACCTGCACGCCACCCAAGGTGTGAGCACCCTGGCCAGTATGGTGCCTGTGTGTTCATCCCACTCCTTCCTGCCAACCTCAATGGCTGGCACTCATCAGCTGCCATCTACCTTCCACTACTCCGGAGAGTGAAGCTTCCACTGAGGGCCCAAATCATGGAGCTGGGACAAAACCCAGTCCCGGATGCACAGCTTTCTAGGGGGAGGGGCTATGTGGCCTCACTGACCACTTGCTCTCCTCACTCTCCTAGCCCAGTGCCTCTGCCTTCCATTCCTCATTGCCCGCCCCAAGGTCCCTCTGACAGACCCAGCTCATGCCCTGCTCTCCCATCCTTTACTCAGTGGGAATCCTGGCAGGATCTCACATTGTTAACCAAACCCAGGGCGAGCCAACACCACCCTCTCCTGGAAGGAGACACAGCCAGCGAACCACCCTCTACCTCCAGGCTTGCTTCCCCCATGCTTTCTCCATTCAGGGCCAGGCGAACTTTCTAAAACCTACTCTGACTACATCACCTCCTTCTTTACTACCCTCAGCAACTTCCCATTTCTGCTGAACACGCCCAGGCTCATTCTCATGGCTTCCGCAGACTCGGAGGCCCCTTCAGCCACGTTTCCCTGCCTTTCCTCACTCACGCCTGGCCCAGCAGGTCTTGGTATGCTCGTGCTGATGCCTCCAGGCCAGTGGTTCTCAACCTTGGCTGCACATTAGAATCACCTGGGAATCTTTTTAAAATCCCGATTTCTGGGCCTCACCCTCCAGAAATTCTGTTTCTTTGGTACTAATGTTGTGGTCCCAACCCCATAACAAAGAGGCAGAATTTCCGGAGGATGAGGCCCAGAAATCGGGATTTTAAAAAGATTCCCAGGTGATTCTAATGTGCAGCCAAGGTTGAGAACCACTGCTCCAGGCCTTTGCTCCTGCTGGTGCACCTCCCGGAACACCTGCCCACTCCCATCTGCCAGCTAGGCCACTTCTAAGCATCCCCTTGGTCTCACTTTCAGCATCCTGTCCCCAGGAAGGCTTCGAGTCTGGGTTCTGGCCTCTTTGGGGTGCTGCCAGAGCCCCATGTGCTTCTCCTATTGCACCTCTTACCCTCTGTCCCTATGAAGCAATCTACCCTATTTACCTGGTGCCCAGCACCGCGCAGCACCCACCATCTGCTGAATGAGTCAACAGATGACTCAGCCTCCAAATCACTCAAACTTGGTCCCACAGGCTGTAATCCACTTTCTGACAGCGACTGCTTCCACTGAGATGCCCACCATCCCCCAGAAAGAGGTGAAGTGGAGCATGCACTCCAAGCTACTTACTGGAGTCTCCCCTTCCCCAGGGTTCTGGGTGGACATGGAGAGGGCTGGGCCCCTGGTGGGCACACTGCCCCCCTCGGCTTCCCCTGCAGTGCTGACGGCCACTTCGGCGTCCCAGGCAGTGTTGACGGTCACATCGGCTTCTCTGGCTGCTACTGTCGTTGCCGAATCTTCTTCAGTGTGTGGACTCTGAAACAAAGACATCACGAGGGACCACGTCAGTGGGCCCACAGCTCTGATCAACGTGCCTGTGGCTGGAGAGAACAGAATGTCCGTACCTCTCTATCAACCTGCATTTCTGTAGCCTCTTTCCCTCTGAGAACTTCCTTATCTGGACCTCACCCCAGCCCTACGATAGTCCCAGAAGCACAGCATCCCAGAAGAGACTGCACAGCACCTGTCTGCAGGCACCAGTGGCTGCGAGACCACTGCCTCCTGAGCCAGCCTGCTCCTGCTCCGACACCTCTATCTGGACGCATCCGCCTCCCTGCGACCTTCCCGCGTGCCCATCCAGAAGCCATAGGAACAAGAGGACAGTCTTTGCCCATGACAGTGCTTCACGACCTGCAGGCAGCAATTCCATCATCTTCTCAGCCTTGACACCTGCTTCCTCTCTTTCTGTGACTTACTTTCCTCTGGATTCACACCCTTCCCTGAAGGTTACACAGCAGAGCAGGAAATGGAAGGAGAGCAGCTTTGACTGCCGGTGCTACCAAACTGACTATGTTTGACCTCAGTTTCCCAAGGTGGTGGCTGTTTTTAATTGGGGGTTGTTTTGTTTTGTTTGCAAACGTGTAGTTCTTTTGGATACTGAAAGCTTATCAAGGTTAGATAGACTTCCTTGTTGCAGGATTTCTCAGGGCCTGTAAGGAAGAAATAAGTGGAGCATTTCCTACACTTATTTGACAGAAGAACCTTCTTTTCGTATAACATATCATGTCCTTGCAGAATTATTGTCCAACACACACACACACACACACACACACACGCGCGCGCGCGCACACACACACACGCACACACACACACGAGAGAAGATGAAGCTACGGATTTTACTAGTAAAATGAGACTCTTTCTGACACAACTTCCGCTAAAGTCCCACAGGGCTTTATAATTAAGTACAACTAACTAATTAACTGTACAAGTTAAGTACAGTTCCACCGTCATCGTATGCCTTCCACATGCTAACAGAAGGAGCCAGGCCACTTATGTGGGATGTGCTGAGAGACCATGAGGTGAAATCAGTTCCACCGGCATTAGCCTCTCCCCCTGCCTCCGGGCTATATAAGAAAATGAAAATACCCCATACTGGGAGAGTGAGAATTCCTTTGGAGAGAATTTTAAATGGCTTCCCCCCTCCCTTCTGCTCACTACAAACCATTTGGTGAGCTGGATACGGATTCCATGGAATTTGGGAGACAAAGGGACCGCATTTTTTATACTACACTGAACTGGGCTTTGAAAATAGGCTGTCATCAGACGTGACTCGGAGAGTATGAGCATTTTCATCCCAGGACAGCGAAAAGGATGAGCGGACTCTGTGGGCCATTGTGAGAAAAATACATGTGCTTAACTTTGGTATCCAACTGTGTCCAGCATCTTAAAAATTGGCTTTGCGGGTCTAAAAGCCAATTACCCAACCACAGAGTGGACTCACATGTAGCTAATCTGATTCTGGCTCAAAGAACGGAAGAGGCTGTGCATCTTCCCAATCGGGTGGGAGGGAGGCAGGTGCCAGGGTGAGGACCCAGCACTCATTGCCAGGCAGGTGTGAGGACCAGCTGCGTCTCGCCCTGGTGCATCCCTGGAGAGCTTCTGGAGCCCTGGGACTCCTGCTGCCCCTGTCCTAGCAGGAGGGAGGCAGTCTCTACCATATTCAACTAAAACCCTTGTGGCCCCCTGGAGTGCCCAATACAAGTCACCTTCAAGTCTAAAATAAGCAAACATATTTACCACTGACATAGCAAATGAAATTCACTATTCACTCACCTCTTCAGTGACATGAAGGAAGGCCCCATCCCCGGAGCCAGGGTCTGTAACGGGGACCCCGTTCATAGCATCGACCTCCTCCAGAGTGTCATTCAGGATGTCACCAGACCCTGGGGAAGCAGGCGTTCTGTAATTAATAACTGCACTTTGTGGCCTTGAAAAAGAAGAGCTCCCTCTTCACCGACTGACTTGAAAAGATGCCCAGGATACAGGATTAAGAGAAAATAAGAAAAAATCCAAGGCAGTATTACATGTGCCCGAGGCTTGCGATCGGCCTGCATTTTCTGCCCTTTTTCAGAGGGGTAACCATTTCAGACCGAAGTTACAGCCAATGTTGGAGCACTGAGCTTTAGGTACAAGGTCAAAAATCAGCCCACACGCCCACAGTGGGGGCTGGCTGAGCAGACAGAAAGCAGCATTACTGATACATGTGGTTTCTGCCACAGTTTCTGCCACAACTGCAGGGCTGGAACCAAGCTTTGGCAAGTCGTTAGCCTGTGCCTCAGGTTCCTCATCTGTAAACTGGGGATAATTCCCATCTCGTTATGTGCTACAAGGATTAAATACATTAAAACAAGGAAAGCATCAAGGACAGCACCTGGCATAGAGTTAGCAATGGATAAATGTTCCCTCATTGTCAGTGTGGTTCTATATTTGTAAAGGGAAAACAATTACATATGAGTATTCATGTTTTATCAACATCATATAATTAATATAGTCACTATAGAATACATATAATATATGGATATATATGGATATGTGTGTATATAGATAAACAACACACGCTTGGCTAAACCTCAGTATTTAATATCTGTTTCCTCCTGAAGAAACTACTATTTTTTTGGTTCATGCAACTCTTCATTGATTAAACTGTTACCACAAGTACATATTTCTTTTGCAATTTAAAAAACACATGGAGTCCTAAAGCAAAGAAAAAGAAATTATATAACATGAATACATGTGTGTTACATACAGGCTGGACCCGGGGCTAAGCATGTCTCATGCCTTTCCTCACTTAATCTTCCCACTAGCCTATCTCAACTACCTACAAGGACCTTCCCACCACTTCGAAGCTGATGGGCAGAGTCAGGACAGAACCCCACATTCTCAGTCTCCCCACTATCAATGCACTCCGTGTGTGTCCTGCTCTGACCCACATGTCAGCACCTTATTTATCAACCCCACCTGCAGAGGAGAAACAGGACCCACAGAGAGGGAGTGGCTGGAAGAAGCCCGTGAAGCCAGGTCGATCTGTCCTGTGCCCAGACATTTCCACACATGCTGTATGCATGCATGCCCCATAGTATGAACAGTGTGTATGTGTGTGGAGGGGAGGGGGCAGGTAGGTGCTGCATCATTCAAGGCATTATTTGCACACACACATCCTGTAACTCTCATGCATCCTTCCAGCTGCTACCACCAGGGGGTACTGTGCAAGCAGCTAGCCAGACCCCAGGCCTCAGAGTCCCCACCTCTTGGAGGATGGAGGTGAGGGTAGTGTGTGCCCTGGGGCAAGATGGTGCCAGGGAAACTTGAATAAAACTATTGGGTGGCTTCCCCTAGCCTGGGACCGGGCTCTCTGGGTTCAGGCCCATTTCCTTCACCAGCTGAACATTCTAACCAACAAGAACGGGAACGTCTCAGCCAGTCCCGTTGCCTTTGTTTGGCCTTTTGTTTGCCAGAGAAGGCGTCTGGCTGATCACAGGGAACAGGCAAGTTGTGCTTGGATCTGGGTCCCTGTCTGGATTTGAATCCCACCTCCTTTGAACCCACCCCTCAGTCTAGGACAGGCCCTCACCCCAGGGCCCCACAGCCTCTGCCCCCCCCCCCTTGCCTGTCCTCAGAAATCCCAATTCCACCCAGGAGAACAGCATTGCAGTCCATGCACCACTTCCACATCCTCTCATTACAGAAGATTGTGGACAGACAGTTAAAAATCTGAAGCTTGGGGAAGTTAAGCAACTTGCCCAGGCCCGGCAGCCAGTAGGTGGCTGAGAGGGATCTCGTCCAAACTGTCTGCTCCCGGCCGGCCCCACAGGCTTTCCGCAGCAACACCCTGACTCCTTGGCTGTGTTATGACTTTATTAAATTATCAGACAGTTTTTTCTATTCAGGACTGCATACCTTCTCTCACACACAGACTGCCCAAGTTTAGTTATTAAAATAACATTCATTTACTGATGGCAGAAGTAGAAAGAATAGTGATATGTAAGATTGTAAGAGACATGTAAACTACTGAACTACAAACAAAAAAATTAAAACCACCCACAATCCTACCACCCAGAAAATATTACTCATAGCATTTTGTTGTATATTATTCTAGCACACACACATGTACGTACACACACATTGTTTTCTATGGGTAGATGTAAATATAAATAACATATTCAAAGTTAGGGTCATAGCACACATACAGTTTTGAAAGGTGCTTTTCAGTGGAGCACACCTTGAGCATGTCCTTGGGTCATTCAATCTTCTGCATCACCAAGTTCAGGGCTGCATATATGAATGAAATATAATTTGCTCAGCCAGTCTCTACTGTGGGTATCTGGGTTGTTTTTAGGCCTTGAACCTAAATCTCAGTGCTCTGGCGTTGGCTCTCACTTTGGTCCGAAACAGTTATCCCTCTGATAAAGGGCAGAACACACTGGCCGATCTCGGGCCTTGAGCACACGACCAGCTGCTGCCTGGGGATCGTGTCAGAAGTTGGGTTTTTGCCAGTGCTCCTTTGTATCGCTGGGTAGGGACCGGAGTCCTGGATGGGGAGCCAAGAGGCCAGACTGCCCCAGGGCCTGCTGCTGACCTGCTGGGCCTGTCCCTCTCTGGACATCAGTTGGTTTTCCCACATGTGCCACACAGGAGTTTAGATGGCCTGACCCTCTGAGAATCAGGGAGTCTGTGGCCAAGGCTGGGAGGGGTGGGGATTCTGGAGTGAGGCCTGGGCACCGGCTCTGTCCCACCACTCATGAGCTGTGTGACTGTGGGCACATCACTTACCTTTCCGAGCACTGGTTTTTCCATCTGTAAAATACTAGCTAATCACAGCAACTCGGAGATGTGTGGTTGGGCTTGGAGATGACGTATGTAAACACTTGGCCCACAGTAGGTACTTAATAAGCAGCAACAATTGTTACAAGCTTTTCTGTTAAACCCCAAATCCTTCTGGAGGGGTAGTCTGGGGACTGAAAGTTCAGCTATCCAAAAATAAAAGCCATCTCTGCCATTTACAAGCCAAAGAGCCTCAGCTGGGTGACTTGATTTCCCCACCTTGTTTGTCAAAGGCAGAAGGTTAGATGAGGTGCTCTATGTTCTCTGCGTCACCCAGGCTGACGCACAGTCATCACTCAATAGAAAACCACCATAGGCGAAAGGCACACCCAGGACTTGCCTTGCTCAGCGCTGCTGTTCAGGATGGCACTCAGGTTGGTGGTTTCCAGGGTCCCCTCAGGTATAGGCTCCCCAGAAAGTTCCGAATCCTCAGAGGGAAAGGTTGGAGTTGGAGGTGTGTTAATGGGTTCAACTTTTGCTTCTTTAGGCTGAAGGAAGAAGAAGGAAAAAAAAGGGACCCAAAAACATTTACTTGGCAGGAAAGCAGGGGGAAAGGGCAGTGAATAGTATCATGGAGAAAATAATATATCCACAAAGTTCTGAGTAAACCCAGAAGAAAGCTTAGACCTGCCTATTGTGTACCTGGCCAACCTGCCAGGCCCTGAAAGAGGTGCATGTAGGAGTCATCTAATTCTGTTCGGTTTACAGCAAGACTCTACCAGACTTGGCTGAAGCTCCCTGAGCACAGAGACCACATTTCCGTATCCCAGGCTGGGAGAGAGGAGGGAGGTGGTCAGTAAAGATCTATTAGATCAGGGAATGAATGAGTAAATGAACACACAAATGAATGAAGTAGGCTGCATTCAGTGAACGCTGTCTAAATCCAATCCCAGATGTGCGCTGGCCATGAATGCCTCTGAGTATAAGAGATGGGTGTGGCTCCCTTTCTTGGACACTTCAGCTTCTGTGTACCTTTTCCAAAGCCAGTTAATGCCTCCACCAACTAGGGAAAAAAGAAAGAAACAAAAAACCCCAACAGTGGGAAACACAGAGCAGTTCAGAGATCCAGGCAGAAATCTTGATTGGCAGGGGTCGGGGGTCAGCAAAGGTCATGACATCATCCCCAGACCCAGGCTCTGGAGAGACAGGGCTTGCCAGTGTTCAAACAGTCTCACCCCTTTCTGAGCTCAAGGGGCTGGGGGATGAAAGGAAGGATCTGGCTGACCATTGTTGGGCCTGTGATGTGAACCAGAAACAATTAAGGCACTAAGACTTCGGGATTCATTTGTGACTGCAGCTATCACTAACCTATCCTGACTAATAACAGAAAATTATTTCCTTAATGTCAGAATCTAGTGTATAAACAATGAATCTATGGTCCATCAGAACAAGGAGGGTTCTTATGGATCTAATGGTTCTTAGAATCTAATGGTTCAGTTCTGACAATCAATCTTGGGTCAAATCTCAGCTCCCCACTTATTTGCTTTGTTATATTGGGCACGGCTTATAACCTCACTGAGCCTCATTTCCTCCTCTGTGAAATGGGGCCAATGAAAACTACTTACAGGGTATAAGTGCATGGAGGTGCTCAGGACAGGGCCGTAGTATGAGCCCATCAATATGTCAATATCACTAGAATCCTAAAGTTTGAGAAAGAACAACACCTCGATAGTGATTTTCTCTGGTATTAAAGATGTTTGTTTTATCTTTTTAGTTATCTGCAGTTGTGGGTTAAAATAATGAATATGAAATATTTGTGTGCTAAAAAAATAATATCATTTGTGGTATTGTAAAATCTCCAGAACAATAAACGAGGTGGGGCTAGAAGTCTTCAAGGAGTTGGGCCTTGAAGAATGAAAAGAGCTTCCAAAACCAAGGATGGAAGAAGGCATTGGAATGACAAAGGACACAGCATTGTCTGGGTCTGACAACCTGTGCTTGGTGAGGATTCCAGGACAGAAGCAGGGGGACAGAGCCAGGAGGCGGAGAGAGGGAGGGGGCTGGATCTTTGGTGAGAAGTCTTGCCTGGGCCTGGGCCATCTGTGGGGTGTGAGGCTGGGGCGTGGCATGGGCAGGTGTGTACTTTTGAGAGTTCACCCTGGTGCCAATGAGAGCACGGGTTTGGGGAGTTGAGGTTAGGCCAGGAGACCAGGAGGCTGCACTGAAGAAGCCCAGTGAGGCAGGAACCAGGGTGGCATTGTGGGGGCAGAGAGCAGGGTCCACCCCAGGCGGGGCTGTGAAGGCCTTTAGGACCTCCCCATTCCTCCCAGCTGCTTGGTGACCCCGCAGGGAGTAAGGACCCTGTCGTAGGCAGTTCCTCTCCTCTTCCTGCCGGCACCCCTTGATGGTCTCTGGAAATCCCGTCTCCAGCCTGGAGCAAGGCCGGTGGCTGGAAGTGAAGCCTCTTTACCAGGGACTTGGGCTTTGAGACGAGGCAGGTAGGACAGGTGAGGATGCAGGAAACGCAGGACAATAAACGAGGTGAGGGGGGCTGAGCTCTGTAACTCCAGGTGGCAAAGGCTGAGTTATATGAAATCACCGACTCCAGTCTGTCAACCATAAACCTCCTTTGGAATCTCCTAAAAAGGGGGTCACAAATCCCCGCTCAGGGCAGAGCGTGAATCTGGGGAGCTGACCCTTGGCGGTTGGTTTTTGGGGGTTAGTGTGGATGGAGACCAGTGTGGTCAGTGACAAAATAGGAATGTCAAGTCTTAACACTTTTTTTTATTAAAAGTGTGGTAATTTTCTGAGCCCACACTCATATTCAACACGTATTTCCTGAGGCCTTACCATGTGCCAGGTCCTTTGTTAATCCCTGGGGAAATGGAAATAAATAACTAAGATAGGGTGGCTGTCCTCAAACTGTTGAGCTATGGGGACACACAGACTCAGACCCAGACACAACAAACTGCGATTGAATGTGACACATGGGACAGCAGAAGTGAGAGCCGAGTGCGGGGAGGGAAGTTGGCCACGGCCTCCAGCGAGGGGCTGCGTGCGGACGGGTCCTGAAGGACAAATAGGAACTGGC
Source organism: Myotis daubentonii (assembly GCF_963259705.1). NCBI lineage: Eukaryota > Metazoa > Chordata > Mammalia > Chiroptera > Vespertilionidae > Myotis > Myotis daubentonii. Next base: position 56,132,288 of record NC_081850.1, on the reverse strand, counting down.
TAGGCACAGAGGGGGCGGAAAGGGCTCTCTTTGCAGACAGAACCCAGGAGTGAAGGCATGGACGAGGGGAACGTGTTGGGTGTGTTTGGAGAACTGTGAGAATTTGGGTGTGGCTGGAAGAGAGATCTTGGCTGTGGGTCAGAATCACCTGCAAAGCTTTTGGTAAGTACGGCTTCTGGGACTGCACTTCAGACCTTCTGGGTTTGACTATCAGCCTAGGCAAGAGTTTTTTTAAAGACCTCCCCATCTCACTGTCTTCCCCCCTCCCCTTCCGAACACACACACAACTTTGATGCACAGCCAGGGCTGAGAACTACAGGAATATTAATCTAACTCGGCATAAGATAGAACTTTCCAGAAATGGAAAGGTGTGTCAGCAGAAGCTGACTTAGCAGGGAGAAGAAATGGGGTAGCAGGGACTCCTGCCTTAAATGGGGAAGGAGGTGAGGAGGGGCTGGCTCTTTAAGGCCATGATGCAGTTCTCAGGTCATGGCTTCTGTCTTGAAGGGTGGCAGTTGGAAAGGGTGAAGACAGGGAAGTAATATTCATTCCCAGAGAGAAGCCAGACAGAGAGGGAGGGGAACGTCTGAGAGCGAGAGGGAAATTCCCCCAGCTTGGAGCGGGGCAGCCCTGGAGCTCCTCCAGGAGATGGTGAAAGGGGAAGTCCCAGCTCAGGGTGACATGACCGAGGGCGCTCTGGTCCCTCCCCAGGGGACTCGCCCTGCCACCTCCCCCCTGGGCAGTCTTGGACAAAACGCTACACTCTTCTCCACCTCAGTGCATCCTTGGGGGAATGAATGGAAAAACCCAGCCCTGCAGAGGAAGCTGGAGGGAGGGAGTGCCCTGCGGGAGCGCAGGAGGTTCTGATACCCAGGATAGGCATCTGAGCCTCAGGACCGCAGCTCCAGGACCTCCAGGCCCAGAGCCACAATTCTTCAGGACTAAGGGCAGCCACAAGGGTTTGGCATGGGGAGGGGGGTCCCAAGAGAAACAGGCCCCCTAACACATCACCTCAACCCTCACAAATAGCCTCTAGTCAATAGAACATCCACAAAATTCACTGAGAGCTGCCTGTGCCAGGACCGGCCTGTGAGTCTCCCACGGGTCCATTCATCCCACTTTCTCACCCCGTGAAGCCGCCTGCGCCATTCTGACCGAGGAGGAAACCGAGACTCAGGAGGTGACGTTACTGGCTCCGGGTCAACAACCAGTAAGTGGCAGAGTTGAACTCACACTTGGTGGGACTCCGATCTATACTGGTTCCCTTAAAACCACTGAGGAGAGCAGGTTGGGGAATCTGGGAAGGAAGTGTTTGGGGTGCCCCAGAGACCACTGAGCCCATCAAATGCCTTTTCCACCTCTCCACACACTTTGGGGATTTATTCCGTTCTCATTCCCCGCTGCGATGCACACCCACATCTGCCCTTCACTGCATACCCTGGCCCAGGACAGGAGGCCCAGCTAGGGCCTGACTCCACCACCCTGTGACCCTGGCAAAGCCACCCCGTCCTTCTGAGCGTCCATCTCCCTTGCAGGGTTGTTGCAAGGATTAGATTAAGTCATATATACAAAGCACCAGCCACACAGCCGGTGTTGAGAAATGCTGGTCCTCTTCCCTCCCCTACCCTTTCTCTACTTCTGTCCAAAGCTGCCCATCTCCAATGCCCCCTCCATTAGGAAAATCTCCTCCCTGACCAGCCCCTCCCCCTGATCATCTCATGCTCTCAAAGCCTGCTCCCCTCTCCCAGGGCCACCTTGGGTCCTGGCATCTTTGCCTGAGTTGGCCTCACTCCTAACTGTGAACTGGTGCACTGGGTGTGTGTGTGTTGGGGCAGCATCAGGCCAGAAGGCTCAAGAGACCACCATTCTGTGCCCTGGGCATACTGATGGAGTGGCCAAGGGCTGATGGGCACACAGGATTGCAACACTGCTCAGAGCCGAGGTGGCCACTTTGGACCCTTGACTCCCTGCATCAAAGCTGCCCAGGAACTGGCAACATCACCCAGGCCAGCAGCTCAAAGGCATGGCTTGAACCCTGGCTGAGACACAGGGGACCTGTGCTCTAGCCTCCGCTCTGCCCACGCACCGAGAGCCAGTTTGTGCCCCTTGCCGGGCCTCAGCTTGCCCGTCTGTAGAAAGGGCACCTTTAAGAGGTGACCGTTAAGTCCCTCCAGCACTAACAGACTATGGTCCCGTCCTTCCCCACCCACACACCTGTCGCCAGAGGTTTATCATGTATAGCCTCTGCCTTCTTTCCATCTCTCCGCTCTTCGATCAGAGATGAGTTTGTAGGGTGAGCCAGACCAGTTGAGATTGCTGGGCTTCTGTGTTCAGTGACTCAGACACTGCTGGCTGTTTTCCTTAAAGCGGGCTCCGTGGTGTCTCCACAGTCTGACTCAGTGCTTTCGACACCACTTCCTTGTCTGGGACACGGGGCGCATTCCCAGGAGGGTGGAGGCCTGGCCTCTGGGAGGATGGCTGACTTTCCCATGGGGTCAGAAGTTAGCTCCTGGGAGGACGTAGCAACTTGCAGGAGTGGGGGCCCTGACTTCCTTCTCATAGCCAGAGTCCCGAGTGAGCAGATGTTACCATAGCCGCCATTCAGGGACACATCCTTCATGCCATGCATGGGTCTGAGACCTGGCCTTGCACTGTCTCATCTAAGCCTCTCAACAACCCCACCAGATAGGCTGTTGTTTTATGGACGAGGAGTTGAGGCTCAGAGAGGCTGAGCAAGTTCCCCAAGGTCACAGAGCTGGAGGCAGCAGAGAATAACGTTTGCCTCTGGACAGCCTTCTCATGCCGCAGCACAGGGAGCACTCGGGTCACTGGTGATCCCATGCACTGGGGTTCTGCAAAATGCCCCGTTGGCCAGTACCCTCCTGCTCTCCCCAGATGAGCTGACAACGGAAGTCACTGATCTGAGGACAAAGATGTCAGACCTAGGCACGCTCCAGGAACTCTCAGGCCTCTAAGAGCTGACCCAGATGACCTGGTGTCACTCCAGAACTCACCGGGGCTTGAGTGTAGGTGTCAGCTTCTAGGATCTCAGCGACTCCATCTGTAACTCCGTCTGTGACTCCGTCTGTCTCCAGAAGCCCGCTGGCCTCTCCTGATGCCTGTGTGGAGGCAAATGACACCAGGTAGAGGGCGCAGTTTACAGCTGGAAAGTCAGGGAAACTGCCTCTGATGGAGGAGTGTGTGTGTGTGTGTGTGTGTGTGTCAGAGAGGGACAGACAGACAGACAGGGAGAGTGAAATTGAGGAGAGCATGTGCATGGTACACATGCTTGGTTATTGTTTTTGTTTCCTTCCACATTTTATTGCTCAAACAAACAAACCCCCACAACAATCAATTTACAGTTTCTCTTTCATACCTACTTGCATTTTGTCCAGGTTCCCTTTAATCTCCCTCTAGAGGCACTCTCAATCTTTGCGTGACTGTCATGGGAGTTTTACATTGGGAGCAGTTACATTGGAAGCATGCCTTCCTATTGCCACCTCATCTTCATAATTAGCCACCTAATGGCAGTCAAGGAGCCTGGGTGCTGTGGACTCCTGCCTTGTGTCTACTTTTTCAATATTTTCCAATCATCACAGCAATGCATAGAGGGAGGCACATGGACACGTGCGGCTTCCCTCCTCTCAGCTCACAGACACGCCGGGCCTGGACCCCGGCCTCGGCCTCGAGGAGTGCGGACATGCTCACAGAGCCAACCCCACCTGGGGCGGCTTTCCAGCTAAGCAGCAGTCTTCTTTACTAAATGAATAAAACCAACTCGTGTTTTGTTTGAGGGTTGATACCACCCAAAGGGGAACCGACAGTCTAGGGCTCTGCCACGCTCTGCATCATGTATGGACGCTCTGCATCATGTATGGACGCTCTGCATCATGTATGGACGCCCTGCATCATGTACGGCTTCTGCCTGCACGGCCTTTTCCTCTTCCTCTCACCACCACTCGCCTGTCCTTGGTCAGGCACTGACTCCTCCCTGACCTGCTCTGGCTCCTCCTCCCTCACCTTCCTGCACCGTCCCTGGAGTTGGGGAGTAGGTGTGGCTTATCCCTTCACCTCCGGCATCCCCCCAGGTCTGCCACCTGGCAGGTGCTCAGTATCCCGTGAAGGCAGGGAGGAAGGAACAGAGGGAGGAAGGGGGAAAGGACCTATCTTTTTTCTCCCCGGCCCACCACCCCACTTCCAACTCAGGAACTGATTCATTTGCCAAGCATAAAAGCTAAATTTAGGTTCACTCTTAGAGGAATTTACACCCAGGGTGCCTTAGAGTTTTAGCTTCGATTTTAGAATCCTGACACCCTTTCTTGGCAGGAAGTCTGGAAACCAGGCCACTGACTGCCTCAGCTGCAGAAACACCTAACACCTTAGAAAAAAACACAACCCCCCACAAACACCAAAGAGATGGCTGCAGCTCTTAAAAATAAGAAAATAAAGCCCAAAAGCCCAAAATAGGACTTGAGGCAGCACTTGCCAAGATGAGAGATTTTAGAGGCTCCATGACGTTGGGGATGAAGAATTGCCTGGGCACCCAGCCTTGCCCTGGCAGACGGGTTGTTGGGGCTGCAGGGCCCACTGTATGGGGTGGATGGGGGCGGGGGCGGGCTAAGGGAGGATGGGAGCTCACCGAGGATTCTTCGGCTTCACATCGCTTCTCAGGAGCCCTGGGGTCGGAGTGGATGGTGAGCTGCTGTATGGACCCCTGGGGAAAAGCAGAGAGGTCAGAAGCCACCGCTTGCACGTTTATAGTACAACCATCCGTGGAAACATGATTGTTTTTGTAACGGAGAAGAACCGGCGACAGGGCAGTATTGGCCGTGACAAGTAAACCAAGCCACCCCTAGGCCCGCGCTCATTTGGGGTGGGTGTCTTTGCTTGAGCCAATGTAATTTGAGCCCCACTGTCTGGACAGCCCCTTGGGGAGTATTGTGTTCAAAGCACAGACTCACACAGCGGCCTCCTAGCTGCTCTAAGGTCTCCAACTTGTCAGGGGCAGCCCCTAAATGCAGTCTCTCTCTCCAGACGGGTCTTTCCCCTGCGGCCGGAAGCTTCTCGGCTGGAAGCCTCGCCCCAAGAAGAGCTGCCAACCCGCCTCCCTCCCTCCACACTTTCCTCCTCTCCCCACGCCTGACACCTCATTCTCCACAACCCACCCAGAGTGAGGGTTTAAAAGCTGTTCACTGGATGTTCACTTCTTAAAAATCTCAGTCTTCCAGCACACCACAGGTAAACCCAAACTCCACCCCACGGTCCTGTCTCGCATCAGTGAGCCCAAAGTCAGTCCAGGTGCTGCCTAAATAACGTAGGGGTTTTCTTTAGAATGGCTTGTTCATTATAGCCCATTCTGACGGTAAAGTCAGTTTTCTGATATTTTTTCAGGGCACACTGTCCAAAAGGAGAGAGAGAAGCTCTCTCCCTCAGGCATTCCAGCTTGTGGCACCCTCTGCTGAAATCACTGCATCGGCCACCCTCTCCAAAGACACACACCCCCGAAGGCTCTAGCAAACCCTCCTCTTCTTATAAATGAACCAAGTGCTTTCACACAGGCCGTCTCGGTGGACTCTACCACCCCATGACGTAGGGTGTCTTCTCCCCACTTCCAGATAAGAGAACACGGAGAGGCTCAGGGGACCCACGACTGTCTAACCCCGTGGTCGGCAAACTGCGGCTCGCAGGCCACATGCGGCTCTTTGGCCCCTTGAGTGTGGCTCTTCCTAAGCCTTAGGAGTAGCCTAATTAAGTTAATAACAATGTACCTACCTATATAGTTTAAGTTTAAAAAATTTGGCTCTCAAAAGAAGTTTCAATCGTTGTACTGTTGATATCTGGCTCTGTGGACTAATGAGTTTGCCGACCACTGGGTTAGACTCTAACCCATCAGGATACACTGCACACTCAGGACTGGGATCCAGGTATTGGGTCCCAGCCTAGCGTGTTTCCCACCGTGCATGCATGCCTCTTGGAGGACACAGGGATAAAATAATAACAAGCATATTCGCTCATGTTTGCTACAGTGTCCAGCGGCCTCCCTGATCTGCAGGGCTTGGACTCACGATGAATTTCTCCAGCTTCCTGGCTCCTGCACTGCCCACGAAGAGCCCGGTTTTGGGCTCGAAAACCAAGGCCCGGGAGGACCGCTGGAAGGGGGCGTGGCCGTGCTCCTCGCAGTCCACCAGGAGGATCACGTCCTCGCCCTCGACCATCACAGCAAATCGGTTCCACCTGCGAGTCATGGCGGGCACGGAGAAGGCGGCAGCCTCCCGGGACACGGGGGAGCCGGGCTCTGTGTAGTAGAGGATGACCCGCTGGTGGCCGTCCTCCACGGCCGAGAGCTGCAGGCCCAGGTGGATGACCGTCTGGCCGGTGTCCATGATGGCGAAGAGCATGCCGCCTCGGTCGCTGCCGGGCTTCACGGTGACGCTGATGGCGAAGTCCCGGAAGAAGGTGGGCGGGATGAGGACGCTGGCCGGGCGGCCTACGTTGGCGCCAGGCCCGAAGCTGTAGGCTGGGGAGCCACCGTAACCTGGGACAAAGGACACGGATGGGGACAGCGGGAGACCAATGATCTCCATGAGGTCCACGTGGGCCTGGGAAGCCGGTTCTGCAGGGAGGGAGAGAGAGGCCACGCTTCACATATATGTTCAACTATGCTTGGAACCGTAGAGGTCACCTGAGATGACCTCTACCGGAGGCGTGTTCACCTGCACCGTACAGTGTAACAGCCGTTAGCCACGTGTGGCCAGCGAGCTCCTGAAGGGTGGTTGCCCCCACCGAGATGTCTCATAGTGTGAAATACCAATTTCCAGTACTTAGTTTAGACAAAGGAATGCAAAATACTTCATTAATGATGTTTACATGGATTACATGTTGAAATGATAATGGGGGGAAATACTGGGTAAAAGAGATAGATTTTTTAATTTTTTTAAAGAATAACATGAGAAACAAGCATGTGCTCTCCCCACGCCCCCTGACTTAAGAAAGAAAATACCAATTCAGCAGGAGCTCTCATGAACTCTCCAGTCCTCTCCCCCTGCCATGCCCAAGAGGCAGCCCTGGGGGACGTGGAGTGCCCACTCACACGCAGACTCTGCGTGTTCCTTAGGTGAGGATGTGTCTCTAACACAGTGTGGGACCACTGCATGCCTCTAAACCCCATATACACGTTGGCAAGCCGCATGTACTCTTCTGGCACTTTTTATCTCTTGCTGTATTTTTGAGGTTTGTCTTTGTTGATGAACAGGGCTGTGTGACTTATGTTTTAACGACAGTACTCTATGGTGCAAATAGCCATAATAGCTTTCCGTGGATGGAAAGTGGGGTTTCCATCATATTGCAAACACTACTGCTATGGACTTTCTTATACATGTCTCCTCGTGTGTGTTTACCTGCACAGGTAATTCCACCATCTGGGGGTAGGATTATTGGATGATAAGGGGATATACACTCACAACTTCACTGAATGTTGCTGAAATGTTCCCTGAAAGCCCTCACTGGTTGCTCAGTGGTCAGAGCGTTGGCTGCAGATTGATGGGTCCCGGGTTTGGTTCCGGTCAGGGCACATACCTCGATTACAGGCTCATTCCCTGTTGGGGTGTGTGTGGGAGGCAACCAATTGATGCATCTCTCTTACATTCGTGTTTCTCTCCCTCTCCCCCAGTCTCTCCCCCTCCCTTCCACTCTCTCTAAAAATCAATGGGGGGAAAAATATCCTAGGGTGAGGATTAAAACACAAATAAATAATAAATAAAATGTCCCCTGAAGCAACTGTGCCATCTTTTATTGAGACATAATTGACATATAGCATTGTGTATCTTTGAGGTGTATGTAATGTGTTGCTTTGACACACTTATGTAGTGCAATATGATTTCCACCTTAGCTTTAGCTAACACCTAGGGCATGTCAGGTAATCATCATTCCTTTTTTGTGGTGAGAACGTTTAAGATGCACCTGTACCATTTTACATGCCCGCCAGCAGTGCGTTCTTGCCAACATGTAGAGGAGGCAGGGGATGTGATTTGGGTGAGGCCCCCAGGGCTTTCCAACTCCAGAGATCACGTTGATTTCTTATTCCCCTCCAGTGCCTCATGCTGCGGCAGGTCCTCCTTCTACCTTGAATGCTGTCCCTCTGTCACCCACCCTACCCAGCCTCACGCCACTCAGTTATTTTGTCAGGATAACTCCTTTCCATCAAGACTCAGCCTGATCTCACCTCCCTTGAAATACCTTGTTTCACCTCCTACACCTACACCCCTTCCTCCCCTTCCTGAGGCTGTATTAGATGCCCCCTCAGTGCACACTGGGTCCTCCACCATAGCCCCCAGCACACTGCATTTCACTCTAGGGGGACGTGTCTCTCTCACCATTGGACCATGAAGACAAGGCCCCACCATTCATCTCTGTGTTCCCAGCACCCGGCCCAGTGCTGGTGAATGAATGAATGAAGTCCAGCCCGCTCCTTTTACAGAAGGTGTAAGTGAGGTTCAAAGAAGGAAGGGGTTTGCTGGCTACGAACTCAGATCCGATTCTCAACCCAAAGCTTTTTCTCTCCAGTTTGGAGCACGCATTAAAACAGAGATTAATTAAAGTACGACAGACCTCAGAAGGCATAAATAAAATGATGGATGAATCTGGTTAAATTTAACGACAGAGAAATTTTTAAAATTTTGGAGAGCAAAATAAAAATCCCCACAATGTAAAATAAAATCCCCAAATTGGACAAAAATATTTGCTACGTATATTACAAACCACAAAGTAATTATCCAGATACATGAAGCCAACGAGTAAGCAGGAGGGCAACAACCCAAGAGAAAAATGGGCAAAGAATAAGAAATTCTTTCCACAGCAAAAGAAATAAAAATGGCTCCTAAACACAGGAAAAGACAGTCAACCTCACTCAGAATGAGAGAAACGTAAGTTACGACTACAAAGATATACCCTTTCTTTCCCTATCAGCTCGTGAAGATAGAATACTGGCTAACATGCGGAGTTGGCAAGGGCTGGAGGACACAGGCCATCTCATGCCATGCTGGGGGGGGGGGACCGGGGGGGAGAAATTGGTGTAAAATCTGTGGGAAGCACTTTGCCGATATTTATCCAAATCACAAGTGCACAGGTACTCTCCGATCCAGTAATGACACCCCTATGAATGTTTTAACAGATAAAATTACATGAGTACAATGTGAAGCATGACCAAGAATATTCATTGCAACATGGTTTGAAATGTATAGACGTGTCCATCTTTGGGAACGGTTAAATAAATAACAAGTTTTTATTTATTTATCCCTACAATGAAATGCAATGCAGCCTTTAAAAAGCTGTGATCCCAGCCTGGCTGGAGTGGCTCAGTGATTGAGCATCGATCCATGAACCAGGAGTCACGGTTTGATTCCAGGTCAGGGCCTGAGGTTGTGGACTCTGTCCCCAGTGTGGGGTAGGCAGGAGGCAGCTGATCAATGACCTCTCTCATCATTGATGTTCCTAAATCTCTCTCCCTCTCCCTTCTTCTCTAAAATAAAAAATATATATATTTTTTATAAAGATGTGATTCCAGCTATGGGCAGGTGGCTCCGTTGGCTGGGGCATTGTCCCATACGATGAAAGGATGAGGGTTCGATTTCTGATCAGGGCACATACCCAGATTGGGCTCGATCCCCAGTTGGGGAGTGTATGGGAAGCAACCAATCAATGTTTATCTCTCTCTCCCTTCCTCTCTCTCTAAAATCAATAAACATATCCTTGCCCTAACTGATTTGGCTCAGTGGATAGAGCGTCGGCCTGAGGACTGAAGGGTCCCAGGTTCGATTCCAGTCAAGGGCATGTACCTTGTTTGTGGGCACATCTGCATTAGGGGGTGTGCAGGAGGCAGCTGATCGATGTTTCTCTCTCATCGATGTTTCTAACTCTCTATCCCTCTTCCTTCCTCCTATAAAAAAATCAATAAAATATATTAAAAAATAAACATAGCCTTGGGTGAGGATTAAAAAGAAAAAGGTGTGATTCCTTAGTTATTAACATGAAACAATCCACAAGATGTATTAGGTAAACAAGGTACAGAATAGAATCACTATCAGACTTTTCTACTTGTACATGGTGTGAAAAATAAAGACACTGACATATTCTTAAAGATATTCACTCCTTCCATCCCCCTTTACACATTACAAAACCTTCTCTTCTTGCTTTTACTCACTCAGATATAGCCCATCTCTGTATAAGTGGGAGGGGGTGGGGGGGGCGGGGAGAAGGAGGGAGGATGGAGAGTGAAAAGAAATAGAAATAAAAGCAAACACCCCACTGAGATTTCTATTCTCCCTCCACAGTTTAAAGATAAAAACAAAACAAAACCCGGAGCACCCTGCTGACAGCCCGCTTTCTCCTTCCTGTGGCCAGTGAAAGCTTTCCCTTCTTTCCCTCCAGTTCCCCTCTCTCTCCCACTGAGAACAGGACGGGGAGCTCCTCCGCAGGGATGCCCTGGGCTTGGGGGATGCGAGGTTCCACCAGGAGCAAATGGGCCAGAGCCTCTCACGGGGTCATTTGTTTGCAGGTGGTGTCCAGGGTGTCCCAGGGACAGGTGGGGGTTTAGGGGATCGGGGCAGGGGCTGAAACATTCCCACCGGGACGCCTGCTTAAGCAATACAGCCCAGGCTTCCACGTGGCAATTCTGGGAATTCTTGGTCCCAGACAGATTCTGCTTTAAAAAATAATCCCAAATCTACCCTGGTTTAACAGACAGGGAGACGGTGGTCAGGAAGAGCGCTCCATCACCAGGGGACGCAACCAGGAAGCAGCAGATGGAGCATCTAAAGGATGGACGGAGGGAGGTGTGGATCTGCCTGGGGGGGCTTGCAGTCACAGGTCTCCTGAGCGGGTGCCCCTGCGGCCCAGGCCTGACTCGCACGGGGAGACTTAGTGCGCAGGCACCAGCTGCAAGACCTTATTTCCACTGGGTCGGCCACAGAGGGAGCCCAGCCACGAATCTAGAGGAAGCCCCAGTCAGCACAGCCCTGCTCTCAGCAGCCCCACCTCCCTCCACACACATTGTCCCACGGCATTGTCCAGTGGCGGGGAGCAACCCCTGGCCTGGAGTGACCTGTGCTGAGGGCTGCACCTGGGCCTGCTGGCTCATTTACCCTTGGCCTCTGGCAGAAGGGCCACCTGCTCATGCAGCCACCAGGGAGGGGAGGGGAGAGAAGCCAGAGCCAAGACAAACAGGCCTAGCATTTGGTCCATAGGCTTGTCCTTGAATGGCTCCGTGCTGGGCGGGAAGGGGTGGGGTGGGGAATGGAGATCACAGCTGGTGGGAAGACAGCCTACCATCCTGGAGGGGCAGGCTGGAGGGGGGCATGCTGGTTGGGGGCTGATCATAGAACTCTGGCCTCAGGAACCTCGGGGCCCTTTATGGGAGGGCACCACACTTCCCCCCAGATAATAGTACCTACCTCAGAGGACATTGTGGAACTTGAGTAAAATAATATTCCTAAAATGCATAGTTCATGGGAAGTGCCAGGCAGAGACTGAAGCCCCGATAAAGGTTAGTGAGGCCAGGCCGGAGGTCCCAGGTCTAACAAGGGCCTCACTGCATGCTCCAGGCTCCCTGCCATCTCCAGGATGCCCGGTCCACGGGCCCAGAGGCTCCCAAGGATGCACACAGCCATGGGGCAGCAGGGGGTCCAGGCAGGGGAGGCAGGACTCTTCAGGGGAGTCCCAGCTCTTCCATCGACTCTATCTGTGCTCTTTGGCAAACTGCTTCCCCTCCCTGACCTCAGTTTACCCATCTGTGTATCAAGGAGTCATACAAAATAGACTCTCAGAGATGCATTCACTCTGACATGTGTTTTCAGTGCCCTTAAAAACGCCTCCTGGGGCTGAATCTGACCTCCGTCAAAATCTCATGCCATTAATGGGTAGGGATAACTTTATTTACAATGGGGTTCTTCAACATACTTTTCCAGTTCATTGACCTGATAACATTTATAAGGCCCCCACATCGTGCCTTGCGTGATGCTGGGATATGGAGCTGAACCTAGAATGCAGGTGGTGAGGAAGCTTGCGGTCCAGGTGTCCAGCTAGCAATCATCTACTCAAAGTTCCAAAGCCTTCATGGATGAGGTCGAAATCCCATTCGAGACACCCTCTGCTTCATCTCCTCATCCTCCCCCTTTCCCTGTTTCTGTTTATGCTCACGCTGTTTCTTCTATTAGTAACAGCCTTCCCCATATTCTCACATTCTCACAGCTGATTCTTTCCAGGCTCACTCAGCTGCACCCCAAGACACCAGCGTCCCACCCCTGCCCTACACACAGAGCCACAGGCATCACCCCCATCAGGGCTTGGTACAAAGCAGGCACTCAGCAAAGTGGCCGAAGGAAAGGGGACAGACAGACGCCACTGGGCTTCATTCCCCTAAAGACTTCGGTTCCAGAGCACCTCTCTGGGGTGGCCCCTCCCAAGGGCACAGGGAGAGGAATCAGACTGCTTCAGAGATGGACCAGGAAAGGGAAAATCTGAGTAGTCACCGCAGGGTGCAACTTTCCTCCTAGGGGTCCAAAGCCAGTTTCCATGGAAGCTAGGACAAAATCCTAGCAATAAAGAAACAAACAAGGCAGGGTTCGGGTTCTCCTTCCACATAGACAACAGCGACCCGCCCAAAGGAGGTGAATAACTGGTGGAAACGCCCCCCTCTTTTCCTCCTCTATGGACTCCAAGATATCTGGCGCCTCTCCTCCCCAGTTGGGCCTCAGTTTCTCGTTCTGTGTAATGGGCTGATTCAGCTTGTCCATCGGTGGGGTCCTGGGCTTTGGAGTCTGACCTCCCAGGGAACTCTATCTGGCTTTGCAAAGCTCCAGCTCACAGATGACATCCGGGACCCAGCCCAGTGCTCCCGCTTGTTAGCATTTAAGGGGCTCAGAAGCGTCCCTCTGGCTCTGGGTCAACAAGGACTGTGGAGAAGCCAGACAAGCAGAACCTGAGGGGCTGAGGACATCCCAGGACTGTGCATGGCACTGGCCCCTGGCGGTCATATGGAGAACTACACCTTCAAGAAAACCAAGGAAGGGTTGCAGCTTGAAGAGATAGATACTCAGTCTGTGCCTGGGGAAACTTGGGGGGGCGGGGGGGTGCCCTGCAACAGAATTGGAGAGAGAGGCCTGGAGTGCAAGTCTGAGGTCACGCAGGGCCAAGTCAGGACTAGAATCCAGGTGCCTGCCTCCCGTCCTGTCCTTTTCCTACATCAGCTGCCTGGGAAAACAAAAGGCGCCCCTCCCACATCTCTCATTCCCATCTGTAGTGGTGAAGGCCCACAGGACACGTCAGTCAGCTTTAACAGGGGCACGCTGACTGCTCCAAGCTGGCTGGTATATTCCCTGGGGGCAGGATCAGGAGGTCCAGAGGACCCCATGCTGCTATGTCCAGGGGCCGGAGCCAACAGACCAAGGGTACACAGGCAAAGTTGGGGCGACTGCCCTGGGGACCCCAGCAGGGCCACTCTGGCCTGGGTTCCCCTAAACTCAGTCCCTGCATAGAGAGGAGGTTCCCACTACCTCTCTTGCTGCCAGCAGCATGAGCTAGGGAGCCACAGAGAACCCACCTCCATGTCCCTCCTCCTTGCTCCTCCTCAGGCTGTCCTGCCTTGGAGAGGACATTGTTGCATCTTCTCAGGACTGTTCTTTTCCTTCCCTTTGGATACCCCTACAGGGAGGTGGCCCCTGAGACTCTAGTTGTACCAAAGGCAGACCTCCTGGCCCATGTCTTCCCTTCCTCCCACCTCCCTGGAGGGTCAGCAAGCCTTAGACTCTATACACAAAGAGCAGCTCACCATCTAAAGAAGGCGTTTCCTCTGCCCTACACCCACTGAAAGGCCATCTGGTTTATGCTTGCACATCTCCACTGCTGGGGAGCTACTCCCCCCACAGCAACGCTGGCCCCTGCTGGACAGATTGTGCATGGCACTGGCCCCCTAGCGGCCATATGGAGAACTGCACCTTCAAGAAAACAAGGAAGGGTTGTAGCTTGGAGGGATACTCAGTCTGTGCCTGGGGAAACTTGGGAGATGAAGGGGGTGGGGTGGGTGGGTCCCTGCAACAGAATTAGAGAGAGAGGTCTGGAATGAAGTGGGTACCTTCCTACTGGGGCTCTCAGCTGGGCCCAGCTCTTCCAGCTGCTACGTCTTCGGAGCTTTCTCCTGGTGAGCTCCGGCATATCTCCCTGGAGCTCCCACCTACCTGGCTGGGCCTAGCTCTGCCTTCTGGGACTGTACACAAGTCAGCCTCAACTTCCACATCATGGTCTCTCAGATATTGCACAGAGCGATGGGCCAGCCTGGGAGGCATAGTCCCTCTCCTCGCCGAGCCTCAGGTTCCTCATCTTTGAAACGAGATGGTTTCCCAAGGCCCTTGCTAGGTCAGAGAGCCTCCGATTCTGCATTTTCCTCATCTCCCGTCTAATTTCTCTAACCACCCTTAACTGTGGTTCCTTCAGCCCACAGCCTCAGGCCTGGAAGGAATGACTCCAACAGCGATCAGGACAAACCCAGCCCTCCCACTTGGCTGTGGACAGAGCAGTCTGGCCAGAGGCAGGGAGTGATGTGCCCAGGAAAATGTCACAGCTCCGCCTAAAAGGAGACATCACCCCACCCAGGCCGGAGTCCCAGAGGCTCTGGGCTCTACCTGACTCCCTTCCTGAGGAAAGTGAACACAACAGATTTTATGCTGCATGGGGTCCGTCTGCACCCAGTAAAGCTGCAAGAGGTTCTTAGAAAAACCTACCACCAATGCGTTTCTTAGAAAAAGAACCGTTTCCCTGCCAGGGCAAAAATCCTGGATCAACCTAGAAGGGAGACCTGGGCTTGCCAACAATGAAAGACCTCATTTTTCCAAACTACAGAAGAGTATTTTTCTACATGTAAACTTAGACCGCCTCCTTCCCTTTTCCGGTTTTCATATATAGCATAGGAATTTTCCTGCTCAATGAACTTACTGTGTGAGCTCCCCTCCCTCCTCTCTCTCTCTCTCTCTCTCTCTCTCTCTCTCTCTCTCTCTCTCTCTCTCTCGCCTCTGGCCTAAACTGAGAATAGGATGTTTCTGAAAGGAGCTGGAGGTGGGCAAAGCCTGGCAAGGTGTGGGCCCTGCAGTTGGCTGCCCTGCCCAGCAGCTGGAAGAGCGGGGCCCAGCTGAGAGCCCCAGTAGGAAGGTACCCACCCAACACTCTCTCCAGTTTCCAAAGCATCCTTTCACCTGTTCCTTCCTCCAGGAGGAGGGCAAGGCAGGGACCATGCTCTCATTTCACAGAGGAAAGAATCAAGCCCCAGGGAGGGAATAACTCACTCGAGGCCCCAGGGCAGGAGCCAGCACTGAAGACCCAACGCTGGGCTCTGCCCGTTACAGCCCACTGCCTCCAAGGCTTCCCTTGTGACCTGGGAGAGAAGGGGTTGCACATCCCTGGGTCCCCATAGTTCCTGTCCATCCCTCCATGCAAACACCCTCACTTCAGTCTGGTGGTCAGTCCCCTTCCTTGTCTGTTATGATTAGAGATGGGCCACTGGGCATGGACCTTGCAGACTCATCTCACAGTCCCCAGCCAAGGGTGACCTATGGATGAATGACAAGAAACAATGAACCCGCAGCTTGCTGTGGGCTTGCTGTGTGACAGGCACCGCCCAAAGAGCTTTCTGCCAATCATTTCATCTTCACTACTGATTCTCTATGAGGTAGATAATTTTATTACGCCCATTTTACAGGTAGGAAAATTGAGGCTCAGAGAAGTTAATTTCTGCTCCAAGGTCATGAGGATAATAAGCAATTGGAGTCTGGATTCAAACCTCAATCGGTAGTATAGCCTGGTGTGAACATTCCAGCCCCGGCCACACATCAGAGTCACCTGGGGAGCTTTTAAAAAGTCCAAGTTCTGCTCTTCCTGCCTGGCCCTATGGACATAGGGTCTTCCAAGGCCCGGCCTGGGTGAGTTTGGTGCCCTCTCCAGTTGGCAGCCACAGGTAAGGGTTAACCCCTAAGGCTTGGGTGTCAGACAGACCTAGGCTTGAGTCCTGGGTCTGACACTAACTGTGTATGATCTTGAACATGTCACTTCAATCCTCTGTGCAGTGAGCTCACAGCATCATTGGGAGAATGGACACCGCAATGAGGGCTGTGCCCAGAACACTCAGGACCCAGTGTGAGTCCTGGCGAACTGGACCCGGCTGGCTCTGGGCCAGGCACGCTCACACCCTTGCCAGTTCCCCTCACAGTTGCTGAAAGGACTAATAATATCATTAGATAAGGAGTCCCAGCGACTAGGGAACTACGGAGGTCAGCCTGGAGAGAGTGTGGTATGCCACCTCATTCTGAGACCCAGGTCTGCTCGCCACCAGCCCCCTAATTGGTTCCCGTGCGAGCCACACAGGCCTCAGGAAGCATGGGTAGGTCCTGCTATCTTGCTGAGGGGAGGGTCTTCAGAGCCCTCCTTTGCCCCCTGCCCAAACCTCTGTTCTGAGGACCTGGGTCTGGACCCATCTCGGGGACCACGCGCACTGCCCCACGTGGCACGGCTAAAGCCGGCAGGTGTGAGCAGACGTGAGCAGCCACGGGCATCTGGGAAGAGCGCTGTAGTCAACTGCTCTGGATTTATGGGCCTTCCTTTTCCAGCGGGGGAACAAGGACTCTTTGAGTGGGACCAGGGCCTTGAATCCTGAGGATGACATCAGCTGGAATGAGTCATTCCTCGGCAGGCGGCTCTGGAGGGCTGGCCAGGGCTCTGCGAGGAAAACGGGCCTGGGGGGAAAGGGGCCTGCCGGGGGCACACGAGGGGCACCAGACAGGAACACTCGATGACCTGCTGGAAGGGGACACCCGACAACTCGTGGCTCCTGAAAACCGCCAGGCTCGGCACTGGAAGGGGACAGGGAACCTGGGCAGGCAGGGTCAGTGTAGACGCTGGACCAGAGGGTTTCAAACTGCATTCCCCAGGGCCAGGGGGAGGGGCAGAGAGGGGGCCACGGGCAAGGGGAGGGGAGACTGAGGAGAAGGCCTGCCCCTGGGCCCCCTAACACACACTCACACACAGATTCACACTCGTAAAAACACGCTCATAGAATACTTTTGCCTATTCACAACACACACTCACACATAACACACAGAAACACACATCTTCACCCACACTCATCCCACACTCATGCACACTGACACCTTCACATGCTCACACTCACACCGACTCACACAAACATGTCCATGCACAGATACTTTCTCACACGTTCATGCACACTTACCTGCCCTCATACACACCCTCACACCAAACAATTCAGACTTAATTTGTTTAATATTGGGTTCCAATTACAGCCTCATGTGAAGAAACCCACCTGCAGTTACAATCAACCCACTGAACCCCTTCCCCGTAACGGGTGCTGACTGGGGGCGCTGCGGGGAAGGCCTTTGCCTAGTGGCCCACAGAGGGTGCAGCCCACTCCTTCTGCCCTGGATGCCTCTGCAATGGTCTGGGGAGCGCTGACTGCACTTCCTACACACAGGGTTTCAGTCCCTCTGGTGTGGGTATGTTTTCTGTATTTTCTTCTTGTCGGTAAAACCTCCGAATATCAAATTTGGCTCATGTCTTCAAGTGTTGAGCCCAATGAACTCATTTTCTTGGAAGCAGTGCTAGAAGTGGCTGACCAATAAATAGGAACAGCTGGCCTAGACAGGCGCTACCTGGGGCTTGGCACAGAAGCTGGCACAGGTAGGTGCCTGATAGATGCTAATTTTATGAATGTATGAGTAGACGCATACTAGTGGCTCCTGTGTATTGAGCCCTTACTGTGTCCAGGGCACCAAGTACTTTACCTGCAGAGCAGTGGTTTCAACCGATCAGGAGATGTTTCAACACACCAATGCCAGGCCCACCCCGAGAGATGCTGCGTCAGCTGGTCCAGGAGTGGCGTGGGCATGGCGAGTCTGCACAGCTGCCTAGGTGATGCTAATGCACAGCCTGCATTCTTTACAACAACCCTAGTCTCACTGTTCCCAACCTACAGATGAGGGAACAGAGGCACAGAGAAGTTGAGTAGCTTGTCCACAGGAACACCGCTATTGGGTCCCAGAACTGGTGATTGAAACCCTCATCTGTCTGATGCAAAAAATTGAGTCTCTCTCTGCTCCTCTCCAGGAATGTCACCTCAACCCAAGGCTGACCCACTCCAGGGAACACACCCTGATCATGGCAGCCTCCCTGACCTGGGCACATCTGCCTCTCTATTCCCATTGTCTTGACCACCTCGCTCAGCACCGCCCTTTAGCTATCAGGAACAGAGCTCCACTGCAGCAAGAGATGGTCTCTCATGGCCTTCGTCTTCTGAGCAGGTCTGGGGCTCTGGTCGTGCTGGCCACCTGGCAGCCACTGCTCTCATTTTGGCAGACCTGACACATTTTCAGAGCTGGGAAAAGGATCTCCCAGCAGCATGGTATTGGGGAGAAAGACTCAGCCAGCTCTAGTTTCAAATCCCAGCTCAGCACAGAAAAGCTGTGCAACTTTGGACAAGACACTTCACCTATCTGAGTCTCAGTTTCTATATCTGTAACATAGGAACAATGCCAGAGAGTTTTGAAAATAACCTGAGACAGTAGACAGAAAATACTGAGCAGAGGGCTTAGCAAAAGCATGCAGTTAATAAAGTACGGTGGCTATGGTTATTATGAATGACAATATTTTTTTTCTCTCCCCCAGACTATTGTCTAGAATTGCCATGAAGGGTAGTTTCCGGAAATCTTCCCTCTCAGCCTCAGTTTCTTCACCTGCAAAATGGGGTAATACAACCTCCTTCACTAGGTTGCAGTGAGGGTCAAATGTGAAAATGCTCCCTCAGGTGTGCCTGCCCAGGTGTAAGAAACAACATGGACAGGTGCCTGGGGCTGAGGGTGCTTTTTGTTTTTCTCAGGTTAGTGAAATCTGAACGGACTGAAGTGCTATAATGTGGCCAATATAACTTCATAGGCAGAGTTTCCTGCCCCAGCCTGGCAATGGCTTTAGTAAAATGGGGCCAACCGCGAGGAGCTGAAACCTGGAAAACTGGTGCGGCACCCCACTCCATCCCCCAACTCACGCCTAACGGCAGCTGCTGGAAGCAGCAGCAACTAAACTATGATAACAATGGCCCGTGTTGACCATAGCGGTTTGAATGACGGCCTTCCAAAAGCCATGTCCATTGAACCTGTTAACGTGACCCTATTTGGAAGAGTCTTTTGCTGATAGGATTAAATGAAGGATCTCAAGGTGAAGAGATAACCCTGGATTACCCAGGTAGGTATTCCAACAATAAGTCCTTGGAAGAGACACACAGGGCAGATGTGACAGGGGAGGAGGGACCTTGTGACGATGGAGGCAGAGACTGGAGTGATGCCGCCCTGAGCCAAGGAATGCTGACAGCCACCAGGTCCTGGAAGAGGCAAAGGGGACTCTCCTCTTGAACCTGCTGACACCTTGACTTTGGGCTTCTGGCCTCCAGACTTCACAAGAATAAATTTCTTCTGCTTTAAGCCAATAGTTTGTGGTGATTTGTTGCAGCAGCCAAAAATCTAATACATTCACTGAATGTTTATTATTTGCCAAGTCGGACCTAGATTGGGTCATTTAATACTCACAATAACCCAGTGAGGAAGGTGCTCTTGTCTCTATAAACGAGGAGCTTGAGCCCTGGCCGGTTTGTCTCAATGGATAGAGCATTGGCCCTCAGGCTGAAGGGTCGCAGGTTTGATTCTAGTCAAGGGCATGTACCTCGGTTTCAGGCTCAATCCCTGGCCCTGGTAGGGATGCATGCAAGAGGCAACCAATCAATGTGTCTCTTTCACATTGATGTTTCTCTCTCTTTCCCTCTCCCTTCTACTCTCTCTAAAAATCAATGGGAAAATATCTAAGGGTGAGGATTAACAAAACATAAACAATAAACAAGGAGACTGCGCTGCAGAGATATTTGGCCACACAGCCAATAAGTGCAGAGATAAGACTTGGACCCGGACAGCCTGAGTTCAAGCTCCATAGCCCACCTCCCCTTGGACCTGCTTAACCAGGACACCAGTGCTTCTCAAATATGGTTCCTGGACCAGCAGCATCTGTATCACCTGGGAAGTGATCAGAGATACAAACTCATGGGCTCTACTCCAGCCCTACTAAGTCAGAAACTATGCAGTGAGGGCCAGCCCCTGGGCTTTAGCCCTCCAGGTGATGATGCACGCTCATCGTCATCTGCCCTGCATCGTGCTGCTAAGGGCCGGTGGCCAGCAGGAACGGAGGCCAGCTATGGGGAATCATGGACAGGAGACATGAACAGGCAGAGAGCAGCGGGGCCGAGACTCTGGCTCAGGACTGGACAGAGTCAAACCTAGACAGGGCCCCAGCCAAGATAGAGCTTCCTTCTAATCATAGCACAGCAAATGAGGGACATCCCAGCCACACTGATGGGAGGCTGAGTCCCTTAGTTAGTAGATGCCACTAACAACAGGAGGGCCCCAGGGCTGGGGGTGGGGCAGCCAAGCAGCCCCACATGGCGGATGCAGAGAGGCTTGCGAGCTCCAGCCCACCGTCTGGGCGTGCTGGGCAAGGGTTCTGAAGCTTGTGGTCTCAAGAGAACTGGTCCCCAGGGAAAGCCTGTCCTAACTGGGAGGAGCCCACGCCTTCCAGGCGGGCAGCGACAGCCACTTCCCTTGTCTCCCCAGCTCTCCTGCCCCACATTAGGCTTAAGGTACCTGAAGACTTCCAGGGAAATCCACGCCAGCCACATTAGAAGCTGGGCCTCAGAGTGACTCCTTCTAGATGCCTGCAAATGAGTCACCATCTTGCCCAAGAAACCCTCCCTGGCTGAGATTCCCCGGAAGTTCCATTCCTCCTTACTCTGCTATCTGTTCACTCGCTTGTGTCTCCCACAGGATTGTGAGCCCTCCAGGTAAGAATGCATTACCTATTTCATCTCTCTATCTCCCAACTTCTATCCCCTCCTCCCTACTCTGTTATCTGTTCACTAGCTTGTGTCTCACACAGGACTGTGAGCTCTCGATGTAAGGATGCATTACCTATTTCATCTCTATATCTCCCAACTTCTATCCCCTCCTCCCTACTCTGTTATCTGTTGATTGTGAGCCCTCCAGGTAAGGATGCATCACCTTCTATTTCATCTCTATATCTCCCAACTTCTATCCTCTCCCCTCTAGCACAGGGCCTGGCTGGGGTGAGCAAAAACTGAGCACCAATGAATGGATGAATGAATGAATGAATGAATGAATGAATAATGCACATGTGAATGAATGAGCTTAATAGATTCTGGACAAGAGTGATCATATGCTTATCTTATTATATAGTATTTATTATCATCAATCACAAAGAATTCTCATGAATGCTAGCTATTGTCATAGTAATCCCACCAGCACCATTTAGCACAATATGCATTTAATAGCCTCATTCTCATCTGATCCCCATGATGAAGGTACAGTGGAACCTTGGTTCTTGAACTTAATTTGTTCTGGAAAGCTGTTCAAGGAGCTATCTGTTTGGAAACTTTTTTTCCCATTAGAAATATTGTAAATTGAATTAATCCATTCCAGATCCCTAAGTGATTCCCTGTTTTAAACTTTCTTGTATACAGTACATGTCTAATGTCTTGTTTAATCTTTAAACACTTTAAAAACAAAAAGGACATGAAATGTATAGTAAAAAATTTTTTTTGTACACACGAGAACTTACCTTTAATGTTGAGAGCTATTAATGACTGAATATGGAGAGGAGGGATGGAGGGATGGAGGGATGGAAGGATAGCGGGATGGAGGATGGAGGATGGAGGGATGGAGGGATGGAGGATGGAGGATGGAGGGATAGAGGGATGGAGGGATAGAGGGATGGAGGGATAGAGGGATGGAGGGATAGAGGGATGGAGGATGGAGGGATGGAGGGATGGAGGATGGAGGGATGGAGAATGGAGGAATTGAGGATGGAGGATGGAGGCATGGAGGGATGGAGGGATGGAGGATGGAGGGATGCTGGGATGGAGGGATGGAGGATGGAGGATGGAGGGATGGAGGATGGAGGGATGGAGGATGGAGGGATGGAGGGATGGAGGGGTGGAGGATGGAGGGAAGGAGGATGGAGGGATGGAGGGATGGAGGGATGGAGGGATGGAGGATGGAGGGATGGAGGGATGGAGGATGGAGGGATGGAGGGATGGAGGGATGGAGGGATGGAGGGATGGAGGATGGAGGGATGGAGGATGGAGGGATGGAGGGATGGAGGGATGGAGGGATGGAGGATGGAGGGATGGAGGATGGAGGGATGGAGGGATGGAGGGATGTTATTGTTGGGAAGGGGAGTCCCCTTCCATAAAAATACTGGGTAGCTCTTCTGGGGCTCTTTCTCGCTCTAGTCTCTTTGTTCCACTAGAATTTGCTTCAGGCTCCCTGGGCCTCTGTCTCACTGAAAATCTATCCAATGATGTTTGGTTTTGCCTGCGTTTTAACACTTGCCTGAAGTGAAACACTACATTGTGAGTGAGCTAGTTTATCGCATGCTTGCTACTTCTTTGTCAGGGTGATATTTGTCAATAAATACTTACAGCACAATATCCAGAGATGTTAACAACGCAAGGTTTAGCAGTAAACTGGCTCATACTTGCGCATTCTCTCCTTTGTTTGTTACCAGAGAGACTCATGACTCATCATGCAGGTATCAGCATGAAAGGGTTGTCCTGTCGAGAATTGAAGATTTGTTCGACAACCGAGACATATTCTTCTGTGAGCAACTTGGTCGAGAACCAAATTATTTGAGATGGGAGACGTTTGAGAACTGAGGCTTGACTGTATAATGGAGTACAGGCACCCCCGGCTTTTCGAAAGTTCATTTTACGCCACTTCACTGTTATGAAAGACCTACATTAGTACCTGTTTACATGAACTGAAAGAAATCCAAAGAGGATTTTGCTTTTATGAAAAAAGGCGAACATAGCACCCAGTACTTGTTTTGCAGCAAGCGCTATGGAAGCAATGCGCACCCAAGCGGCACTGCCAAGCTCCTTCCCTGGGCAACTACACTCAGCATCTCAGGATCAAGCTCCCGTAGCTTTGAACTGTGTCTGTGAACATCTGTACATGATCTCGATGTATTTTGTGTACCTGCTAGCAAGATGTGTCCGACGGTAATTGCTTCTACACTTTATACCAGTGATGGCAAACCTATGACACGCGTGTCAGAGGTGACCCGCGAACTCATTTTTTTGGTTGATTTTTCTTTGTTAAATGGCATTTAAAAATATAAAATATGTCAAAAATATAAATCTTTATTTTACTATGGTTGCAAATATCAAAAAATTTCTATACGTGACATGGCACCAGAGTTAAGTTAGGGTTTTTCAAAATGCTGACACGTTGAGCTCAAAAGGTTCGCCATCACTGCTTTATACCATTTCGGCTTATGAAAGGTTCATAGAAATGCCCTACATTTCAGGCAGTGAGGGAAACCTGTGTTTATAACCTCCTCACAGAGGCTTGATGCTAACTTTTCTGAGGCTGAGATCTTTCTCCATCCTCCTGGCTGACCCTTAAGCAGAAGGGCTTTGAATGACCAGCCTTCTGCAAAAGGCCGCCCTTGGCTCTCACCCACCAACTGTGTTAGGAGCATCGCTCATAAACTCACTGGCCTCTTAGACTTCAGACTAAACTCCAGCTGCGTGCACCTTCCCCCGCCCTGAAACAAGGATCTGGGTGGGGAATGTGAACCACATATGCTTCCCCTTCTCCATTATCTACTCTTAGGGTTCTTGAGATTTGGCTGGAGGCCTCAGGGAGGCTGCTCATGGCTTATCTGGGTGTTAGAGTTGAGCTGGGGCCACTGGGCAAGATTGGATGGGATGGGACAGGCCAGTCCTGGAGGTTCCAGGAACAGAACAATACAATTCCTGCTCCTCATACATTCCCCCACCCCCACGCTCACCCCCGCCCCATGGGGTGGGAGGGCCATCATGGTGGGAGGACCTTGGAAGAGTAATTCTGGCCATTTTTTAAGTCTAAGTGAGGCATGTCCTCGGGTGTTTCTTGCATTCTTTGGCGTGGTTGACAACCACATGGTCAATAACATCTCTTAAAGAGCCGCTAACCACATTTCTCAATTCACCCATAATCTACATTATCCCAGCCCCAGAGAATGCAGCCACATGGGGAGACAGAATCCCTGAAGGGAAGGCAGGGTGGACCTCTCCATCTTTCACTCTATCCTGGTGCCAGCTGAGGGTCCGGACTTGATCACAACCAGCATCCAATGGCCAATCTTATCTGGACGTGACCCTCGGCTGGACTCTGGGAGATTAAGAGGACTCAGACTCTGGTTCTCAAGTAGCTCTCAGCCTAGTCGACGGGACAGGACACCAGCACATACAGCTGATACAGGCCTGAGCTGAAGGACAGGGCACTTAGATGGGCTGGAAGGCCTTGCACAAGTGGACATGGTGGAGCCGGCAGAGCACAGGCAAACCCTAGGTGCTGGAGGAGAGGAGGCAGGAAAGCTGGGGGGAGATGAGTGACCCTGGGGGATGGAGCAACGGGACCCAGACAACCTCCAGAATTGGAACAGAAAGAAGTATGAATCTTCGTAAACACAGATTTAGAAGTGTTGAACCAATATGCATTAGCTGATTTAATCTCAATTTGATAAGGTGGGGACTATTGCTTTCCCATTTCACAGATGAGTGGACTGACGCCGAAGGAGATCAAGGCCACAGAGCTGGTAACTGAGCTGGCTGGGACTCACACGTGGGTCATCTGAGGTCCTGCCCAGCTCTTTCTACTCTTAATCACTTTTTCACTTAGAGACGGGAGTCAGGCTGTGGAGAGCCTCGACTGTCAAGCCAAGGAGACTAAAATGTACCCAACAGACAACAGGCGCCTCGGCAGGTTTCTGGGGAACGCTGCAGCTGACCATTTTAGGAGGCATCACCACTTCCCCTCGAGCTGCTGCCCCTGGCAGTCGGGCCCCTTCCTTCCCCTTGCCAAGGAGAGGGTGGGATTGGCGACCAGGAATGTGGAGTGAGGGCGGCAGTTTGGCAACAGCAGGAGACATACTTTCCTGCAGCCTCACAGCACTTGGCATGTTATGCCCTGGGCAGAATCAAGCTGCCCTGGGAACAGCCCAGGGCGTCCCAACGGATGAGCTCCTGTGACTTCACTCCAGACAGAGAAGCAGCCTGGGGACAGGATGAGCTCATGGCTCCAGCAGGCACCGTGAAATCTTCACTGACCAAGGCTGACGGAGGCCGGGGGACTCAGAGTGACCTTCAGAGCCGGGAAGGACCTCAGGAAGTACCTAGTCCAACGTCCCTTAAGTGAGAAAACTGAGGCCCAGTCTGACAATGTGACTCGCTCAGGTGCCTAGGTTACATCATGTCCCCATAGCTATCTACTACCCAGACCACTCTCACCCACTGCTCTACAGAAGTCGAGGGGTGGGAAAGTGCTTGGTACACAGCAGGGGCCCAATATGGGAATGAGTGCATTTGAGTACGTAGTGGGGGCCTGTGGTCCACACACACAGGGTGGGGCAAAAGTAGGTTTACAGTTGTGAGTACGTGAAACACAGTTTATTCTTGTTTCGTTGCATACACATGACCTACTTTTGCCCCACCCTGTGTAATGACTTGGATGCTGTTGAGCAGGGGAACAGATGGCATAAAAAAATTTGTCCTGCAGCTGTTACCAAACACACTGCTTCTTTCTACCGATTTTCCTACTCAATTGTGCAGAGACCTGCTCTCTGCAGGATGTTGGAGCCCCGTTTGGCTCTGAAATGGGATTTGAGTTTAAGGAACAGCCAGGACAGATGGTGACCCTGAAGTCACATTTTGAAACAGGCTAACTCTTGTTTAATCTGGATGAAAGCACTTGACAGTCTCCAAATGTTTGCTGGAGGAGGAGCCCGTGCACCTCCAGAGTCATGGACCTTCCAGAATGAGTACCCAGGAGACGCCCCTAACTGGAGACCTGAAACTGAGGGTGGCTTCCAGGGGACCTGAGGAGGGTGAGCCTCACTCAGCAGGTGCAGGAGAAGGATGTGGGGTTCAGCATCACAGAGACCTGCATGCAAGTCCTTGCTACACCACGTACTAGCCGGCGACCCTAGACCAGTTCTGTAACTTCTGAGCCTTCCTCTCCTTACCTGGACACAGAGATGACAATACCCAGCGCTCAGGGTGGTGGTGCAGGGTAATGTCAGGTGCCGAGCCCATCTTGTTCATCCGTTCATAATTCATTCACAGATATTATCAAGCACCAACCAACACGTGCCTGGCACTGTTAGTATTAGAGGTTCATGGGAGAATAGGACAGATGTGTCCCCTGCCTTCATGGCATGTATGGTCTTGTCCCTGGCTGGGCTGGAGAGTCGTGGGGGGTGGGCTTTAGAAAATTGATGCCTTACTTCCAGCCCAATCAGAATCTCTGGGCATGAGGCCCAGGCCTCTGCATGTTTTAAAAACTTCCAGGGATGCTGCTATGCAGCAGGATGGGCCCATGGTCTAGGGGAGAGCTCTCAACCCCTGAGTGCCTGCTGTCTCTGCTCTGCGCGCTCCTCCAGCATTACCTGCCGAACGCCTCACGCAGCCCAGGAGGGAGGACCTCTGCTACCAGATGAGGACACCAAATCGCTCTTTGGGGGCAATTTTCTGAAGGCACACAGCCAGTAAACGGAAGAATTGGAATTTGAAGTCCATCTGATGTTTCCAAAGCTCAGCTCTAAACACACACATGAGAAACCCTCACCATAGGTAAATGTCTTCCCCTGTCTTTCCTCCCACAGCCCTGAGATGGGAAAAGACTGCAACACATCCATGTCAAGCAGCCCTCGGAACGTCAGGGTGGTGCGACGCCACCCGCCTGGACATCGGAAGGCCCAGTGCTAGAGCCAGTTCTTCTACATTTTTGGTGTGGCTCTCATCATGTCCCTCTTCTCTCTGAGCCTCCATCTTCCCATCTGTCATTCAGGAGAGCTAGAATAGATGGTCCTGAGAGTCCAGCGTTTTCTGGTTCCTCGAGGTTCCCAGCCAGGGGCTTTGATGGAACTGAGGTGTTCGGGGGATCTGTAAGCCTTGTCACAAGGGGGCCCTGAGCCCCAGCTGTTCAAGGCGCATGAATGGTAAACTGTACCTTCTCTCACAAGGAGCCACTATGCGGCACAGACCACACTGGGTAGGAGGCTGCCTCCAAAGGGCGATTCTTAGAAACCCTGAACTTGAGTGGGACCAGCCGGTCTCCCACATGCATATGCATGCGCATTTTTCACATTCCACCCAACCTCCTATGCTAATGCAGCCCCACATACTTATTCCTGAAAAGGTAAATGCAGATTGCCAGAGGAAAGCTTTAGCGCACACACATCTGTTCAGTCAACTAGCATTTATTGAGCACCTGCTGTATGGAAGACACCGTTCTAGGTGCTGGGGACCCAGCAGTGACAATGAGCTTTTTCCCTCATAGAGTGGACGCTTCTAGTACAAGAGCTTTGGAGAGCAATCTCCATCTTGTCAATGGTAAAAAGCCAAATAACAACAACAAAAAACAGTAATAGCCCCTTTCACACACAAGTGCACTAGGTATTTGTAGGCAAAGAAAATGCTTACACAAGAATGGATTCTGCACCCATTGCAATAATTTTGAGCCTCCCCTACAAATTGGGGACCTCAAATGTAAACATAACAATCTCCACTGAAGCATCCTACTATCTGAAAGAGAGGACCATATACCTGAGGGCCTGAGTCTAGCCAAAGAGTCCCCCACCCCCTCCCAGAGTTTGGAAATGTAATTAAAACCTCCTGCTTTTATCTTTGAAAGCACTTCAGTTGAGCACTTCACACTATAATATATATGTGCTTTTTTAAAAAATATAAAAATGTTCTAAATTATTCCCCACTTGTTACTGGACTCCCCATGGCCCCACCCCAAATTACCAACTGCTGAGTAAAATGGATACAGGAAATAAAGAACTTGGCTTTGCAGGGGGTACTACACCACCCAAATCCCAGCACTTCTAAGAAATTGCTCCCCTATGCCAAGACATGCAAAACCTTCCCAGCTGAGTTGTTCCCCCCAAGACCTGGTTTCTGTTCCTTGGTGGGAGAATTTTGCACTGTGTTTATGGATATGCCGTTCCCTGGAATACAGAGATCCAGAGAGACAAATATCTAAAGAGATAACATCAGATCCGGACAAGCCTCAGAGCTGGTCCAACCTCTTCGCTGTGCAGACAGGAAGAAGCTTTTCAAAACCAAGGCTAACTGGAGTCTAAATGCAGAGGGCAATTCTTAGAATCCTTTCCCCATGTGACCTTCACAACCTCTCAGCCAGGCAGCTGTGAGGCTCTGGGTGGCCGAGGTAGGACCGGGACTGCGTTGGCTCAGGGCTCTCTATAGATAAGGAAACTGAGGCTAGATGAGGATTAGTAAATCATTCAAGGTCACCAGCTAATAAATGCAAAACCTAGAACCAAATCAGCTCTGACGCAAAGCCCAGGCACTTGGCCGCCATGCTGCAAAGCCTGCATTTCCCTGTTCTGTGTGCACTTCAGCAGGGACCTGGGTGACGTGCCCGTTCTGATGCAGCAGGTCTAGAGCAGGACCTGGGACCTGCATTTCTAACAAACCCCTGAGGGATGCCGATGCTGCTGGGGCAGGGACCGCAGCAAGTCTCTAAAGGAGGAAAGGCCAAAGAGGATTTCAAGACAGCAGGAGAGTATTCCAGACTGTGGGAGGCACTAGCAAAGGCTGGGAGAAGAGGATATACCCGTTAAATCCAGAGACCAGCAAGGACTCGGCGAGGGTAAAGCCAGAGCATGGGCAGAGATGTGAGGGGAGAAGAGAGGGATGTTGCCCTGGAACAGAAAGCACAGGAGGCTTTATGAGGGGACATGCATGATGGGACCTGCGTTTTGACGAGCACTCTGCAGTGAGAAGATGTGCTAGAGACGGAGAGAGGGGAAGTCCTGTTGGCAGGGAGTTGCTATGACAATCCAATAGTGAGCATGGCACAGGTGGGGCAACGGGTTGGAAGTGACAGATGGATGCCAGACACAGCAGGAGCAGAATCTGTTTCTTTGAAACAAAGCTACGGTACTCTTTCCAGGTGCTAAGCATTTCTCAGCCACTCCATTGCAGTAGAGCAACAGTGCAGAGATGACAAAAGCTGACGGCAGAGACAATTCCAATGGCATCTCAGAATTGTGGACTCTTAGAAATGTGGCCCACCAACCACATCTCCCAATCCAGCCACAGTCCCACGGTGAGCCAGCACTTCCTTTCTTTGCAGATTAAGTATCTGAGTTCAAGAGTGGCAGTGACTTGGTCAAGCTCCCATAGCCGAGCCCAGAACCAAGGAATCCCATCTGTGCATGCTAACCTAGGTGAGTGCTGTGCATTTTAGAGGATCCCCAGCAGAGAAAATAAAGACAGCAGTAATCTGGTATCAGCCACACTTGCAAACAGTAAACACCCAAAACCATTCTATCAAACTGGAAGCTCATAGTCTAAAAGGGGAAGGGGTAGCCCCCGAAATGGAGCCATCTACTCTAGACAGTTAAGCCTGAAGTAAAATTAGAAAATGTGTCACATGGAAAAACTCTGCAGTGAGAAATGGTGTTTTTTCCTTCCTTCTTTCTGTGGGAGAATGAGCAATTTGGCATTTTAACGAGAGAGAGAGAGAGAGAGAGAGAGAGAGAGAGAGAGAGAGAGAGAACAAACACACGTATCTGTGGTCTGTTTTGTACCAAATACACACAGTTGTAGGATACAGTTTTGAATCCTGACTCATGGAATGGGATGTCAGTGCAGGATCTGACCAGGGCTGAGCATAGCTAAACTGAAGTTTGGCCAAACTGAACTCAGAATGTTCATGCTGACAGTGCTTTTAGAGTTTACTTGATCCAATCTCTTCATTTCCCAGATGGAAAAGCTGAGGCCCAAAGAGAGACAGATATTTACCAAGATAAAAGAAGAATAGGGGAATGTCAAAGCTATACTTCCACCGGGTTATTCATTCCCTGCCAGGGCCAGGCACAGTGCTAGGTGCTGGGGATACATGGAAAAATAACCCCATTCTGAACTCTCGGGGTGGCCCACCCCATATGCCAGCCACTCAGAGCTGGATGGTTTGAGATCAGGTCATTTTCTATGGTTGCTATAACAAATGGCCACAAATTTAGTCACTTCCATCAACACAAATTTATTACCTTATGATGATTCTGCAGGTTAGAAGTGCAACACAGGTCTTCCTGTGCTCTTTTCAGGAAGCTTTAAGGGAAAAAATCCATTTTCTTGTCTTTTCCAGCTTCTAGAGGCCACCCACATTCCTTGGCTTGTGGCCCCTTTCTCTATCTTCAGCACCAGCCAAGAAGGCTGCTCAAGTCCTCCTCACACTGCATCACCCTAACTTCCTCTTCTGTCTCCCTCTTCCACCTTTAAAGACTCTTGTGATCACACTGGGCCTACCTGGGTAATCTGAGATCCTTATCCTTTTTTATGTTGAGCTGATTATCAATATTAAGTCCATCTGCAATCCCAATTCCCTTTTGCCATGTAATCTAATCTAGTCAAAGTTCTGGGGATTAGGATGTAGACACCTTTGAAGGTCTACTACTCTTACTACAGGTGGTAAGCATGGGAAGATGACAGAGAGTTCTAAGAAGGGGTGACATCATCAGAGTTGGTTTTACAGAGCTGCTCAAACTTCAATGTGCACGTGAACCACCAGGGGTCTTGTTAAAATGCAGATTCTGATTTATCGGGCCTGTGGGTGGGAGAGGAGATTATGCATTTCTACTAAGTTCCCAGGTAGTGCTGATACTGCCGGTTGGTGGACCACATTTGAGTAGCAAGAAGCTAGGAGATGGCCATGGCTGCCATATGGGGGATGGGGTAAAGGGTGGTAAGAATGGAGGTCAGAGAACAAGGCTGTGTGCTGAAAATAAAGACAGAACTCGCTACCACTAAGACTGTGTGGCTGGGAGGGGAGAAGCAGCTGGCTGATCCACCTTCAGATGGAGATCTGTGTGTGACATTGTTGAAACTGCATGAATTTAGGTTCCATTTGTCATCAGCTTTTGAACTCTGTCCTACAGGATGGAATGGTTATAACTTTCCAACACCAGAAAAGCATACCCCCCTTTTTCTTTCATGACCTGACATGTATGTTCTATCCAGCCCTGCTCTCACCCCCCTCTGACCTCTCCACCGTCCATGGCAGTGATGGCTGCGGGTGGTCTCCCAGCAGGGCGGAGGCGCACAGACTTTGCTGTGGTCAAGAGTTCATAATGCTGGGTTTTCACTAAGTTCTCCACAGTCTCAGGCTTTGAATGATTCATTCATTAATGTATTCAAATGCTCATTGTGTCCTTTCCAGGCCATGTCAGATGTCGAGGAAGCATGGATAAATAAAACAGGGTTCCTGCCCTCAAGGAATCCACAGTGATGCGGGAGCAGGGAAGGGAGGACGTATTGAACTGGTCACCAAGGACAGGCCTGATACTTACTCCATTACTCCTCATAGTAGGAATGATTGTGCCATTACAGATGTGAACATAAGGAAGAGACGTAACCGGCCCCAGGTCACTCAATGGGAAGTAGCAGAGCTGAGATTTGAACCAGGGAGACCTGGGATCCCAGAGCTCATGTGCATGAGCGATACCCCCTGAAGCTCCCTCTGGGGTCCAGTGCCAGCCCTGCCATTCACCTGAGCAACAACCACGAGCGGGGACTTTCCTCTTTGGGACTCAGGGTTGCTACCTTTGAAAGGAAGCTACTGGCCTGCATTGGTTCCTCTCACCCCTGGCTGCACTTTAAAAGGCACGCCAAGAGCTTTAAAGGCTCGCTGTCACCGCAGATGGGTTAATGAAGAATCCTGGAAGTGGTGGAGGACTGAGCATCAGGTCCCTTTGAATCCCAAGGTGACGCTAAGGTGCAGTCAGGGTTGAGAACCACTAAGGTCCTTGTGACCTAAGCTTTTGCATTCTAGTTTCCTGGAAAACCTCCTCTTCTCTTCTCTCTCTCTTTAAATATATTTTTATTGATTTCAGAGAGGAAGGGATAAGGACAGAGAGAAAGAAAGAGAGAGAGTAATTGGCAGCCTTCTGCACACCCCACAATGGGGATTGAGCCTGCAACCCAGGCACATGCTCTGATCAGGAATTGAACCGTGCTCTCCTGGTTTATAGGTGAACGCTCAACCACTGAGCCATGCCAGCCACGCAAAACCTTCTCTTCTTATAGCCCTCACCACAAGGCATATGCAAAATGGGTGAATAAAATGGGGGAGGGGAGGAGAAAAGGGAGGAAGGAAGCCCTGGCTCCTCTCAACTAAGGATAATTTGGAGCAGTAATGCTGGCACTGTCCTTCTAACTGTTATTTTCTCCTTTCAAATTAGAGCAATAGCAGCAGTGGACAGAGACCGAGGGAGGTGGGCATTCCCAGGTGCTGTTGCTGGGAGTGGAAGTTACCATCGCCTTTCCAAAGAATGCAACGAAAGCTTTCAACACGGGCACGTGGGAGACCCAGTAATTTCTTTTAGGAATTTGGGCTAGGAACAAATCACAGAAATGGTCACATAGAGACCTATAAGAATAGGACCATCACAATAGTATTTTTATAATAGTCCTCAACTGGAAACAGCCTGAAGCCCTAAAAGGGGACTAGTTTAATTATGGGACATCCACATAATGAAATACTATTTCAAATACAAAAGGGTGTTAGGGAAGAATTCTGTTGGGGAAGTGCCTCGGTGGTTGTTAAAGGGGGGGAGGGGAGGCCAAGCAACAAAATACAATGCACAGGATGATTTATTATTATAATACACATGCATATTTAGGCATGGAAAAGAAACTTGAAGGACAGCCCACCAAATATTAGCAGGGTTTATCTCTGAGTCATGAGATAACATGTGATCTTTATAAACTCCTTTTATTTTCTCCTGTTTTTACAAGGACTATTATTACCAAAATTTTTAAATATCGTTGAAAAAAATAAATCTCCTCTTTCAAAGCTTGCTTACCCCCCTTCCTGCCCCCATCCGCCAGTGGAAATGGGCGTCCCTACACCTGCATGAGGACACTCAGGATAAGCTCCTTAGCATGCAAGCCAGCTCTCTACTACTGGTGGTGAGTCCCTCCAGAGTGGGCACTGGGTCCAATGCAGCTCTTAAGCCACCCTGCCACTCACCCCAGGGGAGCTCAGAGAGTGTAGGCAGCAGGAACTCTGGGAAGAGGACTAAAGTCTACAATAGTACCCCAAACACACATGGCAGACAGTTTTGAAGATATCAACAGATGTGCACTTTGGAGGACGCTAGTGACATAAGACCTCCTGGTGGTGGAAGAGGCTTTAAGCTGGGCCCCATTTGCATCTCTCAGTGATGGGCTGAGTGACTCCTGGAGAGACCTTAGGCAGGGCTACTCCCTGCAAGCCAGATACTAGCCAAGCTCCCCAAACCCTGGAGGGGACTCCCCCAGTACCTGAGGTCAGGGGTCCTGGTCACTTGAGAGAGGCACCAGGACTCTCAGAACAGTTTTCTGTCCTGTCCAGTCCTTTACGTCACCCATGGCATGCAACAAGTGTGAAATGATTTGGATTGGATGAAATTGGTGGGTTACGTCAAAAGAGTTGAGTTGAGTTCTGTTGGGGATAAGGGTTAGGTTGTACTCACTAGGTGACCTCGGCCTCATGTCTCCTCATTAGATCCTTCCCAGGAAGAGGTCTGGACCTTCTCCCAGGTTCTGTTCTAACCCAACACTTTTCTCTCTGAAGTTGGAGTGGAGCAGAGGAAGGTGATCAGTCAGCAAACCTGGCTCCTCCCAACATTTCTGACTCATCTCAGCTGCCCTGTGTCTACAGTAATAGCTCAGACCCCACAGCCCGCTGTTCTCACTTAGAAGTTTTAACTGGTCGTTTGTTCTCTTCACTGCACCTGAATGTCTTCAACTGAATCTTATTTTAAGATCGCCTCCCTTTTGAAGGAACTCTTACCATTTGCAACGTCATGGATGGAACTGGAGAGCATTATGTTAAGTGAAATAAGCCAGTCAATGAAGGAAAAATACCACATGATCTCACTCATTCATGGATAATAGAGACCATTATAAACTTTTGAACAATAATAGATACAGAGGCAGAGCTGCCTCAAACAGATTGTCAAACTGCAGCGGGAAGGCCGGGGAGGGTTGGGGGGCAGGAGGTAGGGGGGTAAGAGATCAACCAAAGGACTTGTATGCATGCATATAAGCATAACCAATGGACATAAGACACTGGGGGATAGGGGAGGCTAGGGGACTGTCTAGGGCGGGGGGGGGGGGGATGGACACATATGTAATACCCCTTGTATTACTTTAAGCAATAAAAAAAAAAAAAGAGTTAAAAAAAAAAGATTGCCTCCCTTTTAAGAACCCTCACCTGCCACTACCACTACGACACTCCCAGTAAATCCAAGCATATCAGGAGGAGATTATGTGATAAACCAATATACAGTGGGGCCTTGACTTACGAGTTTAATTCGTTCGGAGACCGAGCTCGTTAAGGAGCTCGTTAACTCAAATTACTCTGTCAACTCAATGCAAAAAATCGGCAGAGAGACAAAAAACTCGTTAGTCGGGACACTCGTAAGTCAAGGCCCCACTGTATTTTAATTAGTATCTGGGAGAATCCAGTGTACTACTTTGGAAGTTACACCCCAATCTATAGTCCATTTTAAATGGATCAAGCTGTAGACATTAAAAGGAAATGGGAAAGCAAGATCATCCATTTAGCTGGCAGAGAAAATATAAATATACAATTGTTTACAAAACACAGGCTATCAAGAATACGTGGGGATAAACTAGAAAAATTGTTTATACAATTAGATGGCATGAAAAAAGATAAAGGGTAAAGTAACAGCAGTGTAAACGCACACTAGTTGTGAAGGTTACTAAAAGAAATAAAAACTAAAAGCTCAATAATGTACCCTGACTACTCAGTCCTGGTCGCCCCGGAGCTGTCAGAGCTGTAAGAGTCGGGATGGCGTACATACCGCAGAGGACGTGGTAAATTGGAGAACTCTCTCTAGACCACAGGCTAGACCTACCCATTCATTCCTTCTTTGATTCACTGAGAGTTTGTTGAGCACCCACTCAGCCAGGCCCTGTGCTGGGTCCTGGGATTCAGAGTTGGACAAGGCCCAGTCCCTGCCTCACAGAACTTC
Source organism: Myotis daubentonii (assembly GCF_963259705.1). Classification (NCBI taxonomy): domain Eukaryota; kingdom Metazoa; phylum Chordata; class Mammalia; order Chiroptera; family Vespertilionidae; genus Myotis; species Myotis daubentonii. The sequence continues at coordinate 56,097,068 of NC_081850.1, read as the reverse complement.
CCATGTGGTCAGGGAGACAAACAAGTAACTAAGGCCACAGTCTAGTCTGGAAAGCCCTGTGACTGAGAGATGGGTGAATATAGTTTTAGCCCAGAGGAGAGACCCAACATGCCTGGCAGAGCAGGAGGGCTTCCCAGAAAGGAAACCTAAAGGATGAACTGGTTTTGCCAGGTGGACAAGGGGAAAGGCATTCTCAAAAAAGGACCAGCCTGTGCAAAGACACAGAGGTGGGACATCACATACCTCATGCAGAACTCTACAGTGGTTTGGTGTGAGCCCAAGGGCTCCGTGTGAGTGGCCAGACCACAAAGGGCCTGCTGGGGTAAGGAGCATGACTCCATCCTAGTTATAATGAGAACCCAGCAAGAGCAATTAAACTAGGGAGTGGCATGATTAAATGTGTTTCTAATAAAAATTCATCTAACTACATAAGTTCTGTCATGATGGGTGAGTCTGTTTGGGAGAATCTAGTCAAAGAAAATAACCCAAAAGAAAACAAAGGTCATTTATCTAAAGATGTTCCTAGCAGTATGTTTACTGTAGTAACAAAATAATAAAAGCCTAATATGCAAATTGTTCAACTGGCAGTTCGACCTGGAGTTTGACCACTTGCTATGACACACGCTGACCACCAGGGGGCGGCGTGGAACATGGTGGGCATCGGTGATGCAGCACTGGCAGTGGGCGGCAGTGAAGGCGTTACTGGCCCTGATAGGCCCCAACGAGAGTGGAACCTCGCAGTAGGGTGGTGGAGCAGATGAGTGGGTGGCGCCAGACCAAGACTGGTGTGAGCAGGGGCCCGATCACCCCTGGATGGCAACCTGCTGCCCAGGCAGGGGGCGGGGCCACTGTCTGACTCCCCAAGGGTTCACACAGGAGCCAGTCTGTGAGGTCGGCCGGGAGAGAGTGCGCTGCCTGCCTGGCTTTCGTGCGGCACCGCTGGGCAGCCCAGAGGCCCATGCTGCACCTGGCCCACAGCATCCGACCATGCTCACTGCATCTCCCGTGTGGGGACTCAGGTGCTGTGACTCAGGCAGAGGGGCGCACATGGGGGCCCAGGGCCCAGGTGCTGCCCAGGGCCCAGAGGTCAGCTGGGACCTGCCCTTCCATGCCAGACACTCACACTTTGATTGCTGGCCAGGCCTACGGACTGCACCCGTGCACGAATTTCGTGCACCAGGCCTCTAGTAGTAACAAAATGGCCAAAGTCCAAGAGACCAACTCTGGACAAATGAAGCATGACCCACACTTCAAGGTGCTCCCATGGAAATGGAGATGAATAAACATATTGATCGTACAGAGAGGGACTGTGACTGGGGCCTAGAGAGAGAGATGTAGGGATATAGTGATAAGAAAACTCCACTGGAGAGATCCGGGGAAGGCACCCTGGAAGAGGTACCATTTAGGCTGGTAGGTGGGATTAGATCTTCAAGAGAAAGGGAATGTGAGAAAGCGTGCTCTAGACAGAGATTAGTTCACACCTGTGCAAAGTCAAGGAGACTGCAAAATTCCAACTATACATGGGGAGCTGTGAGTGGTTCAGGCGCTGGCAATTTTCAGCATTCACTTTGCTGTAAAACACACAAATGGGTGTGAGGCTACCACAGGCATCCCCAACTTCAGACAAAACAAAACAAAAAATCAGCCAGTAATTAAAACACTACAATCATTTATATTCATCACAACTTCTAATGGTATGTGAGCCACAGTAACTCATTCCCAGTCCTGGTATAGGCAAGGCAGGGAGCCAGGGCTGCAAAATCCCAGGTGTACTCTTCCTTCTTTCTCACTCAGGAAAGCACATGAGACTGCCAGTGAGCAAGAACGAGATAATTAGAGGGAAAACCTGAACCTGCTCTGATGAGTTTTTAGTATTTCTTCAAAGAAGACCTACGAACAGCAAACAAGCACATGAAGTGATGCTCAACGTCAGCGTCATTAGTCATGGGGGAAATGCAAATCCAAACCCCCAGATACCATTTCACACCCGCTAAGATGGCTTTAATTTAAAAATGGAAAATCACAAGTGCTGGCAAGAATATGGAAAAATCAGAACCCCTGTACACTACTGGCGAGACTGTAAAATGGTGCAGCCACTGTGGAAAATAGTTTGGGAGTTCCTCAAAAACTTACGCATGGAATTACTTTATGACCCAGCAATTCCCCTTCTAGCTATACACACAAAATAATTGAAAACAAATATTCAAACAAATCCTTGCGTACAGATATTCATAATAACACTATTCACAATAGCCAAATATCCCTATGAGTGGAAGATGAACAAAACAATTGTGGTATATCCATACAATGGAATATTATTCAACCGTAAAAAAAGAATAAAGTACGGACTCATGCTACAATATGATGAACCTCAAAAGCATTATGCTAAGTAAGTGAAGGCCAGGCACAGAAGGTCATGTATTATATAATTCCATGTATGCAAAATGTCCAGAATAGGCAAATCCATAGAGACAGAAAGCAGTTTAGTGGTTGGCAGGGCTTGGTGAGGTGTGACTGGGGGGATAGGGAGTGGCTGCTGAATGGAATTAAGGTTTTCTTTTAGAGTGATGAAAATTTTTAGAAGCAGATAAAAACAACAGCTGCACAACACTGTAAATGTATTAAATGCCACTGAATTGCACAGGTGAAGATGGCTAGTTTTATGTTACGTGAATTTTACCTCAAAAAAGTAAATCAGGATATCTAAATGTCCAATAAATACATGAAAAGGTAATCAATAATCAGGAAAACATAAATGAAGACTACAGTAAGATTCTAATAGGTACCCATTAGAAAGGCTGGAATTAAGCCCAGTGACAAGACCAAGTGCTGGTGAGGATGCTAAAAAACAGGGACGCGCATACCAGGTTGGTGGCTGTGTACCTGTGAACAACCAGGTGACAGACGTGCTGTCTGTTCATGCGTTGTCTATTTGGCTGGAGGATTTGCATACCCTGTTACCCAGCATTCCACTCTTAGACACAGAATCAACAGAAATGTGTGCACATGTGCACCAAGAGACATGTACAAGAATGTTCACACTATATCATCCCCAAATGGGAAAAATATTGTTGAAGACAAATGGATAGATAATATACATGTAATTAATACAGTGGAATATTATATAGCAATGAAGATGGATTAGCTACACATGCAACAGCATAAATGAATCTCAAAAACTTAATATTCAGTTTTAAAAGGCAGACACCGAGGACACATTTGTAATTCCTTAGCTAATAAAGAACTTAAAGATAAAAAATAAAAATAAATAAAAATAAAAAGGCAGACACCAAAGAAGACATCCTACATGTATAAAGTTCAAAATCAAGTAAAATGGAACTTTGGAATTTGGGGATACATGTTTAGGTCCTAAAGTTATTTTTAAAAAGTAAGGAAATGATCACATTGAAAGTCAAAGTGACAGTTGTCTCTGAGGGGAGGGAGGGAATCACATAGCCAAAGGACACAAAGGAGCTCCCGAGAGCTATGCTATTTCTTCTTTTTTTTTTTAAATATATTTTATTGATTTTTTACAGAGAGGAAGGGAGAGGGACAGAGAGTTAGAAACATCGGATGAGAGAGAAACATCGATCAGCTACCTCCTGCACACCCGCTACTGGGGATGTGCCCACAACTAAGATACATGCCCTTGACTGGAATCGAACCTGGGACCCTTTAGTCCGCAGGCCGACGCTCTATCCACTGAGCCAAACCGGTTAGGGCTATGCTATTTCTTCACCTGGGTTATGTGATGTTTGTACTGTGAGAAATCATTGAACTGTACTTTTTCATTTATTCTCACCAGAGAATATGTTTATTGGTTTTAGAGAGAGGGGATGGGAGGGGAAAAGAGGGGAGGGGAGGGGAGAGAGAGGGAGAGAGAGAGAGAGAAAGAGAGGGAGAGAAACATCAATGTGAAAGAGAAACGTCGATAGGTTCACAATCAAACACTTTAAAGAAAAGTAAATAATTCGCACATATCAGCATTTTATCTGGAACAAACTACTGTTGACACTACTGTCCCTGTCCCCACAACAACCTCATCATCTAAAATAGCAGCTATCCCAATGACACTGAACTTTACTACTCAGCCATGACCCCTTAGGGACACAAGGATGGATGTGAGGGCAAGGGTCCCTTTCAGGGTCTCTTTAAACAGGGTGGGCAGGAAACCCTGAGGGGCCCGGACGCCTTGGGCCTTTGGGACTCACTTTCCTCATCCGAAGGACCGAGACAGTAACAGTCCCTGTCCCCACCCCGTGGAGCCATTGCGAGGACGGGACGAATGAAGTATGAATGGGTTCACAGCTCTGCCTGAGCATATGAAGCGATTTATAGGTGTCAGACTAACTGAACTGCATGCAAAATTTGGTTTGCAAGAGGATATTTCATGCATCTAGAAGATTCTGAGTCTCAAAGGGACACCGAATACCCATCATTGCAAATGGCCCTACCCAGGCCCTGTTCAGCTCCTGAGGGCTTCCTGGCACTCCCTTCTTACATGATGGATGAGAACAGGACTTCCTCTGTGTTAGCCACCACAGCCCTGACCTGTCTCCCAGGGACCCAGCCGGCAGGCGCAGGAGGAGGAAAGAGACACCAAAGTGTCTCTCCCCAGAGCCTTCTTCCTTTTGGGGGTGAGGGTTGCAGCGAAGTTCACCGAGGATCACAGGACCCGAAGCTGCCTCTGCTGCTGAGTTGGCAGTAACCTATATCACATGCAAAATTGCAATGTTCCCACATGGGCCACGGTGCTGAGAAGCCAAAACTGTGCTCCAGCTGCCCTTTGATCTGCAAGAAATGCCAGGCTGGACGCTCTGGCAGGAAAAGCTGTCATCGCGTTTGGGTCTCCCTCCCAAGGAAACAATGGTCCGGGCTGTCCCAGGCTTCCTCCAGCACACAAAGAGTTAACCAGGGCCACCCACCCAATCCCCACTTTCCTTCACGGAGACACCTCTATCGAGACTGTGTTCTAATCTCCTAAATCCAAAAGGGGTCAGAGACCACTGTTGGGGAGCACAGCTCTCCCACAAAACTGCATGGAGGAAGGGCGGAGCAAGGCACGACTGGAGCCTGCAAATCTGGGCTCAGTTCTGCCATTGGACCCGCCACTTCCTAAGCCTCTCATCCTCAGTGTCCTCTTCTGTAAGGATGCCTGCATTGCTTCCTAACACAGCTATTGCAAGCACCAAGCCACAATACCTATCACTTATTTTCTGCCTGGTATGCGCCAGCGTGTGGAAAGCATATTATTTCTAATATCTCTCTTAATCTTCACAGCAGCCCTAGGAGGTCGGGTGATTTAATTATCCCCCCCCCCTTTTTTTGAATGAGGAAACTGAAGCCCAGAGAGGTGAAATTAATTGCCCAAGGTCACCCAACTAGTCACAATTCAACCCCATGCTGCCTGACACTACCTAACCAAAACATGTTTTAACTAATACCCCACGATTCTTCCCACCGCCTCTGGGTCCAGGTGGGGAAAGTGAGCCTTGGGAAACAGAAGGCACCAGATCCCCTGGCTCCCAGCCCATAGCTCTTCCCATCACCCATGGAACCACTGCCCCGTGGAGGTGACTCCCGAGGTAACTCCGCGCTAAGTTAGGCATCAGAGCAATTCAGTCCCGTTATTTCTTTGGAGGCAACGGCGCCAGGTGTCTCTGCTGGCGGTCATGCTTCCGCACCTGGGTACAGGGCGGGCACCACACCTGCCCTGACAATGAGCTGGGCAGCACGCACGACCTGGGCGCGGGCACTGGGCTCAGCTAACTGTCCCCGCGGAGCCTCTGGTGCCCTCCGGTGCTTCCAAAGGCTCTCGATGCCCAGGACTGGAGGGACCACGCCTAACTTAGACATCTTGGATGCCCAGGGAGCGCTCCATCCACCCCAGCTGCCAAGGACTCCCACCCACCCCAGGAACCCCCTCGGGAAGCCGCGGCAGGACCGCCAGTGCGCACGGAGCGGCGAGGACTCCCTTTTATGTCCAGGAATGAGGCGCGCACTGCAGCCGCGCCCGCCGCCAAAGCAGCTTCCCCGGGGCGCGGAGGCAGCGGGTGCCACCCTCCGGCCGGGTAGCTTACCTGTCTCCGCGCGGGTCCGGACAGCAGCAGAGAGAAGCGCGGAGACCCAGAGCAGCCACAGCAGGAACCGACTCTGCTCGTTCCTCCTGCAAGAAGTGGCCGAGTGAGAGAAGGCTTTGCGGGCAGGAGGGGCGCGGAGGAGCCGGGGCGCGGGTCTTACCTTGGCTCCATGTCGCGGGTCTGCCGAGCCCCGAAGGCGCTAAGCGACCGAGCTCCGCGGAGGCGACGGGGCCCTTCCTGCAGGGAACAAAGGCGGCGCTGGCAGCGGCCGCGGCGGGCAGGCTCCCGGCTCCGGCCCGCGCCCTGAGTCACACGCGCTCTGAAACCCGACTCCGCCGCGCCCAGCGCTCCCTCGCGCGCCGCGCCGCGCCCACCTCGGGCAGCGGTGGCGCAGTCCCACCCCAGGACCTCCCCACGCCCCTTTTCCCCTCGACAGTCTCGCGCTTCCCGGCTGCCAGTGCCACCCCCAGCGGCATTAAGTAACCTTCGGGAAAAGCCCGGAGACCCAGCCGGTCCGGGAAAGCGGCCGCGCTCCCTCCCACCCTCACGTCTGTCCCCGTCGGAGCTGCTCCACGGACAAAGCACTCTCCATTCGCGGGTCGATGGCCCACGGAGGCTGGAATCACTGTGACCTGGGCTTGGAGAGGTGGCGCCAATGTCCCAAGTTCACACAGCTGGACCGAGCTCTTGGCTGCCGCGCCCCACCCTGCATGCGTGACCCCCGGAACCTGCTTGAATGCTCCGATGTGATCCAGTTTGGGTGGTATAATTGATACACATAACTAAAAGCAGCAAAGCTAATCCTAATGAAAATTGTAAATACAGCTAATATTCCAGCGTTTTCCTCTCTATACCTTGCCGGTACCCCCACCCCCAAGTATAACCTCACAGGAGGGCAAGGGTTTATGTTTGTTTTGCTCTCTGCCTAAAATAGTCCCTGATGGTGGGAGATGCCAATATATTGGAGGAACAAAGGGACACAGTCCTATGTCAGACATCACTCCAGGGGCCTTTCTTCCTGAATGCACTAAGCAGCCACAGAGGGCTTTGGCTCTGTGGTCAGTTCCTGCTTTTCATCTGATACCCCTTCCTGGAGCTGAGAGGCACCACCTGCCAAGTGAAAGGTAATTTGAATGAGCTCTGCAGAGGAAGGGGATGGGCACAGAGATGGTGGCTAACGTTTATTGAGCACTGATTATGTTCCAGGCCCCGTGTTAGAGGCTCTGCCTGTGTGGTCTCATTTAATCCCCACAACAGCCCTGGGAAGGTGGCCCTGTAGTGATCCTCATTTCACAGATGAGGAAGCTGAGGTTTAAAATGTGCTCAGACGAATGCCTGTCAGGTGTCAACATCCATGCTCTTTGCCACTCATACCATCCGTTCACGAACAAGAGGATTAGACCCACTCCCTGCCCCCAAGAATAGAATTGCCCTGGAGACACAGAACACTGAGGCATGAAATGGTTAATGCCGACCCAGGCAGTGAGGACTGGAAAGGAGGTCTGGCCTGGGGGTTAGGAGTCTGGATTCCAAACCAGTTCTGGCCCTGGCTGTAGAGTGAAGTTGGGCAACGATGTGGCCGGGTGTTGTGAGTCTCTATGAGGTAACTCACATGTCATAGTGCTCTGTTGCCTGTGGACTGCTGTGCGGATGTGAGGGGTCAGGTCTGGGATTAATGAAAGCAGTCTTTGGGAAAGGAAGAAATCAATATGGCCTGGAGAAGGCAGAAGAAGCTTCAAAATGGGAGAGAAGTTAACTCAAGTGCTGGGGTCTGCTGCGAGTTTTTGGGGCCAAGAGGGAAGGGGAAGGCAATACTCAGAGGAACACACACCCAAGTAGCAAATGGATAAGAACTCCTTGGCTGGAGAGGAGACCAGTGGGTAGGGAGGCGCTAGAGTGCTAAGATCTTGAAAGGCAGGCTCATTGATGGGTATGCACGTGGCTGTGAAGGCCATGTGAAATCATTGGTGCTCCCTGGGCATTTTGGAATCCCACATAACATTTACTATGGGCAGAGCCATCTCCCTTCTGCCTCCATCTACCTAATAAAAGCCTAAGCAACTATTACAGCTGAACTATCAGAATGACCGGTTGCTATGATGTGCACTGACCACCAGGGGCAGACGCTCAATGCAGGAGCTGCCCCCTGGTGGTCAGTGCACTCCCAAAGGGGGAGCACCACTCAGCCAGAAGCCAGTCTCACAGCTGGCAAGTGCAGCTGTGGTGACGGGAACCTCTCCCACCTCCGCGGCAGCACTAAGGAGCAGCAAGCCGAGCAGTAAGGAGTGAGCAAGCCGGCAGTAAGAAGCGAGGCATCCCAGATTGCAAGAGGGATGTAGGACTGCTGGCTTAGGCCCGATCCCCCTGGTTTAAGCCGGCAGTCCAACATCCCCCCAAGGGGTCCCGGACTGCAAGAGGGCGCAGGCAGGGCTGAGGGACCCCTTGCCTCAGTGCACGAATTTCATGCACCAGGTCTCTAGTTTTATTGATAAAAGAACAGACCCAGAGAGAACATGCAATTTACCAAGTCACCTACTGAGTGAGTGTCAGACTGACAAGGTCTCAGAGCAAAGGAGGGAGACACATAGGAGAAGGAGGGAATGGGCAAGGTCTTCAGATGATACTGAGTTCACATAGAGTCAGAAGACCCTCAAGGTCGTGAATTCCTTGTCATTGCAGAGACAGACCCTTTAACAAATAAGAGGTCATAGAGAAGGTAGGAATTACGAGCGTGCGCTGGGTGGTCACACTGAATCCTTATGAACTATATAAAACGAAGGGAAATCTGTAAAATGAAGATGACTATGGTTGCTTCCTCCCAGGTTATTGGGAGGATGTAAGGTATTACTGAGATATAAAGCATTTATCAGAGTGTCTGGTGCAAGACAATGCGCAATGGATGTTCCCTTCTGTTATTGTGATATTCTGCGATGATGATATTCTGGCAGGGACATGACTGGCAAGAGAAAGGCAAGACCCCAGCCCTGTCCCCCCAGGGATTGAGGCACCAGCAGCCAAAGCAGCCCTAGAGCTAGGGTGGCCTCACGTGGAACTTACACACAGGCAGACATTCTAACAAAATTGTCCACTTCAGGTGCCTTTGTTAATCTGTTCATACTCTCTGTGAATATGAATTCTCTCCCACTTGCAGCCATTCTGTGCTGCATCTACTTTATTTTATTATGAATTACTGATCATAGGGAATTTGCCTTCTTATTTCTGTATTTGCCTGTTGCATATAAAGTAGCCTACCAATTGGGAATATACTGACTTTCTTAGAGCTATATTTCTATATTGCTTAGAAAGAGCCACAGCAACCACAATGACATAATAGTTCTATACCAGTAATTGTGTTTGACAGTTAAAAGCAGAGATTGTGAACTGGTGGCCATGGATTCACTTTGGTCTATTTATATGTTTTGTTCAGCTTGCCTGGTGACAAACCCCATATTAAATTGTTAGCAATATTTGATAATGAAGCTATTTTACATCTAGATTTCTGGCTTCTTTTTAAATTTTTGAAAAACCTGGCAACATGGGACCCATGTTCCCTGTGACAACAATTAATTGGCATTAAAAAGGAGCTGCTGACTTCAGTTTAGGCAATGGCCTTCAATTTGCCATTGTCCCCACCACTCCTTATTGGTCCCCAACACCACGGCTAAGAATCATTTGCCATTTATCATCACACATGCATTCTGCCGAGAGAGAGAGAGAGAGAGAGAGAGAGAAAAGTGGAATAGATTGAGTGCTCATGTCTGTTAAAAATGGGTAAAAACTAGATGATAGATAGATAGATAGATGAGCGGGAGAGCCATGTTTTAAGAAAGAGTAAAGGACATATTTCTACATGTTTAATATACAAATGAAAGCATATATATCTTGGGGGGGGGGAAAGAAACTAAGATGCCATTATGAAACAAATCTGGTCCCCCTCATTAGTATGTTATCTGAAGGATGAAGGCATAGCTTTGTTTTGATTGGTGGGTTTAACTGTGGTCTAGTTCATCAGTCCAAGATATATATGCATAAAGCAGCAGACTCTGGCAGGGAGATCCTGTGAGCACATTTTATATTTTGTTGGTTCGCTGTAAGTATCTGATAATATCCAATTCACTGAAATCTAAAGATGAAAGTACCCAAAGCACATTTGTCCGCTATAAATTGGTGGACATAGATGCACATTAATATTGTTTATTTTGCACCAACTTCACCTGGGAAGTAAGGTCATGTTCACAGGCAGTAATGCTCTCATTTGGAGTTCGGCCTGGAGATGTTAACTGTGACCTCAGACTGATGGAGGCCAGAGAGTGTGTCCGGCCTGTAAGCTGGAGGGGGTCCAAATGGTCCCAGTGCAGGTGTGGGAGGGATGGGGGCAAGACGCCAAACCAGGCATTTTGCCTTCAGCCAGACTGTATTTTGACGGTTTAAGCGATTTCCTTCCATTCAATATGAAGCTGTAGAAATAGCCAAGAGGAAGCTTCGTGTCATACCCAAGCTGGTCTAAACTGTTTACCATGGCTTCAGTGCAGTTTGTGAGATTGGCACATGTGGAGACATGGGGATCGTCTGTCCCCTCCCAGGACTCAGCTGAATTAGTGGGCTATCCCATTTGCCTATAATTCATCCAAGTGTCTTAGAAAACTCAGTCTCCAAAAGCATTCTCCAGATGGTCTCAAGCAGCTGGAGGGGACACACAAATGAGTGAAAAGCATTCCAAATTTTGGTTGGGGAACACGTTACCAGGCACACGGTGCACATCTTTCCAAACTGTTTCTTTGGTACAGCTAGTTATATCTGTTCTGCTTTTTCTGCTCTTGAAATCAGATGAGGATTCACCCACTGGTCTGCTCTCACCCACACTTCTTTTTTTCTTTTTTTAATATATTTTTATTAATTTCAGAGAGGAAGGGAGAGGGAGAGAGAGAAAAACATCAATGATGAGAGAGAATCACTGATCGGCTGCCTCCTGCACACCCCCTTACAGGGGATCGAGCCCTCAACCCAGGCATGTGCCCTTGACCGGAATCAAACCCAGGATCCTTCAGTCCTCAGACCTACGCTCTATCCACTAAGCCAGTGGTTCTCAACCTTCTGGCCCTTTAAATACAGTTCCTCATGTTGTGACCCAACCATAAAATTATTTTCGTTGCTACTTCATAACTGTAATGCTGCTACTGTTATGAATCGTAATGTAAATATCTGATATGCAGGATGGTCTTAGGCGACCCTTGTGAAAGGGTCGTTCGACTGCCAAAGGGGTCACAACCCACAGGTTGAGGACCGCTGGCTTAAGACCTTTTGGCTTAATTCGGGGGCCTCAGCCCACCCTCACCCCATTCCCACTGTGGCTAGTTCCATTGTCCACTGTGATGCAAAAGCCTTTAAACGGATCACATCCATCTGTTTCCAAGGCACATGACCAGCCTGCCCCAGAGCAGGGCCCTGTAAAAACTACAGGCCTCAGCAAAGGACGACTGTTTGCCTCTCTCTCTCTCTCTCTCTCTCTCTCTCTCTCTCTCTCTCTCTGCATCTGGTTTTGGGAAACAGAGCAAGGCAGTTTAGCTCATCTGAAGTCATTGGGGCTTTCACTTTAGCCCAGAGAGTTTTTAAGTTAAGAAGTGTGGGTGAGCCCTAGTTGGTTTGGCTTGCAGCGGTTCTCAACCTGTGGGTCGCGACCCCTTTGGCGGTCGAACGACCCTTTCACAGGAGTCGCCTAAGACCATCTGCATATCAGATATTTACATTATGATTCATAACAGTAACAGTATTACAGTTATGAAGTAGCAACGAAAATAATTTTATGGTTGGGTCACAACATGAGGAACTGTATTTAAAGGGCCAGAAGGTTGAGAACCACTGCCTTAAGCGAATAGTTTTCACATTATCTGAAACACAGCCTGTGTCGGATGGGCAGCTTGGTTCTCCAAACCGATGCAAACTTCCCTGCCACTGTGTGTGAGCAGGTCAGATTCTAGTATGCAGAGGCACAAGAATAGATAACACCCAGGAGGCCAGAGGCAGGCCCAGGCTTGAGGGATGGGATGTGACACTGGTTGTTGGGACAACCAGCCACCCTTTGACTACCTCCGACCCCTAAAGTCAGTCACAAATTGAATGATCTAATCCCTTCTTCCTCTAATGGTTTTGACAAACTCTTAACAACCCTCACATCAACATATTACTTTAAATTATTGAAAAGAAGCCACTTTCAGACTACCCCTCCTTCTCCATGGACAGTGCCTCCCTATCTTGGGCTTAATACTCGCCTGCTTCCAGGAATTTCTGATGAGAAGGAGATACCTGCTCTTTCACAGAACAGCCACAGGCTGGGAGCTCTTATGACCTACCCCTGCCTCTCCATGGACAGTGCCTCCCTATCTTGTTTTATGCTTTTCCTGCTTCCTGGGTTTTGTAACTCAGTGTTCTCACAGGCAGAGCCCTTGAGTAAAGCACCACACACTCCCTGTGCAGGACCTCAGGGCCGCCAAGGAGAAGGCCACCCTTTCAAACACTCCAGCTCGGCCAGGGTTCCCAATGTTCGTTTTTAATTGATTTTAGAGGCATGAGTGAGAGAGAAGAGAAGAGAAGAGAAGAGAAGAGAAGAGAAGAGAAGAGAAGAGAAGAGAAGAGAAGAGAAGAGAAGAGAAGAGAAGAGATTGGTTGCCTCCCACGAGAAGTCACAGAAGTATTATGGGACCTCTGTGGGAGGTGCAAGTTTAAGGTGAGTCCAGGGAAATCCTCACAAGCACATTTCATCACCTCAACATTTGTGATTCACAAATAATGTTTTCCAAGAAGGACTGTTGTTGAGGTGGGTGCCTTGCTGTTTGGTTGGGGTCAGCCCTTCAGACGCCCAATTCCAATAGCTGCCTGTGTTGTCTGTGAATAGAGAAGAAAGATCAGAGCTGACCTTGGCAGGCAAGACTGTGCCTGAGAAGGAGCAGCATTCTAGAAGTAGACAGCGACTCGGATGCAGAGCCATGAAACTAGGGGGGTGGGGGGTAGACCTCCATAAGAGCTCCCAGCCTGTGGCTGTTCTGCGAAGGAGCAGGTATCCCCTCCACGTCAGAAATTCCTGAAAGCAGGCGAGTATGAAGCCCAAGGAAATGGCTGGTGGGTATACATCAGGACAAGCCTAAATTATGCTTTGTGGGTTCTCTTTAGGAAAACTCAGAGGTGTAAAAACGACTCTCAGAGAAGACTCTCATCAAAATGAAATAAAGGGTAACTTTATTTCTTTTTAAATTCAAAAGGTCAAGTTTTAATGGCTTCGAAAATTATCAGAACAGATCTTTGCCCAAATTGTTACATACCTGTGTTACCAGAGATTTTTTTGAAGTCAAATTTCCTTTTATGTTTGTGAAACTCATGAAATGGAACACCTACCTTCTTCAAAAGATACTGTGAGGCCATAAAAATGTTCATACACTTTGACTCCATAATCCCCTTCTGGGAAGCTAGCCTAAGAAAATACCGTGAAATATGGAAAAAGCCATATGCAGAAAAATAGTCATCAAAGAGTTGCTCAGTGAAAAACTGGATGCAGCCCAAATATTCAAAAAGGGGAGGGAGGATGGTAGGATAAATTATGGTATAAGCCTTAAAGAAATATTCTATAACCATTAAAAATGGAGGGCATGCAGTTTATGGAGGAGCACAGGAAAATGCTTGTGATAAAGTATTGGGTGAAAAAAGTCTGGGGAAAATTTTGCACATACATGATTCGTACAAGCAGGAAGGAAATAAAAGCATGGTTGTCACACTGTCAAAGTAGAAGGCTTGTGGATTTTAAACTTGTTTTCAAATTTCTCTAATATTATACTTCTACTTTTCAAATTTATTGATTGATTTGAAAGAGAGAAACATTGATTTGCTGTTCCATTTATTTATGCATTCATTGGTTGTCTCTTGTATGTGCCCTGACCTGGGGCCAGGGTCTCTCTCTCTCTCTCTCTCTCTCTCTCTCTCTCTCTCTCTCTCTCTCTCTTTCTCTCTCTCACTCAAACCTGGATTCTAAGATAGCTGTGAGGGAGAATAGTAAGAAGTTAGGAAAATACCTTGGCAAGCGGAATGGGGAAACTGAGACAGATAGCGGAACAAACTGGCCCAGCAGTGTACCGCCAGATACAAAAGGTCACCAGAGCGGAAAGCCTCGGAAAGCCCCGCGTGCAAAAGTGACCCAGACTTCACCCTCGAGATGGCCTTTCCTCCCTGGAATATCAGGGGTCACGCAGTTTAGACCCCCCTGACCTTTCCTCCCTAAAGACAACATGTAGGTTTCAGTTATATTTCAACTCCAGGCCCAGAAAAGCAGCAAAACCAGGTGGGTGATGCCAGGACCATCTGCAATGACCCCCTGCCCTGGTGCTGAGGGTAGGGGCCATGACCACGAAAGGGCACCTGGAAAAGCTGATGAATATTCTATTGAGATCCTTCCCTAAGACCTCCCCTAACCTTCCTGACTTTAAAACCTTCAAAACAAAGATCCCTGCACACGCTCCCTCCCAGGAGCATGTCTTCACCTTTCCATTCTCCCTCTTCTTCCCCATAGGCATGCATCTCCCAAATTCTAAGGGTCCCCACAAGACTTGCAACCAGGGGAGCAATGGGTAGCAGCAGCAATGGATTCTGCTAACCACTGGAACCTATCTCCAAGCCCCCTTTTCTCTGACTCTCCAGGGAACTGACAGCAGCTAATCTCTCTCTTGTTGCTTCTATCCTAGGCCCTTGCTTGTTTCACTGTCCTCGGCTTTAATAAACACACTCTCAAAATCACCTGGACTCACGTTGTGAAATTGTTCCTGCCTGCAGTCAAGAAACCACATACTGCCAGTCGGCCCTCCTGACCCTGCTAGCCCTTCCAAGCTTGCCCCCTGTTGAAGGGTCTGTGGGTCACGGCCAGGCTGGGCCCAATTCACAGTCTTTCTTCAGAAGGCTCTGGAGGAAGACCAGGCAACCTCAGGAGTAGGCAAAGCAGCCCACAGGTGCAGGCAGACCTCGGAGAGCTTCAGACCTTTTATAGATCTGCCCCAGCATCATCATTAACCCTACATTCCCGTAGTGAACTACAGGTACCTAACTTAAAACGTTGTATCTGGTGTCAACTCACATTGCAGGCCTGCATTCGGAGAACTCGTGATGTAACAAATAGACACAGATGTTCAAGTCAGAAGAGATTTATGTCTCAGATTCATAACTTTCTCACTGTGACCCCTGAAGGACAGTCACCACCTGGGCCTCTGTGTCCATACGTGGGCAATGAAAAAATGATCATACTTACCTTGCTTTTTATAAAAATGAGTAGGGCCACCGTACACAAATTTTTTCTTTGAGAAGTTTTAAGATGTGTTAGACAACTATTATAGGTGACCATGAATTTCCATAAACAAGGAGGGCAAGGTAAATTCACATTTATAAACTAATGATTATTAAGTGCTTCCTGAGTAATTCCACCAATTTGAATGCGAGCCTTTAGGAGGCTGATACCATGATCATCTCCGTTGTATAGATACGGAGACGGAGACCCAGAGACTTTTAGTAACAGGTGGCAAATGGCAGAAGCAGGATGTGAAATCTTGGTAATGTAGCACCAGCAGCTAAGTGCTTACACTGCCCAGTGCATCAGGATGATGTGAAGAGGTGGATAAAAGGCGAACTGCTGGGCCCCACCCGGAGTTTCTGATTCAATAGGTGTGGGTGATTTTGACTTCCAGCAAGTTTCCAGCAGCAAGGCCTGGGGAGCAGGGATAAGAGCTGTTCTGTCCCTGCTTTTAGCTAAAGAGGTGAGGGACCGCAGGACTGTAGAAGGTCATGACCTGTTCATAAGGCCAGGCACAGGGGTCCCGGGTGAGAGGGACAGACAGGAGCCAAATTCAAGAACCATCCCAAGGCCCAGAGGGAGACTGGGCCTCCAGGGGGCTGACCCTCTGTATTCCCAGTTCTTGGGATGAGGGTGCTGGGGAAGGACTCCTGGATTTCTGAAAGAGGAATGAGTTACCTTAAGAAGAACAGGGCTCCCAAGACTGGGGGGTAGCAAGCAGTGGCTGTAACCGGGACTTGGGACTCTTGACTCCTGAGGAGGAAAGAAACAAGCCTGACAGCTGAGTGTCCTTGGGAAAGTCACTTTACCGCTCTGACCAGCAGTGTGTCCTCTACAAAGTGAAGACAGTAATACCTGTTTCATAGGGTTATTAAGCAGATGGATGGAGGCTGGCCTGGGGAAGGTCTTTAACAAATAGGCATTCCCTTCTATTCAGCCTCCCTCCTATGAGAACCTCAGGCTGCAGCTGTTTCTATATTCTAAGAAAGGTCTCACTCCAAAGGAGATATTCAGGATTCAGAAGCATCATTATTTGGAGGGAGGGGAAGGTTAGGGGGAGAGAGTGGAGATTCACCCAGAACTCCTCTCTCTAAAGCAGGGTTTCCTCAGACCTGGCTGCCACTGCCATCACCTGGGGTCTTCCAAAAACGCTCATGCCTGATCCCAGCCCAAGAGGTTCCGGTATATTGGGTCTATATTGTGGCCAAGGGCAAAGGGATTTTTAGAAATTTCCCAGTAACTTTCCTAGTAACTCCAGTACGAAGTGAATTCCTGCCAAGGGGCGTATGATACTCCCAATAAAGATCAAGTCAAATTAGCTTTTTCCTTATTGCACTCTAGCATCAAGGGCAGCTGGATGGATGGGGGAAGGGATATCTTAGGGTCCAAAAATTTGGGAGGTAAAAGAAAAATTGAACCCCTCAGACACCAGAGTCAACTGTGGAATGTTGTCACATGTTTAGAGCTTGGAGAAATTGCCAAGTCTAATTAAAATTCACTTTTTATATAACATGGTAAGCAGCTCTGTGTTGGGTTTCGTTCCCCCATTCTGTTATTTTTCAATGACCTTTGTTCAAAGGCTTGAAAGACTTGATGCACCGTGTCCCTCTGATACAGAGTCTAAGAATAAATTAGAAAACATTTTTGAAATATATTGAAATATATTTAGAAAAAAATGCCATTTTGTACTACAAGGATTGAGGGTCTATAGAAAGACGCCTTTCAGAATAAATGTCAGGCATTCTTTTCAGATGAATAAGTCTCCACAGAGATCCCATCACAACCAGTCAGTTTATCCCCCCATTCAACTCATAACTGCTCATTGATTCTGCGTGAGGCGCCCTGGAATGGCATTGGGGCTCCAGCACATGCAGGGACCACATGGAAACTCTTGGTTCAGTCTTGGGAACTTGATGCTTTCTTTCCTCTCACAAGCCAGAGGGATCTGGCAGTGCTCTCTCAGAATCTCTCTTTTACTCTTGGAATCTCCGTGTCTCTGAGATGTGATGCTCAAGGGTTACCGAGGAGGAAGTATGACATAGAGCAGTGGTTCTCAGAGTGCAGTCCCCAGACCGGCAGCAGCAGTGCCACCCGGGAAGGGGTGAGAAAAGCAAATTCTCCTGCCCACACAGCAGACCCAAGGAAGCAGAAATTCTGGGGTGGGGCCCAACCATCACTCTTTTAACCAACCTTCCAGGAGATTCTGACCAACCAGCATTGAGAACTACTGGCTAAGAGCACAGGCCAGCCCAGCCAGTGTGGCTCAGGGGTTGAGCGTCAATCCAGGAACCAAGAGGTTGAGGTTGGATTTCCAGTCAGGGCACATGCCCCGGGTTGCGTGATCAGTCTCCAGTAGGGGGCATGCAGGAGACTGCCAACCAATGATGTTTCTCCCTCTTCGATGTTTCTACTTCTCTATCCCTCTCCTTTCCTCTCTAAAAATAAAAAATAACCTTCTTTTTCTTTTCTTTTCTTTTTTTTTAAGAGCACAGGCCAAACATGAATAGACTTTGTTTTAAATACCAGCCCTGCCATGTATTCCTTGGGTAAGTCACTTCACCTCTTTGATCTTCTGTTTCCTCATCTTTAAAATAAGAATGATAACAGCACCTACCACTCTAGGGTTGTTGGAGGATTGAGGGAGTGTTAGGCACTGTTCTTTGCAGGGCTGGGATGAGGTTAAGGCAAGTGAGGTGTTTACAGTCCTGCAGGCACCTCCTTAAATTCTGCATCCACAGATGGTTCACTTGCTTCACCCTAGTCCTGGCCCTGGTTCTCAATATTCCAAAAGCGCTCAATAGACGGCTGCTATTATTTTATATTATTGAGGGATCTGAGGTTTCACCTATCTTCGGGGCCTTATTCAGGCAGAGTTCCAAAGTCAAAGTCTTTAGGAAGTTTCGGAAAGAGCACTGGCTTTCGAGTTCACGGGCCAGGATTGAACTCTAGGAATGCCAGACACGGAGAGAGGCACAGAGCTAGAGGCAGGGCAAGCCCAGCTCCCCGAGACAGGCTCCTTGACTGGACACAGCTCTTTCCAGCCCATTTCCTTTTTTCCTAAGAGGAAGCAGAGGCCAGTCTTGGGTTTGGGCTCTTCCCTCCATGTATCAGTAGGTTCCGAAAAAGCATTTGACAAAATCCAAAATTCTGACTAAAGGCCTCAGCATACTAAGAATAGAAAGGGCCTAGAAGGGGACTTCCTTTATCTGTCAAAGGGCAGCCACTGCTCTCATCTTACTAATTGTAAACGACTGGCGCCTCGTCCCTTAGGATCAGGAACAAGATAAGAATGTCCGTTCTCAGTGCTGCTCCATGTGTGCCAGAGGTTCTAGTTAGCTCGTTAAGGCAAGAAAATGAAGTCAAAGGCATCCAGATTGGAAAGAAGTAAAACTGACTTTATACTCAGGTGACATGATTGTCTATGGAGAAAACCAATGGGATCTACAGCAAAGCAAACAGAACTAAGACGTGAGTTTAGCAAGGTTGCAGGGTAACAATAATCAATATACAAAAATCAATTTTATTTCTTTACATTAGCAACAAAAATTTAGACATTGAAGTTAACAAACAATGCCATTTACCATAGCAAAAAATATGACATGCTTAGGTATAAATCTGGCAAAATATAAGAAAGATCTGTACTGAAAACTATAAGACAATGCTGAGAGAAATTAAACAAGACTAAAATAAATTCAGAGATAGCCCATTACCTAATCCAAGGTCACCAAGATATAACCCTCCATTTTCTTCTCAGAATTATATAGCTTTAGTTCCTACATTGGGTCTTTGATTTATTTTGAGTTAGTTTTTGTATATGGTGTGAGGCAGGAGTCCAACTTCATTCCTTTGAGTATTCAGTTATCCCAACACCATTTGTGGAAGATCTTGTTTTTTCCTCCATTTGAATTGTGTTGGCACCACTGCAGAAAATCAATTGTTCATAAATGTAGGGGTCTGTCTTTGAACTCTCAAAGTCTATCCAAAAGCATATAAGTCTCTCTTTATGCCAGTACCACACAGTCTTGCTTGCCATGGATTTGCAGTGAATTTTGAAATAAGGAAGTATGAGTCCTCAAACTTAGTTCTCCTTTTTCAAGATTGTTTTGATGATTCTAGGTTTGCACAACTGATTTTTGACAAACACCTAAAGGTAGGTTAGTGGAGAAAGCATAGTCTTGCAACAAATAGAGTTCTGGAACAATTGGATATTCATACGTCCTTGATTTTTTACTTTTTTTTGCCTGTGACCACTGCTTTTGGCTTGACCACTGTTTTCTGAAATGCTTCTATTCTTCTAGAAGTCATTTTCTTATTTTTTTCTCAAAAAAATTTAATTAAGCTTAATTAGATTTAAATCTTCTTGGTCTGTGTTTTCTCTTTTCGCAGGCTGTGCATTCATAAGCTATTTCTGAAATTTGTGAATGAGAGCAGCTTAAAGGAAAAAATTGATGGGAGCAGAGGAGGCAGCTTTTGCATCTGTTCTCTGTGCCTTCCCCAGACAAATGGCCCTCCCTTCCCCTGGCTGCTCTGGGGTCAGGCTGAGTAGCCATTGCTACAAGGATTCAGACACCTGCAGGGTCAGCAGGTAATTTCTCTCACTTGGTTTCTGAGAGTAAGGGCCTCCTGGGCATCCCCATCCACTTTTTCCATTAGCCTAGCATATGTCTACATGACATACATTAAGTACCTGTGAACACATGTCCAGCTAATCTGTGCAGACAGGCTTCAGAGGGCCTGGATCTGGCCGTCGCTGGGGTGGGAGGCACCGGGAAAGCTCTGTGCTACACAGTCCCACAGTGTGGTCCGAGGTCCAGTAGCATCAGCAGCACCTGGGAACTTCTTAAAAATCAAAATCACCCACACCTATTGAATCAGAAACTCCGGGTGGGGCCCAGCAATTCACCTTTTATCCAGCTCTTCACATCATCCTGATGCACTGGGCAGTGTAAGCACTTAGCTGCTGGTGCTACATTACCAAGATTTCACATCCTGCTTCTGCCATTTGCCACCTGTTACTTAAAGTCTCTGGGCCTCAGCCTCTGTACTATACAATGGAGATGGTAATGGTTTCAGCCTCCTAAAGGCTCTCATTCAAATTGGTGGAACAATCCATGTCAATTACTTAGGAAGCACTTAATAATCATTAGTTTATAAATGTGAATTTACCTTGCCCTCCTTGTTTATGGAATTCATTGTCACCTATAATAGTTGTATAACACATCTTAAAACTTCTCAGCGAAATTTGTGTATGGTGGCCCTACTCATTTTTATAAGAAGCAAGGTAGGTATGATCATCTTTTCATTGCCCACGTATGGAAATGGAGGCCCATATGGTGAACTGTCCTTCAGGGGTCACAGTGAGAAAGTTATGATTTGGGACATAAATCTCTTCTGACTTGACGATCTGTGTCTATTTGTTACATCACGAGTTCACAGGCTTGCAGTTGTAGTTGACACATGTTAAAGTGTTTTAATTTCAGTACCTGTAGCTCAATGTAGGAATGTAGGGTTAAGGATGATGCTGTTAGTTAGTTCTTTGTAAGACCCCTCTTCACAACTTACTCATCACTGCTCCCTGAGAGCCCTCAATTCCTAAAGGAGAGAGGCCGTTTGGGGTGGAATGGGCTGACTCAGCTCCAACTTCTGGCTGCAACATTTCTTAGCTGAGCGTATGACCTTGAACAAGGCATCTCACCCTTGGGAGCCTCCTTTTCCTCTTCTGGAACAGGGAGTATTATTTCTACCCTCTTCAGCTCACGGAACAGCCCTGGGAATCAAACGGAGTAGATGTGGAAGCACTTTGAGAGCTGTAAAGTGCATGCACACTATGGAGCTGGAAGTGGCAGAGATGGTAAAGGAAGAATTTGCTGAAGACAAATACTGCTGGCCCCCTGCCAGCACTCCACAGCCTTGTGGTCTGGCCAGGCCAAGGCTCTGTGCAGCTGGTGGGAGGTGGGTGGGGTCTGGCAGAGAATTAGTCAGGATGTGTGGTCTGACCCTTATGGGGGAGCAGCCTGTCAGGACAAGGGGAGCTCAGAGACCCCACCAGGTAGAGCCACAGGCATATGCCATCACAGGTGTGAGCCATCAGCTCGGACAAACCCTGCTTCCTGGCCAGTCAAAGGCTCTGGAGTCCACTTGAAGTGAAATAAGTTATCATCCCAGCTGCCAGTTCACAAGATGACCCTGGGCGAGACCTTTGCTTCCCTGGGCCTTAGTTCAACAGGGTGGCTGGTTCTCAACTATTCCACCACCCCTTTATTTCCTCCCACATCTGGTCCTTGCATCCGAAAAGTATTCCTACCAAGACCCTTCCTTGAGTAATATTGAGTGTGTTTGCCCTTTTGCAGTTTTCAAAGGCACACGCCTGAGCTTCTAGGAGACTATTTCCCAGTGGTTGAGGGTTGGAGCGGGGGAACCGGACTCCTGGATGGGAGTCCTGGCTGGGTGTGTGGCCTCAAGCAACTTACTTAACTCCTTTGATCCTCAGTTTCCCCATTTGCAATGTAGGAATCATAAAAGTTCCCATGCTCCCAGGTGGAAGATTAGTGAGATGATGTGTATAAAGGGCTTTGCCCAGCTACTGGCAGAAAAGCTCAATGGGGCCTATGATCATTATCTTGAGTACAGAGGGCCACCCTGAATTGATTCAAGAAAAAGCAGGGGCACCTGACACTGAGGAGCCTGTGAACCCTCACACTGGGATTCTACACTATTTTTTCAGGCTCGTGGAAGAACTGGAAATAGTCTAAGGATCCCCAGCAGCCAGGGCCCCCAGCCTGGGAACTACAGGCTGAGGGAGTCATAAAGCTTCTTCTAGCTCTGACCACGTCTCAGCTCTGCTGAAGGTCAGCCAAACCTCTTAAAAGAAATCCACATGGTCAGTGGCAGCTGGGCCTGCAGTGAGTCCAAGGCAGATCCCAGGAGGAGCGCCGCAGCCCAGAATCCCGTCTCCAGGGCCCGGGCCCTGAAGAAGTGTCACACATCAGAGACATCAGAGGAAAGCTTGCAGCCTCCTAGTCAGCTGATCTGGGAACTGAACCTTCACGCCCCCTCCTACCTCTCTGATCTGAAAAGGCCAGGAGAGAAGGAAGTGGTTATTTCAAAGGCTGGGAGAGATCCCTTTACAAAGAGGTCAGAGAGCCTGAGACTTGAGCCCCCCAAGGACCCACTTAGAGAGAGAACTTTGCCTGTTTCCTTTTGTTTATTGCCCCTTCCTCTCCTTGCAGGCTTGCTCTAAATATATATCTTAGAGGTCAAGATACAGGATGGCAAGGAGCAGAAACCCAGCCACCAAAAATAGAGATAAAACTCAGGAGCTGGGGGAGGGTGGGAGTGATTTGGGGGGTCATCCATAGCGGCGAGGTCTCCCGGGGCAAATGCCACGCTTATGGAAATGACCCGTCACCCTCCCCTCTGTGGACACCTTCACATCCATTCTCCCCCCAGCTTCTCGCACCTACTCCTGAGACGTCCAAAGCATAGGTTTTATACATGCGTTCCCATTACACAGAGGAAGAGACTGAGAGCCAGAGAGAAGGGGATAACACTATAAATCATAGCTAAGTTTTATTGAGCACTTATTAATTTTGCCAAGAGGGTACTAATAACTTGGCATGCATTACTCATTTAATCCACACGAAAATCCTATGCAGTAGGTACAATTATCACTATCCCCGTTTACAGTTAAAGAAGTTAAAGCACAGATGTCAAGTAACTTCAGTTCTTGTCTCTTCACACTGAGCCCACACTTGCAATCACTGGCTACCCTAGCCCTGTGCAAGGACCACATGAGCCAGTGGCAGGACCAGGGACCAAGCCAAGTTCATTGCTCTTTCCCTATCACCCCTCTGCTTCTGTGTGGTCAACGTAAGGATGGCTATTCTAAAAATCAGATCTTTTCAAAAGAAGGACCGGCTGCATGGGAGGGAGTGAGCACCCCATCACTGAGGGGCATCCCAGTTAAAACTACACAATCACTTGGTGGGGTGTTACGGAGTTGTTGGAGATTGGACTTAAGGTTCTTTCCAGACTGAGTTCTAGGATGGAAGGAAACAGTGAAACCCAGTGGAGTTGCTTAACAAACCTCCCAAAAGATGTCTAGGTCCCAACTTTTCTTTGTATTCTCGTGTCATTCTCTTCAGTTACAATTTACTAAGTTCCTACTACGTGCCAGATTTTTCTGTCACAATACAACAGACAAGACAGACCCAGCCCCTGCCCTCTTGGAGCCTAGACTCATGACCTGCACAGCCCAGGCGGCCTTCTGGAACTTCCTGGAACTTCCTCCGCTCAACCAAGAAGTCCCACTCTGGATCTTGGCTCATTCTGTCTCCCTTCTGCCCACTCCTCATGCTGAAATCAAGCCCAGCTCAAATGCCATCTCTTCTGGGACTCCCTGGTATTCCCATCAGCAGTCGCACCTTCTGCCTGGCTCCCATGACCACGGCAAGCTGTGCTGATCGGCTTTGGATTTCAGATAGATGTTGGGGGGAGTGGGGAGTTCTCCACGAGACCACAGGCTCATGGACAGCAGCGATGGTGTCCTACTCTGTCTTTCCAATGCCAGCCATCCTGGCACGGAGAAGGTGCTCACCCATTCAAAAAGTATGCACTGAGCACCTACAAGTGGCAGGCACTGTTCTCACTATGGGTTTACAGCAGAGAATATACAGGCCAAAAGCCCTGCCCTCACTGTCATTCTAGTGGGAACCTCCAGGTGGACAAGTCAATGAATGAACGAACATGCATTGAATCCTGAAAATTCTCCTTGAGACCCTACACCCAGAAAAGGTACATTTTAGGGCTGTTTGAATATCCATGGGGCCAAATATTTATTTAAAATAAGTGAGCTCTTGAAGGAAGCCTCCCTCCCTCTGGGCTGTGAGTGCTTAAAAAATCACCGGAAAGGGATTGTGTTGGAATTGGTCTTTGCAAGACAACCCTGCTTTGGGGATCCAAAGTCATTATTGAGGTATGAGTCTGTGGTTTGGATAAAATAAACTAAACTTTAGAGTCACAGAAATGATTCAATTTGAGGAAACACTGGGCCGAGGGACAGTAATAACAAAAATAATCACAGCAAACACTTACATAGCCCTGGCTCCTGGCAGATGACGAGGCTCTATCGGAAGGAAGGGGAGGCTCCGAGAAGGGTGACCCTGACGGGAGCCGTCCCTCGAGATCGGGCCATTGTTCGCTTGGGCTCCGACTGTCCGGTGATCCACAGCAAGCTTGCAGGCCCAGTGCCTTTGAAATTCCCAGAAATTCAATGGGAGAAAAGACAGGTCTTCCTAAGTGAAAGGAAACGTGATTCCCTAAAATAGAAGAACTGCTCAGGAGAGGAAATTCCTTGGAACTATAGAGGCAGGCGTCTTTATTCCCTGAAAAGATTTAAAAAGCACATTTATTGAGCACCTATTATACTCCAGGCAGCCCGATTGTCCCTATATAACTGTCCCACTTGTTAAAATATTTACAAGTTTCTGTTCTCACTGGTACAAAGCAGCTGCCCTGAGCCCCAGAGTGCCCCCTCCCTGCCCCAAATGCCCCAGGCTCCTTCCCATCCTTTCTCCCTCCCCCCATCCCCCCACTTCTCTATGACCCAGACACTCGAGGTTGATTCCAGCACAGCTGGAAGCCCACCCCGGCTTCCATCACAGCCCAGCCTCATTTGTGTATCACCTCTTGCCTGGCCCTCTCGGAGCTCCCGGGCCAGTGTGTATCTCACTTAAACCCCAGCAGCGCTGTGGAGGGTAATTGTTGACTGTCTCACACTCCTCCTTTCAGCTCCTTAAATGCACTGCCCCAAAGCTCCCTTCCTCTGCCTCTGCCCTCTCATTCCTCACTGTGTCCTGTTGTGATCTGATCCCAGCCAGTGGTTTCATACCTTTCCCACCCACTCACACCCCTTGAATTTGTCTCTCCAGCCTGAACCTCTCTCCTGAACTGGCCAAATGGCCAGCTGCCTGCTGGATATCTATCTCCCTGGGAAGTCCGGCTGCCACTTCAAGCTCAAGGTCTCCCCAAATAACTGAGGTCAGCTTCTTCCCCAGACTTCTCCTTCTTCCCTTCCTCCTCCTTCTCCTTCCTCCTCTTCCTGTATTCCCCGTTTCTTTCATTCATGCATACACGTATTCATGCCATAAACACCCATAGAGCATCTATTACATGCCAGGCACTGTGCCTGGCATTGAGGATGGGGAAGGAAACAAGATACATCCTCAGAGAGCTTACAGTCCATCAGGTGCCCAAGCTACAAGCTAGAGCATCACCTCCAACTCCTCCCTCCCTCACCCACTCCAGGGACAATGAACAAGTCCTACAATTGGCTGCTTTTCCTCCATCTCCACTGCTAAGGCCTGAGCCCAGATCCGCATCCTCTCTTATCAAGGCAAATATCAGCCTCCTCAGCCTCCCTCCTGTGTGGCCCTCCCCCGTTCTTTTTCTGCCAGACAGTCAGAGGGGCACCTCTAGCACACATCTACATCTGCCACCTCCAAGCCCATTTATATTTATATACTTGTAGATAGATGTAGTTGCCAGATTTAGCAAATAAAAACTTACACTAAAAAATAATTGGTGGTTCATTTGAAATTCCAACTTAACTGGGTATCCTGTATTTTGTCTAGTGGCCCTACCAAACAAGAGAGGCTTACACAAACACCAACTCCACAAAGAACACAGCTTACACACTTACACACACTGCACACTTACAGTTCAATTCATGTGTGAACATGCACTTCACACTGTCATGGCTCCAAGACTAATGGGCATCTCACACTTGAGACCAAACCGTGGCAGGGCCATGGCATTGGCTGGCTGTGGAGAGCTCTTCAGGGAAATGTTTATTCCAAGAATAAATGTCTAATTGACAGGAATTCCTGGACGTCCAGCTTCTGGGATGTTGTGTGCCCAGAGTAATCCCCATGGAAGCCAAGATTCCACGGAGCACAATGCCCTGGCTGGTAGGGATGGCAGTGGGGAGCGGGTGTGTGGGACCTGAGCCTCCTGTTCCCTCTTGTGCTTTCCACAGGTTTCCAGAGCAAAGTTCAGTGCCCCTAACCCCCTTTCCAAACAGGATCCCCTTGTCCAGATCAGAAAGTGACCTGGGATAATGGGAAAGCCACAGATCTGAAGTTAGACAGAATTAGGTTCAAACACCTGACTTCAACACATCTATACTGTGTGTCTTTAGGCAAGTCACTTTGCCTCTCTGAGTCTCCATCAGCCTGGCTGGTGTGGCTTAGTGGATGAGCATCAACCTATGAACCAGGAGGTCACAGTTCGATTCCCTTTAGGGGCACATGCCCAGGTTGTGAGCTGAATCCCCAGTAGGGGGTTGTGCAGGAGGCAGTCAATGATTCTCTCTCCTTGATGTTTATATCTCGCCCTCTCCCTTCCTCTCTAAAATCAATAAAAAATATTTTTTAAAAGAATAAAAAAGAAATCTACTCCTTCGGGCAGTAATGGCGAACCTATGACACGCGTGTCAGAGGTGACATGTGAACTCATTTTTTTTGGTTGATTTTTCTTTGTTAAATGGCATTTAAAAATATAAAATAAATATCAAACATGTAAGTCTTTGTTTTACTATGGTTGCAAATATCAAAAAAAATTCTACATGTGACACAGCACCAGAGTTAGGTTAGGGTTTTTCAAAATGCTGACATGCCGAGCTCCAAAGGTTCGCTATCACTGCCTTAGGGTCATGGTGAAAATTTCTAAGGGACCTTTTTAGAGTTTGGGATAAAAATTAGTTATAAACTCTTATTGTCAAGTACATACACAAAATCAAACAAATGTTCATTGAAATTGGATTCAGAGATGGAATGGCCTCTCAGGTTATAAGAGAAGGTGGTAAAACATTGATACTATTAAATTCAAGCAGTTAGAGAGGGTGGGAGGAAACGTTTAGAAGTGATGCATGTAGAGTGTGGTGAAGGTTTCATGGATGTATACTTATCTCCAAATGCATCAGATTGTATACATTAAATTTGGACAGCTTTTGTGTGTCAATCATATCTCAATACATTGATTTTAAAAATAATAAAGTCAGACATTACTATCAAGTAAATACTGTAGAATCATGTCTTAAATAGCTTAAGTTCTAAATTCAGCACATACAGGGAAAACACCATATGTTCAAAAAATTTTGAAACCCTTAAGGAGTGTGCAATGTCAAATGGTTAATTTTTACATGTGCTGGAAATTGAAGACAAATGAAATAGAAAAGGCAGGGACAAAAGTAACTTCTCTATGCAAATGTCTGGGCATAATCTGCTTTTTAAATGACCAGCAAATCCCTAGTGGTGAATGGGGATGGGGTGGTGAAGAATTCCAGAGTTTTTGCTTGCCTGCAGGGTTTCCTCTATTTTTTTTTTTAATATTGAGTTTGTGTGATCAACATCATGTTGTCCACTAATGTTTCTGGTTATTTTCCACCTTCAAGCACAATAAGATTGGATATCTCTGCTTCCATGAGGTTGGGGATCATATGACTTGCTTTTGCCAATGAAATGTGAAGTGATGTGTGTTTCTACTGGGTAGAAGCATTAAAGTGCTGGTCAGCAATTCTTCATTGTCTCTTTCCCTGCTGCAGTGACCAGCGACATTCCAGATGGTGAACCCTGAGCACCTAAGAGAGGCCAGTGCAGAGCAGAGGCCCCACCGGCATACAATGGATGGTTACCATGAGTGAGAAATCAGCCTTTGCTGTTCTAAGCCATTCATATTTGGGAGTTGTGTGTTACTGCAGCAAAACCCCGCCTATTTTGATTGTTATGCTTTATATTCTGATTATGTTAATAGTTTCATTTATTGTTATGGAGATTTTTTTGAAAGTGCTAAGTAAGCTGGTAGGTTAAATGCACCTGATGCAACTTCACAGCAATCATATGCTACCTAGTTTCCTTCCAAACAGAATTTGTAGTAACTTAGCAAATTAAAATACGCACTAGCAAACAGAGTAACTAACATAATGGTGGAGGGGAAATGGGAATTCATTAGGGGAAAACTGGAGAAGAGTGTACCTGGAAATTTTGAATCATGAATCAGTGAAGCATTTACGAATGGATAATAGAAGAAATTAGTACCAAAAGGCTCTGGAGCAGAGGGCTGGGAGGGAGGAAGCCAGTGTTTATTGAATGCCTGCTGTGTGCCAGATACTGTGCTACATGCATTGAAAATACAATTTCTTTATTTATTGGTTTCACTAAAACTCAACGAAGTAGAAACTGAGAATCAGAGAGGTCAAATAAGTTGTCCAAGGTCACACAGTAACAGAGCCAGGATTCAAACCCATGCTGGCCTTGCTTTTAACTTTTATTGGAGCCCTAAGGAGACTCAGGCTGGCAAGACACACCGGCCACCATTTGCTCCAGGCTTGGTCGCAGTGTAATGTGGCCACAAGCCAGCATTCAGTTTCCCAATAGCTGGGACATGAAAGTCTGTTGGCAAGGACTGAGGTGTCCAGAGGGCCTGCCCCACACAGGGCGGCCCTGCTTATGACTTCCTGCTCTGCACCCACAAGGGTCCCAGGCTTCTCGGTAGTGGCCTCCAAGGAGGAAGCAGCATTCCAGGCCCAGATGCAGACAGCTGTGTGCTTCCTCCGGCCCGTGGTGACTCACCCTGGGACGAGCAAGTTGCTTCTTTGCCTGGATTCCCTGTCTCCAAATTCTAATCTGGGGAAAGCTGCCTTAAGCTCCCTGAGCGCAAGACTCCGGGTGGCTGGCGCGCAAGATGGGTGGGGGGACCGATGACGTCCAGAGAGCACAGGGTCCAGAACAAAGGGGAAATTCAGGGCGGGAGATCATGTTTTCTCCCTGGCAGGGCTCCTGCGGCCATCTGGCGGAGGGGGCTGTTATTCAGACCTCTGGACCGTGGTCTGTTTGTGTTTTAGGAGTTTGCAGCTGATTATTTTCATCAATCCCCTACAACCAACTGCATGCTCCCTTAGCAGCGAGCCTGTGCAGCCACCATGTCCTCTGGGCTGTTCCCTTGCAGGGGGCAGTAGCATCGCTCTTATCTTATCAAGGCCTTCACCGCTGGATGCATAAAATGTGCCAGCTGAGTCACCAGAGGGCCTGGGGTGAAGCAGGGGCATTTGGGAGAGCAGAAAGCCCCTGAAGCAGGGACATTTGGGAGAGCAGAAAGCCCCTGATGGCCAGACCAGCCCCAGTGGCCTTTGGTGTTGTCATTACAGCTCTGAAAAGTCAGCACCAACCTTTCCTGGGTATCCCCATGTGCAGAAGATGTAAAGACCTCCAAGCAGAGCTGGGAGTTCAGATCCAAACTCCATTACTCTTGATGTGTGGCAACTGATCCTCCATTTCTTGCTCTGCTGACCAGGGATAGTTAAATGTTATGTTCCCAGGCAGCTGTGTGCAAATATGTATGCGTTTGCATTCTATAGAATAAAGAGCTAATACGCTAATAGACAGAACAGCAGAACGACTGTCCAGATGACCTTCCAGATGAAGCCGGGGCTGCAAGGGCGGCTGGGGATGCGAGGGGCTGCGAGGGCCAAGCCCCTTGCATGAATTTCGTGCATCGGGCGTCTAGTAATCCATATAAAAGGCCTAAGACCAGATCTGTACCTTACAGGTTCTCAATAAATACTACTAGTTCCCTTTTTTTCATTTCTTCAAGTATGTGATACCCTGGCCTTTCAGATCCCCTGGCTCCAAGGACAGATAAGAAGGCTGGCACGCTCCTTGCTCTGGGGGACAGAATGCAAAGACTGGGGACTTTCCTTCCAGAGGCAAGGAGAATGGCTCACGTTTTCAAAGTAACTGTGGTGGCCACAACTACTAACTTTTTACCTAGAAAGTAAAATCCAGATGGTTTGGTAAGATGAGAGCTTGGTTACTCTGTGTGCCCTCCTGGACGTCAGCCCAACCTTGGGGTGGGTGTGATGGACGAGTGCAGCTGGGCAAGAGCAGAAGTGAAAGTGGTTCTGCATAGCCTTCCTACTGTAGGAATCGCACAAAGCTTCATGTGAACACGGCACCCCTAAGCTGAGAATCTGGGGTATAGCAATTTCCAAACCGAACATCATTTTTTATTCTTTGTTTTAACTTCTAACTTTTCACTTTTGCCTTTTGGAAGTGAGGGAAATGGGAATTCTTAAAATGTCTTACCTGGTTTTCCACTCCCAGCCCTTCTCTTGTCCCCACAGTTGGGGTGGCCCCAGATCCTATGGCTCCCTTCCCTGAGGGGCGTCAGAGGATTGGGCCAGCAGCTGGGCCTGCAGGGAAGGGCTTCGACTCCTTCCTGGTGCCAGTTGCAACCTTGCCATCCCATTGCCTCAGATTACTCAAGTCACTATACCCTAACCCCAAAGACTTGAGTTCTGACCCCAAACCTTAGTCCTATGGCTCCCTGACTTCCTCAAAAGCGACCCACTGCCCTAGAACCGCCCACAGTGCCCATTCCTCAGCCCGTGGCCACCACTCTAGCTGCTGCAGGGCCCTCCCTGGACTTCCAGATGCCACTGCCTGAAGCCCGGCCCCAGGTGGGACCCTTTGCGTGTGGCGGAGCTGGACAGCACTGGCTCCCTTGCAGCATTGTCTCACCGCCGCAGTAGGGGGTCCCTGCCTTTGAGGAACCCACTGAACACAGGACAAAGAGTTATATGAATGAGCAAATGTCAATAGAGTGTGAGAACTGCAGTAGAGACACACAGAGCATGGAAAGGTTGTGGACAAGAATTCACTCCATCCCAGGGAATGGGAAGGGGGTCCAGGAAGGATGTGAGGAGGAAACGTGGTCCAACTTGGGGTTTAAAGGGAGAACAGGAGGAGGCCAGAGCGGACAGTCCGTTTTTCAGTGATTCAATGGTCACTTCTATCTTGACCATAATTTGTCCCTTTTTTGACTTTCAATTCATTTAGTTTTTACCTCTGAGCTAAAAACTCAAGGCAGACTCTTGTCCTACATTCAAAACTCTGAATTTCCTTCAGGAGACTTGTTAATAAGGGAGCCCGGGATGCAGTCAGAAACCCTTGGTTGAAACCGTGCACCTTCCATTCTTCCGTAGAAACTGGCTTCTGAGCTTAGGTTTCCTCATCAGAAAAGCAGAGAAAAGAATTCCTCACACACCTCAGAGGTCAGCCCTCAGATAGAAATAATGAGTGCCAACCTGCTTCATGAGGGGAAATCCCTCTGCCCATGTGAGAGTTTATCACGGCAGCAAGACCTC
The DNA here is from genome assembly GCF_963259705.1 of Myotis daubentonii. Taxonomy (NCBI): domain Eukaryota; kingdom Metazoa; phylum Chordata; class Mammalia; order Chiroptera; family Vespertilionidae; genus Myotis; species Myotis daubentonii. The sequence continues at coordinate 56,065,465 of NC_081850.1, read as the reverse complement.
CCCGGGGGCTGACCCAATAGCTCCCCAAGAAATCAGGGTGGCTACGAGAAAAAATCCAAGTCTTCATTTTCCCCTCTGCATGGCCATAATTCCTGGGTCTGTTGGTCAACATATGCCTTACAAATGAGCTGTTACCAGGCCTAGCATTTCGTATCTGATTTCTCTTGCAACTGTTTTTCAGTAGAGAAATCCCACCTGTGCAACAAGGGCACATACTCAAGGTCCCTTGGAATGAGCTTCTGTATGACCCAGAAGGGTGAGTTAAATGGCAAAGAGTGTGTCATTTAAATAGAAAGGAAGAAGGAAGGAAGAGAGGTGGGAGGAGGGGAGCTTGTCTGAGGGGAAGGGAATGCTCTCACTTGCCCGATGCTGAAGAAACCTTGGTGGAGGTTGGCATGTGTGTGCACGCTGTGGGTGCACGCTGCTGACCTGCTCCGACCTCTCTGAGAGAGGCCCAGGGCAGGAAGGCTCTGGAAGGGAAACCAGGGCTGAAAGTGACGTTTAATCACTTTTTCAACTGCCTGTGGGAAAACAGGAAGAGAGCTTTCAAGGCAGGGAGCTCTCAGAGGCTGAGGCTCTCAGAGCTGGTGGGAGCCCCGTTGACTCTGAGGATAGCAGTGTGAGGAGAAACCCAGTCACTGAGTGGGCTGGAGAGCCATGGCCTGGACTTGGGCTAAACTGAGGGGGGCAGAGGGATCTGAATCGGGGAAGTTCATCCCTGATGATGTCTTGTGTGCAGCTCTGGACAAGTCACTTCCACCCTGTTGGCCTCAGTTTCCTCTTGTGTGAAGTGGGAAGTTTGGATTGCACCCTCTCTAAGCATCTTTCCAGAACTGAGCTGTAAAGTCGCTGATGCACATGACAGGTGAAGAAACTCAAGGAATGGAGGAGGGTGACTGGTCACTCACCCTCCTCTCTGTCCACCGGACTCATTTATTGACTTCCTAACAGAAATGACTGAGCACCAACACTTACAGTTTTACAGCTTCTGTCCGCCGTATTATCCTGTTCACTCCTCCCAACATCCCTGTAGGAAAACAATAACTGTGTTTGGTTGAGTGATATTATGTGCTGAGCATTATTATTGTAAGCCCTTTTACATATTTCATCTTACTTAATTCTCACCATGATCACATGAGGTCTAAGTATTGTTGTCCCTGTTTTACTGATGTCCCCATTGCACTGCCACACCTGAGCTGGTCCACAGAAAATCTCCTCTAGACACCCAAGGACCTGGAGACTCTGAGCCCGACCTGTGAACTCTGCTAGAGCTCTAGCCCCTGAGCCAGCTCTGTCTATTTGCACTTGGCCCCTATTTCTACCCGCTGTCCTTGGCTGTTGTTTCCCTCCAACCAGTGGGGGACCTTGAGAAAGTATCTTCCTGAGGCAGCAGGAAGAGGCCACTAGGGTGGGCTGGGTGCTGAGGGAGATGCTGAGTCATTTTCCAGGAGTCTTCTCCTCCCCAGAGAAGGGTTGGCCCACCCAAGTCTCCCAGGGCAGCCTGAACAAGTGTCTGTTCTAGAAACTTGGCAGAATGTCCTTCCTTCCTCGTCGGCTTAGGGATCCGAGGTCACGTCTGCTGGGCCAAGCTCTCCACCTGCGTCCTAGATCCTGAAGCCTCCCTCTTCCCAACACCCTTCCCTCCCTGGCAGCCTATCTCTCCCTCTCTGCTGGCTCCCTCCCATCAGCTGCAGCTGAAGTACAGCAGAGAGCACCCCGACATGGAGTCAGGAGACTGGGAATCAGATCTGTCCCGGTCACTTACCAAATGCCTGACTCTAGGCAAGGTCAACCACATGGCTGAGCCTCAGTTTCCTTACCTGGAAATTGGGGTTCCGAAGGTGATGAACAGCTATTTCTCTCCAGTCTGTTTTCCAACTGCTCCCCATCTTGTGATCTCTGCTCTGTCCAGACCTGTTTCCTACCCGTGGATTATTTAAGAAATTCATTCAATAGATAGGCTGGGCACAGAGCACAGTCCTGAGAGCATAGGCCCTGCTACCAAGGAGTTTGCAGTCTGCTGGAGCAGGGAGACAGTAATCAGGCAATTACAAGACAGTGTCCCAACAACTGTGAGGCCAGAAGTCAAGAGTGCTGGGCAATGTGAGGAAAGTCATCTCACGCAGGCTTGGGAGGCCTGCAAAGACTTCCCAGAGGGAAAAGCTTGCACCAAGATTAGGGGACATGAACATGGTTTGGTTTGGTTGGACCATAGATTGTGTTCATGAATGTGTGCATGCGTGCATATGTTTGTGTGTGCACACTTGCATTTGGAGTAGGAGAGAACAAAAAGGTGAGCTTGGAGAAGTGGCCATGGATTGGCTCATGCAGAGCAGATGGGCCAAACAGGACTCAGGTGTTATAGAGAGCAGTAGGTACCCGTTGGAAGGATTTTAAGCAGGGAAGGGACATGATCATTGAAACTCCCATCCTCACATACACTGGGAACTGTATGTGTCACCTGGCACCACCATTGTAAAGAACCACTTGGCAATGCCTAGAAAAATGGAAGATCTGTGTATTCTTGACCCAGAAACTCCATTTCTTGGTTTCTACCCAAAGAGACATGTGTAAGGATACTCACCTCAGCACCATTTGTAGTAGTGAAAAAGTAGAAATGACCTAACCAGGCATCTCGAGGGGAACAGTTCTGTAAACTTCAGGTCAGGTATACATTGCAATACTACATGATGGTTAAGTGAATGAACTATATCTCCATCTATCAAAGACAAATCTGAAAAACAATGAGCAGTAGTGAGGGAAAGGGCAACTTGCTAAGGGATATGAACTTTATGTATATGTATAATACCAAATACCACGTGGTTTGTGGATCATCAGTAGAAAAGGTAGAAAAACACACTTGGGAATAAATCACTTCAACTTTAGGATAATGTTTGTGGAGGGAGGGCTAAGTGATAAGGTAGGAATTTAGATATAATTATGTTATATTTCTGTAAAAGACAGAGAGAGCTGAAGCAAATATGGTGATATGTTAATATCTATGGAATCAAAATGGTAGGGATCTTGGTGGCTCTTGCATTATTTGCTATACTTTTGATGTGTTTGAAGTATTTTGCAATTGAATTTAAAATGGATTGGTGGATAACAAGACGAGGAGGAGACAGATCTGCTGGGAGGCTTTGGCCTGGTGAGGGGAGGTGTGACCTGGAGCAGGGGAGGGCCCAGTAGAGAGGATATAAATTAGTGATACTCAGGTGGTAGGATCAACACAACTTTCTGCCTGCTGTGATGTCTTCCTTTCTTCTTTTCTCTTCTCTCAGGTTCCTAATCAGAGTTCCACCTCCAAGGAGGCTTCCCCAACTAGTCCAGTCCTTTGAGATCCTTCTTTTCTCACATCCTATAGCCCTCACAATATCAGTCACTCTTGGAGTCATTTCATGCAAGGATGCCTGAACTTGTGGTGTCTGTATGTCTCATCTCTTCAATAAAACCATATCAGGAATCTTTGCTCAGGCTCTTGGTGGGTGTCCCTCCAGGCATGTCAATTGTATCCCGGTGTCGCACATCATGCCAGACTTGTGATCGGGGCAGGAGAAATTCGAGTTGAATGAATAAATAGATAAGTGGATGACTAAATGAGTTCCAGAAAGAATTATTGAGGAACTGCAGAGGCAATGTGGCAGCCCTGAATTTGAAGCATAACTTTGCTATTAGTAAGTAGTGACCGAGGGAAAGTCACTTCCCCCTCTGAATCTGTTTTCCTAGTTATAAAGTGGAGGGAACACCCATTTCTCATGAGCAGTGCTTACGGATATAACATATTGCTTATACATACCTGTGGGTATTACACATTATGGTTATATCCCTTTTATATCTCTAAGATGACTATTATTTTTTCGTCGACCAATTTATGTTTCATAGAACTTTTATTGTTCCCAGCCCAGAAAGTGTGGCTTCTAATACCAGGTGACCCGGTCCCTTCTGCAGACAGCTGATGGAGCCTGATGTACCTATGACCCAAGCTGAGACTGTCTCTCCCAGCAATCTGGAATACAGAGACCTACTTAGTCCATTATTGACAGACATTCATCACACATTTGATGAACAGCCTATTCCAACCATGTCCTTGTACAGCGTATATTCTAATGTTCTATAATGCAAAATAAGAGTCTGGGAAGTTGGGGTTTGGAGTGGGAGGAGAAACAGGACACTGACCCTCTCTCCCGCCCTGTCTCACAGCCCGCCTTATAGAGCTTTTGTGGACAAGCCTTCTTTCTCTTACAAGGTCAAGGCTGGCTTGTTCCTTCCTTCCCCGTTGCACTTAGCCTTGTGCCTGGCACTGAGAAGGTGTTCAGGCAACATGGGTTCAAATGAATTGTGTTGGATTGGCATGGAAATGAACCGGGACTCATGGGGGAAAGAGAAAGCAAGCTGGTTGAGTGCAAATGAAGCCAAATCATAGGAGGCATGATTTTTGTTTTGTTTTGTTTTGTTTATAGGAGGCATGTTTTAAGCAATTACAGATGTTTAACTTGTTGCAGAAAAGGCTTGTGGGAAACAAATAAGAAAAGGGATCTGGTGTTCTCTGTGGGTAGGAGTCACAGAGAAGCAGGTGTGGCTTCATACCAGGAAAATCTTTCTGTTGGAACTGCTCATAAATATATTGGGTCATCTTACAAGGTTCCCTGTTTGGGGAGGTGTTCAAGCAGAGACTGGGTACCATTTAGCAACTATTCAGGCACTGTATGTGGGGCTTGGACTAGATGAGCTGCAAAATTCCTTTCCACTGGGAGTGTCTAAGTCTATGCTTTTATTTGCTGGTGAAATTGTTAGTCGAAGTTCTAGTTATTAATGCACCATCTCACAGACCTTGGCCATGTGTTCTGAAATAAATGTCAGACAAAGAGCATCCAGGGGATAACTGTTATGATTTATTTCAGTTTTTATTATACAGTTTTATTAATGTTGGATAAAGTTTTAAGAAAAGCTTTTTTGCCTAAAAATATGTTAATGGGTTGCCTGTCAGCTTCAAAAGAAGAGAAATTGCTAACAAGGAAATTATGGAGTTACAGTGTTAAACTAGAAGTGGAAAGAAGAAGCAAAGTTTCAGCAAAGGGCAAGACGTTCTCAGCCCAAAGTCACTAAGAGGACAAATCATGATGAAGACCAGGCCAGCTGGATCCAGTGGGACTCTATTGTCTGTGAGCTACCAGCTGACTGAAGAGGGATAGGCAATTTTCCAAAATTGTATATGGAATACGAATTCCCCCTGCCCCGTAACAATGCCTCCACTGGCCCCCTTCCAATGCAATCCTCCTGTTACCATAATAATCTACTCCTTGAATAAGCAGGGCCCTTCTCAGAAGAGGCAGAAAGGAGAAAGCTGGTGGGGCTTCTGGGGGCTCCATCCTACTCTTATCATCTCCTTGGCCTTTTTGGCATCTTGGTGCTCGTCAAGTAGCCGTGCTCAAGTAGACCCGCCATCAAGGATGCACGGAAATCCATTCACCCAGCTTCCAGGATCTGCACATCGAAGTCAGGGAAGCACCTGCATGGCAAGCAGGTGTGACAAAGGATTCTATCACTAGACAAATACCTATGACGGTGGTTTTTAACTTTGGCTGTGGGAACTTCTAACACCCAGAGCCTCATTCTAAAATCATTAAAATCTCAATCTCTGGGGGTTTGACACAGACATTAGCATTTCTACCTTTTAAAAATTAGATATACTTTACATATCTCTGAAATGCCTAGAGCTTAACTCCACATCTTAATGTGTGTTTTTTGTTTTGTTTTTTTGTTGTTGTTTTTTCATGCACACACCCATGTGGCATACACCCTTATCAAGATATGGAACATTTCCATTATCTCAGGAAGCTCCCTCCTGCCCCATCTGATCAATGCCATCCTCAGACCTCAGAGCTCAAGATGCCACCATTGTTCTGATGTTTTCTACCTTAAATCAGTCTTCTTTGTTCTAGACTTGCATATACATAGAAGCACACAGTATGAACTCTTTTGTGTTTGGCTTCTTTTACTTAGCATACTGTTTTTGAGATTAATCCATGTTTTGTTTGTATCAGTAGTCCATTCCTTTTTCATTTGCTTAGTTCTATTTCACTTTATGGATGTATTCAATGTATTTCTGCATTCAGCAGTTGATTTTGGTTGCTCTCAGTTTGTGATAACTCTGAATAAAGCCTTTATAAGTATCCATATGCTAGATTTTGTGAGGAGATATGTTTTTATTTCACTTGGTTAAATACCCATGAGTGAGATTGCTGGGTTATTTCATCAATATTTTTACAGCTTCTTAAGTGACTCTAAGGTACAACCATGGTTGAGAGCTATTGAGCAGTAGTTCCCTAAATGTGAAGGAGCAGGGTGGGGGTGGGGGTGGGGAATGCAGGACCCCTCAAGGGGGAGTGGCCCTGAACAAAGTCACGAAGGATGTTGATAAAGGAGCTCTACTCTAAAATAGCTCTAACCTGGAGACATAAAGGAACAAAACACAAGATAAGTCAGTGAGTCAAGTTTAAGTCTATCTACTTTCTGCCCTTTAAAATGATCAGCTATGACAGTTTACTCTTACTCTGTTTGAGGGGTCCCTTTAAGATTTTCCTAACATCTAAATTGCAGAAACTAAAGTGATATATGCTCAAAAAGAATTCCTGATTCACTAAAGCCATTAGGTGTAGGAAATTAGATCAGCTCTTGGTTAAATCTTGTCAGTTATCAGGTTCCAAGCCCAGAGGATATAAAGAAGAAGAACGTGTTATTCCCACCCCAAAGTGCCTCCCAATTTAGTTGAAATCCCAGTATATATGGAGCTAAATGAAATACATTTCAGACTGTGATACATCCAGGGGGAGGCAGAGATAGAGTCAAAGTGCTTTTAGGAGCATGGCTGTTTCTAACTTTGGGTCACGAAGGAATAGCTTTTGAGTTGGGTCTCATTGCGGGTAAGAAGGGTGAAGAAGATTGGGGGTGGGGGTGAAGAAGGGAAGGGTATTCTAAGCAAAAAGAACATATGCAAGGGAGAAGAAGTGGAACATTAGGGAAAATTTGGGAAGTTCCATGTAGAAAGATAAGGAGGGGAAGTTTATAGAACAGCAGAAATGAAATGCTTTCACCCTCCCCATCAGGTGAGATAAAACAAATTTAGAAAATAAAAATAACTTCTAAATAGTTCCTACTGATTTTTAATGAATGTCAGCATATTTGGGGCTAGAGTAGGTCCTTCACAAAAGTTGAACAGAGGTCTGTCACTGTAGTGAGGGGAGTCCAAACAGCCTGCAGGGAGCCAGGGATGCCTGACCACGTGAATCATCTGAAGAATGTAACCTCACTAGAGTTATATCTTACACTTTAGCATAAAACTGTGGAGAAGGATCTTTCCAAATGGATGGTGATCATTCTCATTGTCTCACATATATACAGGCACGGCAGAAAGGCCAGACCACTGAGTGGACTGGGAAGCTTAAGGATCAGAGACACTTGGCCAAATGTGTTTTAGAAATCTATCTTCCCAGCAGCCAGAAAGCATGAGCCTGAGGCTGCTATTTATTTGCCGCACATTTTGCCCTTGAGAAAGTTCTTTACTTCCTCAGTTCTCCCATCTAGGAGATGAGCACGTTAGTGCTTGCTGACCCTGCTGTCTCATGGGGTGGTTAGGAAAGACCTAATGACCTACTTTGTGTGAAAAAGCCTTGATGGTTTAGAGCACTGACTGTGATGCAAAGGGTTATTATTACTAATAATAAACAAGAAGAATGTGTAACAATGACCAGAACTTCCTGTTGAGACAACAGCTTCACAAAACCATTAAGAAAGATAGGATGTTTGGTCAATTCCACAATGAGAGTTATGTGCTGGTATTGTTTCAACAGTCTCCAGGGAATAAAGGATTTGGTAGCAAGAAAGAATGAGCCAATTTATCCTAAAGATTTTTGTTCTTTTTACCATCAGCTCAATAGTTTTTTTGTGCTTACCCTGCCATGATGGATGAGAAATGGGTATTATTCGATTGATTTTTTTTTTTCCTTAAAAGAATTTATCTTTCCATATGTTAATACTCATCTAATTCAGGTCTGTGAACAGGTCCCTCCTCCAAGGCAGCCCCAGGCACAATGCTGGGCCCCGAGGAACATCTATTTCCTCCGAGACCTCAAAAGTTTGTTTCTTCTACTTACTAAGAAAAGAGGGAAATGCGTGCCTGCCACCAAACCAGTCTTCCAGAAGCCCTTCATTCCCCTTCTATCAGCTCAGGACAAGAGGCTTTCATGTGGTACCAGTTGGCATTTATAAATTTGTGTGGGCAAAGCCCTCTGTGGGGGAGGGTACACACTTAATGCAACAGAAGGATTCTTTCTTGTTGGTCTAATGATGCCTTTGGTGATTCTGATGACATTTAGGCTATTTTCATTTCATGTCATCACACACAGTAGCTGACTGGCCTTCCCCATATCCTGCCACAAAGAACCTGTGGGTTCTGGTCCCAGATGGTGATCCAAAGCCTTGCATTGAACTAAAATAATTTCCACTAAAATAATCAAACAATTATAATAATAGGGAGACACTGCATCACCACCAGAAACTTGGAAAGGGTTCCCTCTTTTGGCCAGAACTTCACAGCATTGCCCAAATTTTAATGTGCACACGAATCATAGGACATCATGTTAAGACATGAATGCTGATTTAGTAATTCTGGGATGGAGCCCAAGAACTTGCATTTCTAACAAACTCTCAGGTGATGCTGATACTGTGGGCCCCTGGACCACACTGAGGAACAAGAAATCCAAAGACAAATGTGAGTAATTCTCAGAACTCCAAGGAAATGGTTAAAGAGATACAAATGGTGAAAGAAAAGTTGAAGAGCAAGCCAAGAGCTATAATGGAGCTTCTACATATAGAAGAAAAGAACAGAGGAGCTAGAGAAAAAATTAAGTTGCATGTATGTTTCAACTTTAGAAAAACTTATGAGTTTAATTTATCATATCTGTATAGAAAAACAGAAATACCACAGAATTTAAATAGATGAGAAAAATACTTTGAGAAAATTCAACATTCCATCATCCTCATCATCCTCATCCTCATCCTCCTCATCATCCCCATCAAGAGAAAGAAGACTATATTCTACAAGTAACAAATGTACTCATGTAAAACGAACTCCAGTAGGACACTTCATGAAATACTAGAGCCATTCCCATTCTCTTCCGTAACCAAAAGAGGTCCACTCCCATCAGTATTACTAACACTGCTTTGCAAATTCTAATTCAGATAGTCAAATACAAAAAAAAAATGAAATTAGGGGTGATATGAGTGAGGGTTATGTTCAGTTTCATGTAATCATGGCTTAAACGAAACACACATGTCTTCCACTTGCACCTATGTTGGAGAGAGCAGACCAGGCTGGAGTAGCGACAGTTCAGGACTCCAGAGACCCAGGCCTTTCCAGTTCTCTGTGCAGGCAACACAGAGAGGGCTCTCATGCTGTCGTTCTACTGTACCTGTCACACGTATTTGATGTCTCAAATCTCATGAATATTTAGTGCTTCCTTGGTCCTTCTATCCCTTCCCATCTATGTTCAGCCCACATATGCTCTACTAAAGTTATCTGTAATGTGTCCCACAGCTACTTGCTTTTATTGTTCTCTAAGGCAGAATTTAAAATTTTAAATAATACAACTATACATAGTACATAAAATAATAGCATCACCTTTACAAATAAAGCTAAGCTAGAAAAAATAAACGTGATAGCAACTAGAAAATTTTAAAAATGAGTGATAATATAAACTTAAATGAAAGAATATTAAAGTACATCATAAAGGGGCAAGAAATTTTCAGTATGCTAGCAGCTGAAGAAAAAAAAACATGGCCTGGCTGGTGTGGCTCAGTGGTTGAGCATCGACCTATGAACCAGGAGGTCATGGTTCAAATACTGATCGGGGCACATGCCCGAGTTGCAGGCTCAATCCCCAGTAGGGGGTGTGTAGGAGTCAGCCAATCAATGATTCTCTCTAATCATTGATGTTTCTACTCTCTGTCCCTTTTCCTTCCTCTGTGAAATAATTATTTTTTAAATGTTTTTAAAGAAAAGACACATGGATTAATGCAGAAAGAAAGTTCAGAAATAGTCCCAACCATGCATAAAAAGTAGTAAATCCATGGACACAGACAGTGGTATGAAGGCCTGGGGCAGAGGGCTGGGGCGGGCTGGAGGAGGCCCCAAGGGGGTAAAAAGGGGACATCTGTAATATTTTCAACAATGAAGATAAAATGTTAAAAAGTAGTAAATTATAATGCTATTGTTCCTAAATCAATGAGAAAAAGATGTGGTGGTGCAATTTGCTAACCACATGGAAAAAATAATATAGATGCCTACCTCATACCATTCAAAAATTTCCAGATTAATTAAAGCTATAAATGTAAAAATGAAACCATGAAAATATGACAAGAAAATATGCGTGTATATTTAAATAATCTTGGTCTAGGAAAAGAGTTTAAACCCTGCCAGCAAAGATGGAACAAAAAATAAAAATATCAATCAATTTTAATTTTAAATGTTTGTATAGTGCTTTTAAAAGGCCAAAATTTAACTGGAATAATGAAATAAAGAGGATCTGGAATAGGGTTAACTAGACTAATCAAGCCCTTCACTAGGTCAACTAAGAGGGGTTGGTAGATCACACCGAACTCACACTAACTATACTTTTTCTGTATGCTAGCTGAGAGTTGATACAAATATATAATTTTTAATTGTTCAAAAGTGTATAGTTGACATGGGTGAACCTTGAAAATATTACGATAATTGAAATAAGTCAGACCGATAGGCCATATGGTTTATGAGTTCTTTATTATGGAAATCCCACAGCAATTGTAACAAGCAAATGCATAGAGACAGATTAGTGATTGGTGGGGACTGAAGGGAGAGGAGAATGGGGAATGACTGCTAATGTGTACAAGATTTCATTTAGGGGTAATAAAAATGTTTTGGAATTAAACAGTGCTGATGGTTGCATAACTGTTAATGTAATAAAACCATTGAATTGTACACTTTAACAAGGCAAATTTTACAGTATGTGACATATCTCAATTTTTTTAAAAAATAGTATATGTTGAAATTTACTATCAAGAGCGGATTCAGTTCTTCTAAACTGACCGTTGTTGTTGCTATAACACAGTTAAAAGAGCTCCCATCAGACATGATGCCTGAGGAAGACTTACTCACGGGATCTTTGCCTCCTGATAGCCAGGGTAGACTAGCCAAGGCCATGCCTCCTCTCTGAATGATGCAGACCTCTCCCATTTGGATGAGCCACCTATACCCCCACTACCAGTGTAGAGCTTGTCATGCAACCTCCCAACAGCTCCAAAAAAGTCTGGTTTTAGTTTACAGATTTGAGTAAGCATGTGCTGAACCTTTAGTGGGTGGATTTGGCCATCCCATCTGTGGTTTTAGACCATTTCTAAACTTTTGGTTCCTAAACCACGGCCTTGAACTCAGGAGGACTGGGATCCTCTCCCAGAAGTCCATCAACATCCCTTTCCAGCAGCTCTGTGTCAGTGGGCCTTTTGTCAATCTGATATCATGCAACTTACAGATATGACTTATCAGAACTGGAATGAACTTTAGAGTTTAATCAGTCCAAGCACCCTGACTTCCACCTCCTACAATCACTATTCGATGGATGGGGTCCAGAGAGGAGAAGGAGCCATCCTTAGATCGCCCAACAAATAAGTGAGGAAATAGAAGTAAATTAAATTTCTATGTCTCAGTCCCAAAAGCACATGGGCTGTATCTCCAATTATTCATGTTGCAATATTGGCCTTGCTGCACTTCCAATGTAATAGTCTCCCACACAGTGACAAGCAAATGGGATGGTGCAAGACCAGCATCAGGACACGGGTCTTAAATGTCAGCAATTTGAAAGGCATGCTCAGGGCAGGCCCCTCAGACAGACTGCTGGGAATAAGTATCTTCTCCAAGTTCCCTAAAACTAGGTAAACAGCTTTGTTTATAGCTGCAGGTGGAATTAATAAGAGGGACCTCTCTATCTAAAAGGCAAATTTTATAGTCTCATAAAATACTGTAGCAAAAAGGAGCAATTTTCTTCCTTATTTCCCCTGTAAATGAAGCAGTTTCTGCTGTGGTATCAGATGCCCTTTCATTTATGTATTTTTTTTCAACCAACACTTTCTAAACATCAACAATGTTCCTGGCCGTGTGTCAGACACGGGGACATGAACATGGGTCAGGCATAACCCCAAGTTCTAGCAGCCCCCAGCCTATTGTGAGATACTCCAATGCAACCAGCCCTGATGGAAAGGGAAGGCAAGAAGGTCTGTACAGAATACCTTGGAGACACAGGCAAGGTCATGATTCTGGTTTGGAGGTCAGGGAAGCCTTCAGAACGGGGATGACATTAGGCTGCACCAGGAACGTTTTCAGGTGGCAGAGGAGAGAAAGCTTTTCTGACATAAGGAACAAGTGAGCAAAGGCCCAAATCATGAAGGTGCATGGTGTTTCTGGGAAAGGAAGAGATGGAGTTTCTGGAACATGGTGCCTGGAGCTGTGTTAGGTTGGCCTGTTCCCACTGAGTCTCCATCCCTAAATTATGGATTTCTTGGGGTCAAGCCAGGGACTGTGCATTATCCCCTTTTAAAATTTCAGCACCTGGCCCAGTGCCCAGAACCTCGTCAGAACTCTGCAAAATTTTTCCAAGTGAATGAAAGAGTGCAAAGAAGAGTTCACGTGTGTTAGGCACTAACTATACAGCAGGCATTGTACTGAGTGCTCTATGCACATCAAATAATGGAAAGCCCACATAAACCGTATGAATTTGGTGTTCTTATTCTCATTCTTATTCCCCTTTAACAGAGGAAATGATTAGGTACAGAGAGGCTTGAAGTCACTTGTCCGAGGTCACTACTCAGACAGTAAGAGCCTATCTGGTCTTCAAACCCAGAACCGAGCCAGAGGTATTCTCTGTGTGACTGCTTTCTGTCTCCCCAGGAGCCAGGTCTGTTCTGAATCCCTGGAGTTTATTCTCTGAAATGCTATTCTCTCACGGCAGTGGGAATGAATAGTAAGAGGAGGAGGCAGGAGGCAGGTGGTGAAGAGCTTCTCCTACCAGACTTGCGATCCTGGACTCCATCTTAGAGATATTAGAAGGTTTAACAGAAGCCAACAAATGTCCTGGGTCCTTTCAATATTTTGTAGGGAAATGAGCTGTGTGTGGACTTGCAGCCAGGCCAGATATACAAGAAGTGGTGCATGGGGCAAAAGTCCTAGTGGGTTAAGGCTTTCTCTGTGTGATAGTCTTAAACATCTGGATCTTTTCTACACTCTAAATTTGGGACGACTGGAATCCACTTCCTCCTGATCAAGATAAGTCCTCGGCCGAGAAGCCAGGCAATTGTGTTAGGTCATTTGATTGCCTTCCTCTTGGAAACCTTGAGCCAACCATGGGGAAATGCTCAGGGCAAGGCAAAGAATAAAGGTCAATGCCATGTCGCATCCTGATGACTTTTACAGACCCAGGAACCACAGGAGAAATCAGTTCCAGTCAAAGGAGTTGTAAAGTGTTTCCAAAGTGGAGCCAATATTTTATGATTCTTCAGGTCATGGAAAAATATACACTAAGAACATGAAAACAACCCAAAGTGTCTCCAGCAGCACGGAATTTACTTCTCATTGTTGTCTAAATAAAAATAGGCCAATTCAGTCACAGGGCTGTGTTCCTTAATCCATTACTAAATGACCTCTTATGAGTATACCTGGGAAAAATATGATTACAAGTTATTCCTACTTTTCTTGGCTGCCCACAGTTTTATTAACCATGCTTTCTTTTTTTTTCCTGAATATAAAAATAATACATATTCATTGTCAAAATTTTGGGAAATAAAGAGATAAAAAAGTAAAAATCACTACAATCCATGATTAACAAGTTTTTTTTTAACAAAAATTTAGATCATGTTGTATATATAATCTTATATTCTCTTTCATTTAGCATTTATCAGTAGCCTAATCCTATATACCCAATATTCTTCAAACATGTCACTTTTATCAGTTATATTAGACTGCTCAGTGTGGCTGTGCCATAACTAAAGTAACTGATCACCAGACTGGACACTCAGGTTGTTTCCAGTCTTCTGATTTTATAATGAATGTGTGAAATGTCCTGGTAGAAATATCTTTGCCCCACTCTCTACAGGTTTCTTTGGGAAGTAAAATTTCTAAACCAAGAGGTGTGCAAAACTTAAGTTTATTGATAGATATTGCCAAATGGCCTTGCATTTGTTCAATAAATATTACTTGGATGCCCAGATGCCAAGCGTGGTTCTGAGCACTGGGATATCACAGTGAATGAGACAAACTTTGTACCTGGGGAGTTATATTCTAATAATGGTACCAATTTGTCTTCCCACCAGCCGTGCCTGGCTCCTCACCCCCTTGCCAGTGTGATAATCTTTTAAGAATAAACTTAGAGTAACCCACTAGTCAAAAAATGTTCTTTCAACTATTGTCTTAATTTATTAATTTTTATTAATATACTTTCCCATAAATGTAGCAATCATCTCTATTTATGTGTGTGAATTGTCTTCTCACATTCTTTTTTTTTTTTTTTTAATTAAGATGTTTGCCTCTTTTTACTGGCAAACGCTTTGATTATGTTCTAGACCAGGGGTGGGCAACCTTTTTGTGAGTGTGTGCCAAAACCAGCAAAATCTCTGACTCAAAATTCTTCTGCGTGCCAACCCTAATTTTTTGAGAACATGTTATGCCTACTTGATATCTCTTAAGGTGCATGTATGTGAAGAACCTTGAAGAAATAATAAAATTCATTCGAGCGACAAAAACACAGTATATGATGATGAAAAATAATATGATGATAAAAAATTTATGTTTTAATGTATACATGTTATGTAAAATTATTTATTTATCTAAGATGCACCTACACTGAACTTATCTGAAAAATAAAAAAAGTCGATATTAAGAAAAAAATTGTAAATGGAAGATTATAAGAGAGGGTTTCTCGTGACAGCAAAAGTTACTGGTGTGCCATGTTTGGCACATGTGCCAGGGGTTGCCCACCCCTGTTCTAGACAGTAACTTTCTGCCTGCCATATTTTACACATATTGTTCATTTGCATTCTGGATATTTATGGTGCTTTCTAACTTTTCATTTGGCAAATCTTGAGTACATACCAGGCATGGGGATGGAGCAGTGGACAGAAACAGACATGGCCCCTCATGGAACTGGCAGCCCCACAGGGCAGACGACTTGCTTTATAAAAATAAGGCAAAGAAGTGAAGGACAGCATACAAGGAGGATTCCTCTGGTGGCTGAAGGCATAGCAAATGACTTAGGGAGAACTCTGAGAAGCAGAGACTGATGAGGAAATATCCAGGGAATGCTCTTCAGGAAAAACCTACAAGGAGTGAGGGAAGCCGAAAGGGAGGGGTAAGGGCCTATTGTGAATGCTCCCTCCTGTACAGTTCAACTCAATCCTGACCCACAGCTGACTCGGGAGCATAAATTGAACAGCAGATCTTCTCGCTTTGAGGTGAAGGTGGGGAGCCCTTTGTGAACTATCCACCAAGTCATCCTTGGTTATGAGATGTTTTGGAGGGTGTGGCGGAGGTAGCCTCCCTGGCAGGTGGCTCCCCAGAAGAGACAGCTGTGAGCATCAGTGGTCAAGGCTGCTGCATCTGGAGATGGGTGCGGAAGCCTGGTGAAGGGCAGCTGGGTGGGGCACTGATGGTGTGTCCTACACATGTCCAAGAACCAGAGAGGCAGTGTGGCAGGAGGGTGTTGGCAGAGCTACACAATCAGCTTGGCAGTCAGCAGAGGTCAGTTTGGCTTCGGTGTGGAGGTTGGGTACATGGACAGGGCAGAGATGGACTGCAGGGGTCTAGGAATGATTGAGTAAGGTTAGGGCATGCAAGATACAGTCCCCCACCTTGAGGAGTCCTTGTGCACATGATTAGCATGCCGAAGGCTCTGAGAAACCCTATAATGTAGAATCTTGATTGACTTTGTTCCAATCCACATTTCCCAAGAAATCACAGAGGAACAGAAAGGAAAGCATAACAATATAAAGGGTCAAATCCAGGTGAGAGACAAAGGCCTGGTCTGTGGTGATCCAGAACTGCAGAGAACTGGGTGGATTGAAAACATATTCAGGAATTTAAAACCACAGGACTTAATTGAAGATTGGATATGGAACAAGAGAGAGGAAAATGTCAAGGACGACTGACTCCTGGGTTTCTAATTTGAGCTTCTAGGTGGTGGCGCATCATTCTTGGAGAAAGTTCAGGTCTGACATCAAGTGGGATGTTGGATGGGTGGGCAGGGAGAGAGGACCATGCATTGGCAAAAAAAATGTTACCCTTAGAAGAGCATTATGCTAAGCGAAATAAGCCAGTCAGAGAAAGATAAATATCACTCATTTGTGGAATATAATGAACAACATAAACTGATAAACAAAAATAGAACCAAAGGCGTAGAAGCATCAAAGAGACTGTCCAATCTATGAGGGAAGGTGGGTGATGAGGGGGTAATAGATTAACCAAAGGACTTGTAGGCATGCATATGCGCATAACCAATGGACACAGATGGGTGGGGGAGAGGAAAGGGAGGCTGAGGGCATGTGTTGGGGGGTAGGGGCAGTCAGGGAGAGGTCAACGGGGAAAAAGGGAGACTTATGTAATACTTTAAACAATAAAGAATTTATATTTAAAAATAATAATGAATAAAAAAATAATAGAAATTAAAAAATGTTACCCTTAGATATTTTAACTTAATAAATGCCAGCAAAATGTGAACACATGGAGAAAGCCCTGGATTATAGACTTGGGTTCTAGACCCATCTCTACCAATAAGTGATTCTCGAACCTTGAGCAGATCCCTTTATTTCACTGAGCCTCAGTTTCCCCTCCTGAAAAATGGAGATAAGTCCTATTCTAACTACCTCACACTGTTGTCATTTTGATCAAATAAAATAAAAATGTGTTCAATTGTAGAATTTAACACAAATACAGGAGTATTATTATGATTATCACTAGCAGTCATTAGAGGTCATCTCTGCCATAATGCCCTAGGAATTAAGTCAGACAAGATATGAGGTCAACAGACTTAGGCACATACATGTGTGACATGGTTATGTTATAAAGCCAGTTGCACAGATTCACTTAAAATCATCCCAACAACATTTTTTTCAGGCAGAAAACTTTTTTTTCTCTGTCACTAATGTCTCTCCCACTGCTCACTCTTACTCAACCAGCGTCATCCCCACCCCCATCAAAACCTGATCTCAAGAAATCATCCAATGATTGGAATTAAAGAAAAAGTGCCAATAAAGCCTGAAGGGTTTTCTTCCCAGGGTCCCTTTGCTTGTCCCTCTTGGGCAGAGAATTAAATCCTTTGCCAAAGGCAGGGATTCCTAAGGCTAGATTTAGGGAACAGGGAGCACATTCAAAGAGGTATTGAGGGTGAAATAAGCCGTCACAAGAAGACAAAGATTGCATGATATATAGAGACAAGAAGAATGGCAGTTGTCAGAGGCTGGAGGTGGGGATAATGGAGAGTTAGTTTTTAATGGGGACAGAGTTTCTATTTTTCAAGATGAGAAGAGATTTGGAGACGGGTGGTGGTGACGTTTGCACAACAACATGAATGTACTTAAAACCATATACACTTTAAATGGTTAAGATGGTAAGTTGTACGTGTATTTCACAGTAATAATAAGAAGGTATTGAAAAAGTTCAGGGTCACATCATTATAAATTTGGCAAAACCTATGCAACATACAACACGAAGAGTGAAGCCTAATGTAAACCCCTGACTTTGGTGATGATGATGTGTGTCGATTGTGTTCATCAGCTGTAACAGATGTACCACTCCGGTGCCTCTCCGGTGCAAGATAGGCAGGGAGGCTGTGCATGTGCAGGGGCAGGAGGTCCATGGGAGATCTCTAAGCCTTCCACTCAATTTTTCTGTGAACCTAAAACTTCAAAGAAAAAGAAGGAGGAGAAGAAAAAGAAGAAGAAGGAAGATGTATTGAGGTTTGTGATGCTTGTCCTGGAGCTCAGCGACTTACCCTGCAAAGGGAGCCTTCTACTACACACACATACATGCACACGCACACACACGTACATGCACAGCCCTGCCCAGCCTTCTCCAGTCAGCTAAGCAAGAGAGCCAGTCCTCCTCACTTGGGTACATTCAGGGTTCACTCTGGAGCTTTAATATTCAAAGGAATCTTTGTTCTCATTGTGGAGCCATTTCTCATCCCATTTAGCTCTTACATAAGATATACTTTGGATTTGATCTATGGGGGGGGGGCATTACCCATTTTACTCATTTCAAATAAACTAAAAATAACTATTCTACCCATTTCCTGGAGCCCATAAAGACTATTTGGAAAGAACAGAGGAAAGAAAGATATAAAATGAAAAGACATACAGAAGCTTGGCTTCAAAACCTGGTTCTGCCCCTCATCTGCTGTGCGACCCTGGACAAGTTCCTGCCCCTCTCTGGCCCTCAGGCACCTCATCTACCAAGAGGGATATTTGCATTGGAACCTCTGGCCTTTGCGATCCCTTCAACTCTGATACCCTACTTTTCTGTGAGAAGTAAGACAAGAAGTTGAGATGCCTTATTTTGCTACCCAGCCAGTAGATGAATCATTATTATTCAAAAACTTTTCCAAGTTAATTTTGATGTGATCCATGTGGTAAGAAGTAGCTGATGTCATCCTTCCTCTCTTTCCAGTTCTAGTGTCTACAAATAGTCATTAATGCTCACAGTCTCCACTTCCCCAGTCCCTGCTAACTGCTCTGCAGCCTAGTTTCTGACTCCCCAATCCTCTGGAATTCTTCTTGGTCAAAGTCACCATAACCTCCGTGGCCAAATCACAGATACATCTCAGTCCTTTGTTTCCTCCCTGGCCTCTCAAGAACATTTCAACATAGGTGACTGCCCTGTCTTCCTTGAGACACGCCCCTCCCTGGGGGTGAGAGAGAGTGAGATTGCCTTCCCAGAGTCCTGAGTGTCAATGCCAGGATTTGTACTTACAATATTGGTGCCAAAGCCTTGGGCCTTGATGCTATAGGTACCACATCGTGATTTGAAGCGATTTGCCTTCCTGTTGCCATTATTTTACCACTCAATTCTAGATTCTCTGGGTGATTCATTCATTCACTCATTCATCAATTACTCGTCAAGAGCCAACTATTTGCCATGCACTCTATTGGCAAGGGGCATGTAGCAAGACCAGCATGACTCCATTAAAAATGCACTCCCAGCATTTATAGTTCATGGAAGAGGCAGGCATTAAGCAGGTAAACACAAGATACGTTTGTTTGTTTATAAATATATTTTTATTGATTGCAAGAGGAAGCGAGAGGGAGAGAGATATAGAAGCTTGGGGTCCAGTTGAGCCCTAGAGAGATAGAAACATCAATGATGGAGAGAATCATTGATCGGCTGCCTCCTGCACGCACGCTACTGGGGATTCAGCCCACAATGCAGGCATGTGCTCTGACATAGGTCAACACTCAAACACAGAGCCACACCAGCTGGGCAAGATGCGTTTATAAATACAAACATGATGCGTTCTCTGAAGAAAAGTACCAGGTGAAAGAGGGGCCCCAGGGGATGTCAGCAAATGCCACTTGAGGAGTGTAATGTTGACACTAAATCTAAAAGACGGGAAGGAACCAGCAGAAGTGAGTGAGAGGGTTGGAACCCTCCAGGCCCAAGAAACACCCCAACGGGACCTGGCTGAGGGGGCAGTATCTTGAAAGGGGGACACAGGGTCCTTGGCACTGTCATGAACCAACAGCAACCTGCTTTTACCTAGATCAAGGTTTTTGGAGTGGCTTTGGGGAAGCAGATGGAGACTCCGGAGGAGCTAAGCCCCCTCTCCTACCCCCAGTCACCCCTTGGCACCGCCACTGGGGCCGAGGCCAAAGGAGGCCATAGCTGTTCCATTTAAGGGCTGAAAGGGACCAGAGTGAGTGAGAGGGCAGAGCAATTGGAGGAGGGGGTGTCAGGAGGGGCTGGACCCTACCAGGCCCCAGAGGACACCTCATCCACTGCTTTAGAAAAAATATTCTGCTGATCTGTGGAAACTTGGGAAAGGGCAGGGAAGGAGGTAACTCATGAAGGCTGACCCTGCTTGTTTTCAACAGACATAGAATATTTTGTCACTGAGAAAGAACTAAAACCCTTTTCGTCAGCTTCCCTGTGGAGGGTGGGCAGGCACTACCTGTCATCACGAAGCCCACAGGGCCTTCAGAGGTGACCTGGTCCTACTTCCTCAGTCACAGATGAGGAAACCAAGGCTGTGAGGTGAGGGACCTCCCAGGCCAGGCCATGTGACCAGTAAGGGGCACAGTTAGGACTTAAACCTCACCTGCTTGTCTCCAATGTCCACGCCTTGTCCACGCATCACCCTTGGATGCCACCTGGGCCACCTGCAGCTTTCCCAAGGGCTGGAACCCCAACCTTAGAGGCCTCTCTGTGCCCCCTCCCCTGCCAAGCTGTCTCTTTTCTGCCACAGAAGAGAAAGTGTCTCCTTAATAAATGTCATGAGCAGACTGCTGTGAGCAAAACCATGTCCCTGTGGCTGGGAGTGGCCCAAGGCCATGTGAGGAAAGCTTGCCTTCCGAGGACCAGCTGGTGTGGAAGCTGGAACATTCGCTGGCGGCCCCTCTCCCAGGAACATTAGCTCAGGATCCAGCATTGGGCAGGAACCCGTGGGAACCAGTCCTGTGCTCCCCTCTCTAGGGGCCGCCTCAGCCACTGACTTCGCTCTCAGCAAAATTCTTGCCGAACATCTGTATTGTTCATGGAACTGGCGCCGGGGCTGGCTGCCACAAGGGGCTCCAAGACAGTCCACCAATTCTGGGGCTGTCACCTCTGACCCCACAAAGACCGTGTCTCCCAAAGTCCACATCCTGACCTTGGAAATCTGGAACAAGTTAGGGGGAATTTAGACAGATGATGCTTTTTCCAGTTTCCTGTGGAAATTAAGTGAAACCAGGAGGCATCTCATTCAAGGAGATGAGATATGTGAGGAAAATGGAGAAGATAAATACACGAGGTATTTGTTTGCAAAGCAGTTGTTCTTCCTTGCTCAGGGCTCGTCAGAGGGGAGTTAACCTCTGGCAGGGCACTTGGCAACAAAGCAAGTCCTTGAGCCCCATCTTCCATCCCCCACCCCCATCCATGACCCCCACCCTCACAGCAGTGAGCTTGGAGTTCCCCATACCTGGCGCTTTTGCACACTTGTGAGCCTTTGCACCAGCTGTTCCCTCTTCTTGAATGCCCTTCCCTCCCTTTTTGGAGAACCTTTACTCAACCCTCATGGACCAAGTCAAACAATAGCCCTTGGACTTTCTCCCTCCTGCCTTCCCCAGCCAGGGCTGCTCTTCTGGGTTTACCCATCACCTATAAACACCTCCGCAGTGATCCTGTTACATGGACTTGAAGGGCCCCTACACTTCTCCCTTTAAGGGTGTGACTGGATTTTGAGTGCATGGCTCCCCTCACCTGTCAGGACCACACCCGGTGCAAGGCAAGCTGGGATTGATGGCCTTGCACTGAGTATATATGTACCAAGATGAAAGTTCTGTTTCTATGTAAAAGGAGGCAAATGAATTTTGGAAACAACCAGACACCTTTTCCAAAATAATAACTAACAGAAAACATTTTGGGTATTTTGGTTTTCTTTATTGGTTGTTTTTGTTTTTATATATTTCAAAGCTCTAGCACCATCCCAGCAATCCCGTGAGAAAACTGAGGCCCCGGGAGGTGGAAATGTCTTTGGGGGGGGGGGGGGGACACTATGGGCAGTGAAGGAACAGGACAGAAACCCGAATCTGTGGTCTGAGGATTTCAGTTTAAAACCTCCAAATACTAGAGGAAAAGGAAGCTGACCAGGCAGCTAGTTATAGGGAGAAGAAATGGGGTCCAGTTGAGCCCTAACCCAGGGTATCTGCTGTGTTCTATATCTGTCCCCAAAGCCACACTCATCGAGGCTAACGCCCAGAACAAACGGTGAGGGCCGGCTTTCCCAGGCGGGACCGGCTGCCCTGGGAATGCTGTGTTCTGGGGTCAACCTTAATGGGAACACTGAGAAACTGAGACACGAAAGGATGTTGGGCTGAGACCGGCTGGGAAGGGTCTGGAGGCCCCGTCTGGTGAGGAAAGAACCACAGCTGAACACCGTGGAGACAGGCAAAATCTGGGGGATGTAATTCGTGGAGACAGGCAAAATCTGGGGGATGTAATTCCCTCTCTCTCTCTCGCCTCGGTCACGGTGAGGACTCAGTAAAGGAGAGTGACAGAAGGGAGCGAGGCTGTCTGGGAGGGAAGAGGGCTCTGTGAGTGCCCCCCAGCATGTGCCATGAAATCCAACTACACAAAACCCCCACTTGGCAAGCTGGGAGCAGACACCCCTCCCCTCCCTGAGTGTGGGGATCCCCCATTTGTCACAGGCCAGACCCAGTCCCAGGGATGGTTGCCAGCCTTTCTCTGAGACGCCCCCCAGCGGTAGATTTCTCTTTATGTTTCTTACTACTATTTTTTGTCTTCCATAATAAGAGACCCTCACCTTTATAGGATGTGGATGTAAACAGACTTGTACAGTGGCGTCCCCAAGGAGCCATGCAGGTGGTGGGAAGGGAGGGGTGAGGACGGAGAACAGACTCTGGGTCCTGGTCCTACCTCTGCACCAATGCCCCGAGTGACCTGGAGCACGTCCCCTCTCCTGCCTGAGCTGCAGTTCCCTCCAGATTAGAACATGCTGCTTGCAGGGTTGATGGGACAACCAGAGGGGGCTGTTCAGCAGGCAGCAGGCTAGGAAATGACCCTGGCTGCAGAGAGATCTGCGAGTTGCCCGTGTGTGGGTGAGAGAGAGGCTTAAGAATGCCATGGGCACTGGCTTGCTTCTTGCCCTGATGACTTGCTGTTAGAAAAACCTGCCCTGGAAAATGGTTGCTTGTTCAACCTTGTCCCAGAACCAGTGCACTTAGAGCCCAGATAGCTGATCCGAGTCTGGAGTGCTGCCCAGCTGAGCCGGCCCGACTTGGCTTGTTACACTGAGCATGGTTGTTACTGGGCATGGCTGTGGTAATGCTGACAGATGCAGCTGGCAGATCTTTTGCGCTCTACCCTCTCCTTCTCCGGGAATGAGACAACTTCAATGCTTGGAGGGGGTGCAGCCATCTTATCACCCCTGGGTGACAGGAACATGCTAAGTGTGGCTGATGGAAAGACAGAATGAGCTTCCATCCCTAATAGCACCATGAAGCCATGACGTCAGCCCTGAAAGCCTAACCCTGGACGTCTTCCTATGTTGGAGGAATAAAGCCTCTAAGTCTGTTAAGCCACTGTCTTTCAGGTTTCTGATACTTGCAGCTAAATACAGTGCCTAACTGATAGACAGATAACCGTTAGGTCACCCAGGGAGACCGCGAGAGGTCACAAGAGGATCACCCAGGATCCCAGCAAATGTGGCTCAAGAATGTGGGAGAGAGAGGAAGCCCACAGAAGTGACTGAGAAGAGTCTGAGGTGAAGGGGGAACTAAGAAATGTGGTGCCCAGAGCCACAGAGAAGAGAGTGCCAACAGGAGACAGGGGTGGGCCAGGCTGACGGCCATGGTGAGATGCAGAAACATGAGGAAGAAACCTGCCAAGGGATTTTGGAAACAAGAGGTCCTTGACCTTGGCAGGGTTGAGGACAGAAGCCAAACCACACTGTGTGAGAGAATCCCAGGCCCCTGCCACTCGCTCCTGGGGGACGGACGCTCGAGGAAGGATGAGGCAATGGGAGGAAGCCGCTCCTGGGCCAGCTGCAGTCTTGTCCTCACCGCAGGGACCATTTCTCCTCCTCACGTCCAGGTTGGAGTCTAAACTCCTCAGCGTGGCATCCAGCCCCTCCAAGACTCAGACCCAGCAAGGACCTGGCCTCCCCTCCCAGCTTCCCTTCCCACCCATTCCTGGCCAAGCTGCCCTCCCCTGGGACCGCCTTCCCCCCACCTATCCCCCGCCTGCTCAGCCTTTCCACGTGGCACCAATGTCACTTCTCTATGATGAAGATGAGATCAAGCCCTTCTCTGCCTCCTCCCACCTCCCTGTGCCCACCTGGACTCATCATTGTCTGGGTGCCAATGGCTTTCACTTGCTGGGGTGGGGACGCCCCGGTGGGGAGTGCCTGTGTTTCTGGCACCTGTAGCTTTGGCGAATTGTCATCGGCTGGTGACAGTAGACCTTACCTGAAGCTCCCAGGCCAGGGAGACCTCACGGGCATCTTCAGGCCCACGGCCGCCCCTTCCACTCTCACGGGGCTGCTGTCGAGCCCTCAGGAAGGAAGCAGAACAATCAGCAGAGAAGCTGAGCACTTTCTTCCCTTCTCTCTGGAACCTCCCAGAGGGCAGCTGCTTCCTTTCTCTCATTTTAGAACAAGAAGACGCAGTTGTGACCAAATATAGAAAACAACCAAAAATTAAAATAAAATACAACCCATATTTTAAAATCCATTTTGACAGCTCCACCCGCTTTAAGGAATGTTTCTTCTGAGCATCACGGCTGAGGGTCCAGCAGCAGCAGCAGCAGCAAGGCCAGCTGCGATGTCACAGTGTGGGAGGCTGATGGGGGGAAGAGGGCTTCTCTCCCAAGACAGACAGACCTACCACACCTGCAAAGGGGGTGTGAGGAGGAGCCCCCAGGGAAGGGCAGGGCCAGGCATGGGGCAGATGAACCCAGATTCAAGGAAGCATCTTCTTGGGTTCGTGTTTCTGCCAGTAGCTGGAGAGGACGGATGCTTCCAGAAGCCACCTCAGAGACCAGCCACGGTGGAGGGGCCCCTCCTTAGGTCCATGCTACTTTTAGCACATTGTTTGGCTGCGTTCTGTGGGGAACAGAGGGAAACCCAGGGAACAGACAGTGTCTCCCACCTTACATAATAATAGCAACCGGGTACTGGGTGAGTACTATGTGCCAGGAGCTGTGCTGGGAGGGACTTTTGGGGGGAGGGAGGTAATATTGTTGCCAGGAAATCGACATGAGTCACGTTGCCTCAGAGAGATTATCGTAAGGGGTGGGGGGCAGTTGTGGGCCAGAGTGAAGGAAAGGAATTTGTTAGGAACAATGTAAAGTCTTGCTTTGCACGTATGGTATTCAAGAGGCAGTTTTAGTAAGGCTGTAGGGGAAAGCTGCTATGTCCTTTGGCCACATTAATAAATATAAAGAGGCCAGATTCAAGGTGATGATCTCACTGAACTCAGTTCCCATCAGCCCAAATGGGATCCATTTTCACTGAGCCTTAGTTTCCTTTTTTTTTTTTTTTTTTTTTTTGTTAATCCTCCCCGAGGATATTTTTCTATTGATTTTTTGGGAGAGTGGAAGAGAGAGGGAAAGACAGAGAGAAACATCAATGTGGGAGAAACACATTGATTGGTTGCCTCCTGCATGAGCCCTGACCAGAACCCGGGCTGAGGAGGAGCCTGCAACCAAGGTACGTGCCCTTGACAAAATTGAACTCAAGACCTTTTGGTCTGCAGGCCGACACTCTATCCACTGAGCCAAACCGGCTAGGGCTGAGCCTCAGTTTCTTCCCCTATAAATTAGAGCTAGAAAATACCTCTTTCATTATGTTGTTGTGAAGACTAAACAAGGTAATGTATGAAAACCTATTTGTTCATCAATGATTATCATTGATGTTTAAACCTTGGCATTTAAAATGGAGTGGAGGTTTCCTCCCAGAGTTGGGAAAATCTGGGGATGCCTACTGTCTTCATATATCTGAGCCCCTGATATGGCAAAGGAAGGAGACTAATTCTGCAGAATCAGTCTCTCCCTCAGGGACAGAGCCATGTTCACTTGCCAAAAGCAAATATTAAGCTAATTTCAGCCAAATAAAAGAAATTGCAACTTTAAAACTGGAAGGAAATACAGCTGATCCTTGGGCAATATGGAGGTTAGAGGTGCCAACTCCACCCCCACCCTGCATAGCCCAAAATCTGTGTCTAACTTTTGTCACCCCAAACTTAACTACTAACAGCCTACTGTTGACCAGGAGCCTGACCAATAACAGTTGATTGACACGTACTTTGCATGTATTCTTACAATAAAGTAAACTAGAGAAAAGAAAATGTTATTAAGAAAATCATAAGAAAAAACAATTACAGAACTGAAAAAAATCCACACTATTCATGCACCTGTGTAATTCAAACCCATGTTGGTCAAAGGTCAACTGTACTTCCAAATGGTGCTATCCTTGGGTATTGAGAATTTAAGTGATTTCTTTATATTCTTGTGTAGTCTCTAAATTTTTAGCTGAGCATATAGTTTTGAACAATTAGGAAAATATAAAGTGTTAAAGAGAAAAAAAGAGATGAGTCAGGAATGTGGTAGTAGGAATTGGAGAGCTACCAAATATGGATCGTGCTTTCAAAACTCTAAATACTGAAGCCCATTCCCAACAGAGCTAATGCAGCTGCCCTCTCTGGGGCCACCCCAGCCCTCACCCTCAGAGGACAGAGAACAGACACCTGACAAAGGACCACTGAGTCCGGTTCTAAGAGTGCAGGGACCGACTGCTCCAATGAGAGATGTCGCCAAGCGTCTCAGAAGCCCATGAGGTGGGGAGGAAGTTTTCCAGCCCAGCATTAGGGTTAGGCAACTTTACCATCAGTTAAGCCTTCCCTCAGCTTTTAATTTAGAAAACAGACTTGCATTGGATTTGAAAAGGCAGGAGGGAGCGGCCAAGGCAGGTGACGGGACAGACAGAACTGGCGGCAGCAGACGTGGGATCTGGTCCCAGCCTAGTCTCCCCCGGCTGTGTGATGGTGGGTAAGCCCCTTCCCTCTTGGAGCCTCAGGGCCCCCTTCTGTAGTTTCAAGAAGTTGGGCAGAATGAGTTAGTTCTAAGCTGCTCCCCAGCTCAGACTCAGCAGCTGAAAGCCACAGTCCCATGGCTATCCTTTCTCAAAGTCTCCACGGCCCAATGAACCTCAGAAGCCTTTCAGCCCCATTGTTCCACCCCTGCCTTTAATGAAGCCACATCTGGAGTGTATCTTCTCTGATCCCTGTTTTGTACAGTTCTTCACAGCTGAGTCCCCATAAATCAATTAGTTCTGCAGACAAGTTCCCAGAATTGTCCAGAATCTTGCCCAGAAAAGGCAGTTTTATTTCCCTTCATTTCCTGGTTCCAAAAGGAGTGAACGAGCCCATCCATTTCAGGACAAACTCCCGGAGTCCTTGGAATCCTGTGGGCGCTAGGGTTTTGCAGGGAGGCCGAGACCCACGCTCCTGTGTCCTACCTGTGGACACAGAGGATGGATGGGCCGGGGGGTCCCTTTCCCCCAACCCTATTGAGAAAAGATTGGACTGAAATGACCCTCAAAACTTCTTGCAGCTCTTGGGCCCAAAGTTTTCCCTGGGATGAACTAATTCTGAGGGAATAGTTCAAAAGTTAACTTCCCTGCAGAGGGAGGAGGACGATTGGGGAACCTTCCAGAACTTCCTTTGTCCGCTTGTTCTACCCAAGGCAGCAAACAGCACAGAACCCGGGACATACCCCTGTTGTTTCTGACAGCTGTTCTGGTCCCCAAGATATCTCTGGGGTGGAGCAACTCAGACTCTTTGGTCAGTAAATGGTCCCTGAGCACCTCTTCTGGCCAGACGCTCTGTGCTCACGGCTTTGCCCACCTCATCCCATTTAATCCTCACTACCCCCTCCCAGTTAGGTGCTTGCATGGCCTCTATTTTACAGATAAGGAATTGTGGCTCAGAGGAGTTTATTAACTTGCCCAAAGTCGCACAGCTAGCCAGTGAAAGGGAATTTATATCCAGGCCTGTCCTTCTACAAATCCCAAGCTCATTAAAATATATCCTGACAAATAAAGCCAAACCTAGGCCCTTAATTATTTTCCTACTAACAAGAGTTTAGACTCAGACTCCATTTATGAGAAATTTTAAAGATAATTTTTACCAAATGTACCGAGCTTAAGTTCATGTACTTAGCTCAGAAAGTCCAATAATACTTGAGATTTATAATAAAACCAGTGTCCCTGGTCCCACCCTCGCTCAGATCTGGTTTCCAAGAGGCCTCTACACTCAACATTTCCAGCTAGTTCTTCCAGAATTTGCCTCCGTATTTCAAATAACATTTGCCCTGCTTTCTCATGACATTTCAGTGTTAGACCATTATTATAGACTTCCTATTATGGAAGATGAAGGTTCACTTATACCTTCTCGCTCTTGCTGTCACACTTACACACACACACACACACACACACACACACACACACACACACACACACACACTGCCCCTCGCCACCCCACAGCCTACTAATGTCTTTTTACTGCTCCCAGAGCATCAGGGGTGATCTGAGCAGCCTAAACTCTCTGCAGGGATGGAGAATACAGTCTTGACCTTTGGTTAAACAGATTTAATGCAAACATCTATCTCATATTCCCTCCCAGAAATCCAGTGAAAATCACATCCCATGAGGACGGTTGAAGGACCGAGGGCTGGCTAGCCTGGTGCAGAGAGGATTCCATGCACAACCTCCCTGTTGACTCCTCCGAAGGGGATCAGAGCAGTAAGGGAATCTCCGGGTAGACGGCTGAGCTTTGTACAAAGCCATCCAACGACAGAACAGAACAGAATGGCCTGGGAAGGGAGGAGCAGCCCCCACTGGCAGTGGACAAGCCAGGGGCAGCCAACCATGTCCGGGGGACCAGGAGGAATTCCTGCATGAGCAGGGAGTTGAATACATGACTTCTAAAGTCCCTCAACATTCTACAACCCGGTCACTTGCTTCCTTTTATAACAGCTGGCAATTAGAATCCAGTGGGGCTTTGCAATCACTCCCGAGTTAATAACTGTCCCATAGGCACACCCATCAGGCGATTTCTTTTCAGGATGCTGAAATAACCAGCTCACATTATGATGAACAATCAGTTCCATTGACCCTTGCCTTGCAAAAGAAGGTTCGAGATGATTCACAGAGGAATCATGACATGGCAGATGGGATAGCACTCTCAGCCCCGCGTGGCGGAAGCACGCTGAAGATGAGTAAGTGCTGGATGGAGCAACTACAGTTATGTGGCCATGGACTGTGAGCCTCCTTGGCTTCACAGCAAGAATCTCCAAAGGGAAATTGAAGAAACACCCTCTAAATTGTGAGAAAGAGGGCAAAGTGTGGGCAAAGGCAGCATGGAATTGTACGCGGACAACTGCACCAAAGGAGCAGGTCTGAACCCCCAGGGGCTGTCCCGTGCTGCTCCCTGACTTGGCACTGCTGACAGAAACGCGCTTGCCCAGATGTGTGCACCCGCTGGGACCTCCTGTGCCCTCCAAGCTGGACAGGCTCACTAATCCTCATGGCAGAACTGGCAGTGTGGTGTAACTGGGCTAAGAATGAGGGGAGGGGCCAGGGTCAGGGTGTATAACCTATGTGACTTGGGCTGGTCACCTCCCCTGCAGTGAGCTCTAGAGTCTTGACCTTTGGTTAAATGCATCAGCTTTAATGCTGGAATAAGACTATTCAAATCCCAGCCCTACCCCTGGTTAGCTGTATTACTCTACCCTCTCTGAGCTTCATCTTTGAGAATTAAATTAGCTCACATATATGAAATGCTTAGAGCAGTGCCCAACTCATGTAGTGATTAGGGTTAGGATTATCGGCAACTTCAAACAGGACTCAGTAATTCTCACCCTATTGACCTAATAGGCTTGAACGATACCCTTGAAAACAAAACTCTAAAGTTGCATAGAAATGTGAGAAATGTGGTGTGTAGTACATTAATCCTCACAAACATTAGGAGGCTGTTAGGCCAGTGTTTCGAAACCAACATGTTAAATAATCATTGTGGCTATGATTCAATAAGCCATGTGACATAATCTTTAGAACTTTTTATTAAGATAGGTAACTAATACAATATAACAAAGTTAATTGTGTGTGTGTGTGTGTGTGTTTTCTTTAATCCTTGCCCAAGGATATTTTTTTCCATTGATTTTTAGAGAGAGTAGAAGGGAAGAAGAGAGGGGGAGAGAGAGAGAGAAAGAGAGAGAGAGAGAGAGAGAGAGAGAGAGAGAGAGGGAGAGAGAGAGAGAAATATCAATGTGAGAGAGACACATCAATTGGTTGTCTCCCGTGCATGCCCAGACTGGGGCTGGGGATCAAACCTGCAACTTAGGTATGTGCCCTTGACTGGGAATTGAACCTGCAGCCCTTTAGTATGAAAGGCCATGCTGTAACCACTGAGCACACCAGCCAGGGCACAGAGTCAATTTTTTAAGAGACAATTTTTTAAAAGTGTATCAACTAACACTTTAAGAAAAATATCACACTCAGGCCAAATTGAGAACACTGATTACTAAATGGGATGATAGGGATTGCCAAAGAACATGTCCCCAACTCGCTGTGGGATCTCCAGCAAACTCCTCCCTATCAGCCTCAGTCCACCCCCGCCCGTCAGCTACACTGGGCACAGGGTGATCTCTGGGACTTCCAGGTCTGCACCCTGTGGACCTGTGATTTGGAGAATCTTTTAGACCAGTGGTTCTCAACCTTCCTAATGCCGCGACCCTTTAATACAGTTCCTCATGTTGTGGTGACCCCCAACCATAAAATTATTTTTGTTGCTACTTCATAACTGTAATTTTGCTACTGTTATGAATCATAATGTAAATATCTGATATGCAGGATGTATTTTCACTGTTACAAATTGAACATAATTAAAGCATAGTGATTAATTACAAAAACAATATGTACTTATATATGTGTTTTCCGATGGTCTTAGGCGACCCAAAGGGGTCGCAACCCACAGGTTGAGAACCGCTGTTTTAGACCAATAGACTTGGCCTCAACTATAGCATTGTCACATTTCCTGGGGGGACAACATCATCTGGTGTGTGTGTGGGTGGGGGCGGGGGTGGGGGAGTAAGACACTGGCGACCAGCCAACGGGGAAATTTCTTCTCTCCCTTGAATATCTTGCTGCTCAAAATATGGTCCACAGACCAGCAGCAATGGTACCATAGGGGAGCTTGTGAGGAATGCAGAATCTCAGTCCCCACTCAGACCTACCGGACCTGAATCCGCCTTATAACAAGACGCCAGGTGATTCCATACACATTCAAGTGTGAAGAGCCCTGCTTTAATAGAAAAGGGCAGCCAGTTAGTGCAGGGAATTTAAGTTTTAACATAAACTCAACCCATAAAGAAGTCCAGAATAGAGCCATATAAATAAACAAACCCTTCCCAATTGCCGTTGGAAGGAGCTTTATACAAGTTTTCAAAAAGGAACCTTCTCGAACAGGAAGCAGGCATCTGATGACAGGGAGGGGCATCCCTGAACCTGACTTTCAAATGCACCTGCATTGTCGACATTGTTATTGTTGTAATAATCACACTGATGACCAGCGCTGCAGGCCAGTTCACACCTTCCAGTGGGGCAGGTGGGGACCTGCTGGGCTCGGTCTCCTCAGCCAACAGGGAAAGGAAAGCTTCCTCAGAGTATTGTAAATTGCCACCCAGTCTCTAAAAATATATCCCTTGACATTTCTGCAATTTTTTTATTGGTTTTTCTACCCTAAAAAGTACTGCAAATGTACTGATGGCAGGAGAAAGACAGATGACTTCCCACACAAAGGTTACTTACTGTGATGCCCCGTGAACGCCCACAGGAGTGCACCTGTGGCCTCCTGACCTCATTGTGGATTTGGGCAGCTTTAATCTTCTGTCTGCTGAACTGTCTTCCCACACCCTCGAGGGGCGGGCACCCCTTCTTGGAGACCAGACTGACTGTGCAGGTAGAGCAGGAGGAGGCAGGCAGGACTCTCACCTCCATTACGGTTGAGCGGGCATCTGACCTGCTTAACAGGTCACCAGGATGGGGAGGGAAAGCCTTGACCCCACAGCGCCTTGCCTTTGGGAGAGAACTGAACTGTGGTGGAAGGGGCTCATACCCTGTTCCTGCCTGCTCAGGAGCTACTTAATCTCATAAAGACGGAATAACTAAATTATTTAATATTTATTTTTGAAAAAACACCTATGGAAGTTTATTAAGTTTCATATTTTATAAAGCAAACTTATGAAAACAGGTTTTTAACAAACCCATTCTGTATGCCAGGGACTCAGCTAAGCCATCACCTGCTCTATGTCATTTAATCCTAACACCTACCCCATTGCCGGGAGCCGGTCCATCCTTGCTGTTTCAAGGGACCTGGCATATATGGCATACTGTTCTTAATATGTTTGCTCACCTTCTTGGCGCTGTGTTTTAACCAAGGTCACCTCTCCGAGAAAGGTTGAATCCCCAGGTAGGGATTTTCCCCTGAAGTTAGGGAGGGAATAAAACCCCTCAACTAAGTGCCAGGCGGGTAATTAATCACTTTAACTATGAACAATCATGCTTAAGCTACATAATCTTTACTCCCTGGAATGGAGATAAGAAACGCCCTAACCTTTGTAATAGAGATTGATAGGATTGAATCAACTGGTATAAATACAGATGTAACAAGACAGACAGAGACAGAACTTAGAAGGAGCCAAGAAGACAGAACCTACACAGAACCTACAGACAGAAGAACTTCACTGGAGAGAACATGGCAAAAGATCCTGGACTGAACCTGACTACAGAAATTGGCAAGAGAACCTGACTAGAACCTGGTGACTGAACCTGGCTGGAGAACCTGGACAGAACCTGGTTGGAGAACCTAGCGAGGGAACATGGCCACAGAACCTGGCTGGAGATCCGAAGCAGAACCTTTCTGGAGATCCAGACCAGAACTTGGCTGGAGATCCTGGCTGGAGGTCCTGGCTAGGCTGCTGTCCAACTGAACACTGTCTCCGTGTCCTTCTTCGCCGACTCCGTCCACACCTTTGGGGACCCCTGGACCTGCTGGGGTTGGACCCCGGCACCCCATGAGCTTGGTTTCATTATTCCCATTTTACAGGTAAAGAAACTAAAGTTCAAAGTGGTTAAAGGACATCAGGTTGACCCAAGCCAGGTCAGCTGGAGTTGTTTCTGGGTAAGTGTTA
Organism: Myotis daubentonii; assembly: GCF_963259705.1. Lineage (NCBI taxonomy): Eukaryota > Metazoa > Chordata > Mammalia > Chiroptera > Vespertilionidae > Myotis > Myotis daubentonii. The sequence goes on along the minus strand of NC_081850.1, from coordinate 56,032,437 downwards.
AACTGGAACCCTCAGAGAGGGGCATCTGAATAAAAAAGAGCCTGAGAGCCTGAGACACAAGTTCAGACTTTATAATCCATTGCACATGCGTCTTCGCCTCTCACATCTGATTGGCTGTAATAACAAAGATCTGCAATGCTCTCATCCCTTTGTTAAAGCATTCGCATTGACTTCATCACATTGACAAGATCTTAGAAGTAGATCTGAGATTTTTGTTTAAAAAATATATTTTATTGATTTTTTACAGAGAGGAAGGGAAAGGGATAGAGAGTTAGAAACATCGATGAGAGAGAAACATCGATCAGCTGCCTTCTGCACACCGGCTACTGGGGATATGCCTGCAACCAAGGTACATGCCCTTGGCCGGAATCGAACCTGGGACCCTTCAGTCCACAGGCCGATGCTCTATCCACTGAGCCAAACGGGTTAGGGCAGATCTGAGATCTTGCATGAACCAGAATTACTGAGAAACTTTCACAGCAGCCGTGGCAGCACAAAACGATTTTAAATGACCAAATAGTATTAATGAACAAGCCTGAAAACGGAATTTCATAGAAAATATCAAATTTCTCCCTCACACTAATGTGATAAAAATTTTAAAATGACATAACTATGTCTTAAAGTCCTAGTGGTAACTGCTAAAAGTAGCCAGCCACACAACAGCTATGCATTGTTGGAAGTCCGCCCCGTGTGGTAAAGTTTTTATTAGCCCAGGATATCAAGTTATTCCTTTGAGATTTCAGCTTTGGTTAGTCTTCTTTGGCTAACATAAATTTTAACTGGAGGTTTGTCTATGGCAACAATACATAACCAAGTAGCATTCTTTATTAAATAAATCTAGGTTAACTCAATGCCCTGAAGGAATCAGCAGAATGTTCCCACTGTCCATCTGTCCACAGTGAGAAAAATCGAAACCAACATCTGAAGTATTATCAGTTTATGCAAAGTACATTACATGAGTCTAACTTCAACACGTGCACACATCTTCATACCTGGAAATCCTTGTAAACACCAGAGTAAAACATTTACTATTTTTTGCCAAGGGAATAAAAAGGCACAACCGATCTTGATAGAAAAATATTTGAAGGCTTTTAATTCTCTGACTACCAAGAATTAACATTTTATGATTACCCTTTGAAAACCAGGTATTTGGGAACAATTTTAAAGTTTTCAAAAAACAGTACAAAGCTTATTCACATTCTTACCACATCGCTTTCACAAATTGCACAGTGATTTCCTTATAAAACTGAGCAGCCAAGTTTTGGGTGGGCCCGTCACTGTATGTAGCAAAGTCTTTTGGGCTACGTCCAGGGCCCCGTCTCCCATGTGGTCTCCGTGGTGCAGCGACACTTTATGACATGCGTTCTTTAAAGAACCATTTCTGATGTTCCGAGTTGGTGCAGTCTCGTAAGAGTGGTACGAAACTGTTGCTGAGTGCCTTCTTCTCAGCCTGAACACATTTCTTGGACTGTATGTGAAATAAAGAGCCGTCCTACAAAAGATCATAGACAATGGATGTTCAAAAGAATGATAAGCATTTCTCAGAAAGTACCTTTTTCCTTAAAATGTGTTGTGCTCAGTGCAACTTTGAACATTTAAGAAAAGTCTATTGAGCAGCAAGTGTCTGCAAGTGGAAAGGCAATCCAGGCTCGTCTGTGCAGAGAGAGGGCCAGGCATGTACAGCATGTGTCATGCTGGCCTTTCACAGGAGCAGTTCACGGGGTCCCAGATTCCGCTATCAGGGCCAATGGTGCCACCTGCTGGCTGCTCTTGGGACCTGCCAGATCCTATATCTCAGCTGGACAATTTTTCTTTTCCTTCAGGGAAATCAGGACCAAAGAAAGACTCTTTATGAATCTCTTCCACTTAGGTCAACTAATTCCATCCCTGGAGATCTCCTTCTCTTATGTATTTAAATGGAGAGTCAGGAAACTTGGCTTTAGTCCCAGCTCAGCTACAGACCAGCTGAGGGAGGGGAGCCAGTCAGCAGAGAGGAAGTGGGTTCCACAGACTGTGTCAATTCCCAAACTCCCAAAGACGATGATCCTCTTTAATGCCTCCCTCTTCTCTTCTTTTTCCAAACTGTTGCTGAGTTAACTCAGCAAATCTCTCCCCAGGTCCTGGAGTTTTTCTCCCCCTGACCCCGCTTTCTATTGTAAACTGTACATCCCCAAGGAACTTAATCATGGCCTGGCGACCAATGGACAGAACAGTGACATAACCTGTTCCAGGGCAAGAGAAGCCTTAGTAATAAAATTAGATGCAAAGGAATCTCAAAAATATTAACCACGAGAACCTTTTAAAGTGCTCATAAATTGCCTTTAGAATAATGTGAAAGTAAACACAGGGCTACCTCATTTTATTATGTGTCCTTGTGTTGCACTTTGCAGATAATGCTTTTTTTTTTTTTACAAATTGAAGGTAAGACCCTCCACCAGCAAAATGATTATGACTTTGAAGGCTCAGAAGATAGTGAGCATCTTTTAGCAATGCAGTATTTTTAATTATTGTTTTTTAAACATATGCTATTATTACACATGTAAGAGACTACAGTATCGTGTAAATATAGCTTTTTTTATGTACCGGGAAACCAAAAAAATTAACATGACTTGCATTATTGCAATACTTGCTTTATTGCAGTAGTCTGGAACAGAACCTGCAATATCTCTGAGATATGCTTGGAATTAAGTAAAGCACCCCTCCTCCCACCCTTCTGAATGGACTTTTCCTTAAATGGTCACTGAACTTTAAGATAGTCCGGCTGGTGTTGTTCAGTGGTTGAGCGTTGACCCATGAGCCAGGAGATCACGGTTCCATTCCTGGACAGGGCATATGCCCGGGTTGTGGGCTTGATCCCCAGTGTGGAGTGTGCAAGAGGCAGCCAATCAATGATTCTCTCTACTCATTGATGTTTCTATCCCTCTCTTCCTCTCACTGAAATAATTTTTTTAAAATGTTTTTAATTTCAAAAAAAGAAATTTAAGATAACATTTCAAACCAATTTTGTGGTCTCTATCTTGCAATACTGTTCTTTGAGGGCTTACAATGGCTTCCAGTGAAAGAAAGGAGAAGGGGGAGGGCATTGCAGAGGGTCACAGACTCTTGGGGTTTGCAGAAATATTTCCCCTCATTTTTTTATATCAGGTAGACAACGCTATGGTGCCTGGCTTTTCCAAGGAGCCTGCAAATTACATTGCTAATCATAACATTTTCTGCAGGAAAAAGTACTCCAACTTCTAATCCTACTTGGAATTACCCTATTTATAAGCAGTCTAGATGACCCTTTCCATCCCTGGGGCCAGTCTGGGAATGACAGCTTCCCACGGAGATGAAGGGAACTAATTTTTCTTCTGAATTATTTTCTTTGGTTTTATTCCCTCAAGTGCTCTCTATGTGAGTCAAAGGATATGACTGATTTATGAGTCGCATCACGGGCTGACCGCAAACATAGTGGAGCTAGTGCCCTTCATGCTTGAAATAACACCCAATTCCAACTCAACGACTATTCTGATGGAGAGCCAACTCCCTCAGAGAGATCTCTTCTTGGTTATTCTACTGACAGGAACGACTAATCTTGAAAGAGCTTCCTAGTTTCCAAATATTCCTAGCCATACATCGAATCCTCGCTAGAGTTAAGACGAGGAGACGATGACTGCCCTCACTTTTAAAGCCGGGAAAAGGAGGCTTGGAGAAGGCGTGACTTACACCTCGATCTATCCTCCCATCCTTACACGTTGGTGATCTGTTTCACTTGTTTAAACCCCATTTCCTTCTAATGCACCTGCAGCAGGTCCTCTTCCCATTTCTGCCGGCTGCAGCTCAAGGTGGAAGGTGGGGGTGGGGGGGGCGGACTGAGAGGAGCTGTCAGTGAGGGGAAAGGAAAGCGGCTGACACTGGACCCTGGGATCCAGCAGTGCGGCCAGGGACTCAGGGTCACTGCGACCTTCTCCTATACATGGCGGCACCCCTGTGCCTCCCCGCTCCCCTCCGCAGCCCAGACGGCAGCGAGGAAGGAATGTGACCGCTCGCTCACCTCCCGCAGGATGAACTTCTGGTTCTCTGGGGCCGTGTCCTGGCAGAGCTGCATGATGAGAGTATCTGTTCCTGCCTCCACAGCGATGCAGGCCTCTGGCTGGTGGGTGTTATAGCGAATTTCGTTTTGGGACGTGTGCTCGAAAAACTAAAAACGGAGCAGCCAACAGGCGTCAGTTACCCTCTGACGAGGAAAGGGAAATTGCTGGATGAGAAACGGGGGTCACGAGAGAGCGTGGGAGTCGGGGTCCTTCGCTCTCCCCTCACCCACTGACACTAGCCTGTCTGATCAGTCAGCCTCCTGCGTGTCCCCCCAGCATTTCAGCACGTGGTGTGGGGCTCAGCAAGTGTGAAAGGAGGGGCCTTTCCCATGTCCCCGTGCTTGTTAGATAGCGAGTGCGGTATGGTCCCCGTGCAGGTGGGGGACAGCAGGAAAGACAATGGAAGGGTCCCAGTGCCAGCACTTGGGGCTCTGCCGCCTGGACTAGCCATTTCCTCTCCTTTCCTTCAGGCCTCTCGTCCTCCTCCCTCGGAGATACAATGAGTGCAACAGTGCCTTGGAAACTATCAAGTGCTGTGCGCAAGCCGACAATGAGGCGGCCAGTGGGAAGGCTTGGTTCTTCCAGAGCGACGGCTTCCCCCTCTGGAGTGCCCGGGAAAGAGCCGCGTGCGAGGCTGTGGCCCCATCCCCGAGAGGGACTGAGGGCCCGTCCGTCTGAGGGGGCCTAGGAAGCGGCATTTTGACATTTTTAACAAGACACTCAGCCTCCTGCCTGCCCTGCACCACCCCCGCCCTTCCGGGAGATTCGGACACAGGTGGCTATTCTGAAGGCACGTGGGGCATTGCCTCCCAAGGAATCTCCCAGAAAGCTGGTTAAAACAAGCGGCTGGGGTTCCAGAGGGACAGGGTGGGTCCGAGAGTTTGCATTTCTAAGCTCTCGGGACGCTGCTGGTGCCGTCGGAGGCCCACCTTTGAGGAGCACCGTTCTAAAAAGTGCTGGAGAACCTGAGGAACTTAAGTTGGTTGAGTTATGAAAGTTTACTGTTGACCATAAGGGGGCTGACAGGCATATGGAATTGCAGGACTCCAGGTTGGAAGAAAACCTGACCCCACCCCTTCGTCTCCAGTGTCTGCCAACTCTGAGGACAGCGGCCTTTGAGGTCTGGAACTAACCCTTCCCGGCTCTCCTGCCTCCTCTGCAGGCCCCGGCCTGGTGGGTCCATCTGCTTTCCTGGGCCTGGGTCCTGTCCTGGTCCTTAGACCCTCCAGACGTGCTCCCTGCCCGGCCTGAAGGACAGCACTTAACTCAGGTCTGCCCCGGTGCCCGGCTGAGGTGACTGCCCTGAACACTGCTCTGCAGGGTGGCACTCGGCATCAAAACCTGCAATTCTGCTTAACAGCTAATGATGAGGAAGTCATCCAAAATGCAGATCTGCTGGGGTTTTTCCTTCCTTTTTTACTGACCAAAGATGTTAGTGGCAAGATTATCTATAATCGCAAAAATCAGGGAGGCAGGGAATCTGTTAGTAAACAGTAATACAGCCACACAAAGACCTGTCAGAGGCCGTAGGAATGGTCTTCTCAAAGGATGTCTGATAACACAGGTATGATCAAGATCATGGAAATGCAGAGGGAAAGCATACAGACGTAAGGAAACAACCATGTAAAACACATATCCAAAGGCCGTGCATACAAAAAGAGGGGAAGTAAATATGTCTTAATCATTGTGGTGGTTGCTCTGCGTCCTGTCATTCTCTGTCCACTTCTACTTTTTATACTTTCCAAATGCTGTGTAATGAGTATATATTACTTTTATGATGAAAAAAATAGTGAACACGTAATTTTTTAAAAGCACATAATTTCCCCTCGTTTTCCCCTTCAGAGGCTCACACCGAGGACCCCTTGAGCACCGAGCCTCCCACTGCGCTCCCCCCGCAGGAGACTACCAGGCCACAGAGAACAGCACGTACCTGGTTCTGGCCCATCCCGTGGCAGAGGTACAGGAGGACCTGGTGTCCCGTGAGGTCGTGTTCGCTGGGAGGGTTATAGTCAAAGCAGTAATCTTTCAGTCCTTTGTTCTGCAGCTAAACCAAACGCACAGGGGGCCTGTAGGTCCAGACTTATACACAACAGACTCCACCCAAGGCTCCGAGGGAGGGTCAACAGAGTGGGAGAAGCACCTGCCTCAAGAACTGGACTCAATGGTAAGAGCCACTTTAAACATGCTTTCCCACCCTATACCAAGGCGGGGATCAGAATCCCATTTTGAGGTGATAAACCTGAGGATCAGTGAGATTAACTTTGTATGCCCTGAAAGCCCATACTCCTCATTTCTCTTTAATGCAGCCTTATTGCTGCACTAGTCCAAACATAGCTGGATTGGCGCCTCACCAATATACCAAGGGGCTCCTGTTATTATGCATCAGCAAAGGACACCCCAATGGACAGACTCGGCACTCCCCAGATCACAAGGCCGCCATTCTAAGCTCTAGAAACAGCATAATTCAAAGAGCCAATGTTGCCCAAGGTACCCCAACAAATGGAGAAACCTGAGTCTTGAATCCAGGACCTCTGACTCCAAGTCCAGTGCTCTCTCTATCACTCAGCAGTGTCTTATCTAACGTCACCTCTGACGTATCTTTTGGCTCTAAAACCCTTTAATCGCTCTAAGAGCAAAAAAAAAAAAAAAAAAAAAAAAAAAACCACGGTAGGTTCCGTGTTCCCTCCTCCCTTCTAGGAGCCTCTGGGGAAAAACTCAAGTACTTTCTGCATTCCTTCCTGGAGAGTTCAAAGGACCCCCTGGACCCACTGCTGCCCTGGCCCTTGTCTACTCTTGACTAGTCTGTTCTGATGACAAGACTCAGCCATAATGAAGGAAGGATTCCACGGCCCGCTAGCTCGGAAAGCACAGCCTTCTGCGTTCTTGAGATCACTTTGCGTGTGAAGGAGCCGGGAACAGGCCAAGTCCCCGTGACTCTCCGTGAACCCAGGATCAATCTCACCACTACCAGCAGGAGGCCCACACATTGCACGCTCCCTCTCTGACGCAATAGGGGTGCAAAGCACACCTGTGAAGGGTCCTTGCCAGAGAGATTTCTCCAACTCCAGTCACACTTTTAGACATCACTTCCATTGTAAAGAATATGGGGGCCCTGACCAGTTTGGCTCAGTGGATAGAGTGATGGCTTGTGGACTGAAAGGTCCCAGGTTCGATTCCAGTCAAGGGCATGTACCTTGGTTGTGGGCACATCCCCAGTGGGGGGTGTGCAGGTGGCAGCTGATCGATGTTTCTCTCTCATCGATGTTTCTAACTCTCTATACCTCTCCCTTCCTCTCTGTAAAAAATCAATAAAATATATATTTTTTAAAAAAGAATATGGGGGAGAGGCACAATTTAAAAGTCACCATAAAGAAACAATCAGACAATCCCAAGGGTGAGACACTCTCTAGGGCAACTAATGCTGTAGCAAAAGAGAAAAAAAAAAGAAGAAGGAGGAAGAAGGAGGAAGAAGAAGAAGAAGAGAAGAAGGCCCGCCTTAGATTAGAGAGACTTTAGAAGATGCAGCGACCATGTGCAATGTGTAGGCCTTGTTTGGATCCCAAAGGGAACTTGCCAAATACTCCAAGAGAAATTTGAAAATCTGGGGGAATCTGGATAAGGGATGGATGTTAAACGACACCAAGAAATTGCTGTTCATTTGGTTAGGGGTGATAACGGTCTGTGGTTTTGTAGGATGATGTCCACGTTTTACTAAGATTCATGCTGAAGTGGATAGGAGTAAAATGACACAATGTCTGGGGTTTCCTTGAAAAAAGAAAAATATTGGAGGGTGGAGCAGAGGAGAGGGAACGCAAGAAAGGCAAAATGTTGATAATTCAAGAATCTGAATTTAATGCATGGATATCCTGCTTGGTGTTTATCAAAGACTTTCAGGGGGACACCAGCACTTCTGCTCAACACGGCCAGGAGACCTCCCTTGCTAACTCAGTGCAGTTCCTAGCGAAAGCCAAAGGCACCAGACATTTTAGCTGGCCTCACCTCAAGAACATTTCTTTTGGTTTCTTGAAATAAGATAAGTGACCCTCCTCTCCCCACCACTGCCTTTGTGGATCCCGGAGTTGGCAATTAACTGATCTGGCCACTGAGATTTGAAATAATGTAACAGGGTGCTGGTAAAAACTCGGACATGGAAACACCAAATGAGCCTCAGTTTCCCCATCAATAAAATGGGAGGTTTATACTCATCCATTTCGAGATGGCCCCCAGGACTGACACTCTGGACCTGAGTCCCAAACCCTCCCAGGGAGAAGGAAGAACAGTGGATGAAAAGGGAGAGGAGTCTGGCCGGGGTCCCCACAAAGGGGCCTTTCTGGCCCAGGGTTTGTTGATGGGACCTGGGGGCCAGAACTCCCTGCCCCGCACGGGCCGCCTCGCTCACCATGCCGAAGAAGCCAGGCCTGTCCTCAGGCACGTGCAGTTCCGGATACACGGTCTCCAGAAACCACTTGAAGTCCTTACACTGAAGCTTGGCGCGAAGCTGCTTCCTCTCTGTCACGTCCCCAAAGGGCTCCTGAGAAAAGAGCAAAACAGCGAGCCGCTGAAGGGGACGGCACTTCCTATCGAAGCCCTGCTCTCCACTCTTGCCCACTCATTCACTAAGCTTTTATTGAGCGCCTAATGTGTGCCGGCCCTGTGCAGGGCACAGCGTACCAAAAACAGCCTCCGACGTCGTGGAGCACACCAGCAGGAGAGACTGCCACACAATCACATTCCCAGGTGCTCTTGCTACAGGGAGGTGCGACCAGGTGCACAAGGAAGGACACAAAGCCCCTGCTGGTGGGTGAGGAAGCCAAATCCTGGGGCTGCAGTGGTCCCCTGGGCCAGCAAATCAATGATGAACGTGTGATCACAGACCAGCAAAATGTCAGCAACAATCATATACAATGACATTCCAATTTACTACTCATATCTGACATTCACTTTCAAACACAGGTAAGTATTCCAGCTGTAATCATGAATGAAAACCTTATGTGCTCAGTGTATTGGAGTCTAAATATATACTTACTAGAGGCCCAGTGCATGAATTTGTGCATGGGTGCGGTCCAGCCACCCACCCTGATGGGGGCCAATTGGGACCAGGCCGTAGGGGAGGGGATGAAGGAGGTTGGGGGGGCCGATGGGGGCCCCAAACAGTGCTCGTCACAGTGACCAGTCGCTCTGGCGTTCCAGTCGCTTGGCTTTTATATATATAGATGATGGCAAAAGCAGAATGCTACAATAATAAATACTAGTGGGAGTTTAGTGTTCTGGACAAAACCACTGATTAAGAACTTTCTGCCCTGGCCAGTTTGGCTCAGTGATTAGAGCATCGGCCCATGGACCAAAGGGTTGCGGGTCTGATTCCTGGTTAGGGGTGCATACTTCGGTTGCAGGCTCGATACCAGCCCTGGTCTGGGTGCAAACTGGAGGAAAATCAGAGGAAACTAATCGATGTTTCTCTTCCTTGGGCAAGATGGAGGAAGCAATGAGCCTGGAACCCAGAGGCAGAGAGAAGCCCAGGGAGGTCAGGGGCTGGGTCCACAGGGCTCTGCACAGCACAGAGAGGTCCACTAGAGTGTACACACCCCAGGCCCAGTTCTTCCCGCATCAGCTCTGAGGCCTGGAGCAAGTTCCTTAACTCAACCTCTCTCTGAGTTTCAGTTTTCTCCTCATTTCTATAAAATGAAAAATTCAGAGCCAGCCTGAAGGGCTGCTGCGAGGAATCAGAAGAGATTTTCATCAAGTGGCCAGGAAAGAGGTCTTGGAGCAGACCTTCTTGTCTAGCCAAGCAGCCCTCTTAATTATGGGAATGAGGGTCAGTGGGCCCCTGTCCTGAGGTGTGCAGAGCTGGGCTGTGCAAGGGCAGTGGACCTATTTGTTAAAATTTGCTTGTAGCCCTAAGATCAACTAGTGTTCTCCGGCTTCTGTCATCTGAGGACATACACAAGGCAGGGAAAATTGTGAGTCACCCAATGTGCATGTTCTAGGCTCTCACACTGCAAACAAGCGCCCTTTTCATGCTCCATTCAACGTCACACCTTTCAGATTTTTGTGCTTTGCACTGGGGAGTTCACCATTGGAAATGGCCCCTGAGCGTAGTGCTGAAGTGCCGTGGAATGCTCCTCAGTGTAAGAAGGCTGTGAGGTGCCTGACGGGGAAATTTTGTGTGCTTAATAACCTTTTTTCATGCATAAGTGACAGTACTATTGGCTATGAGTCCCATGTAATGAACCAACAATATATGAAATAAAATGAAACACACATAAAAGCAAGGTTATGTATTGATCGGTTGACAAAAATGTCAACCTGCTGGAGGCTTCCATGAACCTAACCCTGTATTTCCCCCAAGGGTGATGGCTCAGTGTTCCCAAATTCAGTGTTTACGGTGACTATATAGAACATATTACTGCAAATAACGAGAATCAACTGTAAATTATAAGTGAAGGAATAAAACTGTCCCATACTGTAACATGAGCACCCAATTTATTTTCTATTTCTGGGCCATGGTCCACTATGGTACAGAGGCCGGACTAGCTGGTTTTGTTCAGTGAGGCGAGGCTGAGTGCAGGGGGCAGGAACTCACCAAGCGGGCGTGGGGATTGCGGTGGTAGTAGAGCTCTTTGAACTCATCCATCCACACTTCAGCTGCGCGGACACTGTTGGCCAGGGCCTTTTTGCGGGAGTAGGGAGCTTGCTTGGGGAAAACGTGGCCCACGTGAGAACACGGGTGTGTCTCCAGGATCCCGCCGCACTGCCAGATCTGCACACAGAGCAGAGGAGGGGCCGCGGTAGGTGAGCAGGGGATGAGGTGCTGGTCCATAATGCCCGCGGCCAGGAGGCCGAGCACAGAAGTCATGACGAACACTGCCACACTCTCACCCTCCACGGGCAGGAGGCCACTTCACAGCACCCTCAGAACACAGAATGCAGGCAGAGTACGAAAGCAGCCCCGAGACAAACAAGCCCTGGAATCAAGACCCCATGTCCATGCATTAAATCTCATGCACTTGATGCGTGACGGGACCCATCGCTGACCTCGTTGGGGACCCATTCACTCAGGATGTAAAATACAGGCTGATTACCTGATCTGCTAGCCACAGAAGATAGGAAAGCAGCAAGTAAGAAGAGAGGTTTGGGAGGGGGAAAGGAAGAGCTTCTAGAGGCAGGCAGAGCAGCCTGACACCTAGGGAAAAGGCAGAAAGACCATTAAAAGCCACTCTACAACTCAACTGTCATCGGGGGCCATTTCATGCTGGGCAAATCACCATGGACACCCCACTGTCCATAGGAGGTATGACCAATGATTGGCGGCGGGGTGTGGGGGGGGTGGGGGGGTGAGTCCTCAGTGGTAGGCCAAATTCTTGTTCGTTAGGTAACTCTTGTTAAGCAGGAAACCATATAAAATATTATTTAAATTTTCTATTGAAAAGCTTACATTAACATAAGGTTTTGATGCTTCCAATGCAAGGTCAGTTAACTGGAAAACCCACTGAAAAGCTTAGGGTTTCTCCAAGGGACCTCATCTGTGAGTCCTGGATAGCAGAATCGGCAGATGGGCTTATTACAAAAGGCACATTTCTGGACCCAACAGTAAACCCATCAAGCCTGACTTTCTGGAGACGGTGCCTGTAAATCTGCCTTTTTAATAAGCTTCCCCACCAACTCTGTATGTGTCCAGGTTTGAAAGTTGCTGTGCTAAATAAAGAGGCCACTTCATAAACAGTGAAGCAAATCAAGTCTCCAAAACATGGACTCAGGAGGCAGGGACAAGTTTTAGTCTAGTCTCTGCCACTCACTCCTGAGCAAGTCACTTCCCCTCTCTGGGCTCCAGCTCTTCCCGCTGTAGTGAGAGCAAAGAACTAGGTGACCTGCAAGGCCCTTTCCTACCCCAAATCTATTTAAAAGTAGATATTTTTTAAAATTTAAACAAGAGGGCAAGCATGTTTATAGGATGCTTATGCCATTATCATCTTTCAGAATTTCTGGATAAATTACCAACGTGGAGGGAAAGTGTACTAGGACCTCATAAAATCCCATCATTCCCAAAGAGAGAGAGAGAGAAAAAAAACAGGTTAAGAATGAGTCCAAAGAGAAGACTGGAATACTTACCCTGAAGGAGAATTCGAGGTTTTCTCCGCCCCAAACTTCCATTCCTGTATCATAAGACCCCAGATATTCAAAATATTTCTTACTCACAGCAAACAGCCCACCAGCCATTGTTGGAGACCTAGAAGCATATGAGATCCATATTGCCATGCAAGCAGCGGGAAACCACTGCTAGTTGAACTCCTTTCCCACCACAAGCCCTTCAGTCCAGTCATGCATCTCCAAAGAGTACCCTGAGCTCAGGCTCTGCCCAGCACTAAGCTAGGCCTGGGAGCACAGCCATACCCCACAGTCCCTGCCCTGGGGAAGCACACAGACATCTCAACAGGCAAGTACATAACTCTGTGCATGATAAGTGTGTAAACTAGGGTGGGGGGCCCAACAGCTAACCATCCCTCCCAAGGGCCTTCACTGACATGTTAGCCAGATGCAATGAGGCTCGCTCAAAGAAGTCGACTCCTGACCTGATGACATCGACAGGGGACCGCATCCGCATCCTCTCCCTCTCAGGAACCATGTGCCACGTGAACACCAGCCTCCAGTCGAAACCGCCGATCTGGGGCTCTCCCGAGTTCCCCAGGTACTCGAAGGTGTTCCAGTCGATCACATCAATCACCGGGCACACCACTGCCGACTCCTCTTCCTGGATCCTGCAAACCCCCAGGACACCCCGTTTCTCCATGTGGGTGGGTACAGGGGGACCATTAGGAAATCTGGGAATGGACTCTCCTCACCCTTCCACTAGGAAGGAGGAAAACCCATGTGAGAAAGACCTGCTTCTCTCATTCCAGGTGTCTGCAGCCATGTCAGGCAGGTGACCACCTTGGGGGCTTTTTAGGGGAAAGTGGGGAGCAAGGATTCTTGCCTTAATATGAAACATCCCACAGCTTTAATGAAAGTCAAGATGTGTAAAAAATCAAAGGTAATTTTTTTAAAGAGAAAGCAGATTTTCAATTTCTCAAGACTGCAAAAGGTTCCTTCATTTAATCACAATTAATCATAAAACATCAAGCTTGGCTCAGTGGTTGAGCGTCGACCTATGAACCAGGAGGTCACAGTTCGATTCCCGGTCAGGGCACATGCCTGGGTTGCAGGCTTGATCCCCAGTAGGGGGCTTGCAGGAGGCAGCCAATCAATGATTCTCTCTCATCACTGATATTTCTATCTCTCTCTCCCTCTCCCTTCCTCTCTGAAATCAATAAAAATATATTTTAAAATATATATATTTAAAAAAAATAAAATGTCAAGAAATAATAATCTCCCTGTGCAGAGATGCCCCCAGACCAAAGGGCCAGCTTTGGAGTTAGAATATAAATTCTAATCCTATTCACTGTGTGAACATTAGCTGAGTCATCTCACCTCTGAGGGCCCAATGTGAGTGGGCAAAGTAGGTTTACAGTTGTTTGTATAGAAAACGATACAATAATTAATAAATAATAATACAAGAATAACCTCTGTGTTTCACGTACTCACGACAGTAAACTTGTTTTTGCCCACCCTGTATATACACATAGGGTTAACATGGGGGTGTCCGTGAGATGGCTGGCAGAGAACCTAGAACAACTGCTATTCCTTTCTTTTCGTTTTTATTATTGTGAAACATTACACACAGTGGGAAACACTATGATTTTCTGTTGCAGGCATCAGCCTGTGTGTATGCTTTAGCTAGTTCCTCCACAATCATTATTATGAGCCCAACCATCCTTTGGCTTGCTGTTATACTGTGTGTGTTTTTTGCATTTGATAGCACATGAGGGAAGATGAGCTGAGACTGGACCATGTGTGAACACTAGATTTCTCTGGGATATGTTTTGGGGTCCTGTATCTGGAATCTGATACCTAAAAATCATTAGAGTCACACAAAACAATGATGAGAAGAAACAGAGATCCACCAAACTTGAGCTATAAGGGTTTTTAGAATAACACCAGAAATGAATGACACTATGAATGACACTGAGGTAAGAATTACAAGTTTGGGGAAAATCGCACTGTTCAGGGTGGATTATGTGAGACAAAGAATCAAGCTTCTGAGTTCACTAAATTCAGGAAATTGCAGAGTGAGTACTACCAATGCCCAATTCTTTAAATAAATGGAGGGCATTATGAAAAGGGGTGAGAGGGACAAGGCAGACCTGCTGGGCAGGTTCAAAGATGCTGCATAGTCTCTAGCAAAGGCCCCAAGAACTTGTGACTTGCGATCAAGCTGGTTGGAACCATGGGTAGCCTAAATTTTATAAGAAAGAGAAAACTGGGGAGTCAGCGCTGGAGTGGACTCTGAATCATGCTTATGGAACGTGCAGGCCGAGTAGCAGGGTGCCCACAGAGGCACTCACTCCTGGCATCTGGGCAGAACCAGCCTTTGCTGTGCAGGTGGCACACACTGCAAATGTTTGGCATCCCTGGTTCCCGGCTCACAAATGCCAGGAGCGCTACCCGCTGGACATGGCAACCGAGAACATCTATTTCCAAAAGCCCATGGAAAGAGTGGGCTATGTTCCTGGTTAGGACCATCTGAGAGACACTGTCCAGTGACAAAGGACTTGTCCCAGGAGCCACTGAACCCAGGCGCCCCGTGACCGCTCACACGTGGTGATCAGTCTGTTTTTGCTTCTGTGGAGCATTGGGACCCTCCCCACGCGGACGACGGCTCACGTACCTCTGCAGCAGTGGCTCCAGCCACCCCTCGTGGCACTCACAGTGGCAGTCCAGGAAGGTCAGCACTTGGCCCTTTGCCGCGGAAGCCCCCAGCAGCCGGGCTCGCACCAGGCCCTCCCTCTTGTTGGCGCGGATCAGGCGCACCTTGGGCAGCTTTGACAGCTCATTTTCCAGGCGTTCCTTCAGGTGCTCTGGGGAGGCAAGGGGGACAATGAGGGACACACATCCCAAGCCAGGTCCTTCCAGGGCCACCCTGTCCCCAAAAGACAACTAAACAGACATAAGCCTCCTTTGCTCTGCCACCGGGAACGTGCTCACCTCACCCAGAACCAAGGCTGAAAGCACCCCAAAGGCCAGGGGAGGCTGGGGGGGAGGAATTCCAGAATCACCAAATGCCTAAAATGGGTGACATGTATGCAGATATATCTCAATAAAACTGTTACCCCCAAAATACATTACACCTTGACTTATGAACATTTAAAAATAAAAAGCTCAAGAACCATCTGACCACAATTTTTCTTAAAATTGTGTTAATATAAATTTGTTAATTTATGTTAATTAATTATGCAATATGCTATAAATTTTTAATTTATATGGAATAATCTATACTAATAAAAGCATAATATGCTAATTAGACCAGAAGTCCTTTTGGACGAAGCCAGGGCTGTGAGGGAAGCCCGGATCCCAGGTGCCAGAGGGAAGCTGGTGCCGGCAGCCGGGGGAAGGAAGACCTACTCTTGCACAAATTTCATGCATCGGGCCTCTAGTTTTAATATAAATGTTGTTATTATAGCTATATTATTATAGTTATATTAATGCACATTTTATTATATGATGTTAGTTCTGTTAATGTAAATTTTCTCAGTAGCATATTTCAGTTGACACAGTAATAGTAGTCATAACAATGGCAGCTAGCCTGAGAGGGCCGACTGTGCTCATTGCTAAGTGATTTACATGATTCTCACAACAATCCTACAAGGTAGGTACCACTATTACTCCCATTTTATAGATGAGAACACTAAGGCCAGGGAGGCTAAGGAACTTGTCAAGGTCAGGGTCACAGAGCACGTGAGCTGAGGGCCCATGATTTAAACCCACGGACTCTGTCTCCTTGAGTCCACAGGCTTAACACTGCCTCCCAGAGCTTTCTTGTGCACCTTCTGATCTTTATTAAAGAAATCTACAACTTGTCAGGAGAACATCCTCTTTTGCTAAAGAGGAAATGAGTCCTTAAAAGTTGAAAGGATGTGCCCACAGCTAGTGCTGACCCCAGACCCCCGACTCCATTCACAGGCTCTAGGGCTGGAGGCCCCCACTCACACCCCTCAGTGGTCAGGTGGAGGCTGGTAGGCACGCCTGGGGCAAAATAAAAATGAGAGAATTTCTCTACATCAAATGGGATCTGTCTCAAAGTCTTCAATCATCAAGAAAGTGGAAATTTTTATAAAATGTTCTAGGTTGCTTCATAGTTTGTGAAAATATTCTTGCCACTACAAAAAAAAGGTAACACTCATCAGTTGTTTTTTTTTTTCAATCCAAATATAACTGCAAGTAAGTTGATGGTAGGCGCAAGGCAGATGACTTCCCACGCAAAGATAACTTATGATGGTGCCCAGTGAATACCCCAAAAAGTGCACCTGTGGCCTCCTGAACTCATTGTGGATTTGGTCAGCTTTAATCTTCTGTCTGCTGAACTGTCTTCCCACACCCTCAAGGGGTGTCAGCCTCTTGGAGCTCAGACTGACAGTGCAGGTAGGGCGGGAGGAGGCAGGCAGGACTCTCACCTCCATTATGGCTTGAGTGAGCATCTCACCTGCTTTACAGGTTATCAGGATGGGAAAGGGAAGCTGTGGCCCTGCAGCACGTTTCTGAGGGAACTGAGCTGTGCTGGCAGGGGTTCGGACCATGCTCCTGCCTGCCACAGAATCCCATCAATCCAGTGAGTGCCCTAAAGATAACATTTTAAATCTGCTATTTGCTTCTGAATAAAGACATTGCTGAAATATTTTCGGCACTTTCTAGTTTAGTATTGCATAAAAATAGAAGTTACCATTTAACAAGTGCTAACACTATACCAGGCACTGGTACCTTGCTTTATCTCACTTAACCCTTGCAACAACCCTACAAGGTAGGAAATATTATTATTTTATTTTATCTATGTTAATGAATTACATTAATATATTTTAAAACAGGAGCTGAAGCCAAGGTTGAAACTGGTTAAGCTCCTTGCTCAAGGCTGCATGGCTGTGAAGTGTTGGAGTGGATTCAAGCCCATGCAGTATGAGCCAGAACAGTGTCCACACAGACAGGGAGGAAGGAACAAAAGGAAATGGAGATGAGTGCCTCCTCCGTGCTGCTGCTACGTGAGGGTCTGTCCTGTACATGTGCATAAATCCCTGATCTCATTTACTCCTCACCACAACCCTGAGGCGGTGTGGATAAACCCATTTGCCCATGAGAAACAGACTCAGAGAAAGACAAATGAGCAGGGACTCGTCTTGCTGCCCAGGGATCCCCAGTGCCTAGAACAGCACCCAGCACACCGTAGAAACTCAAAAACTGTTCACTGAATAATGAAGGACCAGCCCTGGGCTGCATGTGAATGGCCGGATCCTAGGTCACTGGTCAGGCCTGTAGGGACGCTGACCACCCTGTTCATGGAACACCTCTCCCTGGCTTCAGTTCTTTTGTCTGGGCTGCCCCTTTTGATCTCAAACTCAACACATCCAAAACCAGACACCCCTTTCCTCTCCCAGACCTGTTCCTCCTGTCCTGGGTGGCTTGTCCTGCTCTCAGATGGCACCACCATTCACCCGGGGACCCATGCCAGAAGCCCATGGGTCCTCCTTGCATCTCAGCCAGTCTCCGGCCCTGTGGATGCCACCACTCGAGCACCCCTAGTCCCACCTCCCTCCCTTTCCTCTGCCACCACCTGACTCTAAGCCTCCATTTCTCGCCTGGGCCACCCCTACAGCCCCCTGGCCTCCTGACCCAGCTCCTCTGTACACCATTCTCCACAGTCCAGCCCAGAGGGATTCTCCCCAACAGCTCTCCTGCTTAAAACCCTGCCTGGGCTCTCCCTGCCCTTAGAACAAAGTCCCAGCTCCTTGGCCTTGTGTTCTCACTGCACCCTTCTCCACCTCTTCTCCCTGCCTCTCCCCAAGCAGCTGGCCCTCCATCCTTCCTGAACCACTGGCAGGTCCTACACAATCCACACGGAGCTGCACCTCCGGCCTTTCCACATCTATGCCCTCCACTTGAAACACCCTCCCTCCTCCTTTGCTGTCCAGAAACTATTCGACCTTTGAGGCTACCAGGAAGGTCAACCACCCATCCTGAGCACCCAGCACAGTGAGTCCCTTTCCCATGTTTCCTGGAGCACCATGTGGTAGAACCCTCAGTCATTACATCTGTGTCCCTCCTCCAGGCTCTGAGCTCCCTAAGAGCAGGAGCTGGACACAGACAGGGGGATGCAGGAGGCCTGTCCTTACCAGGCCTTATCGCATTCTCACCTCCCAGGCACTGTCATGGAAAGCTAGGTCCCACCAAGAGCCCATGTCAGGGGCTTACCTCTATCACTGTAGTCATCCACAAGGATAACTTCTTCTAGCAGGATGTCTGGGGACGTCTCGAGGACACTGTAAACTGTCCGAAGGAGAGTTGACCAGGCTTCATTATAAAATGCGATGATAATAGATGTCGTGGGCAATTGATCATAATCATATTTCTTTTCTTTGCACCTGCAAATACAACACAACTTCAGGAATGGAGAACCGACTGTTGACTGTGTGTGTACCCGGCCAGGCGGGTGCTGGGGATGGGATGAAGGGGCATAGGTCAAGACCAGGTCATGGGAACAGTGAGATTTTCATAATGTTCCCTTCCATGGACCATCTATTCTGAGGAAAGCCAGCCGCCATCCGTGAGGATGGAGCTGCTCTTAGCCTATGGAGAGGTGTATGGAGCGAGAGACTGAGGTCTCCCACTACAGCCAGTATAAACTTTCCAGCAAGGGATGTGCCTGCTTTTATTAATTTATTTTTTTTATTTAATCCTGACCCAAGGATATGTTTTTATTAATTTTAGGGAGAGAGGAAGGGAGAGAGTGAAGTTTTCGAAAATCAAGTCGATGCGATTTAAAGAACTGTCCTTTAGTCTAAAATCACATCCCTACTGTTCTGGATTAAAATTTATTCCTTCTCAAAATACCACATGATCTCACTCATTCATGGACAATAGAAACCATTATAAACTTTTGAACAATAATAGATACAGAGGCAGAGCTGCCTCAAACAGATTGTCAAACTGCAGCGGGAAGGCCGGGGAGGGTTGGGGGGCAGGAGGTAGGGGGGTAAGAGATCAACTAAAGGACTTGTATGCATGCATATAAGCATAACCAATGGACATAAGACACTGGGTGATAGGGGAGGCTAGGGGACTGTCTAGGGCGGGGGGATAAAATGGACACATATGTAATACCCTTTGTAATACTTTAAGCAATAAAAAAAAAATTTATTCCTTCTCATAATAATAAGCAGGAGGACAGAAAAAGCTCTGCTGGACCGAATAGAGTTGGGACAGGATGTCAGCCCGTCCTCAGAGTTTCTGTTTTCGTGTTTCCATTGGTCTGTGACAACCCAAAGCCCAAG
Organism: Myotis daubentonii; assembly: GCF_963259705.1. Taxonomy (NCBI): domain Eukaryota; kingdom Metazoa; phylum Chordata; class Mammalia; order Chiroptera; family Vespertilionidae; genus Myotis; species Myotis daubentonii. Next base: position 56,012,954 of record NC_081850.1, on the reverse strand, counting down.
GCCACTTTTCTCACTTGTCTAGGTGGGTTCTCTATTTGAGTCCCCTTAAGTCACAAGAACGCTGCATACCACTTTGGCAACACACACTCAGAGCTTTAAAATGCTCCTCTTCTCTTTGATGTCATATTACTGTATCTAAGAACTTCTCATCTAAGACAATAATCAGAAATGTCCTAAAGGAGGCTTGTGGTAAAAATTTTTCTTTGCAACATTATTTATAATATCAAAAATCTATTGACAATTTCAATGCCCAACAAGAAATGGTTAAATAAAACGTAGCATGGCTGCATGAAGAAATGCTACATGGCCACCCAAAACCACATCTTCAGAGGATATTTAACAATAAAAGACAATGACAACATTATATTGTTAATAAAAAAACAGAGTACAAATCTATACAGCATAATGCCAGTTCTATACACAACAATGTGTGTATGCACGTGCTCACACATAAGCAATAAACAGTAAGAAATATGCCATAATGTTAACAATGGTTATCTCTGAGCAGTAGATTATTTCTGATTATTTAATTTTTATGTTTTCCTGCATTCTAAAATTGTTCCATAATGAATATGCATCATTCTTATAATCACAAAAGAGATTATTTTTTAAAAGCTGGATCCTATTTCTTTAGCTCCCATAGCAAATGCCTTCAATGAACAATAATTTAAGATTCTGGCCTTTCCTTTCTCTGGGCCTGGTAGTTTCTCCTTCTTTCTTTAAAATCCCTTACAGGCGTTCTCCTTTGTGACTGCTCAACGTGCCCTTCTGGAATGTTTTCACAAAAAATACTTTCCCCAGAGGAACCAAGATGGCAGCATAGGTTAACGCCGGAGTTTGCTGCTTTGAACAACTACTTCAAAAGTGAAACTAAAAGACGGAAGGGACATCACCCAGAACCACAGGAACGCTGGCTGAGTGGAAGTCCTACAACTAGGAGGAAAGAGAAACGCATATGGACACTCAGAGGAGGCGCAGTGCTGAAGTCAAATTCTGAGGTGCGGAGTGCGCGGAGCGGGCTGGCGGCGGAGGGCGCGGTTGGCGTTTTCAATCGGGAGGGAGTCGCAGACTCTGAGCTCCAGATACAGGCGAGTCTTTAGGGACCCAGACTCAAACGGGAGAAGCGGGACTGTCTGGCTTCGGTCAGAGCGAGTGCAGCTTTCTCTCCCAGCTTTGCAGCGGGTGCTGGGACTCAGAGAGGCAGAGCCCCTGGGGACAGGACTGAGAGCCGCCATAACTGCTCTCTCCGGCCCACCCTGTTGATCCTATGCTACCCGCCCTACCCAAGCCCTGCACAGAGGCATTTGCCGGATAGCCTCAGGCAAAGGCTAGATTAGCACCTCCCTAGAGGACATAAGTTCTCTCACTGCTGACACAGCTGATTCTCATAGCCACTTGGCCTGGAGGTCAAACCCTCCCTAGTATTAGCTACAACAATCAAGGTTTAACTATAAGACTGCGAACAAAGACCACTAGGGGGTGCACCAAGGAAGCATAACAAAATGCGGAGACAAAGAAACAGGACAAAATTGTCAATGGAAGATATAGAGTTCAGAACCACACTTTTAAGGTCTCTCAAGAACTGTTTAGAAGCCGCCGATAAACTTAATGAGATCTACAAGAAAACTAATGAGACCCTCGATGTTATGTTGGGGAACCAACTAGAAATTAAGCATACACGGACTGAAATAACAAATATTATACAGACTCCCGACAGCAGACCAGAGGAGCGCGAGAATCAAGTCAATGATTTGAAATGCGAGGAAGCAAAAAACACCCAACTGGAAAAGCAAAATGAAAAAAGAATCCAAAAATGCGAGGACAGTGTAAGGAGCCTCTGGGACAGCTTCAAGCGTACCAACATCAGAATTATAGGGGTGCCAGAAGATGAGAGAGAGCAAGATATTGAAAACCTATTTGAAGAAATAATGACAGAAAACTTCCCCCACCTGGTGAAAGAAATGGACTTACAGGTCCAAGAAGCGCGGAGAACCCCAAACAAAAGGAATCCAAAGAGGACCACACCAAGACACATCATAATTAAAATGCCAAGAGCAAAAGATAAAGAGAGAATCTTAAAAACAGCAAGAGAAAGAAACTCAGTTACCTACAAGGGAATACCCATACGACTGTCAGCTGATTTCTCAACAGAAACTTTGCAGGCCAGAAGGGAGTGGCAAGAAATATTCAAAGTGATGAATACCAAGAACCTACAACCAAGATTACTTTATCCAGCAAAGCTATCATTCAGAATTGAAGGTCAGATAAAGAGCTTCACAGATAAGGAAAAGCTAAAGGAGTTCATCACCACCAAACCAGGATTATATGAAATGCTGAAAGGTATCCTTTAAGAAGAGGAAGAGGAAGAAAAAGGTAAAGATACAAATTATGAACAACAAATATGCATCTATCAACAAGTGAATCTAAGAATCAAGTGAATAAATAATCTGATGAACAGAATGAACTGTTGATTATAATAGAATCAGGGACATAGAAAGGGAATGGACTGACTATTCTTGGGGGGGAAAGGGGTGTGGGAGATGTGGGAAGAGACTGGACAAAAATCGTGCACCTATGGATGAGGACAGTGGGTGGGGAGTGAGGGCGGAGGGTGGGGCGGGAATTGGGAGGAGGGGAGTTATGGGGGGGGAAAAAAAGGAACAAATGTAATAATCTGAACAATAAAGATTTAAAAAAAAAAACAAAACAAATTATGAACAACAAATATGCATCTATCAACAAGTGAATCTAAGAATCAAGTGAATAAATAATCTGATGAACAGAATGAACTGGTGATTATAATAGAATCAGGGACATAGAAAGGGAATAGACTGACTATCCTTGGGGGGGAAAGGGGTGTGGGAGATTCGGGAAGAGACTGGACAAAAATCGTGCACCTATGGATGAGGACAGTGGGTGGGGAGTGAGGGCGGAGGGTGGGGCGGGAACTGGGAGGAGGGGAGTTATGGGGGGGGGGGAAGAGGAACAAATGTAATAATCTGAACAATAAAGATTTTAAAAAAAAAATACTTTCCCCTTTGCCTGGCTGATAAAAAGCTGAGCATCCTTCAATTAGACGAGAACAACTCTGAGTCACCCAGGGTCCCATTTTTGCCTAGGGGACAAAAGGAAGCTCAAAGCAGTCTAGCCGGTGTGGCTCAGTGGTTGAGCGTCGACCCAGGAACCCGATGTCACTGGTTTGATTCCTGGTCAGGGCACAAGCCTGAGTTTCAGGCTTGATCCCCAGTGCAGGGCGTGCAAGAGGCAGCCGATTGATGTTTCTTAGCAATGTTTCTATCTCCCTACCCCTCTCCCTTCCTCTCTCCCTAAAATCATTAAAAATAAACAAACAAGCAAATAAATAATTTTAAAAAGGAAACTCAGAGCCCAATTCACTGCTGACTCACAGAAGCCATCCTTTCCTTAACTTTCTGGTATAACCAGGTGCTTTGTGAGGGCAATGGCTGAACTGTCATTTTCTCTGGGTATCCCGCATGCCTTGCATTGTACCTGGTAATGGTAGTAGCACGTATTAGGTGCTTACTACGTGATAGGCAGTATAAGCACTTCACATGCATTATTCCATTTAATCTCCACTAACACAATACATGTCTATGTAGTGTATGGAGATGAATGAAATGGGTGCAGTAAACGCCTCCTGAGCTTTTATCTTTGTTTTCAGGTTATCGCACTGAAAATTCCTATTCTTTGTAGAACAGGCCAGGGAGGTCATCATGTCCACTGGTGTGTTTTATCTGCCCAGATTCCTTCTTCCTTTCTTCACAGTATTGCACTGTGATTTCCCTTTCAGAAACTATGCCTCCTGGACTCTCAGCCTGTGTGGTTACACATACACACACACACACACACACACACACACACACACACACACACGTACATTTACATACACACAGTCCTCTGGTAAGGTCAAATGCCCCAGTCCTGACCAGTCAACATTTTCTGATGATATCAATTGAATCTCTGAATCCAGGGCCCAAAATAATCTGAACCCAGTTCTCACCCCAGACCTTTCTACTATAGAAGTCAGTATGTTTTCTTTTACATTTAAGTCCGTTTCCATTGGGTTTTCAGTCACTTTCAACCCAAAGAACCCCAAGAGAGAAAAAGTATAACAAAAAGAAAGCATAAAATAAGATGATATAATTAAATCCTAAAGTATCAATAAGCACAATAAATATAAATGAACATGACTATCTAGTTAAAGTCAAAGATTGTCAGTCTGGATTTAAAAACAAACAAACACAAAATTCAACATGCTAGAGACACACTTCAAACATAATTACACAGCATGAGTGGGAAAACTAAACACGCTCTAAACTTAAAGAACTGATTCAAAGAAAAGGTGCCACTCTGACAGCCACATGCTGAATCTAATAAGAATAAAATATCTCGCAGTTTACAGCCTTGTTGGAGAAGCAAAAGAAGCATCAGTCTAATCTCCACACTATGTGTGATGTTTTTCCAAAGATAATGTTATCAAAATAGACAAGGAGGCTACCTCCCTGCAAAAAGTGAAATTCTAACCAACTCCCTCCTGCTAATCCCTGCAAGACACAAACACTTTTGCTAAATTACCTAATTTGAGCTATTTTGAGACTGTCATCCCAGCACCCAAATCCTGATCCCTAAACTTAGATACATCAGCAATTACAGTATTGATAAGGCTAAAACCAGAGCAAGCATTTAAAAAATGCAAATAGCTGTGTATTTAGACACTTTCCTAACCAGTGGTTCAAACTCCTCTGCTATGGCAGAGAACGCCCGATGTTCTTATGCGTGGCATCCTCATCCAAGTGCCCATGAAAATGCACTGTCACTCAACTTTCCTCTCTGGCTAAATGAGTCAGAACACAAATGAGAATGACATCCTAGTGATGATCTCAAGGCTTCTCTGACCTAGGAAAACGAAAACTTTCGGCAAATATTGGGAGTGCAAAATTGTTAGCAATCACTTGCTTGTGACACACCTTCCAATGACTGTGATGTCATCACTAGTTTCAACTGCACTTGGTCTGATTTTAATCCCCACTTTGTCTACTTCTGGTACTCTCCCACACCCTCCAAAGCACCCACCCTTAATCTTCTGAGTGAGAAATCTTTAGGCTCTCAGCCAGTAGCTTTCAACACTAGTTGACATCAGCCTTAGCCTAGCCCTAGGCTCTACCCACAGAAAATTATATTTAATTGTTCTGGGGATGGTCTCTGAAATCAATCTTTTTAAGTCTCCAAAGGCCACAAACCCAGCTATCTGGCTTCCCACTTTGGCTGGCTGCCATCTCAGAGTGAAAGTTCCCTCTCCAGGCTTTGCTCAAATGATATGGGAGTTGTTAAAGGGTTTTGCAAACCCTAAACTATATCACCATGCAAGGATTGCTTGTCATCCTCCACCTCTTCCTCCTTGATTCGGTGCAATAACGAACAAAAATAAAGCTGTGCTCTAATCCACTGGCATGTAAAGTATTAGACTCAGACGAGCTGGGGTCTACAACAAGTTTTAAGGTAGTGGTTCTCAACCTTCCTAATGCCGCGACCCTTTAATACAGTTCCTCATGTTGTGGTGACCCCCAACCATAAAATTATTTTCGTTGCTACTTCATAACTGTAATTTTGCTACTGTTATGAATCATAATGTAAATATCTGATATGCAGGATGTATTTTCATTGTTACAAATTGAACATAATTAAAGCATAGTGATTAATCACAAAAACAATACGTAATTATATATGTGTTTTCCGATGGTCTTAGGCGACCCCTGTGAAAGGGTCGTTCGATCCCCAAAGGGGTCTCGACCCACAGGTTGAGAACCGCTGTTTTAAGGAATTAGAACCAACACTCCTAAGTTTTTCTATCAGTCTGGAATCAAACCTGAAGGAATTTGAAACCGACCACTGCAGTCCACGGGCTAATGCTCTAACCACTGAGCAACTGGCCAGGGCCCATATGTATATTTTCAAAATCTATTTCCATACCTGGAAAAATCTAGAAGGATGACAGCAAAATGTTAACAGTGGTTCTCCCCAGGGTGGTAAATTTATAGGTGATTTTTATTTTTTGAACATCTATTGTTTTTATAATTAAAACAGATAATTGACTCCACCCAAAAGGGAGGAGAGAATAAAAGATCTGAGTTCTAACCATGGCTGGTGTGGCTCAGGGGTTAGAGCATAGGCGCATGTACCAAAGTGTCACGGGTTCTATTCATGGTCAAGGAAGGGCACATACCTGGGTGTCAGGTTTGAACCTTGGCCTAGGTCCCAGAGCGTGTGGGAGGCAACCAATAGATGTGTCTCTCACATCAATGTTTCTCTCTCTCTCTCTCTCTCTCTCTCTCTCTCTCTCCCCTCCCTCCCTTCTTCTCTACTTCCACTCTCTCTAAAAATCAATGGAAAAACATCCTCGGGTGAGGATTAACAAAAAAACCCCAAACATCTAGGTTCTAGATCAGCTCTCCCCAGATCTGAGTGTTAACTTGGCTTCTTCTCTTAGTTGAGACTGGATGCTGCCTCAGGGCCTTCCCTCCTGTAACATTCAAGCTTCTTAACAACCCCTCCGCTTATTAATTAGATTCCCAAGGGACCAAATCTCCCATCCAGACTGTGAACTCATAACCTGCCATTCCTCAGGCTAAATCTAAAGAGCCTGATTAAGTCCTCACCCCTGTATGAACTATAAAAGTGAGTCACCAAGAAAGGCCCTGACACTATTGGCCACACCAAAGTTATACCTCAAGGCCTGGCAGGGCTGAGCCCAACAGAGATAAGCATACCTTTCTCTCCAGCTAGGCGAGAATAACCCAACAGGCCTTGCAGCAGGAATTAAAGGCTAGAGGTATTCAGACTCCTTATCGTGCTGGGTTAGGATTAACTTCCCAGGGTCAATGCCACAGCAGGATCTATAAGCAAATCCTGATAGGACACAGGGCAGCTGCGTCACCATGGAGACAGGATACCATAGCCCATAGGTCATCCGCAGTGTCCCAAAGCGATTTCACAACTGGGACAATAAAGGAAGTAGGAATCCAGAAAAGAAAAACTTTATGACCAATCCCTAGACGACTCTTAGAAGTGGCCTACTGAGTAAGTTGTTAGCAACAGGGAAGAGAGGAAAACTAACAAGAATTGAGTGCGGCCAAAACCAGTTTAGCTCAGTGGATAGAGCGTCGACCTGCGGACTGGGGGGTCCCGGGTTCGATTCCAGTCGGGGGCGTGTGCCTGGGTTGCGGGCATATCCCCAGTGGGGGATGTGCGGGGGGCGGCTGATCGATGTTTCTCTCTCATCGATGTTTCTGGCTCTCTGTCTCTCTCCCTTCCTCTCTGTGAAAAATCAATAAAATATATTTTAAAAAAAAGAAAAAAGAACTGAGTGCACAGTGTGTTCCCAAGTGTTAGGTGCTTTATTACTGCCTAGGTTGCGTCTTTTTACTCATTCCCCATTTTTTGTTGTTGTTGTTAATCCTCACCCAAGGATTTTCAGAGAGAGTGGAAGGGAGGGTGGGGGAAGGAAGGGGAGAGAGAGAGGGAGGGAGGGAGGGAGGGAGGGAGGGAGGGAGAGGGAGAAAGAGAGAGAGAGAGAGAGAGAGAGTGCTTCCTGCATGAGGGAGCTGGGGATGAACCTGCAAACCAGGTACATGCCTTTGACCAGGAACTGAACCCATGACCCTTTGGTTCTCAGGCCAACACTCTACCCACTGCGCACACCAGCCAGGGCTACTCATTCCCTATTTTGCAGCTAAGGAAACAGGCTCAGAGAAGCTAGATAGCTTGCTTAAGATCACAGAGCTGATGAACAAAAGAGTGAGAATTTTATCTCACATGGGCTGGGTTTGAACCCTAGAAAGCTTCCCCTACCAGTGGTCAGCAAACTGCGGCTCACAGGCCACATGCGGCTCTTTGGCCCCTTGAGTGTGGCTCTTCCACAAAATACCGACTTCTGCGCATGGGCCACGAAGTTTCAATCGCACTGTATGTGTGCGCCCACACGTGGTATTTTGTGGAAGAGGCACACTCAGGGGCCAAAGAGCCACATGTGGCTCGAAAGCCATAGTTTGCCGACCACTGCCCTAAACTGTTACTCAGTGAGAACCCTTGGGTTTCAAAGAGATAAACATGCATTCAGCCATTTGGATGAAGTGAAGGGAACTGCTACCAATCCCAACAAACTTCTCAAAAAGATTAACAGGGAAAATGCCTCAGGCAAAAGCAGGAGGCTAGCCGTGAACAGATCTCAAAAAATAGGGAGGTGCAAGTCCATCCAAACTTTGCAGAGGTAGGGCCACCTCGTGCAGACATTCATTCTCTCTCCGGCCAAGGATCCACAGGGCAGGTCCCTTAAATCCGGAAATCAGTGCCAAGGGAACCAAGAGGGTCACGTCCCCCCACGTTCCACCACTTTCTAGTTGTCACCTCTCCTCTCTGGGCCTATTTCCACGCCTGTAAATTAGGAAAGACAAGGATCAGGGAGGGGTAGCAGGTGCCTGATACACACAGCAGGCTGCCCAACTCTGAGCTCTCTTTTCCTCAGTCTTTAAGGAGTGGATCAAGCAGGGAACTGGAAGATTCCCACCAACTGAGGAAAAGAGAGAGGAGGCCAGAAGGGCTGTCCTCCTGCCAGCGTGTTCCCTTCTCAAAACCTGGGCAGTGGGCACCAAGCGCCCAGCCAGCAGCTCCAGTAGGAATTGGGCCTTTGACCACACAGGCTCTGGGCCAGCACCACCCACAGGAGTGAAGCGGGCTCGACCACAGCCAGAAGGCGCCCTTCCCACCAGCCACTCCTACCTGCCTTCCTCCTCCTAACGCTCAGGTGAGAGGGAAGGTGGATTGCAGCCTCTGACGTGGCTGGAATCCTTCACGGCCCAGGCGCACGCATAACTAAATGGAGCCTGTCTTGAACCCCAGGAGTCCTTGGCTTTGCAAAGGCAGGAAGATACTGGCAGAGCTGGACTGAGGGTGCTGTGCGGCCCAGGAAGGGCACCCAATGGGGGTCTCATCTTAAACCTGTCGGCTTAGTCCCGATCCCCACTTTTCTGGACCGAATGACAGACTTTCCGAAGAGGGAGAGAGCCAAGAGACCACATAGGAACAGATTCCTCAATTTCTGACATTTTTTCTGTCTTCATTTTTTAAAACTTTCTTGCGCCCCTCCCCCCATGTGAACCCTTCCACGGCCAAGTCCCGAGAAAGACTCAATAAGACGCGCAAGCCCCAGGTATGTTGAGACCCCACGGCCACCAGGCCACTCCACAGATGCGGAAACTGGGGCGCCCCGGCTCCGCGGGCAAGGCTCCTCCGGCCACCTGCGGACTCACAGCGGGTTCCAGCGCTCCGGCAGGCGGCGGTGCAGCGAGATGCGGTCGCTAAGGTAGATGTTGATCTGATGCAGCCGCACGCTCTCCTCCTGCAGCCGCAGTTCCTCGCCCTCCAGCTGCAGCCGCACCGCCTCGCCCCGCGCGCCCAAAGCGTCCTCCGGCACCGGTGGCCGCGGCAGGACCGGGTCGCGCCGGCCGGAGCGCGGGGTGCGCGAGGGTCTCGGCTCGGCCGTCCTGGCCGCACGTTGCGCTCTCAGCACCGAGCCCAGCCCGACCAGCGCCAGCAACGCCAGCAGCACCAGCAGCGCCTCCCGGCCGCGCCTTAGCCCCCGTGGGCAGCGCCGCCACGCCGAGCGCCCCCACATGCGCCCACCAGCGGCTGCCAGCGCTCGGCGCGCCCCGCGGTGGCGGGGCAGCCGGGACCCGGATCCCGGAACAGCGCCGCCTCGCCCCGCCCTGGCCCGCCCACTGCCCGCCCCCTGCCCGCCCCACCTGCGCCCCGCCCCCTTCCTTCCCCGCCCGCCCATTGGAGCCGGGTCCCCTGGAGGAGGAGGAGGAGGATGGCCATTCCCCACAGCTCTGCGTGGGCTTGCAGAGACTTGCACCTGCTGGCTGGGCTGTGTGTATTATTTAAAAAATAACGGCCTGACCAGCGTGGTTGAGTGTCGACCTATGAACCCTGATCAGAGTTCTATTCCTGGTCAGGGCACAGAATCGACCCCCATTGGGGAAGGAGGGAGGGGAAGAGAAAGGGGCGTGCAGGAGGCAGCCGATTAATGATTCTCATCACTGATGTTTCTATCGCTCTCCTTCTCTCTTCCTCTCTGAAATCAATAAAAAAATATATTAAAAAAAAAAATAAAAACAGCCAAAGCCGGTTTGGCTCAGTGGATAGAGCGTCGGCCTGTGGACTGAAAGGTCCCAGGTTCGATTCCGGTCGAGGGCACGTACCTGGGTTGCGGGCACATCCCCAGTAGGGGATGTGCAGGAGGCGGCTGATCGATGTTTCTCTCTCATCAATGTTTCTAGCTCTCTATCTCTCTCCCTTCCTCTCTGTAAAAAATCAATAAAATATATTTTTAAAAAAATAAAAATAAAAACAAAAGGTAACGACGTAAAACCTTTAGCTCAACGCCTGGCACATCGTAAGCACTCAGTAACTGTTGGCTACAGGGCGCTAAGAATTTTACTGCCATTATCACATCTGACCCTTATACAGTCCAGTGAGAGAGCACTAAGACTATAAACTCCATGTTACAGATGAGAAGACTGAGGCACTGCAAGGCTGAGTGACACCAGGCTGTCCACTGAGGCCTGCAGGCCCCACCTAAGACATATTGTTCAGGTCCCTTGAGTAACAAAGCCTCCTCTGGCTCCCTCCTAGCGGGCATTTGTGTTTCTTAGCTTCACTTTACAGATACCTCCAAGAAGCCGATCAAAGCAATGAACTATCCCCTCAGAAAAACACACACATACACACCTATAATATGATCGCACACATGACAAGCCATCAATTCATGGTAAATACCCTCGGCCTTGGCTCCAGGTTTCCTTTGGAGGCATTGAGGGAATAAGGGAGCCACAGGGGCTGGACATACAGTATTTAACAGGTCAAGACTAGAATGAGACATGAAGATCTCTCTGAGGTGCAAAATTTGAGAGTGGGCCAAAAAAACTCAGTAATCAAAATAAGTAATATTTTTTTCAAAATCAAAATGAATGCAAAAATCCATGATGAAACAAAATATCGACGTTTTAAATAAAGGCAGAATCTGACCCTGGCTCACCTCACTCACATCCTAATCCCAGCCCTGATTGTACTAGGATGTGTAACTCCAACTATTGAAAAAAATCTGCATTATTAACCGGTACACCTGGCAGGACTCATCACCTGGCCCTGCCCCCTGTTCACTTGCCCACTTCCGGCTGCTCAGGTGGCCCCTCCCCCTTGTCTGGCATGATTGCCTGGCCTTGCCCCCTTTGGGAGCTGGCGGAGCCGCCTGTGAGCTGGGCTGAGTTGAGGGGGAGGTGGGCTGAGGGTAGGGACCTCTGCTCCCCGTCTCTGAGCCTCAGTTTTGGCATCTGGAATATGAGCACAACAACCCAGTATCTGGCTCCTGTCAACCCAGGTGCTCCAGGAAGCAGAGACCCAGGCTGGACTCATTGGTGGGAAGGCCTGGGAGGTAAGGGCGGGGATGTGGGGTACCCTGCATCATTCAAGCTGAGGGCTTGGCAAGTCAGCGAGGAGTCCCTGAGCCACGAAGCCTGCACTTCCCACCAAACAGCCTGCCCTGGTGTGCCCACTACACTGCCATGAGCCCCCCGGGTGGTGAGAGACAGGGCCGAGGCACAGACACAGAGATGAATCTCCCTGTGAGCCCCTGCAGTGAGAGGTCTAGGGGATCTCCTGTGCCCGGGGACAGGGCTCAGATGTTCCCAGACCGGGTCAAAGCCCCCAAAGGAGGAGAAAGGTAAGGTCTATTTCCTGAAGCTGCTGCTCCGAAGACTACAGACTGCCCGAGACAAACAGGAACGTGTGCTCTCCCCGTTCTGGGGCCAGAATGTGAAATCAGGGTGTCGGGGGCTGTGGTCCCTCGAAGGCTCCAGGGGAGGGTCCTTCCTGCCTATTCCCTTTCTGGGGGGCTCCTGGCCGCATCCCTTCAATCTTCCCATGGCCCCTCTTGAGTCCTTGCATCCTCCTGAGACTTCTCCCAGGTGTACCGGTTAATAATGCGGATTTTTTCATAACTATTTACAGGTTAATAATGCGGATTCTTTCATGTTTTATTTACTGGTTAGTAATGTGGATTTTTTTCATAAATATTTACCAGTTAATAATGCGGATTCTTCCATAAATATATCTTGATTTTGATGTGGATCACATGGATATATACATATGTAAAAAATTCATCAAGTTCTTTAAAACCTATTAGCGTAACTTATGAAAGTTATATCTCAATTAAAAAAATAAAAAGACAGAATGAAGAATTTTAAAAGAAAAAGAGTCCCTGGCCTTCAGGACAAGCACTGAAGTCCTCTGCTTGACAGGAGAGGACCTCAGAATGTGGCTCCAAATTCTGCAAAGCCTATTTCGAGCCACTAGGGGAAAGGGGGTAGGGCTTCACCACTCTAGGTCTTTGCACACGCTGTTCCCTCTACTAGAAATGCCCTTCCCCACCTGGCGAGCCCCTATCCATCCTTTAAGTCTCTGCCAAAAGCCGCCTCCTCGGCAAAGCCTTCAGCAATTCCATAGACTTTTAGGCAAATGTATTTCAAGATTGCATCATCCTATTGTGTCTTAGTCAGGTTTCCATTGGAGAAATAGAATCAGTAGGAGATGCATTAACAGATTTATTGCAAGGAATTGGCGTATGCTACTTGTGGGGCCTGGATAAGCAAATCCAAAATCTGTAAGGCGGCCATCAGGACAGGCAAGCTGAAAGTCTAGCAACAGCTGAAGTCGTAGTTCACAGGCAGCATTTCTTATTTTCTAGGACAACCTCAGTTCTGCTCTTAAGGCCTTTTGACTGACTAAGTCAGGCCCATCTTTACTGAAAGTCAACTGGTTGTAAGCATTCATCATCCACAAAATACCTTTAGAGCAACATCTAGATTAGTGCTTTACTGAATAACTGGGGATTAAAGTTTAGGAAATTGACACATCAAACTGACCACCTCCATTAATCTCCTAGGGCTATCATAACAAACTGTCACACACACTGGCTGAAAAACAATGAAAATTTATTCCTCCACAGTTCTGGAGACTAGACGCCCAAAATTAACCAGTCCTGTCAGCAAGGCCATGTTCTCTCTGAAGGCTCCAGAGGAGAATGTTCCATGACTTTCTCTTAGTGTCTGAGGTTGCTGGCAATCCTTAGCATTCCTTAGCTTGTGGGTGCTTCACTCCAATCTCTGCCTCCACCATCATATGGCATTTTTCTGGTGTGTGTCTGTATCTGTGCCCCTTCTACTCTTCTTCTAAGGAAATGAGTCATATTGGATTTGGGCCTCCTCTAATGACCTTATTTTAACTAAATGACATCTGTAAAGACCCTATTTCCAAATAAGGTGGCATTCATGGGTACCAAGGACTAAGGCTTCAACACATCTTTTAGGAGGACCCAATTCAGTCCATAACACCATCATACTTGGTAACAGCATTTGGTACATTGGATTGTGTTGAAATCAACCCTAGCCTTTTAATAACAACAACAACAAAAAATATGTAATGCCAGAAGCCAATTCCAGCATGACAGCAGGGCTGAATCTGGAAATGGCTGATGGCATTTCCCCAAACCTGAATAGGATACATTAAATTGATTGTTTGCTGCCAGACAGCTCAGGGCATCTTAATCTACATGTTATTGCCTCCTACTGGCCAAACACCTGAACAGCTGTAGGCTAATTCCCCCCTTCTGACAATGTCTCTGTATAGAAAACCCTACCCCTTTGAAGTGTATATCTCTGCCTCGCCTGAGGACAAATTGTGTTAATAAAAACCATGGAGTCCTGAGACGAGGAGATCTTAGTTTCCTTTAAACTAGGCTCCTCTGATCCCCAAATGCCTTTCAAAATTATATTTCGTCTTTGGGCTCCTATTTAATCTATGCATAACCTTCTCCAGATTGCTGAACCCTTTTAGATGCTGGAACAAGAACCCCAGCAATGTAAGGGACTTAAGAGTATGAGCAGTGGTCGCATTATGTTCTCAGAGCTTGGCACAGTGCCAAACACACAGTGGGTGGTCAATTATTGGCAGGCTTTGTGTCTCACACTCACTGTTATAGGCATCTGTTTGAACTCACTAGAGAGGTACCTAATGGAGGGCACAACCTGGTTAAGGGCAGAGAGAGGTTACTCCCCAAATGTTAACAAACAGGAATTCTTCAAGTCTCCTTGCTGGAAGGGCCTCTGATAATCTAATCTGTGACTTTCAAAGTCTGCTCCCAGAAACTCCAGAGAACCAACCAGGAAAGTTCAAAAGAAGGCTTTGCTGGGTGGGGCTCCAGTTCTCCCAGAAACCAGAGCACTGACATGTTTATCTGCTTAATACTCTGAACTTCTTCATTATATTGAAGCACTCTCTTTCCCAATCACCAGGAAAACTGGCATTAAGAACAAAGAAAGTATGTTGTCCAGGCCCACAGCAGATCTGTGACAGAACAGGAAATAGAATGGAATAAAAAGGTGTGACAGAAACTGCTACATGTCTGCCAGTATTTACTCTGCTCTTCTTGTTAATCCTCACCGGAAGATATGTTTCCATTGATTTTTAGAGAGAGTGGAAAGGAGGAGAAGAGACACAGAGAGAGAAACATTGATGTGAGAGAGACACATCGATCATTTGCCTCCAGGTCACACCCCTACCAGGGATTGAACCTGCAACCTAGGTATGTGCCATGACTGGGAATTGAACCCACAACCTTTTTTTGGTATATGGGATGATACTCCAACCAACTGAGCCATTCATCCATCCAGGGTGTAAGCCCTTTTTAGTAAGCATTGTAAGAAAGGGTCAGGTGCTAGCCAGGACTCTGAATTCTTTGGGTAGCTTTCAGCTTTCTCAGACAGGCACCTAATTGGGGGCCAGGGTCATACTAGAGATGCAACCTTGAGCTGTTAGAAACAATGTTAGTGTTTGTTTCAGTCCTTTAATGTGAGGGGAGGTAGGTGGATAAAATCATTTATGTTGAGAGTCTATAGTGTTTATAAGCCAAGGTTGAGTCCTAATTGAGAAGACTCAGAGGAGCCTGGCTAGAGTTTGATCAAGGGGAGAATCGTTATCACAAGTGCCTAGAGTATAATGCAGCCGTGGGCAAACTACGGCCCGCAGGCCAGATCTGGCCCTTTTGAAATGAATAAAACTAAAAAAAAAAAAAGACCGTACCCTTTTATGTAATGATGTTTACTTTGAATTTATATTAGTTCACACAAACACTCCATCCATGCTTTTGTTCCGGCCCTCCGGTCCAGTTTAAGAACCCATTGTGGCCCTCGAGTCAAAAAGTTTGCCCACCCCTGGTATAATGGAATAAGCAGACATTAAAAGGTACCTTTTTGAAGGTATCAGCATGCTAAAAGTGCTTATAATAATAGAACTTGGTCCAGTTAGGGTTATAGGAAGGCTTCTCTGAGGAAGTAATGTTTACAGGGGGACCTGAATGTTAAAGTGGTATCAGAGATTTGAAATCATATTTTAGGTTAATCTGGAACACACTCTGCTAGTGCCCTGTGTGTGTGTGTGTTTAAAACTTTTTATCAAATATCTCTATTCTCATAGGGACCAGAAGCAAAAAAGTTAAAAAGCACAAATTCCATCTGATTCTCTCATTTTACAGGTGGGAGACTCAGAGCAGGCAGAGCGTTTCAAACAAGTTAAAATCTAACTTGCCATCCTTGTCAACTCACAGCCTCTGGTTACTGAGCCCCCTGAAGAAAAGGGGCCTCTGTGAGCATCTTCCCCAGGCTCTAAGAGGGGGATAGGAGTTTGGGATGAACCATGCAAAGCAGCTCCCACTTAGGACAACCTGCTGCTGCTACCAGACTATTAGGATGTGACGCCACCCACTGAACAGTCTGCTAATTGGTGCCAGAAAGCAGAAGTGATAGTAAAGACCTGGAGCTGTGTGTTTTGGCCTCTGTCCAGACACCCAACACATTTAAGATCTGTGGTCAGATTAGAAAACAGAGGAGGAGTACAACTCATAGTGTCTTGGATCAGCCTACCAAATTGGAATGCTTCTTAACAGGGGCTTAGGTGCAGAGAAAAGAGTGATGGAATTAGGCCTTATAAGACATAGGTTCAAGTCCCAGGTAATGGATAAAAGTTGTCATTTATTGAGCACCTACACATGCCATAAACTGCTAGACTTTATTTTTTGCTTACCATTTTATTTCATCCTCAGGACAACCTTGCAAGGTAGACAGATGAGAAAGCAGGCCCAGAGAGTGAAGTGACTTATCCAAGGTCTTGCTAAACACAAGTGCAAAGCAAGGTTTTGAGTCCATGTCTCCTCATGTCTGGTTCAGAATTTCCCCCCACACAAGTCTCTGGCAGGCTGTTGTGACACCAAAAGACAGCTTAGCTTAGTGAGTGGAAGCACAGCCTTAGAGCCTACTTTCCTGAGCCCAAACCCCAGTCCCATCACAGATTGCTGAGTGGTCTTAAGTAAGTTACTTAACCTCTCTCAACTCAATTTGCTCATCTGTAAAACGGTGGTGACAATAATAGTACCTCCTGAGTAGGGTTTTTTGGAGGTTTGAGTGACACCATCCACACAGACAGCTTCTCTGGGCACAAAGCAGAGTGGAAAGAGTTTCTGCAAGGGCAGATGGAAGATGTCCATTACCTTGCTGCTCAAAGTGTGGTCTTTGGACCAGCAGTATTGGTACTACCTGTGAGCTATTACCAGTAGAAATGTACACAACAGCTTGTTAATAGAGGTAAAACACTAAGAATGCTTTCTGCCCAGGGTGAGCACTAGATAAATGCTAATGACAACAACTTGGCATCCATAGAGGACAAATCTAGCTGGGACCTTGATTCTTTTCGTACCTCTTCCCAAATTGAGTACCTTGTCCTTTCCTTGGGTTTGTTATTAGTTTGGTGGGGTGGTTTATTTGTTCTTTGACCATCTCATCTCATCTCATCTCATCTCATCTCATCTCATCAGAGTTTGATGAACAGATTTCTCTAGAAGGCACTTTTGATTTGTTGTATTAGCTCCCTTCATGGGAGTCATTAGATCCCTTTTATTTATTTATTTTTTTTAAAGAGCTCACATTTATTACTGAATCAACCTTCTATTTCAGGAGGAAAAAATCAACAGAGCAAAATCACAAGTTCATTAATCTTCCAATTAAAATGCCCCAACTGTCCAGACAGTAGCATCTTTTCAATCATTTGAGGGTGTAGGCAACCTGGATACAGCATAAATATGTGAGTCATCTCTCATGTATGATTTCTCATAGGCCCAGTTTGGTTCTTCTCCAATGTCTCCTCTTTGAGTAGTACCTGATTTTATTACCAGTTTTCATCCGAATCCATTGGGGAATGGGCCGATTCTGCTTTTGTTTCTTGGCCAGGAACCTCTTGATCCTGAAAGTCTTGTGGGAAGACATGGTGAGGCAGAGGCCAACGCGTGCACCTCGATGGCGGAGAAAGAGAGAGAAGCTAGATCCCTTTTAGATCATAAGATGATATATGTAGATATGGTATTTCAATCATTAGGGGGGGAAAGATGGCTGATTCAACCAATGATTGGAGCAACTTGATAGCCATTTGGGAGAAATAAAATTAAATCCAAACTTCCCACCGCAATAAATTTCAAATGATAAAAAGATGTCAAAGTCTGGTGGAGTGGAAATTCTACAACTAGAAGGAAAGAGAAAGGCGCATTGAGGGTCAGGAGCTGTGGAAGTAAAGTGCAAAGGTACAGAGGCTCGAGAGTGCGCAGAAAGGGGCTGGTACCTGAGGACGTGGCTGTCTTTTTGAATTGGGAGGGAGTCACAGGCTCCCGACTGCTCTGAACTCCGGTTCCGGGAAGTCTCTGGGGACCCAGGACTCATACGGGGAGAAACTGGACTGTCTGGCAGCGGGCAGAACTCGGAACTCGAGGGTGGCTTTCCCTCAGAGGTGCTTGCAGCAATTGGATTGTCAGGACACTGAGACACGAGCGTGGCCCCTTAGGGCAGGGCTGAGAATTCGCCATAGTTCCGTGCTCCGCCCTTCGATTCCCTGAGACCCCGCCCCACCCAGGCTGCAGCAGAGGCTTTTGCATATGAATGCCCTGGCCCTTTGCAACCTGAAAATTACCTAACAAACTGCAGCGGGGCCACAGACCCAGAACTTCCAAGAGAAGGCCCAAGGCCCCACAGCAGCTTGCATTGCTTCACAGCTGGGCCTCATCAGGGCACCTCCAAACTCCAAAAAGGACGGGGAATCTGCAGTTCTCTCCATAGCTCCTGCTGGGTAACCTCCAAGAGCCAGTGTACCCAGTGGTCAGAGGGGGACCATCCGGATTACAACTCTTCAGATCCATAAGGGACACACCCAGGGGGCAGACTCAGTGAGCACCAAAGCCCCACTGAAGCAAGTCTTGCCCCAGAAGGGTGTCTTCAGCACAGAAGTTCTCCCACTGCAGACACAGCCGATTCTCACTGCCAGTTGGCCTGGAGGTCAATTCCTCCCAGTGATCCTACAACAATCAAGGCATAACTACAACAAGACTGTTCACAAAGCCCACAAGGGGGTGCACCAAGAGTGTCCACCTCAGGTAACTGGGGAGGCTGAGCCACTGGGCCCTACAGGACACCTAGCAAACAAAACCACTCTACCAACACAGGGAAGCATAAAAAATGTGGAGACAAAGAAACAGGTCACAAATGACAGAAATGGAGGAAAGCAAACGACTGGATATAGAGTTCAAAACCACGTTTATAAGGTTTTTCAAGAATTTTATGGAAACCACCAATAAATTTAGTGAGACCCTCAAGAAATCTAGTGAGACCCTCGAGGATATGAAAAAGGACCAACTAGAAATTAAGCATACACTGACTGAAATAAAGAATAATATACAGAGATCCAACAGCAGACAAGAGGATCACAAGAATCAAGTCAAAGATTTGAAATATGAAGAAACAAAAAATACCCAACAGAAAAAGAAAAAAGATTCCAAAAATATGAAGATAGTGTAAGGAGCCTCTGGGATAACTTCAAGCGTACCAACATCAGAATTATAGGGATACCAGAAGAAGAGAGAGGGCAAGATATTGAAAACCTATTTGAAGAAATAATGACAGAAAACTTCCCCTACCTGGTGAAAGAAATAGACTTACAAGTCCAGGAAGCGCAGAGAACCCCAAACAAAAGAAACCCAAAGAGGACCACACCAAGACACATCATAATTAAAATGCCAAGAGCAAAAGACAAAGAGAGAATCTTAAAAGCAGCAAGAGAAAGAAACTCAGTTACCTACAAGGGAATACCCATACGACTGTCAGCTGATTTCTCAACAGAAACTTTGCAGGCCAGAATGGAGTGGCAAGAAATATTCAAAGTAATGAATGCCAAGAACCTACAACCAAGATTACTTTATCCAGCAAAGCTATCATTCAGAATAGAAGGTCAGATAAAGAGCTTCACAGATAAGAAAAAGCTAAAGGAGTTCATTACCACCAAACCAGCATTATATGAAATGCTGAAAGGTATTCTTTAAGAAGAGGAGGAAAAAAAAGGAACTCTTACCATTTGCCACAGCATGGATGGAACTGGAGAGCGGATAAATACCACATGATCTCACTCATTTGTGGAATATAATGAACAACATAAACTGATGAACAAGGACTGATCCAGAGACGGAGAGGCATTGATTGGACTGTCGGGCCTTGGAGGGAAGGTAGGGGAGGGTGGGGGTAAGGGGGAAAGATCAACTAAAGGACTTATATGCAAGCATATAGGCCCAACCAATGGACACGGACAACGGGGGGGGGGGGGGGGGAGGGGATGAGCGGGGGGGGGGGGGCGGGTAGGGGGTAACGTGGGGATAAGGACACATATGTAATATCTTAATCAATAAAAAATATATTAAAAAAAGAAAGTGAAAAAAAAAAAGATGTCAAAGTAAAAAACAACAAAAAACAAAACAAAATAAAAAAACTGAAAGTACTAGATGAAAAAACCCAAAGGCCATTGTGGAAAGATTTATACATTTGACTACTATATAAACTTTTTACAATTTTGTAAGGCCCAAAAACTTAAAAGACAAATCAGAAAGATATTTTCGGATGACATTTACCCAGTATGTGAATTAACAGGGAAATAAAAAAGAACAAACAAATAAAAATGGCCAGAGGACTAAAATAGACAGTTCCCCCAAAAAGAGATAATAAAATCTCTATCTAAAATGCATACAAATTAAAATTACTCTGAAATATTGTTTTACCTATTAGATTGACAAAGATTAAAAAGGTTATTAATTCCAGTGTTGCCAAGGATGTGAATATATGGACACTCTCATACTCTGTTGGTAGGAATGCAAACTGGTATAACCTTTGGGAAAGCAATTAGGCACCATTTATTAGAAATGTTAATATTCACATCCCTTTGATTCTGCAATCTCACATCTAGGAATTTATCCAACAGAAACAGGTCCACAAGTGCTCAAACAATGAATACAGGAAGCTTATTGTAATATTGTTTTTAGAAGCAAAAAGTTGGAAACAACCCAACTGTTCATGAATAGGAGATATAAAATAAAGTATTGCACATCCATGCACTAATATACCATAGTGCTATTAACAAGAATTATACTAATTGGCCCTACCTGGTTTGGCTTAGTGGATAGAACATTGGCCTTCGGACTGATGGGTTCCGGGTTCAATTCCAGTCAAGGGCACATGCCCAGTTTCAGGCTTGATCCCCAGTAGGGGGTGTGCAGGAGGCAAACAATCAATGATTCTCTCATCATTGATGTTTCTATCTCTCCCTCTCCCTTCTTCTCTGAAATCAATACAAATATATTTTAAAAAAAGAATTGCACTAATTGTAGGTGTTTAACATAAAAATGTGCTTAAGATGCATTGTTAAGAAAAGCATGTTGTAAGCTGTATGGATAGCATGATCATATTTTGGTAAAATGTGTTAACATACACAAAAGGAAAAAACTCTACAGGAATATTCACCAAACCATTAACTGTATTATACTTACTTCTGATATGTGAGATTCAGTGACCCTTTCATTTTCATTCAATTTATTTATCTTTCAACCAATATTTATTGGTCCCCTACCATTTGGTGGGCAGTGTGCTAGATTCTGGGGATATGGTGGTAAACACCCAAAGCCATTGATCTCAAGGAGCTAGCAGACTATATTTTCACAATCCTGGGATTCTTTACAACAGTGGTTCTCAACCTGTGGGTTGTGACCCCTTTGGGGGTAGAACGACCCTTTCACAGGGGTCGCCTAAGACCATCGGAAAACACATATTATATTACACATTACATATTGTTTTTGTGATTAATCACTATGCTTTAATTATATTCAATTTGTAACAATGAAATTGGGGTCACCACAACATGAGGAACTGTATTAAAGGATCGCGGAATTAGAAAGGTTGAGAACCACTGCTTTACAACAAACATTATTACCTTATTAGGAAAAAATGTTGGACATTTAAAGGTAAATAGAGAGATTATCTTACTTCCTAGCAAGCCCTCCTTACCTCCTTGCTAATCCACTGCACCAGTCGCTGGTCTCTCTATCCTCCTGCTCTCTCTTTCCAACCTGTTTTCTCTCTTTTCTTACAACTATCCAGACCCCACCCAGTCTTGAGGCCCACCTTGTAGCCAAGCTCTCCCATGAAGCCATCAGCAATACTTCCCCCCACCCCTCTCCAAACTGGGTACCTTCCTTTGAATTGACAACAAAAATGCACAGATGACCCTGTTCTGCAACCATCTGCGATTCTCTAGAGGCCAGGGCTGTGGCCCTCTGATCCCACACACATAAAGCCTGGCATACAGAAAACTCAATAAATACTGGTTGAATGGGGATCATGTTGGCAATGGAGGTACACTGCTCACTCAGATCGCCTTTCAAGATAACCTGATGAAGAGCAACTTGCCTGAGAGCCTCCAGGGGTTGTGCCCCTGGAATTGTTGCTGAGGCTCTGCTTCCCCTGGTTCCTCCTGGTCAGGGACTGAGCACGGTGGGGATACCGGAACCCGGCCATTTCTGTGTGATGCCGCACGCCTTAGCCGGCCACCTTTGCTCTGTCGCCCCATGAGTATGGCTGCACCACAGAACTGCTAAAGCTCTTCCTACCCAAGCCCCACTCTCCTTTCCCAGGTGTCAGGCCTGCATCATGCTCTGAAGGCTCTCCTTCCCCTTTCCTCTTCCTTCCTCCTTTATCCTACACAAGCATTTCTCCCCCAAAAGCGCCATTTTGCATTTGATTCTCAGAGGACCCAAACCCATACAGGAATCAACGAAAAAAATATTAGAAGAAAGTTCATAAATAATTTATATACAAAGATGTGCTGGATCCATGCGTCAAAAACTCTGTGCACGCGGATCACCTGGGGGTCATGTTGAAATGCAGATTTTGGTCCAGTTGGTCTGAGGTGGACCCAAGATGCTGTGTTTCTAAGAAGCTCCCAATGCTGCGGGCCAAGAGCCCCACTTGGAGCAGCAAGATGCTGGAATCATTATTTACCTGCCACGTCTCTCTCCTCCCTCCTCTGAACCCTGGGAGGCCCACTGTGAGGACTCCATCAGCATGCTCTGAACCTCTGGTTAAAAGTTGGGTTTGGCCAACGAGGAGCATGAGCAAGAGATCAGAGGGCAGGAGGAGGTTGAGGTCAGAGGTTTTTATTCCTATAGGAATGGCTCCCTATTTGGTTGCTGTGGGTTGGCTGTGTCCCTCTACCAAAGATTATAGCTCCTACCAGATAGATCTCTCCAGTTTTCTCTGGTGCAGAATTGCAGTAACTGCTCTCTCCTTGCCCCGCTTTGGCCTGGGGTGGTAATGGCCCCCAATTGTCACCAGCCTTGGAGTACTGCACCAACCCTTGTGGCTCTTAGCAAACCTGGCCCACACTTCTGGAATCAGTCCTTCAGTAAATGCTCCTCATTTCCTCAGCCAAGTGTGCCATCTGTCTCCTGCTGGGACCTTGACTGCTACAAGCACTGTTCAATGCAGAATTTTGTATAATAGCAGAAAACTGGAAACAAGCTAATTGTGCATCATTAAAATGATTAAATTATGGTACATCTGTTTAATGGTGTTACATGCAACCATTAAAAAGGATGTAGTGGCTCTATACTCACCTGCATGGAAAGATGCTCAAACCATTTGCTAAATGAAAACAAAACAATCCCAAAAGATTTAGAACAGTATGCATAGTAGGAACCCGTTCATTTAAAAAGTAAAATATACACTTGTTAAGGCTTGGATTGCAAATGACTGACGAGGATCCTGCTGAAAACAAACCTAACCATAAAAGGAGGGAGGGGGTGGAATTCCTGACTCTGGCTCTTCCTATCACTAGCCTCTGGTTTCTTATGTGGTGGCGTCACTATCAGGCAGGCTGTCTTCACGCGGTGGCAGAGCGAGCACCAGCTTGGCTTACAGCATTCTGGCATCCTGACAGCTGACCACCTCAGTAGAAGGGGCCTCATGCCCAGTTGCTTGAACAAAACATCCTGGGCTGAGGCAAGCAGATGGCCTTGGACATATGCTAACCACTGAACCACATAGACTGAGAGTCAGGGAGGGAGGCTCCCCCAAAGAAAGAGAATGTCTCTTCCCAGAGAAAGAGGGGCAAGGCAGGTGTAAGCAGCAGTTGTCCACTCTCGAGGAAGTATTTGTAGTGGACATTTGTTATCCTTTCAGGCTGCCCAGCATCTGAACCTCCTTCCTATATCGGAGGGTCTCCTACCTTCTCGGACACTTATACTGGAGTCTACTTCCCCCCAGAGATGCTGAAAATGCCGGAAACACACTTTCCCAGCCTCCTTTTCTGCCAGGCAAAGCGCATGACCCTGGCCATTCAGACACAGATCTCAGGGCGGGTACAGACGCCACCTTGGGATAGGGTGCAGCTGTGGCGTGATTTAGGACATTGTTCCTGGTTGTGAAACCTGAGACTGGTTCTCTGGCCCTAACGGGATCTGTGACCTATGAAGAAACTTTGTATTAAATCCCCTTTCTGCTTAAAGTCTCCAGAGGGTTAATTTCTGCTACTTGAAATCAAGAAGCTAGATTAATGCCTATATGAATGTGTGCATTTTTGGAAAGATAAACAAAATGTGAATATTGGCTACCTGTGGCGAGTAGAACTGAAAGAGTGGGGGAGGGGGGAAAAAGGGCTTTTGCTTTTGTTTGGTGAAATTTTTTTTTTTTTACCATGTATATTACTTTTATAATGGGACAACTAGTTGGTAAAAATATAAGAAAAAAACACAATAAGTAGAATAAGACAAGGATGCAATTGCTTAGGATTTTCATAGAAACAAAAGTCTTTATTAGACCTTCAAAAGATAGTCATCATCACCTCTATTGTGATGAATGGATCCAATTCTGGAAAGGAATGACGATGTGTCATCCCGGACTCTGCGCCTAAGTGGTTTGCTCTATCCCTGTAACTCACTTGCTCAAACACTTTCCATGGCTCTCCCTTACTCACAGAATAATCCCACTGTCTTTAACCTGGCACTGAAGTGTTTTCCAGTTTGAGTCTTGTGTACTTTTGAGACTTTTATCTTGATGCTTCCCCTAGAACAGTGGTTCTCAACCTTGGCTGCACATTAGCATCACCTGGGAATCTTTTTAAAATCTTGATTTCTGGGCCTCATCCTCCAGAAATTCTGTTTCTTTGTTATTAATGTTGTGGCCCCACCCCATAACAAAGAAACAGAATTTCCGAAGGATGAGGCCCAGAAATCAGGATTTTAAAAAGATTCCCAGGTGATTCTAATGTGCAGCCAAGGTTGAGAACCACTGACCTAGACCTTTTCTTTCAGCCCTACTGGCCCAGATTCTAAGCCAGGGGTGGGCAAACTTTTTGACTCGAGGGCCACAATGGGTTCTTAAACTGGACTGGAGGGCCGGAACAAAAGCATGGATGGAGTGTTTGTGTGAACTAATATAAATTCAAAGTAAACATCATTACATAAAAGGATACAGTCTTTTTTTTTTTTTTTTTTAGTTTTATTCATTTCAAACGGGCCGGACCACGGGCCGTAGTTTGCCCACGGCTGGTTTAGACTCAGCCATAGCTCACAATTTATGGAAACCAATTACCCCCTATCAGAAGTTAATGTTATCATGATGAGCAGATGGCATCAGCAATTTGCAGGCAGGGCTGCTCTTGTTAGAATCTTTCTCTTTCCCTCTTCCTGGATTGCACACTCCCCAAATGTCAACATGACGCGATTTCTCAATTCCTTCCTGTCACATTCTCAGTGACACCTTCTGGACCCACCCTTTTGTAAAATAACATCCCATCCTCTGACCTATTGACTTAGATTTGTCATGTTCTTTTTATTGTTTGAATAGCACTCATCACTCATATCCTTTCATTACTTGGTGTATTTACAGCTTTTCCAGCACCTAAAACAGTACCTGGCCCACAGTACCTTTTGTTGATAACAGAAAGAGAATTGGACTAGATACCAGAAGACCTGGGTTCTAGTAACAGCTCTCCTCCAGGAAAATCACGTGGCCTTTAGCAAGGTGCAGCCTCGTTAAGCCTCAGCCGGCTCCTCCGTAAATTGGGGGTGACCATTTGGTGGCTGGCAGGACTGCTGCGAAGATCATACAGTGTATAGGCCCAGAGCATACAGGGCCTTCAACCTGAGCGTGGACAGAATCACCGGGAGGGCCTCTTAAAACACAGTTGGAAGGGAGAGCTCCACACTCAGTTTCTAGTTCAGTACGTCTGGGGTGAAGTCGGAAAACTTGCATTTGTAGAATGTCTTCCATGGAGCTGATTCTAGAACTACAGCTGAAGAGAAAGGCACTGGAGGCGCTCGTAGCCATAACGGCCCTGCCCAGCTAAGGACCGAAACGAAGGGCCCCGCAGGACATTCTGCGGGGACAGCGTGGACCCATCTGTTCTCTAATTCAGTCAACAACTGTTTAGGAAGCGCCGCTGGCCAGGCCCGCGCGGCGGTGGACTCAGGCGGGGGCCCAGCGCTCTCGCGCCCGCGGCGTCAGCAGGGCCGGGCACGGCTCGGACTCCACACCGGCAGGGAGTCTCCGGAGCCGCCCGAGAGCCGCGAGCGGGCGCGGACAGGCAAAGGCGGGCCCGCGAGCCAGGGCCTGGGCCCCTGCTCGGAGCTTCCCGGCACCCGCGGTCCGCTGGCCGCGGTGGGGACGCG
Source organism: Myotis daubentonii (assembly GCF_963259705.1). Lineage (NCBI taxonomy): Eukaryota > Metazoa > Chordata > Mammalia > Chiroptera > Vespertilionidae > Myotis > Myotis daubentonii. Next base: position 55,986,745 of record NC_081850.1, on the reverse strand, counting down.
GCCTCGCTCCGGGCGCGCGCCCGGCACGCGGTAGGCGCCCGGGCGGGCGGAAGGTGGCGCCAGCGCGCGGTATCCGGGGGCGGAGCCGGCGGGGCCGGCGGGCTCGGGCCCTGGGCCGTGATGGGCGAAGGCGGGCTGCCCCCGGCCTTCCAGCTGCTGCTGCGGGCCTGCGACCAAGGCGACACGGAGACGGCGCGGCGGCTGCTGGAGCCGGGGGCGGCGGAACCGGCGGAGCGCGGCGCGGAGCCAGAGGCGGGCGCGGAGCCGGCGGGGGCCGAGGCGGCCGGGCCCGGGGCAGCGGCGGCGGCCGGGGCGCCGGTGCCCGTGGACTGCTCGGACGAGGCGGGCAACACGGCGCTGCAGTTCGCTGCGGCCGGGGGCCACGAGCCGCTGGTGCGCTTCCTGCTGCGCCGCGGCGCCTCGGTCAACAGCCGCAACCACTATGGCTGGAGCGCGCTCATGCAGGCGGCCAGGTGAGGGGCCGGGGCCCCGGGGTGGTGTCCAGAGGTGCCCGGGGTCAGGCGGCCAGACCTTCCCGTGGGCCTCCCCCCCCCGCCCCCCGCAGACGCTCCAGGAGGTAAAGTCAAGGATTCCTTCGAGAGAGTTGGGATGTAAACTTTGAGCAGCTTTGGGATGCGACGAGGCGTAGAAGCGGTTTTTTAATAACATAAAATCAGAGTCTTAGAAACATTGGCCTTTCAAAACAGAATCTGGACACTGCGAGTGGGATCTTAGAGACTCAGTCTTAGAGGTTCATTCATTCCTTCTTGTAACAAGGGTTTCCTGAGAATCGGCTTGGTGGTGGGGATGCTGCCAGACCCAAGTAAAGTCCCCACTGCGCGCAGCTCACATGCCAGTGGGTAGGCCCGACAAGGGAGCAGGCTTGGCAGGGTAAGTTCAGGGAGAAGCTTTCTGGTAAGGCTGATGCATGTACTCTAGTGGAGACCTGAGGATTTCTAAGAATTAATCCGGACAGAAGCGGTGGGAGGTGGGAACCCCGTGATAGGAGACCCATCAAAGGTTTGGAAGCAATATGGAACATAAAGCATTGGTAGGATTGTTAGACAGATGTTATGGCTGGGAGGGGGGCCGGGAGGAGTGGGAGATGAGCTTCCCTTGGAGAGATGAAGGCAGATGCCAGGAGCAGGGCTGGGAAAGGTTAGCTGTCCTAAGGGCACTGGGGAGTGGTGGAAGGTTGTAGGCAAAGTGAGTGACAGAATCAGATTGTTTTGGAAAATCACTTTAGCAGTAATGAGGATGGATGGGACCGGTGGGCTAGAGTCAGAAAGGCCGGTCTGGCGGCACTTGCAGCGATTGTGGAAGAGGTGATGTTGGCTTGGACCAGAGCAGAGACAGTGGTTGGGAGAGCAAAGAGATGAGTTTGAGATGTACTGGGGAAGCTGGATGGGCAGGACTTGAAACCCTGATATAAAGAAGCTTTGGTGTACAGTGAAGTCTCTTACCCTGTCAGCCAACTACTGAGGCCCCACCCACCCCTCAGTTTCTTGTGGCAGTTCCCCAAGGAGGGAATGCAGGTGATCCATAATTTGGGGTGGATATTGCCAAATTGCTTCCCATACCGTGTATTAGTTTCCTATGGCTGCTGTAACAACTTTCCACAAAATCAGCAGCTTCTGCCCTCACATCTTCTGACTCTGACTCTTCTGCCCCACCTTTCCACAATTAAAGGACCCTTGTGATTCCATTGGGCCCACGTAGGTAATCTAGGATACTCCCCATCTCAAGATCAGCTGGTTAGCAACTTTAATGATTAATAATTCTATCTACAACCTTAATTTCCCCTTTGCCAAGAAACCTAACATAGGTTCTGGGGATTCGGTTGTGACTGTCTTTGGGAGCCTATTATTCTGCCGCCACGGCAGTTACACCCGTTTACCTTCCCAGCGGCAGTGTAAGCGAGCGCTTGTTTTTCTACAGCCTTGCCAACAGCGTGTTAGCAAACGTTAGGATTTCTGTGTCTGCTGGGTGAAAAATCTTATCTCAGTGTAACTGTGATTTGCATTTGTTAAACTGTGAGTGAAGTAAAGCATCTTTCCCTGCGTCTGAGCCATTTGTTTTTCCAAAAGGCTATGAAGACAGTGTTCTTAGTCATAATGCCGATGATATTTTATTTCTCCGAGTTCTTTTCCAAGTGTTACACAGTTGTTCTAATTAGTTTGTATGGCTGGAAAATTTTCATTCTGCCTTATTTTCAAATATGTCATTTTAAACTGCTGTGTGAAAGTTCATCCATGGGACAGTACTGTGGTTTGCTGAACCATTCCCCAGCCATTGGGCATTTGTTTCAGTCGTTCTATAGACACACTTTGGGAACAGATCCCAGTTAGGGAATGTATGCCTGTTGGCATGGGCTATGCAGTGTTTCATGCTCTCATCTGGATGTTGGGACCCTTTGTCTTGACATCCGATTTCTTGCCTGGAGCAGTCTGGGAGGAACTTAAGGCCTTTGGAGCTATCTCCACCTTTCCCCCGAGGTTCCCTGTCACTCTTAGGCTTTCTTTCAGGCTCTAAAGTGCCAGGTGAATCCTGGGCCTTGGTGCCTGTCTGTGCTGTGGCCACGTCTGCTCATCTGTCTCTGCCATACCCTCTCTTGAATCCACACCCTCTCTCCTTCCCCTCTGCCTTAGTCCAGACCACACGTCGTTGGAGCCTTCCACTGCTCTCCCTTCCTCCCGGTGTGCCCTCTCTAATCCAGCCTCTACAGAGCTTCCACATCTTTCTGAAATGAACGTTTGGTTGTGCCTCTCCTGTGATGGCTCCCCTGCTAAGAGTCCTTAGCAGGGCATTTGAGACTCTCACCTTCAGACTCCTTTCCAGTTCTCTCTCCTGCTTTCCCTCTAGGCTTCCTAAACTAAGCTCAGTATAGGATCCAAATGATAATAAACCTAAACTCAGGCCAAGATGGTTTCATTCAGACTTTTTCTTTGTCTCCTTATAGTTTCTTCGGAGGGAGGAACATTTATCGAGTATTTACTGTATGCCAAGAGAATTATCTCCACTTTACAGATGAGAATCTGAAATTACAAAATTTGCTCATGAGCATATAGCTAGTCAGCAGATTTGGGAAATCCGACTACAGAGCTCTCACCATAACCACATACAGGAAGCCCCTTCTACCCTCAGTGAAGCCCCCCTCTTCCTGCCAGCTTAGCTGCTTCTTGGAAGCCTGCCATGACACCCCCCCCCCACCCCCCCTGTTATTTGGTCTCTTAGCACTAAAGGGCCCCTGCATGTTATAGCTGGTCCCTTTCCTCAGTGGCATCCAAACCTGCCACACATCAGAATCACCTGGATGCTTTTCCAAATCATTCCTGAGTTCCCTTTCTGGGGGTTGTGATTCAGAAGACCTGGTAGAGAAGGAGGGAAGGGCAGGGGCTCTGTGTGAGAAGAGGCTCCCCAGCGATTCTGTCACACGGTAGTTTTGGGACCCACTGATGGATGCTTCATCTCTGATTTCCCATCCAGTGCAGAGGGGCCCTTAGTGAGCCCCTGGATGCCTTGCTGAGCGAGGTTTGTGACTGCAGCACCTGGCATGCTTCAGGATGTCGCAAAGACCCCTTTTCACCAGTTTTAGCTATTAACCAAGTTCTGCAGGATGGTCAAAGTCACCTGATTAATTTCATCTAATTAATTTTATTAATCTTGATGGAGCAGGAGACTCAGAAGAATTAACCTAAACTCTGTTAACTAATAATTGAGAGAACTTTCCTTCTTCTCGACAACATGGCACTGTTTGCTGGAATTTATGGTCCAAGTGTCTTGATTTTGTCCCTTGCAAATTAAGAGCCTCTGGATTAATTACATTCTTCTTTATTCCTCCGTTTATCTTATGGTGCTGCTTTGGGAGCATTAGCTATGACATACTCTCTTATTTACTCTTATGAGAATACTAGAGGCCCGGTACACAAAAATTTGTGCACTCGGGGGGGAGGGGGGTCCTTCAGCCCGGCCTGTGCCCTCTCCCAGTCTGGGACCCCTCGGGAGATAACGACCTGCTGGCTTAGGCCTGCTCCCGGGTGGCAGAGGGCAGGCCCAATCCCTAGGTGCAGCCCCTGGTCAGGCTCAGAGCAGGGCCGATTGGGGAGTTGGGGCGCCGCCCCGTCATGCACAGAGCAGGGCAGATTGGGAGGTTGTGATGCCACCCTCTATCACCCACAGAGCAGGGCCCATCAGGGGGTTGGGGCACCGCCCTCTATCACCCACAGAGCAGGGCCGATCAGGGGACTGGGGTGCCGCCCTCTATCACCCACAGAGCAGGGCCCATCAGGGGGTTGGGGCGCCGCCACTCTCACACTCAGGGCAGGGCTGATGGGGAGGTTATGGCTCTACCCCATCACACACAGAGCAGGGCCCGTGGGGGGCGGGTTGGGGAGTTCCCCCCTATCAGGCACAGAGCAGGGCTGGTCAGGGGGTTGGGGCCCCGCCCCCTGTCACGCTGATCCCGGTTCTGGGAGGCATATTACCCTTTTACTATATAGGGTAGAGGCCTGGTGCATGGGTGGGGCCGGCTGGTTTGCCCTGAAGGGTGTCCTGGATCAGGGTGGGGGTCCCCACTGGGGTGCCTGGCCAGTCTGGGTGAGGGGCTGAGGGCTGTTTTCAGGCTGGGAGTGACTGAAGTTCCCAACCGCTCCTTTTTTTCTTTTCTTTTTTTTTATTCTGGGCCAGCTTTAGCTTGAGGCTTGGCTCCAGCTCTTAGGCCTCCGCGCAGCTGAAAGTAGGTTTCTGGCCTTTGCTTACAATGTTGCGAATCTGCTGGCTGAAGTCCGGTGGTATTTGTTACAGAGTTTCTTAAACTGCCTGCTCAGAGGTCTGCAGCTGCAGGCGGGGAACATTGGTTTCCTCCGTCACTGAGGCAAGCAAGCCTCATGTTAGTTTCAAGCTGCCTGGCTGCCGGCCGCCATCTTGGCTGACAGTTAATTTGCATATCTCGCTGATTAGCCAATGAAAAGGGTAGCGGTCGTACGCCAATTACCATGTTTCTCTTTTATTAGTGTAGATGGTAGAATATGACAGCCCTATGAGAGGATTAGAATTGCCCCAGACAGCGCCTAGACATTGTCCCTCAGTTGGTGACACTGACCGATAGTGCCCTAGCTTTCTGCTGCCTACTGAAGGTTATATGGCCTGTCTGTCCCTCAGATCAGACTGGGCAAATGCATGGCCGTGTGCCAACAGCTTCCAGTCTGTGCTTTTCCTCCCTGAGTCTAGATAACACCTCAGAGTGCCTCAAGACAGTGTTCCCACCCACCACCCCTTTCGGTGGAAGAGAGCATCTGTTTATCATCCCAGCTCTTTATGTTCCAGAGCTCATCATTGGATCAGCCCAGGCCAGTGGTTGGCAAACTGCAGCTCGGCAAACCACGGCTCGCGAGCCACATGCGGCTCTTTGGCCCCTTCAGTGTGGCTCTTCCACAAAATACCGGCTCTTCCACAAAATACCGACTTCTGCGCATGGGCCCACGAAGTTTCAATCGCACTGTACGTGTGCGCCCGCACGTGGTATTTTGTGGAAGAGTCACACTGAAGGGGCCAAAGAGCCACATGTGGCTTGCGAGCTGCAGTTTGCTGACCACGGACCCAGGCTATCCAAGGCCCTGTGCCTAGACTGCAGTTTGGTTTCTTGTGGATGCTTTGATATCAGAAATGGTTATAGTATATCAGAAATGGTTATACTAATGGTTTTTTTTCCTATTCTTAAAATGATAACCTTTATTGATCACTTACATTGTGTCAAGAACTGTGCTAAGTGCTTTAAATGAATTAACTAACTCAATCCACACAAAACCTTAGGAAGTAGGTACTATTGTCACCCCCATATCACAGATGAGGAATTGAGGCTCAGAGAAGTTCAATTGCCTAAGACCACACAGCTGGTAAGTGGTGGAGTCAGAATCACATCCAGGCAGGCGCTCCCAGCCTCTGCTCTCAGCCATGAATCCTGTAACTGACCATTTTCTTTTTGGTGTTGGCTACAGAAAGCTACTCGCCAAATTTACCTGATGCTAAAGGGGAAGGTTGGCCTTATTCCTTTCCTTTTCCTGCCTTTCATTTCTCCTCCTGCCAGTATGGAAAGCTGGACTCTCCGCCCAGTGCTCTGAGTGATGGGAATATGTGCCAGGTCTTTAAACACAGGTGTTAATTGCAGAAATTAATTGGTAACATAGCAGCTGTTCAGAAAGCCCCATCTTCCCTCTCTTCAGTAATTACCTATTAAAAATTTAGCCTCCACAAAATTATCTCAGCCTTTGTTGAATCTTTTTATGTTTTCACCCTGATTGAACGACCTCTCGGGCTACCCCATGACTTCAGAAAACATTCCAAATGTCAGCATTCTGCTGAAATTCAGCCCTCTTCTTCCTTGGTGAAAATATGTTAAACCAGAAGAGCGGGGTTTGGGGTTTTAGGTCTGAGTTCAAGTTTTGACTCTGTCACTTTCAAAGTTCTGGATTACTGCTTTCCATTCTAATCTTGATTTCCTCATCTGTGAAATGGGCGGTTTCTTAAGATAAAATAATATAAAAATGTGACAGTACCTCATAATCTGCTGTTAGGAATTATACTAGATTTTTTTCTGACGCTTGATAACTAAGTAGTGTAACCTTTTGAATTCTCGACTCCAGTGGAGGCTATACCAGTCCATTGCCTGTCTCTGGACCATCCTCTGCTGCAGGGGTCCTCAAACTACGGCCTGCGGGCCACATGCAAACACAAATATTGTATTTGTTCCCGTTTTGTTTTTTTACTTCAAAATAAGATATGTGCAGTGTGCATAGGAATTTGTTCATAGGTTTTTTTTTAAACTATAGTCCGGCCCTCCAACAGTCTGAGGGACAGTGAACTGGCCCCCCGTTTAAAAAGTTTGAGGACCCCTGCTCTACAATGTTATGCCAGCCATTCAGTCATTCATTCACTTAATTGACAAAATTTATTGAGCTCCACTATGGGTCAGCCACCCAGTCCTCCTGTCTTTGGAGAGTCTCATAATTGGTGAGTACAGATGAGCATGGCCAGAGGGTACAGTGTGAGAGTTGGGAGGCGATGAGGTTGACCGTCGGTGGGTCTTCCGGCAGGGGGAAGTGGCCGTCAGATTTAGGGTTGGGAGCGTCATTTTCGGGCTGGGGACTATGATGGAGGATGAGCAGGAAGCAGGGAGACAGGCTGAGGTTGCAGCTTTCTGCCTTTGAGTGTATTCCAGCTGGACTGGCCCTCTCCCTGCTCTTGGAGAAGAGGACAGCCCCGGTCCCCCTGCAGCTGGAGGAGCCAGTTCACCAAGCTCGCCCTCCGTGGGCAGCGCTCTGTAGGCTGAGGTGACCTGGTGCTGTTAAGGTTCATGTCCCAGAAGGTATTTGTAAGTTCAAAGCAGAGTTCAGCCTTGGCTCTGCCTCCACAGGGAGGAGGGAGGCCCTGGGTTGAGCTGAGCTACAAGACCCGCTTCCGGAAAGGAGGCGTGCACAACAGGAGATTTAAAAAGCTGCCTTGCAGATGCAGACGGTGCGCAGGTATTACGGTCTTGTAAAACCTGGCAGAGCTGGCCCCTCTCTTCTTGTCATTCTTTCCTTGTTAGTCCAGGCCTCTTCCAGCTCTGACATACAGCTCTGAGCCCAGACAGAGTGTGCCATCCAAAAGTGCTGTGAAACAGGACTTTTCCGCCCTCTCGAGGCAAAAGAAGAGAGAGATTTTTGCTAGGAAGAGGCATCTGTTTTCCCTTCCTGGTGTTAGAGAGTTGGTGGGTGCTTATTTGTCTCCCCAGTGTCTCAGGAGGGCCTTTCCTCAAGCTTCACTTGGTGGTGGTGGTGGGGAGGGGGGTGCAGGGGGCGGGGGGGGGGGGGGGAGGGGGGGGGCAGGGTTAGTGTCTGGCCCAAGGCCCAAATCTAAGCATCAGGCAGTGTACTAGTACATTCCTGCCAGCAGGTGGCAGCAGGCCTCTGGCAGGATGTTCAAGCCTATTTCTGACCACAGCCTTGCCACACCTCTTGGCATGGGGTGGTCCTGTGTGCCTCCTCTAGAAGGACCTCCTCTCTGTGTGCATTTGGAGAGGGAAAGGGTAGACATGAGTCAGACATGGGCCTGCCCATGGGGAGATCAGCATTGGCGGATGACCAGGCTACAAAACAGAATAAAATGACCTTTCTGAGATGTGGGAGGCAGCGTGGTGTAGGGGAAAGAGGGAGGGCAGCAGGATTCAGACAGACCTGGGTTCTGACCCTGACGCAGCTCCTTGCTGGCTGGGTAACCTTGGCATGTTGCATAATGTGAAATGATTACGATGATAATAGCTAACATTTGCATGGTGCTTCCTTTGGCCAAGCACTGTTTTAGATGTTTTAATAATTATACATTTATTATATATTTAGGTATATTAACTCAATCCCTAACATTTCCTTGAAATCTGTACAGCTACATCCCATTTTACAGATGAGGAAATGAAGACACGAAGAAGTTAAAGTTCTTTTTCGAGGTCATGCAGCTAGTGGATTCAAACCTAGCAAGGCAATGGCTCACCTTTGTGGTGGTGCATATGCAGGGCTGGCCCCAGAAGTGCCCAGCACCAGAAGAAGGCCTTTTATTATAAGCAACTCTTAGGGCTTCATGACAAATGAGCATTTAAATAAGTGTTTCCTTATCAGTGCTCCATGTTTAGTGTCACTGATTCTCCATCTTCCTGGCAGATTTGGGCACGTGAGCGTGGCACACCTGCTTTTGGATCATGGGGCTGATGTCAATGCCCAGAACCGGCTGGGGGCCCGTGTGCTCACTGTGGCCTCTCGGGGTGGCCACCTGGGCGTGGTGAAGCTGCTCCTGGAAGCTGGTGCCTTCGTGGACCCTTACAACCCCTCAGGAGAGCAGCCGGCGGCAGCGGACAGCAGGAATGAGCTGCTGGACATCACAGCCCTGATGGCTGCCATCCAACACGGACATGAGGCCGTGGTGCGTCTGCTGCTGGAGTGGGGGGCGGACCCCAACCACGCGGCACGGACTGTGGGCTGGAGTCCGCTGATGCTGGCCGCGCTCATTGGAAGGCTGGGTGTGGCCCAGCAGCTGGTGGAGAAGGGGGCCAACCCCGACCACCTCAGTGTGCTGGAGAAGACTGCCTTCGAGGTCGCGCTGGACCGCAAGCACAGGGACCTTGCAGATTACCTGGACCCACTGACCACCGTCAGGCCCAAGACAGGTCAGGCTGCTTCTCTTCACTCTCTCCCCCACTGTGGCTTCACAGAGGACCCTAAATTGTGTTTGTTTGTTTTTTAAAATATATTTTTATTGATTTCAGAGAGGAAGGGAGAGGAAGAGAAAGATAGAAACATCAGTGATGAGAGAGAATCATTGATCAGCTGCCTCCTGCCCACCCCACACTGGAGATGGAGCTCACAACCCAGGCGTGTGCCCTGACTGGGAATGGAACCGTGACCTCCTGGCACATAGGTTGACACTCATCCACTGAGCCATGCCGGCAGGGCTTCAGCCCACTTTTGAGGTTTTTCAGCACCTAGTAATGGGTCCTGTTTCTTTTTTTCTTTTTTGCCATCTTTCTGGCATTTAAAGAGCTGTTTGAACAATCCTTAGCAAATCTGCCATAGGACACAGGGCGTTTCAAAACTTCCAGTTCATCACGTGCAGTAGGACCGTGACATGCCATATCACACACAGCCTCAGTACCCTCGTTCTGTGATGGGTCTGACTTCAGTGACAGGCGGCCCAGGCTGTAATGACAGGTTGCAGTGTATAAGCGTCTAGGACTGAAAGGTGAAAATCTGAAGGAAAAGCCAGCTGAGGGACCTTGGATGGGTTGCCGGAATTCACCTAGCTTCTGTTCTGTCGTCCACAAATGGGGGACAGGAGTAGCACCATGTCATAGGACTGCTGTGAGGACTAAGTGAGGTCACCTGGCCAAGTGTGGGTACTTGAGGGGTATTGGGAGCTGCCATCCCCCTGTTATTGTTACTGTTGTCATATTTGACAGGATCGGGTCATGGCTATGGGTACAGACTTCCTCGTTGAGCAGACCCAGGTTTGAAGCTAGTTCTTCACTTTGTGGTGTGGCTGGATGGACTTAGGCATGTTCATTGTCCCTTCAGGACTTCAGTGTCCTCTTTCCCCAAAGAATCATAATACATGTGCTTACCTCGTACGGTTCTGTGAGCAATAGTAAGGGAGGTGCCTGTAAAATGTGTATCTAGCACCTGGCACATAGTTAGCACTCACTAAGTAGATGATTATAATAGGTTTTAATTGACCATCGTTCATTTAGTTAGTATGAGTGCCTACACTGTACCAGGCACTGCTCTCAGTACGTGGGATACGTCAATGAGCAAATCAGTCCCTGCCACTGAGAACCTTGGCAATAAACAGGAACTAGAATAGAATAGTAATTAAATAAAATAAGCTGCACAGCACGGTAGGTGGTGTCGGGGGGGCAAGGTAGAGGGTTTGGAGTGGTCCAGTGGGGGTGATGCACAAAGAGGTCCTGGCCTCCTTGAGGAGGTGAGACTTAAACTGACTCAGGAGCTGAGGGAACATGCCATGCGGGCTGTCAGGAGAGTCTTCAGGTAGGACAGCAACAAGGACCAAGGCTGCGTTATGAATAATGGTAGGCTATTAAAGAAATAATCATAATAGCCACTAGCTCTTTTTGTGGGATGCCAGAAATTCACTCCACCAGGGACTTAGGGACCCCTAGGTCTCTCTTCTCAAATTAGCAGTAGCAGGCTGTCTTGGAGGCTCTAACTGTCATTGTGACACCCCGCCTACCCTCACTGTGGTGGTTTCTTGGGCTAAGGCAGGGTCTCCAGAGCTGCTTTAATACTGATGCAAAAAACTGGGTCCAGGAGTGAGGAAGGGACCAGCCCAGGGCCACTTGACATCAGGGGCACAGCTGCCCCAACCTCCTGGGGTCAGGCTAGGCCAGTGACGGCGAACCTTTTGAGCTCGGCATGTCAGCATTTCGAAAAACCCTAACTTAACTCTGGTGTCGTGTCACATATAGAAATTTTTTGATATTTGCAGCCATAGTAAAACAAAGACTTATATTTTTGATATTTATTTTATATATTTAAATGCCATTTAACAAAGAAAAATCAACCAAAAAAATGAGCTCGCATGTCACCACTGACACGTGTGTCATAGGTTCGCCATCACTGGGCTAGACTGTCAGTGATTCATCTGTAGCAGACGGTTTCTTAGCAACCAACATTAAGGCCAGGTGACACACTCTTTTCTGTCAAAGGGTCTTGGCATGAGAGGGCACCAGCCCACAGCAAATTAGACTCTGAAACACTTAAAGGAACACATCGTATTTATTAAAACTAAAATGCAGATTCGTTTCATAATAGTATTTTACAGGCAAAATCAGACACTTGGTTCCATGTCTATACTTCCTTTCACAACCCCGCAGCTAGTAGTCGTCCTTGCTGGGGTGGACGCTGGTCACTAGTAAAGATCACAAAAATTGCACTTTGAGTAGGCCCTGACCGTTTCTGAAGCATTCCCCTCTGTTCTATTGGTCCCTGCAGCCACCATGTGGCCCACACATGAACATGTAATCCCCATGTTAGCGACGAGGAGACAGATGGTTCTAGAAATGCACTCATTCTGATATGCTGACTCTGGACTCAGTGCTCCCTGGGTCGTGCTGCAGCTTCCTCCCAGCTGCCCTGGGGGCTGATCGGGACCAGAGGTTCAGCCCAGAGCCTCAGGTTTCCTCCAGCAGCAGCTCCATAGCTGGAGCTGGTCAAAGGCTGCAGGAAGTCCTTCCTTTAGCGCCCGTGAGAGCACTGGCCGTGACGATGTCTGCTTTCCGACAGGAGCAGGATCCCCACTAGTCAAGCTTGGAGGAAGGAGACGGATGAGCAGATGAAGGAGGGGCTGGCACTGGATGGGTCCAGCAAGGCCCAGCTTTGGGGGTCAGAAGTGGGAGGAGTGGGGGTTCTACACTAGCCAAGCATGAACACGTCAGGTGGGAAATCGCCCGAAGGGAGCTGTGTCTACAGGTCAGGGGCAGGGGTGGTACAGAATCATATGTAGATTGCTGCTTATGTGGGAAGGAAAGCAAAAATTAACATTGGCTCCTCTGGAGGCCATATCCATGACCTTCTCCTGGGCTTAGCTGCTTACATCTCAGGGTCCTCAGCTCTGGACTTACCTCATGGTTGTCCATTTTGTTTTTAGGAGAAAAGAATCATTTTTGCTTTTAAAAATTTTCATAGGAATTCAGATTCTTCTAAGACTGTGCTTTTCTGTCATACCTAAGACAGGACATCCCAGAGTTTGGAATGCCTAAAACTTTGTGAGTGTGGGATCAGGAAATGGTCCGCTGCTCACTCACGCCATTTTGGCCAAACGGCCTCCCAAGTCCTGTCTCCGAAGCGTTTCCCGACACTCTGATAATAACCCTTCCCGGAGGGCTGCTGGATTCGCCTGCTACTGAGGTCTCCCATTCCACTGCTTTTGAAAAGTAGATCATTTTAAAAGTTAGGCTGTGCTGTTACACGCTTGTGCTTTCTGTTATATTAAACCTTAACTTTAAAAATCCTTGTTTACCTAGATGAGGAGAAAAGGCGACCTGATATTTTCCATGCATTGAAAATGGGTAAGTGCTTTAGAAAATCTTTTGGGATATTTAAGTATGCAGCGCCACATTCTCCCGACCTAATATCTAGTCCTCTTCAAGGTCGCCCGGAGCATTTGAGAAAGAAGCAGGCGTTTTGTTGTTTCTTGACTCTAGTTTCACCCTGGAGGCTGGCTGTTATGGTGCTTCACCAGCAGGTTCTAGCCTGCCCTCCCAGGCTCCTCCACCTCTCCAGACAAACTCTGTGGTTAGGTCCTGGCTTTTGCCTACCTCTGAAATGGTAGGCTGCCCACCTACCTGCTTCAGTATTTTCGTGATGTAGAACTATTTAGCCTAAAATTTCCTCTTCTGATATCGACCCCACCTCCTGGAAGCCCTCCCTGATCCTCAACGACATGAACTCTCCTGCATGGTCATTGCCCTTTCTCTGTTTCCTTCATCTGTCCTCTTAAGATAGCAACATTTCTCTCTTTTAGGAAAGCTATTTGTATGGTTGTCTCTGTCCTTTATAGACTGAAGGATTTGAGGGGGGCGGGGGGTGGCGGCTACCTCCGACTCATCTTTGGAGGCGGGAGAGAAGGGCCCTTTGCCCAAGTCCTATGGTGCCCAGCAGCCCGCCGGAGAAGCAGGCTCAGCAAGTGTTTGTTAAGTGAACCCACTGGATACATAAGCCTGCGGTGCCAGGCCCATGGATGATTGCTTCTGTTTGTAGGAAACTTCCAGTTGGTCAAAGAGATTGCTGACGAAGACCCCAACCACGTGAACCTGGTCAATGGGGACGGGGCAACCCCCCTGATGCTGGCAGCCGTCATGGGGCAGCTGCCTCTGGTGCAGCTGCTGGTGGAGCGGCATGCCGAAGTTGACAAGCAGGACAGCGTGCATGGCTGGACGGCCCTCATGCAGGCCACCTACCACGGGTCAGTGCCAGCCCCACTTTCTCAGCGGCAAGGCTGCCAGGATGCTCAGGCTGGGATAGGGTTCCTGATGGGGCTTTCTGGCCCTGAGACCTACAGATAAACCCCACGGCTGTGACGTTGTTGGGCATGCAAAAAAGACTGAAGAAGTGCAGGCTCATTCTTTCCTGCGTTCCCGCCCTCCTGTGTCCAGATTTCCCATGACTTCGTCACAGAACTTCACCAGTGGCCATGCACACCAGGCAGCAGAAACTTTTTAGGAAAAGTTTTTGCAGGTTGATTTCAATTGAATAGGGTGATTGGTTTGTTTGGGGTTTGTTTTCTTATTTGATGAGTTTCTACTTCCACCTCAAAGGCCTCTGGGGGGTGGCTTCCATGTGTGGGGGTCCTGATCTGGGTGGGGGGAGTGGGGCCTTGTGTAGTCTTGGTGGCCGAGTGGTTTTGGGGCAGAACCCTCGGTGTTCATTTTGTCAATGGAAGGAGCACTTGGGCTTTGATTTCCTTCACGTTCGTGTCTGACCTGCCCACGGGGTAGGGGCCGAGGCAGGTGAGACTATTTGCAGCTCCCCACGCTCTTGCACACTCCGAGACGGGGCGCTGTAGTTACTATCACGTCTTGTTGCTCAGAAGCAAAGCCATGCTTTTGTTTCCCATGGGTCTACCTCTGGCTTTTTCTTTCCTCCCCAGGAATAAGGAAATTGTCAAATATCTGCTAAACCAAGGAGCTGATGTCACTCTTCGAGCAAAAAACGGGTACACGGCCTTTGACCTCGTGATGCTGCTGAGTGATCCTGGTGGGTTGTTTCAGGGAAAGGGACCTGCATTGCCTTTTTCAGGCTGGCACTCCAGATAATCACCTGTGTTTTAAGCACTTGCTTATTCAAAGGGGAAGCCACTCTCTAGCCCCAAGAGCTCACCACATGGCTTTCGGCAAGTCACCCCCTTCCCAGCAAGGGCTGGGCTGGGACCAGACAGTCCCTGAAGCCTCTCCTAGCACCAGCCTCTGGGAGTCTGGAGGAGGGAAGGCCAGCAAGGCGTGTGTCTGCCTTGGCAGTCCACACGAATCCTAGAATGGTATCTGTGCTTCATAGCCAGGAATTCTGAGCGACTCAGGAGGAAACAAAAAGGCCCTCTGACAGCAGAGTTAGAGGTGGAGCAGTGTCCCCTCAGTTAAATTGTGTAGGTGGAGGCTGCCCGGTCAAGGGTGCCATACTGGAGGCACCTCTATTACCAGCCCATCTCTCTTGGTCTCCAGCTGGCACTGTACCCCCCCTTGGCCCCTCCCCGAGTGTGACAGGCCCTCCTCTGTGACCTGCAACCTCTAATGAGCCAGCTCTAGAGGCAGGGTCTCTCTGTTTATAATCCCGGAGTTTTGAGCCCAGAGAGGGAGAGGCTGAGAGGCTCTCCCAACCCCCAGGCTTTGAGCCCTGAGCCAGATCCCAACCTGCTGGCCGTGGGGAAAGGACTTTTATCTCCGCAGTCCCAAGTGGGGTTACTCCCGCTGCCGGTCCTCGCTACCGGGCGGCAGGCCAGAGTGTCCTTTCTCAGCAGCATTGCCACTCTCCCCGCTCCTCCCCACACATCACACACCTGCTTGATTCCATTTCATCCTCCTGGGGCGGGAGGGAAGCAGAGCTTCACACCGTCTTACGGAGGGAGGTGACCGAGACCAGGGGAAATGACTTGACCCAGCGGGAGAGATGGGCCCTCTGCCCAAGTCCAGTGAGCTCACTCCTGTTGTTCAGAGTGAGTCTCTCTGCGACCCTAGGCTGGATGGCACAGGCTTTTCTGACAGACTTCATCTCTCACTGTGTCTCTTCTCTGTCGCTCCCTGCCCATTTCCCCTCTCTCTTTCCCTATGAAATAATCTATTTCTAGTGGGGTTTTTTCCCTAGTGGGTTTTTTAATGAAGTTTTCTGCCTGAAATTTTCCAAGAAACACATCTTATTATTGAACTAGAGGTCCAGTGCACAAATTTGTGCACAGGTGGGGTCCCTCGGCCTGGCTGGCAATTGGGGCTGATGGGAGGGAGGGCGGCCAAGGGGAGGGACCACGGAAGGTCAGCCGGCTGTGGGGAAGGGCTGTAGGAGGTTGGCTGGCTGGGGGGAGGGACTGCGGGTGGTTGGCCAGTGGGCCCCCAAATCCGGGCCGATGCAGGGGCCAGTCAGCCAGGGGGCAGGGACTGTGGGAGGTTAGCTGGCTGGCCAGGGGGAGGGACTGTGGGAGGTTGGCTAGCCAGCTGGCTCCCCCAATTGGGGCTGATGAGGGGGGTGTCAGCCGACCACAGGAGGTTGGCTGTGGGAGAGCACTGACCATCAGGGGGCGGCTCCTGCATTGAGTGTCTGCCCTTTGGTGGTCAGTGCACGTCATAGCAACCAGCCGACCGGTCATTCAGTTGTTCGGGCGCTTAGGCTTTTATATAGATAGATACTTGGAGAGAAGAAAATAAACAGGCATCAAGAGAAAAGCACTGTTAATAGTTTTCAGTAATTTCTTCTTGTTTCTTGCTTTTTCTATAACCTAGTTGAATTAATAATAACTAATAATACTTGACTTTTCTTATGTGCTTACTGTATGACAGGAATTCCCTTGAATCCTCCAGACACCTTTATGTAGGGGCACTACAGTTGCCTCTTTTACACAGGCACAGAGAGGGTCCTTAATTTACCTGAAGAGAGGTACCTCTGTTACCAGCCCCCCTCTCTTGGTCTCCAGAGAGGCCTGGGGCAGACTTTGAGCCTCTGCCATCTGGCTGCAGAGCCCGTACGTTTTAAACAATATACTCTGCCTTCCTGCGGGAAGAGAGCTTCTGTTTTTTCTTTCTGGTTAAGTGGGTTCAGTGCTGCTGGACTTTTTGCCTTTTTTTTTTTTTTTTTTTTTGGCACCTTGATCATAGAGTAACAAAGACTCTGGAGCTGCAGGGCTGAATTCTAAGGCTGACAGGGGTCGTCTTAGGCCCAGTCCCCATAGCCCAACAGACATATTTGCAGGTAAAACGCTGCCTTTTGTGCCCATAGACACGGAACTTGTTCGACTGCTGGCATCTGTCTGCATGCAGGTGAATAAAGACAAAGGCCGGCCCAGCCACCCACCACCCCTGCCCTACTCGAAGGTCCGACAGCCCTGGAGCGTCCCAGTGCTGCCCGATGACAAAGGCGGGCTTAAGGTTTGCCTTTTCTTGTCTTAAAAGGCTTCTGAGAGTCAGATGGATGAGGATGCCTGCCGCTTCCTGTTAACCTAGGGCTAGCTTAGGCTTAGGGGTGGGGTGGGGTGGGCTTGCGGGGGTGGGAAGTAAGATGGGGATGACAGTAGGGAATGATGGGGACTGGGGGAAACTGGGGTGATCATAACCACTTAGTGACATCAGTGGCTGCTTTGCAAGAATATGGGTCCTTGTTACCAGATCTTCCCCCGCTTTTTTTCCCCCAGAGGAAACTAGAAATCCAGATTTTGATGTGAAAACTCAATTTATAAATGTAGGGAACTTTTTAAACTTCTGCGTGATGTAGTCCTGAGCTAGTCAAAGGGAACGCCTCTGCTCCCACCCAGGCCATCTGCTTTCGTGTGTAGAACATTCTGGTTGTGCCATTCTGGGGTCTCCCTGTGGCCCACAGGCCCCCAGCAGCTTCCTCCTAGAAACACCAAAACCACTCTCTAGTTGCTTATTTCTAACTGCAAGCCTGGTATTTTTCTTTGAGTTTCTTATCTTCCCCATCTGCTCTACTTATTTGAAATAAAACTTATTCTCTCCCAGCGCCCCCCCCCCCCATTTTTCTGAGCTTCTAGTGCCTCCTCAGACCTGCAGACTTGGCATTCCTTTCCTGTGGTGGCTCAAGGCCTGGGATTCTTCCTCACAGTGCTGCTGGCATGGATCCCTCTGACCTTACTGCCATCTCCGTAGGCCAGGCCCTCACAGCCTTCCTTTGGGCCGTGCCAGTTACCTTCGACTGCAACCGCCCTCTTTCTAGGTGGGGAGGCATCAGCTACAGTGACACATGGCCAGGCCTTGGTATGGACACCCTAACACCTCTCACATTGTCACTGGGATGGGGGGAAGAGCTTATGCAGTGATAGATATTAAGGTGTTTGGTGTTGCCTCTGTGTCCACCTCTCTGTTCTTGACTCGCTGTAGGACTGAGCAAGGAGCACCCCTGCCTGGGTCTCCATGTCTCAATCTGTGCAGTGAGGAGATTGATTAGACGAAGGGTGGCAATTAGGGTTCACTGCCACCGCCAGCCTATTGGAAATGGCTCCTAAGGGCAGGGTCAGGAAGCATTTAGAGCAGTGGTTCTCAACCTTCTGGCCCTTTAAATACAGCTCCTCATGTTGTGACCCAACCATAAAATTATTTTCGTTGCCACTTCATAACTGTAATGTTGCTACTGTTATGAATCGTAATGTAAATATCTGATATGCAGGATGGTCTTAGGCGACTCCTGTGAAAGGGTCGTTCGACCGCCAAAGGGGTCGCGACCCGCAGGTTGAGAACCGCTGATTTAGAGTCAGGGTTTCTTGGCAAAGGGTGCTGTCTGTGGTCCATTGGTAATGCCTGCCGTGGGCCCGGGCGAGGGGAGGGGAAGCAAGTGTGCAGTAGTCCCTGTCCCTGGCCTGGGTGTTCCTTTGCATGACCTCTGCTCTGCATCCCTTGGCAGTCCTGGTGGAGCCGAATGTCCAATCGATTTCGGAAGCTCAAATTGATGCAGACCCTGCCCCGTGGGCTGTCCAGCAACCAGCCGTTGCCCTTCTGTGATGAGCCAGAGCCAGCACTGGACTCCACAATGCGGGCACCCCCCCAGGACAAGACAAGCTGCTCTGGGCTCCCCAGTGTGGCCCCCACAATGAAAGACAATGGTAAGAAAAAGCTGCAGGTGTGGGAGAATTTCCAGAATGGTTAGACCCAAATCCTCTGCCCTGTGTCCTACCTTCTAGGCTGATATCCAAGGGGAGATGATGTTGGAATGTGATGGTGCAGCAGAGTGGCTGCTCTGGCAAAGAAGAGACTTAGGCAGGGACACAGATGCTGTCAGCATGGTAGAATCAGGGGAGCTAGTGGCAAGAGCCCTGGGTTCCTGTCCCACACACCCTGCTGAAGGACCTGAGGTCACTGAGAGGTGGCTTTCCCACCTATCAAACGTGATGTGTCTCTGGCACTGACAGTGTTTTGAAATAGAACGCATTACCGGGGGGCGGAGGGGTAATGAGCTCCCCCACACTGGAGGTATTCAGCAGGTTGGATGACTTTGCGAGGGTGCCAAAGAAGATGCCCACACTGATGGGGAAACTGTTCAGATCAGACCTCTTGTAACAAACGCCCCACATCTAGGCTAGCTCCTTTGGCACCACTGTCTGAGACAGACTATTGAGCTGGGGGCGCCACTGTCTGACCCAGCACGGTAGTGGTTTATAAGCTAAAAACATGCTCTGAGATACATTTTTAATGCTTTCCTTTTATTCAGATATTGAATACCAATTATTATTAAATATTTAATCTCCCAGGAGAGTTGGTTGACCAGGATGAAGGCCAAGCTGGTCACTCACTCATCCTCATGCCACAAACTCTGGGGGTGGGGGGGTGGGGTGGTCATTTCAGGAAACTTCCATTTGTCTCTCAGGTCCTGGGAGCACGAGGGGAGAAAAGGAAGATGTGTTATTGACAACCATGGTGAGTGCGGGGCTTTTCTAAAAGCATTTCGGGTCTCTCCCGGTCATTAGTTGATTGATTTACAAGGAGGGATGTGGGCGTTTGTCATTCTTGTGGTGGTCACAGCTGGGATTGCCATCACGATGTGTTACAATGGGTACAGCTCTGGCACCGAAGAGTCGGAACAGATGCCAGCCCGAAACCGTGGGCAAGGCTGTGCTGGCGCTTAGAGGGCAGATGGAAGTCCTGAGGACGGGGCACTGAAGGGTAGGAGTAGATGGGTGACATTGGACACTTGGTATGGAGAGCCCAGGAGAGAGGACTCAGAGGATGTTCTAGCCTGAGCGAGGCCTCAGTTTCCTCATCTAGGGATGTATCAAGGTTAAGTTCAGCTGTAAGTAATAGAAAGTCCTCAAGTAACAGTGGCATAAATAAGATAGCAGCTTATTTCTCTCATGTAAGTGAAGTTCAGGACTGGTACGTTGTTCCATGGGGTTAGGGACCTTGGTTCCTCTACCCGTTGGTCTCCTAGGGATGGCTTCTTGGTCAAGGTGGCTCTGGGCATTCCAGCCAGCAGGAAAGAAGAGATGGCCATGGGCACATATCAGGTGTCTTTGGAGAGTTTTTCTGGAAACTCACATATCACTTCTTTTTATCTCAGATTGGCCAGGATTTAGTCACACAGCCACATCACACTGCATAGGAGATTGGGAAATGAAGTCTTTGTTCCAGGTGCTTGTGTGCCCAACTAAATATCAGGGGCATCTACTAAGGAGGATGTGGAAGGTGGATACTGGGGAACAGCGAGCTAGCAGTCGCTGACTTAGGGATGCTATCTCTCATGGTTGTGGTTTTAAAATAAGATCATCCACAGGAAGATCTTAGCATAGTGCCTAGCTCACAATGAGCTCATTATCTGCTGTGTGACCTTAGACGTGCTACTGCACCTCTCTGGGCTTCATGTTCCTCCACGCTTGGGACTGAAGTCCATATAATTGAGACCCTGATCTGGAGGCTGGCCAGAAGAGGGCAGTGTTGGAGAGGAGACGGGAGCAGAGGAGCTGCCTTAGAAGTCCTAAGCTGCCTCAGGACCTGCCCAGCAGTGATGAGTCTTGACCTGAATCTGCCTGCTCCTGTCCACCATGCAATAAGTATAAATTGGTGTCTCTGCACACTGACAGTGGGAGCTTGTACTATCTGAGATTTGATAATATTAAAGAGCAATACTAACTTTCAGTATGATGACAGAAAGGCTGTTACTGACATTTGGGAATATGCTGTGAAATATAAAGAAGAAAAATAAAATCACCCATGATTACATATACAATCATAATTGGCATTTTGTGGTATATATTACTTAGCATTTTTTCTACATTTTTAGCACCTATGAATATGATGTCATGCAATATATATATATATATATATATATATATATATGCTAATATATCTGCTAATATATATATTAGCAGATACTTAACACAGCCCTTGTACCAGCTGCTGTTTATATCACTTTACATACATGCACTCATTTAACCTCTCTGACAACCGTGCAGAGAAGGCACTGTTATCATCATCCCCATATTGTCCTGAGCTTGATTTGTTAACAGCTTTTCATTTTTTCTCTGTCACTGAACACGCTCTGTCCCCATTGCATCCAACCGCTGCATAGCACAGCATTCCATCATGAGAATGTGCCTGAGTGACAATGAAGTCTGACCTTTGGACTCTGGGGTTTCTAGTTTTTTTGTTGTTGTTTTAAAGTTCTGGTGAATATCCCGTGTCTCAGTTTCCCCCACTAGCCTGATGATTTCCTCGGGATAAATATCTAGAAATGGAATTCTGGGATCAAAGGGTGTGACTATCATTGTTTTCCAGAAATTGTGCAACAATTTAGACTCTCAGCTGAAGGAGTGAAAATGTCCCGCTGTGGTGGGTTTGTAGCTGAGAGTGTCCTAGGTCATCTTCCAGTGCAACCCCCTATTTGCTGGATGGAATGGCTGCAGTCCAGAGGGAACAGCACTTGTACACAGATTCTGAAAAGCCCAGTGCAGCCATGGTGGGAACCCAGGGGGCCCTTCTGCCTTGGACCTCTACTGTCCCACCTCCTCATGCCCTGTAGAGGGCAGCAGTATGCCCACCTGCCCCTTGGCAGATGGAAGCTGGCTGGGGAGCCCTGCTGAGTGGGCATTTGCAGCCATCCTTGCAGAGATGCCCAGCTTGGAGGCAGGTTTAGCTGTGGGATGCCCTTCCCTGCGAAGCACCATCTGGCACGAAGTTCAGTCTTTTCTTAATTAAAGTTAGTGTGGACTGTGAATGCTTTTCCTTGACAGTCCACCAGTCATTGTGGAGATTTTATGCTGACCCCAGATCACATTTTCAAAATTTTAAATTCAGTTACAGTTAAAAATGCCAGCCGTGGGAGGTGTGGCTGGAGAGTAGGATGGGTGTGGTGGGATGAGGAAGGGAGGGTTTGCTGGGCTCACGGAGAGCTAGCCCATGCCTGCCAGTCCCCTCCTCTCTCCCCTCCATCCTAAAACCCCAGCTGTGATCACACCAGTCTCCTTGCAGTTCTGCACGTGGCCTGCTTCTCCCCAGGCCTCTCCACATTCTGTTCCCTCCATCTGCAGTGTCCTTTTCCCTGTCCTCACTGGGCCAGCTTGCACTGGCCTTCGGGCTCAGCTCAGGTGCCCCTCCTCCCAGATGCCCTCTCTGCCTGCAGCAAGGAGTGCCTCCCCTGTGCTCTGCCAGCTCCCCTGCCTGCCCCACGGCACACCCAACATCACGTGGCTTCACCTCGGCCCTCTATCCTCTTCCTGTTCTAATCGCGCTGCTGGGGATGGTTCCAGAAGCCAGGAACTGGAGCAGAGCAGACGTGGGTATTGCTCAGTTGCTGGGAGGAGAGCTGAGGACACCATGCGGGTTTCTGGCTTGGGTGGAGGGGTAGATGGTGCCCTTCTGAGAAGCAGAAGAAACCTGGAGTCTTTCTCTCAGAGCTGGGAGCCCTCCAGGGCCTTTGTCTAACCCACAGCCTGTCTTTTTCAGCTTCGAAATGGAGCCCCCTTCACCAGACTCCCGAGTGACAAGCTGAAGGCAGTCATCCCCCCTTTCTTACCCCCTTCCAGCTTTGAGCTGTGGAGTTCGGACCGGTCCAGGACATGTCACAACGGGAAGGCAGACCCCATGAAGACTGTGCTGCCCCAGAGAGCCAGCAGGGGCCACTCCATGGGCAACGGGAGCACAGACATTGTAAGTCGCCCAGCTGACACACTTTGATGTGTCACTCACCGCTCACTAAAATAGTGATGTGTTGTAGGCAGAAGGTCATCAGACCCACTAATCTAAATAAAGGTTTTTAGTTTATTTTCTTAAGTCAATGACACCATTTACCTAACGAAATTCTATAAGGGACTTAATATGTAAATAGATTACAGTGTCAGAGTGAAGGGATTGAAAGCAGGAGCCCCACTTCTCTGTCCTCTCTATGGAACCCTGGGGCTCCAAGGAACACAGTTTGAAGACCTGAGCTAATTCAACCTTCCCTTCAGTAGATGAGGACACTGGGACCCAGAGAGGGAGCGTAATTTGCTGAAGATCACCCAGGTGGGGTAGGCCTGAGACCAAAAATCAGATTCTTGGCTTTTAATCAAGTTCTACACTACATTGTTGTTCAGGTCCATGACCGAGAGCAAACACTAGGAGGCAACTGTGTGCGATACTGGTGTTTTCTTGCACCCAGAAGGAGTGTGACTTCCATCCTCTGGACCACCGTGGGTTCCATCTTTGTGGCCCTCAGTGTCTCTGTAACACACTGAGGTATCCCTCTTGAGGTGGGAAGTTATCTCCATGTGTAGACTGTCTACCCTGTGGCAAACCAAAGACGAGGATTTCGGACCTGCCCTACCGCTCTGTGCTCAGTGATTGGAGAAGGTCAGGGCCTCCATCTCTGATATAAAATGGGGCGGACCCCTGTGCTTGCTGCTGCTTCCCTGGGCCATTGTAATATCAAATTTCTACAGAGAAATCAAGAACCTGCCCTGGAGATGGGCAGCGCGGGTTTACATTTGGTCCACAAAGTGGGAGGAGTTGAGTGATCCTGAAAGCAGGTTGACCTGTGGGAATTGATGTTACGGGGGCTCAGCCTGAGCTAATGGCCAGGTTGTCAGCAGCTAGAAGTGAGCTCCCATCCTCAGGGGACTCCTAGCAGGCTGAGTACTGGTCAGCAAGGATGTGCAGGGCAGATGCAGGCATTGGCTCTAGAAGGCCAGCTGAACTCCAGGCTCCTCCCCGCTGAGATTCCCCGTGTCCAGAGGAAGGAACAGTACCCCTAACCATAACACCTATCTTGTACTTGCAGACTCCTGTCAGGCCGGTTAAATTTCCATCTCTCTCCAGAAGCCCAGCCTCTCCTGCCAATTCTGGAAACTTCAACCACTCACCTCATTCCTCAGGTGGCTCCAGTGGGGTAGGGGGCATGAGTAGGCACGGCGGGGAGCTGCATAACCGCTCAGGTGGGTACCCGGGCAGGGCCCCTTGGGGAGGTGGGAAGATCCCTTGGGGCTGTGCCCACTCTGCATATAGTTCCAGAAACAACACACACCTCATCTTCTTGATGTGGCCAAGGGATTTTTTCAGTGACTTCACAA
Source organism: Myotis daubentonii (assembly GCF_963259705.1). Classification (NCBI taxonomy): domain Eukaryota; kingdom Metazoa; phylum Chordata; class Mammalia; order Chiroptera; family Vespertilionidae; genus Myotis; species Myotis daubentonii. The sequence continues at coordinate 55,962,961 of NC_081850.1, read as the reverse complement.
TTTTGAGTTTCTTCCCTGCATTTTCTTGGGGCTAGAGTGGAGACAGAGGAAATAAAGTCTATAGTACTTTATTTTCTTGGGAAATTTTACAAGAAATTAGGAAAAATGTATGGCATTTCATGGCATTTAAAATTCTTAAAGATAAAACCTTAGAGAGCTGTCTTTTCATAGAACAGATGAGGAAACTGAAGCTCAGAGTGGCAAGAGATTTGCCCAGGGACATGCAGCGAGTCGGTGATAATTGGGACTCACACCCGAATGCCCCACAGTTACTTTGACCTTACAGCATGCTTTCTTGTCCTCTCCAAGGACATGCAGGGTTAACCAAAGCCAGCTTTGCAGGAAGGACACCCCCCGCTCTGTGCCATTACAAGGAGTGCATGTGTCTTGTAGAAAAGCTTAAAGACCAGATAAACCAAAAGGTAATAGTCATGATGATGATGAGAATAATAACAAAAGGTATAATCCCCCCCCCCCCCCCGGACATTATCGTTGACATTTTGGTATATGTCTTTGCAAAGTACTTTTATGCATATTGTATTTATGAAAGTGGAATAATTTATAGAGCGCTGAGTATGTACCAGGCATACTATCAAACCCTTGAAATGAATGATCTCCTTCAGTCCCCCAACAGCCTGCAAGGATATATTCTCCATTTTACAGATGAGGGAACTGGGGCTCAGGAAAGCTAAGTAACTCGGCCAGGGTCACACAGCTGCGAAGCGGCAGAGCCAGGACCCGAACCCAGGCAGGCTGGCTTCAGAGTGTAGAGGGCTCGGCAACCTTTTCCCTCTTCGCACACATCACCAGGTTGTGAACACCTTTTAATGTCCGTACACCTGTATCTACAGCCTCTTTTTAACAGCCAAAGAGCAGTCCATTCATATGAGGTATCACACTTTTATACAGCCAGTTCCCTCATCCTGAACACAAAGGCTGTTCTAGATTTTTGCTCTTGTAGATAATAACCACATTAAGTAATGCCTTCCTACCTCCATATTCGCATACTCAGTGATCGGCTTAACATAATAAGTTCCCTCAAATCAGGGGTCAATGAGTTTGCCTGTTTTCAAGGCCTTTGATACATTTTTGCCTTTCAGAATGACTCTTTTTATATGTGTAAAATACTTACCGCAGTGCCCGGTAAATGCCCTGTAAATGTTAATTATCAGTGTCCTCCTTCTGGCATCTTTCCGAGCCCTGCGTATTCTCACTTTCCTTTTTTTCTTTCATAGTAACTCAAGGTTGCCAGTAGATTTGGGGGAGCTGGGAGAGGGAACGTGGTCGTCAGGGTTCAAGCAGGGAAGAGGACATCCCGGGTGCTAGGAATGAGGAAGTTATTGACACAACTGTGGGAGGAGCTGCGATGTGAAGGTCTGAAAGGGAGAGACAGAGGTGGAGGGAGGAGCCCTGGTGAGGCTGGACAGGTGGAAGGCACTGCACAGGGGCTGCAGTGGGAATTCAGGGCAGGGTGGGCAGGCATCTGTGCCTGCTGGTGGCTGGCTGAGCTGGACATGGTGCGGGGAAAAGTGAGGACAAGTTGATTTTGCCAGCACTGCATCCTTCACCACCTCTTTCCTGATGCTTTCATCACACAGTGGCCACTGCATCCTGGCCACCTCTGGTTCTCATGCGGAGTCCTCTCGTGGTCAGCCCTGACCCAGAATCACATGGAGAGGGATTCTGGGAGATGTGGTTCTGGCTCCTTCAGGTCAGCACAGGGAGTCCATTGCACCATGCTGCAGTCTGCTGGGCCCGTGACAGTCATTCCCATTCATCTTTCCTCAGGTGGCAGCATAGACAGCGTCCTGTCCCAGATCGCTGCCCAGAGGAAAAAAGCAGCCGGACTATCTGAGCAGAAGCCCAGCCATCGGTCAAGTCCCATTGGGCCAGCACCTGGGTCCAGCCCTTCTGAACAACTGGGCTCCCCTGCAGGAGGTGGCAGTCCTGGTGGCAAGGTGCTTGTTCTGCTTTTGTCTCCTCCTGCTACACTCATAGCTTCTGTCCTAACATGGCCCACATGCGGGGTGATGGGACTCAAGACAGGCCCCTTCCAGCAGCTGCTCCTGGGTTTTCTGAGAAGGGCTGGACTGTGTGGGTAGTTGCTGAGATCACACCCTGTGCCCTGGGTCCCTGGCACACATGGTCATTTCCCGCCTGATCTCCAGGGCCCCAGCGGATGCCTCATCCAGCTTTATGTTGCACATGTTCATTGATTAGAGCAAAAGGGTTCAGAGTGTGGGTTCAGGAGCAGACTGCCAGGGTTCAAATCCCAGCTCCACACTTTAGCATCTAGGGTGGGGCCTGGCCCCTGGTGACCCTGTGTGTCAGCTGTGTTGACATTTTTAGCGCCACTTTATTCATTCATTGTACACATCTTTGGAGCTTCTGCTCTGTGCCTGGCACTGCTAGCAGTGAGGATCCAGCAGTGGTTTGGGGTTCTGTGACTACTGTCAGGGTGTCACTATGACACAAGCAGTCCCACCTCAGTGTGATAAGGGCTGTTGTGGAGAAGGGAGGATGCCCTCCCAGTTCCAGGGCGTCAGTGATACCTATATGGGGAGCAGAAGGAGGAGGAGCCAGATGGAAGGAGCAGGTGTGAGACTGTTTCAAGGTGAGGGGACAGCATTCGCAGCGCTCCAGAAGCCAGAGCATGCACAGGGGAGGGGCTGGAGGAAGGTTGGTGAGCAGGACAGAGCCAGGGGCTCGCCTGCCTGCTTTGACACCGTTCCTCCAACGATGCAGCCCATCACTGCATTGTTTGCATCTGTGGAGTGTGCAATGGGTGAGAGACCCCAAATGCTTCTCTGGAATGGTGCAGTGAAGCCCATTTCCTCTGCCGAGAGGACCCCAAAGCCAGGCACAACCCCATTCTTTATCATAGTTTTCAGACCTTAAGCTTAAAGTTAGATCGCCTGAGAGCCTCATCCTTGGACCTTTGTCCAGGAGTGCCTCCAGAGATTGATGTTTTAATGGATGAATGGGAAATAGTCTTTATTTCCTGCCCAGCCACTGTTTGTTACACACTGTTCGTTATTCAAAGTCCCTTTTGCAATTGGACCTACATAATTAGGCTCCTTTTACAATATAGCTCCAGAAAAAGTTTCTCTCTCCCTATGCATTAGCATATTTTCCATTATATTGAAATTTTCTTGGGTAATAGGATTTTGTAATTAAGTTCCTTTTAGAATTTGGCTCTAGGAAAAATGTCTCTACTGATACTTGAATATACTTTCTTTCCACAAATAGTATGAATTATATAATTATTGTATTACTCTTTTTGCCTTTGCTGCTAGGAAACTCAGAACTACTCATTAAAGTAAATTTGCTAGTCTGGGCTCTGATATAGTTGTTCTCTGTTGCCTAAAATTTCCTGTTTCTATTTTGATGACCTTATTAGATGTGTTGATATTATTTCCTTCCTTCAATTGGTGTTGGAAATAGACATATAAATTATAAATTATATTAACTATTGTCTCACATGAATGCATCTATCATCTACAGTCTATATACATGCATATTCTGATGAATGGAAATTGTGTCAAAAGATGCATTCGGGAAATAATAAACTGGGGAAACGATCCAGTTCAATGATCACCTGATAGTCTTAACATAATAATATGCTGCAACCTTCAGGTTTCTGGGCTCCACCCAGCATAGCCAAATGAAACTCTCAAGACAGGGTCTGGAGAATCTGTTTTTCCCCCAGAGTGTGGAAGCCATCCCAGCTCAGAGCTCTCAGAAACCACTGCCCTAAATCAAAGGACATCAGGAGTGGCTTTCTGTCAATGGCTCCAGCAGCAAAATGGAGACATAAAGGGCTTTTCAAAGACTCCCTTAGGAAGCATTAGAAATTAGTATTCAAAATATGACCCTCCTGAATCTGGTTTCTGTACTTTGCTTAAAACAAGCTCTACTGTAGTAGTGGAATATTCACAAGGCATGGCTTCTAGCTTGTTTGTGAATCAGCATGAAGTGAGCCTTAGGAGGCTCAGATTGGGGGGTTCAGAGCATTTTCCTACGCTTCCCAGACCTCTGAACGCCCAAAGGTCCACTGGGTATGTCAGCTTCCTGCTCCCACCCTAAAGGTGGGTGGTTTAAAACGAAAAGTGTTTCTTTAGCTCGTGAATCTGCAGGTGAGCAGTGTAGGCTAGACTTCACGAGGCAGATCACTTGCATGTCTGGCCATTGGCTGGGTTAACCAGGACAACTGGGCCATGTGTGTCTGCAAGCTGGGACATGTTCTCCTGAAGCCATGAGTTGAAAAACAATCAAGTTGTTCAAGCAAATCAGCATACCCACTGCAGGAGAACAGAGAGAGTTTTGTAGCAAAAGGTATGGATCCAGGGAGGAGTGGACATGGGGCCATTAATGTAATCAGTCTCCTATATTGAGGACATAGAGAGTAGTTCAGATATCTCAGAGCACCTTAAATCTTATACTTACCTGCCCCCTCCCCAATAATGCTGCCCACAGGTCCAGAGTATCATGTTTCTTTGCTGTTGGCTGGGGTAGATCTGTTTTATAGACAAATACTAATTAAGGACTTTTAGGGAAAAACAAAAAATACTTAGCTCAAAATATCTTCCCCCAAATATTTCTTTATTATGAAGGGAAAATAGTAGCTTCACAATGGAAAAACTCGACAGACACCGTCTTCACTAAGTGATGAAGGTTAACACATCAGCAATAAGATACTGAGACTTTGTGCCTCCTGGTATGACGTGCGAAGATTGACACATCACCTCTGTGGTCACTGACCCAAAAACCCATAAGCAAATCTAATTACGAGAAAACATAAGAGAAACCCAATTTGAGGGACAGTCTACAAATACCTGACCAGGTCTCTTCAAAAGTGTCATGGTCATGAAAGACAAGGCAAAACTGAAGAGCTGTCTGTCACAGATTGGAGGAGAGTAAGACGGGACAAGTCTGTGCAGCATGGGAACCTGGACCCGATCCTGGATGAGCATGAGGGCATTAGTGCAACAAGCGGTGAAATGAAGTCTGAGTCAAGTCTGTAGTTTAGCTAACAGTATGTCCCAGTGTTAATTTCTTCATTTCGATAATTGTACTATGGTTATGTAAGATGTTAATATCAGGGGAAGCTGGCTGAGGGATACACAGAACTCTCTGTTTTTGTAATTCTTCTGTAAATCAAAATATTTCCAAATAAAAAAGTGTTTTTAAAACTAAATGGTACACACACCCAAACAGAGGGGGACAATGTGTCCTTTGGCGAAAGGTTGGAAGCAGCTGGTTTAGATGACATCAAGAGCAGAAAGGGGTTTCGTGGGTATACAAGCCACACTTTCATCTTAGAGCTGGATTAACTGAGAGGGAGGGGACTTGGCCAAGGACCTGATGCTAGCAGGGGCAGGACCAGTCCCTGAATTTCCTGACTTGTAGGGCTGCTTTTTCCATCCCACTGCTCAGCTCCAGGGGAGGGTTCTCCTGTAACTGTTCTAATAATGCTGTGTTTGCTTTCATGTGTTTTTTAAAATAGATTTCATAGCCCTGGTTGGCTATCCTGTTGAATGTTCTCTGTTGTATGTCTGTTTTAATCATTTCACCGTCCAGGTGATAGCTATGTATTTGTCTTAATCTTTTGTGCAGAAACTGGAGATGAGCAAAAGGCCTCCATCTGGAACTTCCACTACCTCCAAAAGTACCTCCCCCACCCTCACACCCTCCCCTTCGCCCAAAGGCCACGCGGCCGAGTCCTCGGTGTCCTCCTCCTCGTCGCACCGGCAGTCCAAGAGCAGTGGGGGCTCTAGCAGCGGCACCATCACCGATGAGGGTGAGTCCCCTGAGGTCCTGAACCCACCCTTTTCTTCACCATGGTGACCTGGCAGGTACCTTTCATTGCTCTAGTCATCCTAGGTCAGGCTTATTTGTTACAAATAAACAAACAACACCGGCCCCTCCTCTTCCCTGACTCTGCCTTGTGTTTTTGTCTTCACTGTGCTTAAGGTATGGTAAGCTACCTCATAGTTTTGGAATGTAGTGAGCTTTGTTTATATGCACACCAGTAGGAATGTTTCTCCAACAGCAGTTAGGTACCATTCCCTGAACCTTGTATAAGTCAGAATTCTTTCGGTTGCAAGTGATGGAATCTCCACTCACTTGCTTTAAGCAAAACCAAAAAACAAAACCTCATCATTTGTTGGTTTCCTATAATGGATGTGTCTAGGGCAGCCGTGGGCAAACTACGGCCCGCGGGCCGGATCTGGCCCGTTTGAAATGAATAAAACTAAAAAAAAAAAGACCGTACCCTTTTATGTAATGACTAGAGGCCCGGTGCACAAAAATTTGTGCACTCGGGGGGGAGGGGGGGGTCCCTCAGCCCGGCATGTGCCCTCTCCCAGTCTGGGACCCCTCGGGAGATAACGACCTGCTGGCTTAGGCCTGCTCCCGGGTGGCAGAGGGCAGGCCCAATCCCTAGGTGCAGCCCCTGGTTGGGCTCAGAGCAGGGCCGATTGGGGAGTTGGGGCGCCACCCCGTCATGCACAGAGCAGGGAGATTGGGAGGTTGTGATGCCACCCTCAGTCACAATCAGGGTAGGGCCGATTGGGGGGTTGGGGCACTGCCCCCTGTCACACTCAAGGCAGGGTCGATGGGGAGGTTGCGGCGCCACCCCCTGTCACGCACAGAGCAGGGCCAATCAGGGCGTTGGGGCACTGCCCCCTGTCACTCACAGAGCAGGGCCCATCAGGGGGGTGGGGGCTCTGTACCCTGTCACGCACAGAGCAGGGCCAATCGGGGTTGGGGCGCTGCCCCCGTCACACACAGAGCAGGGCCCATCAGGGGGTTGGGGCACCGCCCTCTATCACCCACAGAGCAGGGCCGATCAGGGGGTTGGGGCGCCGCCACTCTCACACTCAGGGCAGGGCCGATGGGGAGGTTATGGCTCTACCTCATCACACACAGAGCAGGGCCCGTGGGGGGGGGGGTTGGGGAGCTCCCCCCTATCAGGCACAGAGCAGGGCTGCTCAGGGGGTTGGGGTGCCTTCCCCTGTCACGAACAGAGCAGGATGGATAGGGAGGTTGTGGCCCCGCCTCCTGTCACAGAGCCACAGGGCAATCAGGGGGTTTGGGCGCTGCCCCCTGTCACGCTGATCCTGGTGCCGGGAGGCATATTACCCTTTTACTATATAGGGTAGAGGCCTGGTGCATGGGTGGGTGCCAGCTGGTTTGCCCTGAAGGGTGTCCTGGATCAGGATAGGGGTCCCCATTGGGGTGCCTGGCCAGCCTGGGTGAGGGGATGATGGCTGTTTGCAGCTGGTCACACACCCTTCAGGGTAGGGGTCCCCACTGGGGTGCCTGGCCAGTCTGGGTGAGGGGCTGAGGGCTGTTTTCAGGCTGGGGGTGACTGAAGTTCCCAACCGCTCCTTTTTTTCTTTTTTATTCTGGGCCAGCTTTAGCTTGAGGCTTGGCTCCAGCTCTTCGGTTTCTGGCCTTTGCATACAATGTTGCGAATCTGCTGGCTGAAGTCCGGTGGTATTTGTTACAAGTTTCTTAAACTGCCCACTCAGAGGCCTGCAGCCGCAGGCGGGGAACATTGGAGTCCTCCGTCACTGAGGCAAGCAAGCCTCATGTTAGTTTCAAGCTGCCTGGCTGCCGGCCGCCATCTTGGCTGACAGTTAATTTGCATATCTCGCTGATTAGCCAATGAAAAGGGTAGCGGTCGTACGCCAATTACCATGTTTCTCTTTTATTAGTGTAGATGTTTACTTTGAATTTATATTAGTTCACACAAACACTCCATCCATGCTTTTGTTCCGGCCCTCCGGTCCAGTTTAAGAACCCATTGTGGCCCTCGAGTCAAAAAGTTTGCCCACGGCTGGTCTAGGGTGTGCTTCAGGCATGTCTGGATCCAGGTGCTTTGGGAGTATTTCTCTCCGTATCTCAGGTAGGCTCTCTCTGAGTGGCGACAAGGATGTCCCCAAGCAGCTTTAGGCTTACTTCCTCTTCCTACTAACTTAGCAACCCCAGCAGAAAGAGTGCTGACCTCTCAGTAGACCCAACAAAATCCCAAGCGTAAAGGTCATTGGCCTGCTGCGGCTATATTTATAACAACTGTGTCATCCTTGACTCCCTCTGGGTCCCTTGGGGTGAATGTGCTGACTGGCCCGGCCCAGGTCTTGTGTCTGCCTTTGGAACCAGGGTTGGAGTCTGCACTGCCTACACGGTATGGATTGGAAGTGAGAGAGAAGTGGTTCCTCACAGGAAAATTGAAGTTCTATTTCCAGAAAGAGGAGGAGGATGGATGCTGGGCAAGCAAAAGCTGTAGACTTTTGCAACCAGAACTTTGGACCCTGCACACAAGAATGGAAGCCTCTCCCGTGGGGGTGATGAGGGAAAAGAAGGAGTGGATGGCAGGGCAGGAGCGGAGGCTTAGCAGTGAGGCCCCAGGAAAGATAAAGGGAGATGAAGAGAGGGTCATCTATTAAAACTGCCCTCTGGTGGCTCCTGGGAGTGGTTGGGGAAGGAGGGAGCAGAGCTTCCGTGAGCGATGGGGGCTCAGGCAGGTGCAAATCAAGGAGTATAAACCGGAGAAGGGTGGAAGATCTCAGCGTGCACATGGGCCTCACCAGTGCATTTGCAGGTCCCTCACTGCAGTGCTGGGCGGTCGTGCTGAGCAGGTTCTGCCCAGGAGGTGATAAGTCAGAATCAGCTGCACAGGCCCTAGTCTGTCCTGAGTTGCTGGTGGCATCCTCTGTATTTGGGGGCTGCTTTATTGTTTGTGATATCTAGTGCGATCATGTATAAAAGCTTCAGATTTCACTAGCAAGCCCATTCCTCCCTAACTGCTCCCTAATTGTGTTTTCTAGGTGGAATCTTTAAGTTCCCCACTCATGAATTCTCCCACCTCAGAGGCTTCTAGGAGTTGAAACCCCTAATGATTCAGTTAGGTATTTGTACCTCACCTTTTTCCAAAACAGAGTTGAGACAGTGGACATGTGTATACATTGTCCATGCCCACTCTTTTCCCCTTTTATTCATTATTTAAAAGGTTTGCAGAGCCCTAGTTGGGATGAAAAAAGGAGGACATGACAGTGAATTCTTTTTGGATTAATTTCTCTGGCTTAGAAAGCTCAGTTTTTCCTTCCGGGGTTTGTGGGTCCTGAGGCAGTGAGACCCTTGTCCTGTGGGCATTAGACTGTCTCAGAATAGATGCAGAAATCCACTGAGACACAGATATTATATTTTTGTGGGAAATGTGTGGGCCCAATCAAGGGCTGCGTGCAAGCCTTTGCCCTGCCCATCTTTCCATCCTAGTCCCTCTCTCTGGACTCCTATTGGAAGTCGCCTTCTCACTCTCATGTTCATCTCATGAAGGCTTCTAAGGCAGGCACTGGGTACCATATGTGTGCTGGGTGGTAGGATAACTCACAATCGGACAGGGGAGTCAGATGCATTCAACAGAATCTCATGAAATGATTGTAACACAAGATGTGAGCAGCAAAGTGCAGAGCGTCGTAGCAGGCTTTGCCGGAGTGGGCATTCGGCCAGGCCGCTTGGGCTGAGAAGTGATGAGGCAGTGATGGGCCGGAGCTGAGTGTAAACTTTACAGGAAATGTATGAGCTGGTGATTAAATACAGCTATTAAAAGTCAAATTACAATAACTATATATGTGTGTGTGTGTGTGTAAACATATAAGAAGATGAAAAAGGAAAAACATAAAACAAATTACATGAGTTTATAATTAGATAAATTATATTAAGTATAAAGGCATTAGTATTTAAAACAAAATTTTTTACTGTTTTTTTTAGTGCATTTTAGTAATTTCTATGCTCTTGAGGTTATTTACATCTCGTTTATATGGTGGGAATATTATATAATGATGCATTTACTCCTCCCAGTTCCTCTTTCAGGAACATTACATTGGTAGGTTAAAATCGGCTATGATGGGTGTATTTTACACCATGGAAATCAACAAACACCACCAGTCAGGGCTTGGTTTGTTGTTTTGTAGCTCACCTAGACGTGATCTAGTCCGTGGGAGACAATGTTACTATGCAGGCTAAACCTAAAAGTGTCATGTCTGGTATGGATATACTGGGAATAGCACAAGAAATTGAGAAAATATTCTTCCAGGATTTGAAAATGGTTATCTAATTCAGCAAAGTTTGCTCACATGAAGTTCTAACATATGTCTTCATTGTTTCATTTTGTCTTACATATCACATAAAAGGAACAATTAACCAGCCTTTATGTTGGAAATATGCTACGCTCTCTAGCTATAGGCACAAGAATTCAGTGAGACACCTGAAATGCAATGAAAACATTTGCTATATGGAATTTATAATAAAGAGTATTGTATAACCTATTATCATGTGTAAATTGTGCACCACACATTCTTTTTGTCAGTAAACTCTGCAGTAAACTTATGTACCTACACACATGAATACATTTCCCCTGAGAGGCAGTTGTTAACCATTTACCAGCACACACTGTGGAGGGAGACTGCATGTGGAAGGAACAGCAGGAGCAAAGGTTTTGGTGTCATGAAACTACAATGGATTATGTCTGTGTTGGGACTCAGTTCATCACATACATCCTAGCGCAATAGCAGCTCTTCTGTGAAAGATTCTCCAGTTCCTTCGGCTGGGTCAACTGTCCTCTCTGTCCCCGGATCCCCTTGTTTGCGCCCTTCACTCATCACCAATGGGAGAAGTGGCAGAGCTGGGTGAATAGTACAGACCTTGTAGCTAGAGCTTGGGTTTGAATCCCTGTGGACTCGCTGTATGACCTACCCAGGATATGGCACCTAACCTTTCTGTGCCTTACTTTCTCATCTGTAAGTAGGAAAGTAATAGGATGTACCTCATGGGGTTTTGTAAAGAGCAAATGTGTCATCCATGTACCAGGCACCTGATGGTGAGCAATGTGCATCAGTTGTCACCTCTTCATTATATCTTCCCAGCCACCCTGAGCTCCTTCATTGCAGGGACCTTTCCATGCTGGCATTCCCAGCACAGAGTAGACACATTGGTAGCCACTGTTGAATGAGTGAATAAAAGAAGGAACTCAGGCCTTCTAACCTCCAGTTCACTGTTCTGTGAACTACACCCACTGCCCCAGGACCTTTGCACTTACTGTTCCCCCTGCCTGCTGCTCTTCCCTTGACATCTGCACGTCTTCATTTAGTGCTCCTTCATTTAGTGCTCAAAGGACACCTCATAAAAGAAGCCTTTCCTGACCACCCTTTATAAAACAGCATCCTCCCATCTCCTGTTGCCCTCCCATCCCCTGTCGGCCTCCCATCCCCTGTCGGCCTCCCACATGCTGTTCTGCTCCTCCTCTGTCAGCCTGCTTGTTGTCTATTTGGTCCCTATTGAGTCCTCAATGCTTTGTCTGGTAAATACTGAATGTGTGAATAAATATTTCTTCAAGCCCCAGATGCTGGTCTTGTTTCCTTTCTCTACTCTCCCTACTCTGATATCGCGATACCCAAAATATGCTGTTTTCCTCTGGTCTCTGCCCCTCTGGCTCTGCTGCTCCACTGCGATGTGACCTTCTTTCTGGAAGCCACAGCCTCTGCACACCTGGGCCAAACCCCAATTCCGGCCTCAACCGCACCTGCCTCTTCTCTTAAGTTCTTTCTCTGACTAGCTGGGGACTTGCTGGCATTAGCATTTACTGCAGGTGCAGATACCAGCAGTCAAGAAATCATAACTAAAAACTGTTCTTGGACAGAAGGCGGAGTTTTAGACCCAGCAGCTAGAATGCCAAGAACTTGATGGTTGCAGCCATTGGAGAGTCAATGAAAGTTTGAAGTTCACTCTTTTGATATATTTATCAAATTCTAAAATGGTGTTTTTTTCACATCTTTTCCTCTTGAAGATGAACTGACTGGAATCCTTAAGAAATTGTCACTGGAGAAATACCAGCCCATTTTTGAGGAGCAAGAGGTAAGGATGTTTTTTTGAATGTCAATTTAAATCCTGCTGTTAAAAAAGTTTGTCTAAATATGTGGGTTTTCATTTTGCCAGCCTGGATTGATCTTTTTCACTGAGACAGCTGAGGAAATAGAATTCATGTTCAGCACATTTAGTTCAGTTCATCACAGTGAAATCCTGGGGACCTTATGGCTTGTTTTGTTGTAATAAACTTTTATAATTTTGAGCACTGCTCTCTCTCTCTCATCACGTTTGAGTCCGTCCACACACTTGTCAAAGGGGATTGACTGACAGGCCTTTAGGTTTAAAGCGGATCAGAGGCAAATCCTAATGATTCTGTGCTAAGTGTCTGGATATAGAGCCTGTGTTCATCTAAGAGAGTTCCTATTTGCTTCAAAGCACTCACAGTCACATATTTAAAATATTACTGTCCTGTAGTTTGGTAGTTTCTCAGAATGTTAAACATAGAGTTCCTGTCTGACCCCACAATCCCACTCCTAGGTATACACCCAAGAGAAATGAAAGCACATGTCCAAACAAAAACTTGCACACAGATGTCCATAGCAGCATTATCATAGCAGCCAAAAGGTGGAAACAACCCAGATGCCCATTGCTTGATGAATGGATAAATAAAATGTGTTAACTCTGTACAATGGACTGTAACTTGGTCATAAAAAAGGAATGAAGCACTGACACATGCTACAACAGGGATGAACCTTGAAAGCATGACACATTGATAAGTGAAAGAAGCCAGACACAAATGGCCACGTGTTGTATGACTCCATTTATATGAAATTTCCAGAATAGGCAAATCTGTAGAGACAGAGAGATGAGTGGTTGCCAGGGAATGCAGGGAGGAGAGATGGGGAGTGATTTCTAATGGGCATGACCATGTTCTAAAATTGAGTGTGGTGAAGGTTACACAACTCTGTACTAAAAATCTTTGAATTGTACACTCTAAAGGGAAGAACGGCATGGTAGATGAATTATATCTCAATAAGCCATTAAAATATTTCCTCTTTTGGCCAAACAAAATTCCTCTGCGGCCTACAAGCCACCAGGGTGTAATCATTGGTTTAGAATATTCTGGTGCTCAGCTTAGTACATGAAACTGTCACAAATATAGTAGCAATCAGGAGAATCAGTCCTTGTCCCCAACAAGCTCAAGATGCAATTAAGGAGTTTGTATTTTCTTTCAAGAAACAGACTGGGATGCTGTGGCTTTCTTTCTCGTTTTGCTTTTCTGCCCTATCCAGTCTGTCCTTCCTGCCTCCCTGGAGTTTTCCTTTTGAGCAGGGATTTTTATAGTCAACAAGAAAGTCTTTCCTGTTTGCTGATGGCTGCCGACTCTTGTTTTATATATTCCCTGCCTTCTGAGGAGCTGGCCACAGGCGACTGGGTGTGGCATCTCTGCCACACGTCTGGGATGGGGGCAGAGGGGAGTGAGTGTCCTGCTGGGCCAGGGCAGGTGGTTTCAGTCAAAGCCATGCACTCTTTCGGGCCTGAGCTGTGAAGGCCCAGAGGAGCTAATCGTCAGAGAGATGGGAGATGCCTGCATCTCAGAGAGCTTGGGATTGGATAAGGGAGTAGACCTTTCCCACCAACTCAAACCTGGGTCAAGGTTTGTTTTTTTTAACCTGGGAAAGCAAAGTGACTGTTAAAAGAGAGGAGGAAAGACGGGGTGGGAGGTGTTTCTCCTGGAGCTGAGGCTCAGGCAGGGTGGCAGAAAGGTTAGGATTTCTCCCGTGGAAACCAAGGGTTGTACGGCGGTGGGATGCCCTTACTCTGAGCCCTTCTCCACCTCCGTTCTCTGTGCTCTTCTTTCCTTGTTGCTTCTGCTTGTTTATTTTCTCTATCTTTCCACAGTCTGCGTCTCTCTTGTCCTCTGGGGGGAAACATGGTGAGTACTTCCATTTACCCTTAATTTCTGCGCAGTAGCCAATATTGTAAAAGTCCCGCCAAAACTGGAATTTACTTTCTAACAGCAGGACTTGGACATTTACCACTCTAGCCACCCAGATGACTGCCTCGAGGCTTTTCTTACTTGTTTTATCTTCAGGATTTTCCAGAGTTCACCTGTCCTGAAAATCCCAGGGCTAGAGTTCAGGAGAGTTAGTTCTTACTGATATTTTCAACTAAACTTTCCGCCTAAAGTCAGGAATTGGAAATAGTAAGTCATAATTGATTCACTACTAATAAGCACTAATAGCTCATAATCATGATATTTCTGTTGTGGTTGGGAACAGAGGTGTGGCGCCAGGCGGATGGTAGCGAACCCCCTACTTTCTCCCCAGGTGGATATGGAAGCGTTCCTCACCCTCACTGACGGCGACTTGAAGGAGCTGGGTATTAAGACAGATGGATCCAGGCAGCAGATTCTGGCAGCAATTTCTGAACTGAACGCAGGCAAGGTATTGTTCTCAATCTTCTTTATTTTTTCTTCCTGTTTTGAACAGCTCAGAGCTTTACTAGGATTCTAGGCCCTCCGTGTTTCCAAGGACCTTCGGGGTCTAATTTTATCTCCGGCATATTGGCAGAGGCTGGCCCCGCTCGCCTGCGTCTCCTGACCGGGTGCTCACTGCTTCCGAGTGTGACCTGTTCCTTTTCCAGATCTCTCTTCCCATAAGGTTATTTCTCCCGAGATTCAGCTAAAATAGTCCCTCCAGAAATTTCAGCCTATAGGGCTGGGAAATGCCCTCGAGAGCACACTGGAAGCAGAGACCGTGATTAAAAGACATGCCCTCCTGTCAGGCCGACCTGTGTTTGAATCACAACACCTACACTCACTCCCTGTGCTACCCGGGGCAAGTCAGGTACCTCTCTGAGCCAGGCTCTCCTCGTTTGTAAGGCAGGAATGATGGCACTGACGCCAGGACTGAACTGCTTACAGCCCCTGGCACACCCATCAATCACTGTTGGTATTGTGTTTTTTTTTTTTTTTATTAAATCTTTATTGTTCAGATTATTACATTTGTTCCTTTTTTTCCCCCCCATAACTCCCCTCCTCCCAGTTCCCGCCCCACCCTCCGCCCTCACTCCCCACCCACTGTCCTCATCCATAGGTGCACGATTTTTGTCCAGTCTCTTCCCACATCTCCCACACCCCTTTCCCCCCCAAGAATAGTCAGTCCATTCCCTTTCTATGTCCCTGATTCTATTATAATCAACAGTTCATTCTGTTCATCAGATTATTTATTCACTTGATTCTTAGATTCACTTGTTGATAGATGCATATTTGTTGTTCATAATTTGTATCTTTACCTTTTTCTTCCTCTTCCTCTTCTTAAAGGATACCTTTCAGCATTTCATATAATCCTGGTTTGGTGGTGATGAACTCCTTTAGCTTTTCCTTATCTGTGAAGCTCTTTATCTGACCTTCAATTCTGAATGATAGCTTTGCTGGATAAAGTAATCTTGGTTGTAGGTTCTTGGTATTCATCACTTTGAATATTTCTTGCCACTCCCTTCTGGCCTGCAAAGTTTCTGTTGAGAAATCAGCTGACAGTCGTATGGGTATTCCCTTGTAGGTAACTGAGTTTCTTTCTCTTGCTGTTTTTAAGATTCTCTCTTTATCTTTTGCTCTTGGCATTTTAATGATGATGTGTCTTGGTGTGGTCCTCTTTGGATTCCTTTTGTTTGGGGTTCTCCGCGCTTCTTGGACCTGTAAGTCCATTTCTTTCACCAGGTGGGGGAAGTTTTCTGTCATTATTTCTTCAAATAGGTTTTCAATATCTTGCTCTCTCTCATCTTCTGGCACCCCTATAATTCTGATGTTGGTACGCTTGAAGCTGTCCCAGAAGCTCCTTACACTATCCTCGCATTTTTGGATTCTTTTTTCATTTTGCTTTTCTGGTTGGATGTTTTTTGCTTCCTCGCATTTCAAATCATTGACTTGATTCTTGCGCTCCTCTGGTCTGCTGTCGGGTGTCTGTATAATATTCGTTATTTCAGTCCGTGTATGCTTAATTTCTAGTTGGTTCCCCAATATAAGATCGAGGGTCTTATTAGTTTTCGTGTAGAGCTCATTAAGTTTATCGGCAGCTTCTAAACAGTTCTTGAGAGACCTTAAAAGTGTGGTTCTGAACTCTATTTCTTCCATTGACAATTTTGTCCTGTTTCTTTGTCTCCGCATTTTGTTATGCTTCCTTGGTGCACCCCCTAGTGGTCTTTGTTCGCAGTCTTATAGATAAATCTTGATTGTTGTAGCTAATTCCAGGGAGGGTTTGACCTCCAGGCCAAGTGGCTATGAGAATCAGCTGTGTCAGTAGTGAGAGAACTTCTGTCCTCTAGGGAGGTGCTAATCTAGCCTTTGCCTGAGGCTATCCGGCAAATGCCTCTGTGCAGGGCTTGGGTGGGGCGGGTCGAACAGGATCAACAGGGTGGGCCAGAGAGAGCAGTTATGGCGGCTCTCAGTCCTGTCCCCAGGGGCTCTGCCTCTCTGAGTCCCAGCACCCGCTGCAAAGCTCGGAGAGAAAGCTGCACTCGCTCTGACCGAAGCCAGACAGACCCGCTTCTGCCGTTTGAGTCTGGGTCCCTAAAGACTCGCCCGGATCTGGTGCTCAGAGTCTGCGACTCCCTCCCGATTGAAAACGCCAACCGCGCCCTCCGCCGCCAGCCCGCTCCGCGCACTCCGCACCTCAGAATTTGACTTCAGCACTGCGCCTCCTCAGAGTGTCCGTGTGCGTTTCTCTTTCCTCCTAGTTGTAGGACTTCCACTCAGCCAGCGTTCCTGTGGTTCTGGGTGATGTCCCTTCCGTTTTTTGGTTACACTTTTGAAGTAGTTGTTCAAAGCAGCAAACTCCGGCGTTAACCTATGCCGCCATCTTGGTTCTCCTTCCACTGTTGGTATTGTTAGCGTCCTGCATTTTTGTCTAATGTTAAATTTCACCTTTAAAGCTAAAGATTAGCAATGCCTCCCTCTCACCCAAAGGCACACATGTGCAAAACACAAACAAACAAACAAAACACGAAAAGCAAATCACACCCACTTGCAGATATTAGTCAGGCAGTCATGTTTCAGTAGCATCCGGCTATTGACATGCCTTTGCCTTCTGCTTTCTTCCCTAATGTGGCCTGGGTTTTTCTGTCTCTCATTCCAACAACAATGTACAATACTTGCTTACCTGTTGCTTTTTCACACTTTGCCTTATGGCTCCCCATTTGTTGCACTATAGTGCCGCGTCTGGGACTTTGCTGTTACAAAAACTACCGCAGTGGACATCTCTGCCTCTTTCCTTGTTCTTCTGTGGTTTAGTTCCTCAGGCTGTGTTCCATGATATGAGGTTATTATCAGAGAGCATGGTCGGTTTTATGGTTCTTTCTCTGTATTGCCAGGTATGCACAGAGTATTGACCGGACTTGTAGCACCAGTAGCAAATAAATATTCAGGAAGCACTTTGTCCTTCATAAGCCGCTTTGCATACGCTTCCTCAGTTAATTGGCTTAGTCACCCTGTGGCTCAGGAGTTTTCGGACCTTCCTCCTCTTGCCTTCACATATGTGAGACAAGGAGAGGATGGAGGTGGGGAAAGCCATGTGTAGGCCATTCAAGGAAGGGTAGGAAAAATTCGAGATGTAGAACGTTTTAGCCTAAATTAAAAAAAAAAAAAGAATATTACCTAAAAATCTGGCTCAGCCATAAAAAAAATCACCAAAGCACTTGTAAGCTGTGTAACTTCTGTGCAAACCCACTCTAACATTCAAGCTGCTGTATGTATGTGAGTTGGCTTATTAGTTAGTTTCAAGTAGCTTATATGTTGGAGAAGGTTACCCAGAAATGATGACCTGAGTTTCACCTTTGATTGGTCTTAAGCCATTGATTGCTTTTTTTTTTCATTCCCACTTTTTGTGTTTATCAGAGCAGTACATATTCATTTTACTAAATTTGCACAGTAACCAAAAAGGTGAATTTTTAAAGAAATCATAGTCCATCCACCCAGAGGCCAAGACTGTTCACATTTGAGAAGATTGCTCTGCAGTGTTCTGTGCCAAATGTTTGTCTTTATGTGGCTGAGATACGTATTTTTTATATATCCTACTTTCTTCATGTAACATTAAAATATGCAGTTACCCATGCCATTAAGAACTCTTTTAATATGATAAATTTTCATGGATGTACTAAAATTATTATTTTTAAATTCCTACTTGTTGGATGTAGATATCCAAACTTTCTCTAGTGCTGCAGGGGGCAACTTTGTGTATACAGCATTCTAATTATCTGCTCAGAACAGATGTTTAAAAGTGGAATTACAGAGTCAGAGAGTCTAATTCAAGGTATACGTTATCTTCTCTTGAATTACTTTCCAGAAAGAGCCAGTGAACATCCCCACCAGTTGTGGGTATGAGAGTTTGGTATGTTGTTTAATTTTTATTAATTTGATAGGCCAAAAGATGTGCCTTGTTTTAATTTGCATTTCTTTAACTATTAGATAGAAAAAACACTTTTTCTACTTTTAATGGCTATTTGCTTTTTTTTTTTTCTTTTGAGAATTATCAGGCAGGTCCTTTGAAATTCAGGGGTTTTTAAAGGGCAATTATCATCATCATCATCATCTTTAATCAGTTGTGGATGCAGGAATGATTATGGTTTTCATCATTCACAGTTCCCTCCTAAGGTTAGGAGGCAGAGAATGCTGGAACCCTGTCTCGCCCTGACCTCGTTTCTCAGGCAATTAAGGCTGAGGTGGTGTTTAATAATGGCATCACTGTCACCCCTCCTGTTTATTTTTTTGTCTTCTGCAGTTTGCATAGTGTCACCTCATTCATTATCTCAGGTTGAGCCTCATCTCAGCCCCAGCATGCAACATTATCCCATTTTATAGGCATGGACACTCAGCAGTGGGGGGAAGAGGTGCATCATGCCTAGGATGCCCCCACTAGTGAGCGTAGATTAGGGACTCAGGATCCTCCACCCCCACACCTGCTTCTCTGTCCTTTGCCCTGCAGCCTTCAGGTTTGTGTTGATGGAATCCTGATGGCATGTTCCCAGCTTATTTAAAAATGAACTGGAAGAACTAACTGAAGGGAGACTCCCACTGCCCTCTCAGGTGTCGGGGGTGCCACGTCAGCACTAGAGATTTTCACCCAGGAGTCTGGAGAGGGACCACTCTGGATGTGGGGAGTTCATGAAATGAGAGAGTTTGGTGTCTGGACTCATTTAATGGACTTTTATTCTTTTTATTCTTAGCGGAGAATAATCTGCCAGAAATTACTCGTTTTTAATTTGCTTTACATTTTAACCACATTTTTTTATTTTTCTTGTTTTCTAAATTTTTATTTTTTTAGTTTTAAAAATATGTTTAAGCCACGCTGCTTCCTTTTGAGGACAGGAACTGTAGGCTTCTGCTGCTTACACAGGGTCCGATGTCAGCAGCAACCATTTAAGGTACTATTATTATCCCTGTTTTATAAATGAGGAAACCAAGGCCCAGAGAGACAAAGTAATTTGCTCAAGGCCACAAAGCTAGTAAATGGAGAGATAGGATTTGAACCCAGGCTGTTTGATTCCAGTCTCTTGTCTTAACCTCTGTGTATTGCTGCCTCTTGGACAGGAATTCAGTGAAGATGTTCCCTACGCTTAAAGAAACATTTACATCCCCTCCTTTTCTATCTCAAACTGTGTGTGTAAGGGGGCAGGAAGGGGAGATCTTGCAGGGATGGGGTGAATCACTGTGAATAGGAATCTGACATCTTTTGGGCAAGGAGGAGTAAGGCTGTTCAAACTCTCACACTGTAGCAGAAAGAAGTCCGGCTCCCACTGAATCCCCTGGAAATCCAAGGGCTGGAAGATCACACAAAGCAAAGCAGGGGAGGCGATCTCCCTTCCATGCTGTGTGCCCCGGGCAAGTCAGTCCTGCTTCCAGGGCTCTGCTGTCCATGCTCGTCCGGGGGATTGGACTCCTGTGTCTCAGGGCCTCTCCAGTCTTTGGCATGCTGTGATGGTGGGTGCTGTGGGAGAGTCTGACTCAGAGTGTCTTATTAAACTTGGTACTCTGTCAATTATTTCTCCAAGATACCCATAGGTTCTTCAAGTATGAGTTGAACATTAACAACACTGTGTCAATTGAATTAATGGTTAAAAGATTTAACAAGACTTTCTGTGTCTGTTTTCAATTTCCTCCACAGGGACGTGAGAGACAGATTTTACAGGAAACCATTCACAACTTCCATTCTTCCTTTGAGAGCAGTGCCAGCAACACCAGGGCGCCTGGAAACAATCCCTGTACATGATCCTCCTTCCTGTGGTCACCAGCGTGAGCTCTCTGAATCTCAATACTGCCTCCACGCAGCCAGTGCACCAGCCACCCTCAACTCTTCCCCGTTCCTTGAAACACTCCGTGCCTCGTCACACCACTGTGCCTTAGTCATGTTGTTCCCTCTGCCTGGACACCCATCTTCCCCTTCCCTGCTGTGGTAGTTGATGAAGCTTGTTGCTGTCACAAACTCCAACACATCAGAGACTTAGTCTCACTTAAAGTCTAGTATGGCTGCTTCAGCTTGGCAGGTGGTTTCATACAGTGATTCGGGGGCCCAACTTCTTTCATCGGTGGCTGTGCCTTCCCAGGAGCCTCAGAGTCTTTTCCGGCTGGCAGAAGGGGAAAGGGATGGTGAAGGTGAAGGCCTAGCTCACATTCCATTGGCTCCTCCTATTCCCATTCACCAGTGGTCACCAGTAGTCACATGGCCATACCTGGATGCAGAGGACACTGGGAAATGTAGTCTTTGTTCAGGTCGTGGCTTCACAGCAACAACTCTGTCCTGGGGAAGTGCATGTTTTGGCAGATTAGCCTTTTCTGCTACATCTTCCCTTAAAACTTCTAACTTGTTCCCCACAGTTAGAGTCATCTGTCAAATGAAGCCTATTCTAACCCCTCCAGTCACCGGGGTCCCCTACTGCTTTGTACATAACTCAGATTTAGTACTTCACTGCACCTACTGTATGCAGCATGCAACAGGATGTGTGTGTTGAATGCGCTTTTCTTTATTGCAAAGGCAGCCTGTTATGTTGGAAAACGGAGGAGGCTCATTGTGTGAACTTGCGAGATCCCTTAGCTTCCTCATCTGTGATCAGGCAAGATTATGCTCTGGTACTCCAGACCACTCACCCCAGGTCACTGTAGGACTTTCTGCACTTCCAAGTGGGAGCAGAAGACCTTAATACAGTGGTTCTCAACCTCCCTAAATGCCGCGACCCTTTAATACAGTTCCTCATGTTGTGGTGACCCCCAACCATAAAATTATTTTCGTTGCTACTTCATAACTGTAATTTTGCTACTGTTATGAATCGTAATGTAAATATCTGATATGTAGGATGTATTTTCATTGTTACAAATTGAACATAATTAAAGCATAGTGGTTAATCACAAAAACAATATGTAATTATATATGTGTTTTCCGATGGTCTTAGGCGACCCCTGTAAAAGGGTCGTTCCACCTCCAAAGGGATCGTGACCCACAGGTTGAGAACCGCTGCCTTAATATATTACATTGTGGAATGACTTCGGTGCTCACATTTTCTAGGCAAAGAAGCAGAGAATTTAGAATGTTTTCTAAACTCTGTTAGTGCTATGTTTCTCAGAAGGGCATTGGCTCATGTAGTTTTTCTACCATGTTATATTATGTTAGAGGGCTCTGAATTTAAATCCAGTAGCTTTCTGTACTGTTTTCAAATGAGTAATTCATTCAGCCAACACTTGCTGCATTCCTGTCATTTGCTGGGTGCTGGGGGTACAGAGACGAGCCAGAGCCAGTCTCCACCCTTGAGTACCTCAACAGGCAAGAGATGTGAGTGGGAGATCCAATCCCAACCTTAGGGGACAGCACAGCACAGTGGAGTTGAAAGAGTTTGTGCTCTGGACTAAGGCACAGAGTTCAGATCCAGCCCTGTGGGTGGCCAGTTGTGTAGCCAGAGATGGGTTACTTAGCCTCTTCATTGGAGCTTAGAGCAGAGTACATAAAGTACTTGGTCTGCAGGATGTACCCTAGATACTGTAGCCTTCACAGAATTCTGATCTTTATCATGAGCTCTGCAGGGCACATGCTGGCTCCTTGCGAGGCCTCTCATCTCTCCTTCCCCCAGCCATGAATGCCCACTTCTGCTCCATTGGCTTTCAGAAGTGGTCATTACTGCATTGCCCAGAGCCTGATCATGTTCTCCCTCTGCCTGTCAGTCCAGTGGGTGCTGTTGGTTCTTTGTCCTCCCATCCTCCTACCTGCTGAAGCTAACTTTCCACATGACTGGAGAGAAAGGGTTTCATTTTAGCCATCACTGACAAATGTCTTTATAATTGTTCCTCACATGCCAGCCTCCTTTAAGGAGACACAGTCATTGGGCACTGCTGTGTGCAGCAGCTTGACCTCAGTGTCATTCATCCTGTCACCCTGGAAGCTGGCATAGTTTAACCCCATCCTGCACGTTGGGGAAACAGACATGGAGGAGTGAGGCTCTGTGCCTGTTATACATGCAGAGGAGCAGACTGGCTTTGAACTGAACTGGTGGACTTCTGAGCCTGTGCTCTTTCCACTGACTCCCACAAGCTCCTGGAGCAAGAAGCACCAGGGATGGCCTAGGCCTGTTTGCACATGAAATACATGGCCTCTGAGTTATGTGCCTTGAGGTTTTTTGCCAGCTTTTTGCTGTTTTCCTGTCCTCTTCATAAGCCCATATTTGTGTAGCTTCTACTCAGGTAAGTTTGATTAAACACCCACAATGCAGAAGAGCTGGGCATCAGCTTTCCACAAATACAAATCTCCATGATCTCATCTGATGACTCCAGACAGAACAGAGCTGAGTATTCCCATTTGGCAGATGGGAAGACTAAGGCTCAGAATGGGTGGTTCTCTTGTCTTTTTCACTGGACTCAAGTGGCTCTAAGGCTTTTTCACCCAGGACGTTTGTGTATGCTTGGTGAGGGATCCCTGGCACCCTTTCTGGGCCGTGATCCCTTTTCTGATGACCCTTCTCACTCCATGTGTCCCTTCCCCCAGGAGGCTGAACAGCTCCACAGTGTTTCCCTTGCTCGATGACCTTCACCAGCATTTCCCCAAGTGTGTTCCCTGGATGACTATTTTCACAGGATATTAATAGGCTTTTCAGAAAGAAAAACAGAGGGGTGTATATGTGAAAGTGGGGTGAGGCTCTTGGATCAAATAGGTTTGGTAGACACTGGGTCACAGCAAAATTACATAATTATCTTTGCTATAGGACATCCCAGAATGTTCAGTACACCACTGTTTGTTTTGAAGGGAGCCAGATTACTTGTACCATTTCCCACACATTTGATCACCGAATGCTCCTTCATGGTGCTCTTGCAAGATGGGTTCCTTGGACACAGGCAACGAGACCCTGCTTTGACTGGGACAGTGGCAGCCATGAAGCCCCACAGCCCCAAGGATGGGTTGAGGGCACATTCAAGGGCTTCAGTTGCCTTTGGTAATGGCCTCTTCTCTCCCCAACAGCTCTCTGCAGAGGTGACCTGCTGGGCAGTGAGACATGACGGTGAAGGGGTCCCTGACTTTGAGAGGCCCAGGACCCTGCTCAGAGGGCTCTCTGTCCGGTAGGGGAGGGCACTTTTCCAGCAGCTGTGCACTGTCCCTCCTGCCTGGTGTGTGCTGGGTGTCCAAGCCCTGCCTCCCAATGCCTCCGATGTCAGGGGAAGCTCCCACCTCCTTGGTTTAATGCAGGCCATTAGGGAGGCTGGCTAGTTGTGCAAGCAAAATGTTTACTTTTTCATTCAGTAAACATTTACTGAGTATTTACCCTGTGCCCACCCCATGCTGGTGCTTTGGATCCAGAGATGAAAAAAACCCATCTCTGCCCTCAGGGAACTCACAGTATCTTAGAGGAGATAAGCCCATTAATATAACCTGGCAGTGCCATGTGAGGAGTCTTGTCAAAAAGGTGTGTGCTAGGTCGACAGCTTGGAGGATGTTGTCAGTGATGGCTCGGGTTTGCTGGACAGGAGTGGCCAGAGCTGGAGCCAGGTGGAAAGAAGGAGACTGTACAGCAGGCAGCAGGGGAAGAAAAGGGGCACCTCAGATGTGGGGGACGGTGTGTTTGAAGGCAGGCAGCATATCATAAGTGCGGGTTAAATATCGTTAAGGGGTAAGTTAGATACCTGTGTTTTTTTTCCGATTTCTGGTTCTTTTCTTTGAAATGCATAGAAGCCCTTTGTAACCTTGGGAAGAGTACTGATTCTAGAGTCAGCCCTGGCACAGGGGCTTGAGGCTGAGCTGTTTTTTATTGGGTAATATTAGGCATATTTCTCTCACTCCTGGAGCCTCAGTTTCTCATTATCTTGGGATAGCGCTCCCCAGGTGAAGGTCAGATGAAGGTGAGAAAGCCCTTATCACACTGTGTGGAGTTGTGCAGATATGTGAAGTCTCCACAATGGTTCCCTATTTGAAATCCTCTCTCCGCTCTCCCAACTGCCCAGATGGAGCCGTGGTTGGGTGGGTGAAGCCAGAAGCAGCCTCGTCAGAGGTAGCAGCAGCTTAGATGGCTCTGCTGGCAACAGAGTCCTAAGGTTGCCAGGGTTGGCAGTGGATCCCTGCCCTCCCTCTGTACCTGATTCTGGGTGTTTGTGTCATTGGGACTCCTAGCAAGGTGGACAGAAAGAAGCGGGAAGGTTTCCCAGCCGGTCATCACAGGGGCTGGTCCGGCAGACAGAGCAGAAGCAGGAAAGCCTTCCAGTTTGCTCTTGCCTTAGAGCTGCCCAGGACATCCGTGCAGGCCTGGCCAAGGCTAGACAGCTGTGACATCCATGAAGATACTTTCTGTAGATCAGGGACCTGACTGAAGGTGTTGTGTAGCACCATCCATGCCCATCTGTCCTTGTCTATTTCAAGCAAGATAATTACATCTTATTAACCAATAGATCCTGTTGAACATGTAAAATGAATGCCGATGCTCTCCCTGATAAAGTCAATATGGGATTCTCCAGGACCCAGGGAGAATGAATCTGCTCCCTGGGGATGTGGGTGGTGAGTCATCTCCCCTGGGATGGAGGTTCTCCTTGAATGAGGGGGCTCTACTCTATAACCTGCAGCCTAAAAGGGGATTAGCCCTGCCTTAAATTTCATCCTTGGCTGAGAGGCCAATCTCTGTGGACAGTGAGTCACCAAAGCTTGAAGATGATAGAAGGGAAATAAACAGCCACCAAGTAGTGGGAGAGAGCAGAAAGCCTAGTTGATTTGTCTTCAACTTCCTTCCAAAGCAGAGACCACATCTTTCTGCCGCCCAGAGCTCCCTCCTCAGAGGGTGAACCAGCTCTCATCCACGTAATCTCTTCCAGGTTTCTAGTTCCTGTTGGAGCCAACTCTCCAGGGCTCACAAACACAGGGCACAGCTGTACTCCAGGGAGACCTGAGCCCGCCCTCCAGGTGTGTGGGCTAGGGTTTGGCCTTGCCCTAAGGTAAGGTAAGGCAGGGCCACTGTATCCTTTAGTAAGAGGCCAGGATGCCATTTTGCTTCAGCACTGACCAGTGGGTCCTTAGCAACACACTTTAATATTATTTTATTGTTATTTCCATACAAATTGACTCTTTGAAGGATAGTTTTGTTTGCGAAATGGATATTAAATAATGGTGACTTTGTCTTTGATTTTGCTCATGAAGGTATAAAATGCTGCTCAGATTCCTTCCAGTGATAACTGTTACAGAGCAAGCACCTGTGGTGTGCCGGGCGCTTCTATAAGTGGCCTTGCTTCCTTCATAATAACCCTGTGAGGCCTTAGAATTCCCTTTCTACCAATTTGATGACTGTGACCCAGATATTAATGAACCTCACCAAAATCACCCAATTAACAAGACAGTCGGTTTGAATGCAGGTCTCACCTCTCTCATGAGCCCACATTTCCTCCATGCTATCTCGCTGCTGCCCAGCACACAGAAAAATGTTGAATTGGTACAAGCTCAGACAATCACAGCAACAAAAAACAAAACCTTGTTAGTCTGAAGGGCTTGTTCACATTTTTATGCTATAAATATGCTATATTTATAGCATATTTGCTATAAATATGCTTATGCTATAAATAGCTTGGAGATTCTCTCTGTTTCTTCTAAAAATTTTTACAAGTCAGGGGAATGCCTCATCTCCACCTCTCCTGGTATCAGGATTTCACATTGGCATGCTCAGCCCTACAGAACATTTGGGAAACAGGGTGGAATGGGTCCCAATCCTGAAGAAGATAGGACCTGCTCTCCAGGAGGAGAACATTGCAGGGACCAGGGTTATCTAAAAGGGGGGCACCCCCCAGATGAGCCCCCAGAGGCTGGTCAAGCCCAGGGCAGCTGGAGAGGGGAATTCAGGCTTTGGCTGAGGATTGGACCATGTATGTGCTTCCCAAATGACCCATGTTGGAGGTGATACGAGAAAAACAAGTACAAGGAAATGCGTTTACCTGGGTTGGACCTGATCTTGCCAAAAGTCCCTACTACTTTTGGGGGAGGGCTGGTGATGATGGTGGCTACTGCTGTGTGAAATGCCGCAGTCTGAGAGACACTGGTCCAAGTCCCTGCGAGGTCCCTTTCAGTTCAGTGAGTGTATGAACACCTATAAAAAGAAGGGGGAGTGGCTACTCAAGAAGTTAAGACAGAATGACCATATGACCCAGCACTTCTATACCATATAACCCCAAATAATTAGAAATCGGTATTCAAACAAAAACGTGTACTCAAATATTCATACCAGCACTTTTTTTTACAACAGCCAAAAGGTAGAAACAATTTAGACGACTGTTAAACGGATGAAATGGATAAACAAGATGTGGTATGTGTCTACACAGTAATGTTACTCAGCCGCACAAAGGAATGAAGTCCTGGTCCATCTACAACATGGACGAACTTTGAAAACATTATGCTAAATGAAAGAAGCCAGACACAAAAGACTACGTATTATACGACTCCATTTATCTGAAATGTGCAGAATAGGCAAAGAGTAGATACAGAAAAGCCAGATATTGGGGAAATGCGGTGCCATTGCTTAATGGGTCGATTTTCTTTTGGCCTGATGAAAAGTTCTAGAACTAGATAATGGTGATGGTTGTACAACATTGTGGACGCACTTCATGTCACTGAATCGTACACTTTAAAACGGTTCAAATGGCACTTTCCGTGTGTGTGTGTGTGTGTGTGTGTGTGTGTGTGTGTGTGTAAAATTTTTTTTGAAGAAGGAAAAGGGGAGCTCTCCACCTGACTAGGCTTCCACCCCAGTCTGTTCATCTTCCCCACCTTGCCCTTCAGTGTGAAAGACCCAGCCGCCCTCCCCTCTCCCTCCCCGACACGTGCACACACACCTTCCTGCCGCTTCCCGCTGACTGAGGGCTCCAGATCCCCGCCCGGAAAATGCTTCATGAGTGAGGTGGGGCCGCCCCGTCCTCGCTCTGCCGAAGGCGAGCCCTGCGGAAGGTGGGAATGGCTCCTGCGGCTCCCAGAAGCCTCGCGGGGGCGCCATCTTGCCCTCCCTCCGGCCCTCGCTTCCGGTCCCCACAGTTGGGCCATCTTGCCCTCCCTCCGGCCCTCGCTTCCTGTCCCACAGCTGCGCCATCTTGCCCTCCCTCCGGCCCTCGCTTCCTGTCCCACAGCTGCGCCATCTTGCCCTCCCTCCGGCCGTCACTTCCTGTCACACAGCTGCGCCATCTTGCCCTCCCTCCGGCCCTCGCTTCCTGTCCCCACAGCTGTGCCATCTTGCCCTCCCTCCGGCCCTCGCTTCCGGTCCCCACAGCTGTGCCATCTTGCCCTCCGGCCCTCGCTTCCTGTCCCACAGCTGCGCCATCTTGCCCTCCCTCCGGTCCTCGCTTCCGGTCCCCACAGCTGCGCCATCTTGCCCTCCCTCCGGCCCTCGCTTCCTGTCCCCACAGCTGCGCCATCTTGCCCTCCCTCCGGCCCTCGCTTCCTGTCCCCACAGCTGCGCCATCTTGCGGCTCCTCTGTCTCCGGACCGCTTCACTTGCTCCCGGCTCTTTTAGCGAAACAATTGTCTCCATTTTCACCGCAGTAAAAACAAGACAAAAACAATACACTGAGCGGCAGGTGAGTGTTTTCAGAAGTGCTTCCGTGTGTGTCGGCTGCCGGGACTCGAGCTGTCGGCGCCCCTGAGGGGCCCCAGCCCCGTGGACTCCCGCTCGCCCAGGCTCCGCCGCCAGCCGCCCCTCCTCAGATCCACGTGTCCTCGTCTCTGTGACAGGGTCCGCCCGGAGACCGTGCCCAGACCGCGTGCTGCAGGCCGACCTCCACTCAGTCCCGGGAGCCAGCCTGCGAACAGGGGCTTTCTACGTGGCCGAGCCGTGCGTGTGTGGAGGGGAACTCCGGCCACAGAAGGATCTAGAACTGGAGGTTGCACACCAATGTTCTTCAGTGAGGTGGCCTCACCCCGTTTACTAACTCCTCACGAGGACACTAGTCAGGAGCATGAGCCACTCGGGACCCTCTGAGGGAATGCCGATTGGGCCCCCTGGGCGGCAGACTTGCGGGGGGCCGTGTGGCGGTGACAGCTTCCTCAGGTAAGGGCACCTCTGTTTCCTCCAGGGCAGAATGAGGGGCCGACCCACTCATTCAGTAGGTGCTGATGGTGGGCACTGGGGATGCACCAGGGAGCAAAGCAAGCCCTGCCTTCGCGGAGCTGGGCCCCACGGGGGAGATGACACTCCCCGCCCGCAGGGGGGTGTGAGCTTGTTAACTGAGAATGCAAGACGAGTTCTCAGCACAGTGCTGGACACAGAGTAGGTGCTCGGGAGGCATAGCTGCTATTAATAGCTCACTTTCTCCCCATTCCTGGGGGCTCAGGGCCAGGGGAGCCCTTTGTCACCAGCTGCAGTGAAGGGAACCCTGTGCAAATCTGCACAGCTGCATTAATGAACCTCAGCTGGTAGCAGTAAGAGGAGCTGGGTTATGAAGCTGCGACCAGGCCAGGGATGACGGGCCAAATGAATTGCAAGAATGAATGGGAAATATTTGTTTATTGCATAGCAGTGAACTCACACGTAATTCGGTTCACAACCCACAATTGTGTAGAGGAAGAACAGAGAGCAAAGAAAGAATCGGACAGAAGAAGCCCAGGGCGCAGACTGTGTTCTTTAGACCCATGTGTTAGCTCAGCTTTGATCCACCCTCTATCATGCACTTGAACATAGATCACTTAGCATTCCTGGGTCACATTGACTTACTTTAATTTAGAAAGTTTATTTTTCTTTTTAAGGAATTGCAGAAGTCATTATCAGTGAGTGTATTTTGATGTAACAAGTTGATATTTTCACATTCTCTATTGAGAGCCCCAATATTAGGTTATCTTCCACCAGAGCTGTGTGGGGTTCCCAGATGCCCAGAGCCCGGGGCAGAGGGGCCTAAGAAGCCCTTTTCCTGACTGAAATTTCCCACCTGGAAAAACCCTTCAAATAGTCTCCTGTTGACACTCTCAGTGGGCTTCTCGAGCCTCTTAAGCTTTAATCGAGCTGGTAACTGGAGGCCTGTGGGCATGGCACTCCTCATGATTGATCATTGATAACACTTGAGTGGTACTTTTTTCACTACAGCCTTGGTCTTCAAAGTGTGGTCCATGGACCAGCAGCTTTGGCATCCCCTGGATGCTTATAAGAAATGCAGACATGCCCACATTCCTGAGCCAGAAACTGCATTTTCCAAAGGTCCCCAGGGGATGTGTGTGCACGCTGCATTGTGAGTGAGGGTGCTCTCCTAGGACCTTCCCTGCATTCATCTCATCACTCACAGCATCCGAGCACCATGATGCTGGCACATGGAGAAACAGGCTGTGACAAACAAAATGGCCCACTTAAGCTCACAAGATGGTTAAAGTAGAACTGAGATTCACCTGGGCTTCTTATTTCTTCCTTTAAATCCAGAGAGCCCTGGATTTCTGGTTTTACATGTATACTACTTTAATTCTGTTGTCCATCTGGAGGGACCATTATACTACCCATTTTATAGGTAAGGAAAGTGAGGCACAGAGAAGTTAAGTAACTTGCCTTACGATGTCACACCTTGATCTAGACCCAATACATGTGTAGAACTGACCACTTAGGAATCATAAGCAAGTAGATGGTCTGCTGGGCAAGGCATTCATAATCATTCTAGAGTAGTGGACCCCGCCCCGCATTAAGTAAAACCTAGGTTTGGGTCCTGCTGACAGCATGGAAGGCTAAGAGGGCAGATCACCTCACCTCTGAGGTTTTAGTTTTCCCATCTGAAAAATGGAATCGCAAATGCTACTTGGCAAGGCTGTGGTGAGGACTAAATGAGGTAATAAATACTGGAGTGTATTATAAACTGAAAAGTGTTGTGCACATGCTAGTTAGTGGGTTTATTCCCCAAAGACCTTGGCATAGTGATGGAAGAGGATGAAGCTCAGAGAACAGGGAAGTTGCAGTAGGTGGAACTTTGGGGTTGTCATGGGAACCAAAGCTCTGAGGCTAATCAAGGCAGGAAATACCATCTGGTTTTAAACATCAAAAAGCCTCGACTCACACTGGACTTATTTCTGTAAATAGCAGAATTCACATCATCTTATAGCGGCAATGTCAGCCCAGAGCAATCTGGAGATTGTCTTTCCCTTGATTTCCCAGGTCAAATCTGGACAAAGTACCTTAGGTACTCTGTATCTACCAGCTGTCACTTACAGAGAAATGTGGACACGTCACTTAGTAAATCTGAGTTTAAATGGAAAGAAAACATGGCTGAGACACAACCTTTCATCCCCTTTCTGGCTTTGAAAACACAGAGGGATGGCTGGAGGTGGTGTCCTGGGACAGTGCGAGGGGGATCTGGGACCCCAGCCAGAACTGACACAGGAAGGGCATTTAGAGAGCATCTTACTGTCTTTCCTTCAAATTATGGGTGATAAAACAGGCCAAGAATGGGACAGTGCCTGCTCAAGGTCACACAGCAAATCAATGACAAAATTGAAACTTGTATCTCTCTCCCAACTTTGAAGTCACTGTTTTGCTACTTCACCAACCACATCTTCCTTTGATATTTGTTCCAGCATCATAGTGTTGCTCCCAGGGAAACTTGATGCTTGGGATTTCTTTGGTTCCCTCAGGCTATGCGAGATGAGAAGCAGAATGTTTCTCAAGTCCTACACCTCGCAGGGATTTGACACAGGAAGCCATCATTTCTTTGTCATTTCCATGGGAGAAACAAGATTTCTGTAAATTGTATGAGCCCAAATGAATCAAGGTGAAATTGTAAAAACAAAGGCTATGACTTTGAGTTTTCAAAATCTAGAGGAATATTCCAGTTTCATTACAGCCCCCCAATCCAGCAGAGGTCTCCTGGGGATGAGGACTTTCATCACGGGGGCTGCTAGAAATCATTTGGGCAGGGAGCAGCACTTAGATTATAGGCCGAGAGTGGCTGCCCTGTGCTGTGCAGCTTGGTTTGTCCCCTGAGTCCATTTCCTCATGTGTACCATAATGCAGGTTTTATGTGACCTTCCAGCTCTGACATTCTGCCACTTGATAACCATTTTCAAAGAGAAGAAAGGAGTTCTATTGTTCCTAGGGTCACCTTGATGCCTTGGTCATTAGCTAACACATACCTGAGTTGAGAAGCATCAGCACTGGCTCTCCAGGTCCTTGCTGGCTGTATCCTGGGATTTTCCTCTGAATGGGGCTTAGAGGGAAGCAGTCTCTATTCAGTCTCAAGGGAAGGGGACATTTGAGACCACTATTCCCAGTCAAGCTCCAGGACCCTTAGCCTAAGTTGGCAGGTGGTACCCAAAGGTAGCAGTGACAGAGCACATGTCCATGGTATGTTTATCCCAACTCACCCCACTACACCCCCGGACACCCAGTCTCTGCCCTCAGGCTCCTTGATCCTGTTTCTTTCTGCAGGGCTGTAGGCAGCTTCATCTTCTGGGAGTGGAGTGGGGGCAGGGGAGAGCTGCATAAATCTCCTGCCCCCCACCCAGAGCTACGGGGAAGCCTTGCTCCTGGGGAGTGATCCTGGCTGTTTCTGGGTCCTGTTGTGTTGATGGGATACTGCTTCTCCTGGGGGTTCTCACTAAACCTTCTATCCCTTGGGATAGGCAGGGTCCTCCCATACCTCTTCCATTTGCTCAGAGCTGTAGGAACCACTTCATTGCTGTCTCAAGGGAGCCCTCAAGCCTCAGCAGCCAGGTCTGGGGATCCCTGTGGCAGCCAGGGCTGCAAGAACTCCTGAGCTGTGGGGAGGGAAGACCTGAACAGTACCAAGGGCAAATTGTTTCCAACCTAGTTCCCAGGGCAAAAAAAAATTGAGTTGTTGGTCCTTTACATTTCCCAGGAGTTAGTGTTTCCATCTAAAAGAACTTGAGAAATATCCAGTAGCAAGAGCTAAAGTCCTTATACCACTTAGCTCCATGTTTCTAGTCTAAATAAAGGCAGGGGCATAGCAGTCCTAGCTGTTTAAGCCTGGGAATTGACTTAATCTCCCTGAATCTTTCTGTCTTCCCATTTGTAAAATGCGGATAAAAAACTTATCTAACTATGGTGGTTATGAGAATTAAATTAGAAAAAGTAACCCTATTGCCTAGCACAAGTAGTAAAAAATCTATTAAAGTTGCAAAGTACTTTCATTTCTATTCTCCAATTGAAGCTTCTTAGGAAAGCTGTACATGGTAAATCTCCTTTTACAGTGGAAGGCAAAACTGCAGCTCAAAGAAGTGTGGTGACATGAAAAATCACAAGTCAGCTGCATGTTAGACAGGTGACTAAAGCTCATTCTGTCTCTTCATAACCACAAAATGTATCATTTTCTGAACCCCTGAAAGAAATTATGGGAATGAAAATGAACTTGATACGTGTATATTTCCTTGTATAATGACACCTGAGGAAAATGAGAACTGAGAAATTCCAACTTTCAATGTTTTTACATACTTCCTTTTCTTGCTGTTTCCTGGGAGGGACCTGGTTTGAAAACCAATTTTGCATGCATCTCTCCTTCAGATTCTGCCTTGCTATTCCAATTGTGTCATTTGTGAAGAAAATGTCTAATATGTTCTCTGGGCATATTAGAAAACAAAGCCTTTAGTAGTGAATACTCAGCCGGGGTAACTGAGCCTAGAACAGAGAACAATCATTTGAAATTGAGCCACATAGAAAATCTTGAGAAGACCAAGTTTCTTCTTCTTTTTCTACAGTTACAAGCTTATACTTGTGTCCTGGTGCACAGATTCGTGCACATTGAAAGGAAATTAATTAGAAGAAATACTTTTTTTTAAAATATATTTTTTATTGATTAAGATATTACATATGTGTCCTTGTCCCCACGTTACCCTCTACCCCCCCCCCCCCCCCCCGCTCATGCCCTCACCCCCCCATTGTCCGTGTCCATTGGTTAGGCCTATATGCTTGCATAAAAGTTCTTTGGTTGATCTTTCCCCCTTACCCCTCCCCTCCCCTACCTTCCCTCCAAGGCCCGACAGTCCAATCAATGCCTCTCCATCTCTGGATCAGTCCTTGTTCATCAGTTTATGTTGTTCATTATATTCCACAAATGAGTGAGATCCTGTGGTATTTATCCGCTCTCCAGTTCCATCCATGCTGTGGCAAATGGTAAGAGTTCCTTTTTCTTCTTCCTCTTCTTAAAGAATACCTTTCAGCATTTCATATAATGCTGGTTTGGTGGTGATGAACTCCTTTAGCTTTTTCTTATCCGTGAAGCTCTTTATCTGACCTTCTATTCTGAATGATAGCTTTGCTGGATAAAGTAATCTTGGTTGCAGGTTCTTGCTGTTCATCACTCTGAATATTTCTTGCCACTCTCTTCTGGCCTGCATGGTTTCAGTTGAGAAATCAGCTGACAGTCGTATGGGTACTCCCTTGTAGGTAACTGACTGTCTTTCTCTTGCTGCTTTTAAGATTCTCTCTTTGTCTTTTGCCCTTGGCATTTTAATTATGATGTGTCTTGGTGTGGTCCTCTTTGGATTCCTTTTGTTTGGGGTTCTCTGCGCTTCCTGGACTTGTAAGTCCATTTCTTTCACCAGGTAGGGGAAGTTTTCTGTCATTATTTCTTCAAAAAGGTTTTCAATATCTTGCCCTCTCTCTCCTTCTGGTACCCTATAATTCTGATGTTGGTACGCTTGAAGTTGTCCCAGAGGTTCCTTACACTATCTTCATATTTTTGGAATCTCTTTTCTTTTTCGGTTGGGTATTTTTTGTTTCTTTGTATTTCAAATCTTTGACTTGATTCTTGGGATCCTCTTGTCTGCTGTTGGATCTCTGTAAATTATTCTTTATTTCAGTCAGTGTATGCTTAATTTCTAGTTGGTCCTTTTTCATGTCCTCCAAGGTCTCACTATACTTATTGAGGGATTCATTAAATTTATCGGCGGTTTCCATAAAATTCTTGAAAAACCTTATAAACGTGGCCTTGAACTCTATATCCAGTCGTTTGCTTTCCTCCATTTCTGCCATTTGTGACCTGTTTCTTTGTCTCCGCATTTTGGCTGCTTCCCTGTGTTGATAGAGTGGCCCTGTGCGCCAGGTGTCCTGTAGGGCCCAGTGGCTCAGCCTCCCCAGTTACCTGAGGTAGACACTCTTGGTGCACTCTTGGTGCCTTGGTTGTTGTAGGATCACTGGGAGGAATTGACCTCCAGGCCAATTGGCTGTGAGAATCAGCTGTGTCTGCAGTGGGAGAACTTCTGTGCTGAAGACACCCTTCTGGGGCAAGACTTGCTTCAGTGGGGCTTTGGTGCTCACTGAGTCTGCTCCCCGAGTGTGTCCCTTATGGATCTGAGGGGTTGCAATCTGACCACTGGGTACAGTGGCTCCTGGATCTAAGGAGGTGCTAATTCAGCCTCTGCCTGAGGCCACACAGCAGGAGCCACGAAGAGGCTCAGCTGTGAAGCAATGCAAGCTGCTGCGGGGCCTTGGGCCTTCTCTTGGAAGTTCTGGGTCTACCTGGCTCGGCTGCAGTTAGGTAATTATCAGTTTGCAAAGGGCTGGTACATTCACATGCAAAAGCCTCTGCCGCAGCCTGGGTGGGGCGGGGTCTCAGGGAATCAAAGGGCGGAGCAAAGAGCTATGGCTGATTCTCTGCCCAGCCCTAAGGAGTCGAGCGTCTCAGTGACCCGATAATTACTGCAAGCACCTCTGAGGGAAAGCCGCCCTCAAGTTCGCCCGCTGCTCGAAAGTGCAGCTTCTCCCGGTGTGAGTCCTGGGTCCCCAGAGACTTCCCGGAACCGGAGTTCAGAGCAGTCGGGAACTTGTGATTCAAAAAGACAGCCGCGTCCTCAGGTGCCACCCACTTTCCGCGCGCGGGTGCGCGAGCCGCCGTACCTCTGCACTTCACCTCCGCAGCTCCTCTGGCTCTCCCTGTGCTTTTCTTTACTTCTAGTTGTAGAATTTACACTCAGCCAGCGTTCCTGTTGTTCTAGATGATGTCTGCTCTGTCCTTTGAGGTGTTTTTCAATTGTTGTGGGAGGCGGCAATTTCCCGGTGTTTATCTATGCCGCCATCTTAGTTTCTCCAGAAGAAATACTTTAATGTCGCTATTCGCCCTTTCTCTATGATGGAAGTGTCAACCAAATTCATGATTGACAATGACAGATTGAAACATGTGTATGATTTGTGCCAGCAAGAGCTTTATATGTATTGTGCATGCACGAGTCAACTTAGCCTTTTATATATATAGGTAAACTTGCTTAATTAGACCTGCTTTCTGATTTAGCTAAACTTTTTCCAGCCCAATGAAGCTGGAAAACTTTTTCCACCCCAACTTTTCTTTCAGGTATTTGTCAGCAACCCAGCAATAAACATCAACACAAAGCAGATTATTATTGTAGATCACACAGGGAGACAAAGGGTAAAATATTTAACTGTAGCAGTGTTTGACTATATTCTGCTCAGTGAGAAAACCTGAAGTCATTTTCAAAGTCCACCATTTCTTCTTTTCAGTCGGGTCAAGTTTATAAACTTTCTAAATCTCTGTTTCCCGGCTCATGAAAAGAAAATAGGATTCTACTGAGTCTCCTATCTACCTACTCCAGGACTTCTGTGAGGATCAAATGAGATAAGGCACATGAAAATGCTTCACAGACATTTGGTTAAACTATAAAATGTTTGCACCTGGCTATAAAGCCGTGGTTCTCAACCTTCCTAATGCTGCAACCCTTTAATACAGTTCCTCATGTTGTGGTGACCCCCAATTTCATTGTTACAAATGGAACATAATTAAAGCATAGTGATTAATCACAAAAACAATATGTAATTATATATGTGTTTTCCGATGGTCTTAGGCGACCCCTGTGAAAGTGTCATTTGACCCCCAAAGGGGTCGTGATCCACAGGTTGAGAACCGCTGCTATAAAGCAAGTTGTGTTCCTGGGCTGAATAAACTCTAAGGAGGCTAGTTGCTAGGGAGAGGAAGCCGGGTGTTGCTACGTGACATCATTACCTGGCACCCACAGCCACCATTTCCGAGCTGGGCTGGGCTGTGGGCCGCATTTTGTGCCATGGGGTCTTAGCAGCATCGGCTGCGATTTGGTGGGGTGTTGCTCTGGGGTGGTGGCAGAGCCTGTGTCCCATTTGGGGGAAACTGAGTGTTGATTTGTCAGTGCCAGGTCCATGGTGCTGTTTATTTTTAAACTAGAGGCCCATGAAATTTGTGCACTTGGGTGGGGGCAGTCCCTCAGCCTGGCCTGTGCCCTCTCTCAGTCTGGGATCCCTCGCTCCTTATGCTCAGCTTGCTGCTCCTCAGTGGCAGGCTACTTACCACTCGGCTCACTGCTCCTTAGCCCTGCATCAGAGGTGGGAGAGACTCCCGCCACCGCCGCTGTGCTCGCCAGCCATGAGCCTGGCTTCTGGCTGAGCGGCTGCTCCCCCTGGTGGTCACTGCGCATCATAGCAACTGGTCGTTCTGTTGTAATGGCAGCTTAGGCTTTTATTATATAGATGGCCAGTGCGCATCATGGCAGCTCCTGTGTTGAGTGTATGCCCCCTGGTGGTCAGTGTGCATCATAGCTACCAATTGGATGGATGGACACTTAGCCTTTTTTTTTTAAAATATATTTTATTGATTTTTTTACAGAGAGGAAGGGAGAGAGATAGAGAGTTAGAAACATCGATGAGAGAGGAACATCGATCAGCTGCCTCCTGCACATCTCCCACTGGGGATGTGCCTGCAACCCAGGTACATGCCCTTGACCGGAATCGAACCTGGGACCTTTCAGTCCACAAGCCGACGCTCTATCCACTGAGCCAAACCGGTTTCGGCAGCCTTTTATATATATAGACTAAAGGCCTGGTGCACAAAAATTTGTGCACTCGGGGGCAGAGGGGGCCCCTCAGCCCGGCCTGTGCCCTCTCACAGTCTGGGACCCCTCGGGGGATGCCCACCTGCTGGCTTAGGCCTGCTTCCCAGGGGATTGGACCTAAGTTGGCAATCAGACATCCCTCTGGCAGCCTGGCAGCCCTCGGGGGATGTCCACTTGCCAGCAGGGAGCAGGCCTAAACTGCAGTCGGACATCCTTAGTGCTGCTGAGGAGGCAGGAGAGGGTCCCACCACCACCACTGTACTGGCAGCTATCAGCCTGGCTTGTGGCTGAGCAGAGCTCCTCCCATGTGAGAGTGCCCTGACCACTAGAGGGCAGTTCCTGCAATGAGCGTCTGCCCCCTGGTGGTCAGTATGTGTCATAGTGACCAGTCATTCCCAGTCATTCTGCTGTTAGGGTCAGTTTGCATATTACCCTTTTATTATATAGGATAGAGGCCTGGTGCATGGGTGGGGGCCGGCTGGTTTACCCTGAAGGGTGTCCCGGATCAGGGTGGGGGTCCCCACTGGTGTGCCTGGCCAGTCTGGGTGAGGGGCTGAGGGCTGTTTTCAGGCTGGCAGGTGATTGAAGCTCCCAACCTCTCCTTTTTTTCTTTTTTCTTTTTTAGTCTGGGATTTATTTACCTTCTATGGCTGTCACTGGAACTGAGAGCCAGCTTTAGCTCTGAGGCTCGGGTCCAGCTCTGAGACCTCAGCTGCTGAAAGCAGGTATCTGGGTTTGTTTGGTTTCTATAATTGAAACACTGTTGCAACTCAAGCTCTGAGGCCCGGCTGGCTGAAGGCAGGTTTCTGGAGTTTGTTTAGCTTATATAATTGCAACATTGTTTCTTAGACTGCAGCTCAGAGGCCGGCAGTGGCAAGCGGGGAACCTTGGCTTCCTCCATCACTGGAGCAAGCAAGCCTCCTGTTCGCTTCAGCTGCCTGGCTGCCGGCCGCCATCTTGGTTGGCAGTTAATTTACATATCGCCCTGATTTGCCAATGGGAAGGGTAGCGAAGTTATGGTTAATTACCATGTTTCTCTATTATTAGGTAGGATACTTGAAATACAGGAATGACCTGCCCAAGGTCACAGAGCTAGTAAGTGAAGACAGACTTTTTTTTTAATTTTAAAAAATATATTTTATTGATTTTTTACAGAGAGGAAGGGAGAGGGATAGAGAATCAGAAACATTGATGAGAGAGAAACATTGATCAGCTGCCTCCTGCACACCCCCTACTGGGGATGTGCCCACAACCAAGGTACATGCCCTTGACTGGAATCGAATCCAGGACCCCTCAGTCTGCAGGCTGACGCTCCATCCACTGAGCCAAACCGGTCAGGGCCAGACTTTTTAATTAGATACAAAAAGCACAGAGTCCTAGGTTAATCATACAAATAATAGATTTGTCTACAGGAAAGTTAAAGATTTCTTTTTAAATGAAGGTCACAATGTTAACATATAGGGAGAAAATATTTGCAATATCTAAATCTGACAAGGGATTAATTGCTAGATTATGCAACAAATATTTGCAAATCAAGCAGAGGCAGTTTCAGAAAGGCAGAAACTTGAATGATTGACAAGTACATGAAAATATGCTCAGCTTCATTAGTAATTGAGAGAAATGCAAATTACAACAGCAAGATTCAATTTTACTCCCATCAATAAAAAAAATTAGAAAGTTGGATAATGTTAAGTGTTGGCAACATGTGGACTCTGTTAAACTGGCACAGCCATCTGGACAACACTGTCAGATTTCAGTGATGTTGGGTATGTGTCTGCTGAGGTGCCAGCTACAGGTATGTGTGCTGAGATCCATTTCTTGGCCCTTTCCTCTTCTGCTCTGTATCATGGGGATCTGGCACCTGCAGGGTTTTTGTCAGCTGACCACCACTCAGAGGCATTAACAGGAAGTTGGAGGATGAAAGGAAGGGGAAAGCCAGGTTATTTCTTTTCCTCCCTCTCAGTCTCAGGCAGAATCTCAAAGCAGCAGCTGCACCTCCTCCAGGGGCTCATCTCTGGCTGGACAGGTCAATTTCACCTTTACCAGGTAACCCCTCCTCTCTCTGGCACTCTCACTAGGGAAGGTAGCACTTTACCTTTGTTGCTAATTCCTGAATGCCTTACTGTCACCAAGTAGCTTCTAAGCCCTTTCATTATCTGAATAACAGCTCCCTATATTCAGGTCCCTCTGTTTTATTTATTATTTTCAAATATATTTTTATTGATTTCAGAGGGGAAGGGAGAGGGAGAGAGGAATAGAAACATCAATGATGTCAGAGAACCATTGATTGGCTGCCTCCTGCATGCCCCACACTGGGAATTGAGCCCAAAACCTAGGCATGTGCCTGACTGGAATTGAACTATGACCTCTTGGTTCACAGGTTAACACTCAAGCACTGAGCCACACCAGCTGGGCAGTCACTCTGTTTTAAATACTCAAGCAGTTTCTGTTTTCTGGTTAGACTGATTCACAATGCTGTGATCCATCAGTCCCAATCCTAGGTATATATCTTAAAGTGACTCTCCTGCAGATGGCTCAAGAGAGCTGTACAAAGACATCTAGGGAATGTTGTTGGGGGAAATGGAGAAGTGGAGGGAGCATGTGCACCCATTGCCAGAGGAATGGATATTTTATAAGAATGGATAATATATGACATGTTTCCGGTACATTGGAGGAGTAACCATGTTGGAAGTTGAAGGAGGAATGGGGATTAGGAATGAAGGGAAAAATGTCTAGGGAGGAGCAGGGATTGACCCAAGGTCACACCATGGTGAAACTGGGCCAGAGCCATGGTGTCCAGACCCCTATTTGGGCAATTTTCTTCTCCACTAAATCCACTGTTAGGCATTGTGGTGGCACTGGGGACACAGCCCCTGCCCTCAAGGGGCTCCACTTGTAGGAGGGGGAGAGACACAGAGTCAAATAGCCCTGGTGGGGTGTGGTAGTTCGTGGCACTGGTGGCCCAATGAACTATATCTCCTGGTATCTGATGTTTTGACGCCCTCTCCCCTTGAATTTGGACTAGTTCTGTGACTTGCTCTCCAAAAAACATGATGGATGTAACACCGTGCCAGTTTTTGGCCTAAATCTTAAGGCCTGGGGCTTTTGCTTCTTGGAAACTTAAGCTGCCACATAAAATCTCTGGCAACCCTGCTGGAGAGAACACATGGAGATACCATGTTCAGAGTCTACATGGAAACGGAGCAACTCCAAGACTAACTGAAGACCTAGAGAATAAAGTGTCCCAGCCAGCTTGCCAACTGAATGTAGCCACATGAGTGATCACCGGCAAGACCAAAACTGCCCAGATGAGCCCAGCCCAGATGACAGTCATAAGCAAACAAAGCACAAAGCGGCTGCTATTTTGAGCCACAGAATCTTAGAGTGGTTTGTTAAGGCAGCTAAATAGATGACCAAAATATGTGGTATCAAGTGAAGAGTGAAATAAAATGGAGGACAGAGTACATGGAGGGCCAGCAGGAGGGAGAACAAATCCTACTCCGAGGACCTGAGAGCTGACCAGGGAATAGGAGACATGATAGAAGACGAAGAAGACAAGTTGTGGGCATCACCAGTGTGTTTCAACAAATGTCTCTGAGGACCTGCTATGTGCCAGGCCCTGGACAGAGGCTGAAGAGGAGACAAAGAGATAGGCACGGCCTGATGGAGAAGCAGCCCTGAGCATCACAGTAATAGCGTGAGGTTGGATGTACTCGGTGGGCAGAGCATTCAGAAGACAGAGGAGTTACCACCTTGGAGGGACAACCAGGGAGCCTCCATGGAAAAGGTGGAACTTAATTTGGGCCCTGAAAACTGGGTGTAGTTTACAGTTGGCAGGAAAAGCTCCCCAGGTGGAGGGTTTCATGTGTACAGAGGCATAAAGTTGGGGTGTTTGGGCTGTTAGGGAGCCTGAAGTGGCCAGTATGAAAGTGGATCAGATCATCACAATGAGGTGGTAGTCTTCTCTGTCTTAGTAAATCCCCCCAAACACAGTGTGCAGAGATATTTTAAAATTAAAGCAAGCCCTAGTCACACTCTGGCTATGTGAGTTAAGGAGAAAATGAATCCAAAGTGAGTAAGATTTCTCCCAGAGTAATTCACGTTATCCTCATGGAGTGGGAGACAAATAAATGCCTAAGAATAGATAGACATAGACTATTAATTTTTCATTGATCATAATATCATTTACATTAACATTAAAATGTAGGCTTTTGGCAAGAAATACTTTTAACAAAAAGAAAAGAGATATTTGGAAGGGTGTGGCATCTCTTTTCATGTCACTTTGATCTCCTACCAATCATTTAGGGAGACTGGACCAGTTAGGGTACCATAGTAAAGGGTAGCAAGGTATAGGATACCATAGTAAGGGTAGCAAGGTTTAGACCCAGGTTAGAATCCAAGCTTTGCCCCTTTCTAGTTATAAAGTGCTAAGCACAGGGTCAGGAACATGGTAAATGCTCAATATGTTTTTTTTTTCTACAATTAAAATTGCTCACAATCAACATTCACCCATTTTAAAAAGAGGAAACTGAAGCCGAAGAGCTTCCAAAATGCACCCCATTTCCCTTCCCTGTCTCTAGAGATTATGCTATCACATGCCTGGGGTGTTGACGTGAGGAAGATTGAATTTCAGGCCCTTTCACTCCTTTCTGGCTTGTCCCTTGCGGACCTCCAAAATGTCAGTAAGTCAAATGACTCCTTTAGAGACTTATATCCAGTTTAAGATGACATCCAGAGAAGAACATGCAAGCCACTGGGATCTTTCAAGAGAAACAACAAAGATACGAGGCACCTAGTACCCAGTTTTAACAAAGGGAACAAAATAATATGAGAAGCTAGAAAATCAATAATAAACTTAACCTGGAAGTTGTGCTGTGATGGAAAAGACAGGCTGGCCCCTTAAGTCCAGAAGTGTCGCCCCAACTTTGTCACTTTCCCTGTGCTGTCTTGTGCAAGTCATTCAATCTCTGTAAGACACCATTTTCTCTTCTGTAAAATAGGTGTAAGAACACCTCACAGAATAATTGAGATAATATATGCAAAGGGCATTTGCACACTAGGTTATAGTGAATAGATATTCAGGGGTACAACCGCTGAAGCTGTGTCTGCCTTTTTCTGCAGGGGGTCTGTGGCTCCCTCAGATTTTTTTAAGGTCCCTGACTTCCTCCAAATAAGTTTACTTTTTTATTCAGGAAGTTTTTCTGTATTTTTGTTGTGATTCCAGTTTGGTCCTGGAAGCGTGTCTGTGCAGCATCCACTTACTCTGCCGCCATTTTTAATGGAACCTAGTTCCAAGTAAGTTTATTTTTTAGATATAAGGGTTTTATTTGGTTTCTATTATAAGATTAAATCTAATATTGAAAAAAATCAAAGCATAGATTAAAAAAAATTGGAAAGGGAAAGCAATAGTAAATAACAGAATCCAAGATTGAGGTTTTTAAAAAATTGTTTTGTTATTTTGTTGTTTTTGGAGTTTTTTTAATGAATTGAGTCATCTTTTGGCTAAGCTTATCAAAATGAAAATATAAGAGGGAGAAAAATAGAACCAAAGGCAATAAGAAAACAAAGTGATAAAAGAAACATTTTTTTTCTTCAATAAAATGAATACATGTTCATGGGGAAAAAATTCAGACATAACATAAGGATATAAGGTAAAAAATAAATCTGTTTTTACCCCTCTATTTCCTCTCACCAATGGTCTATTAGCCAGAGGTCACTGCTCTTGACAGCAAGAAAGTTTTTATTTGTTTTCACATTGTGAGTGATTGCATCCACCATCTTTTAAAGGAGATGATGGAATTTAGAAAATTCCCAGAGGCATCTAATTTGCTAAAAGATAATGAACATTGTATAAATGAATTAAGTGCTTTCCTAGATCCTGACAAAATAAAGATATCAATCAAAGAAACTCCCCAAAGAAAGTCCAGATGGCCGTGCAATTGAACTTTATCATGCTGGCAGTCTCCATGCCCTTGAAGTACACAGGAAAACTGTCCAGTGGAAAGCAACACCTGATATCTATAGTAAATTCTTCATTAAGCTGACCTAAAACTGGAGAAAATCCTGGAAAATTGTTAACTTGTTAAGGATTCCTGTTGAACGTGGGAGCAAACGTCCATTCAAAATAATCCTTTAAACATAGACACATCCACCCAAAGTCAGGGGGTTCTATGCCCACTTGTGTGGGGTAGTGTAATATCAAGAAAAGACGGCATCACCGGTCACACAAAGTGGGTAATTCCAAAGCATTTGACAATATATGTTGTATTTCCCAATTTTAGAAGCACATGAAAAACAGTAGAACATGCTGGATTTTACTAAAATCACCTATGAAATTTGCATCACTAGAATATTAAGAAGTTGACAAAGTAAAATATCACTAAAGTAAGCTGCTAACCTCTCTGAGTCTTTTGTTATATAGAGCTAGATTGAGGGGCAAAGGGAATAATTGATTTCATTATACAAAAGCAAATGAAAAGACACTGTTGTTATTCAAAGAGCGAGGCTTGGAACAAGATTGACTAGTTAGGATGTACTTTTCCCTGTCACAGCGTGCTCCTGAAAATCAAGCCATAAATCAGATCCTTGAAAAGCAAATTATATTTACCTGAGAGGAAGGATGTTACAATTGAAGCTTGCTTTGTTGATCATGGATTCAGCATTAAATTATTCCTGTATAACATTTCCCCTGTAAGCTATGCCAACCACAGGCAAAGGAGACCTCTGTGGCTGGCTCCACACCTCCCCCCCACCCCCCACTGTCACCTGGCCCTCACTACACCTTGAGGAAAGAGTAATCCTCTTCCCCTTGTGAGGAACCTCATGAAGAGCCAAACTGAGAAGCCTCCCCAGTGCCACCTGCTCTCCCCACAGTAGAAACATGTGCAGAAGGTGTCCAGGTAATAAAGAATAATGCATACCTATTTAGTCAACAAACACATATTGCGTGCTTTATGTATATTTATGGTCTCACACATGGAAAGGGAGCCAGAGATACAAACTCTGTAATCCAGAGAGTTGTTCTAGAATGTGCTGAGATAAAAAATAAAATACTG
Organism: Myotis daubentonii; assembly: GCF_963259705.1. NCBI lineage: Eukaryota > Metazoa > Chordata > Mammalia > Chiroptera > Vespertilionidae > Myotis > Myotis daubentonii. Next base: position 55,918,755 of record NC_081850.1, on the reverse strand, counting down.
TCTTTCATCAAATCTAAGATATCCATTATTTTGTGTATTACCAAGAAAGAAAAAAATACTGCTAATTATAAGATGTCATCCATGGTAAGGTGCATCCAGATTTCAAAGAGGAGTAAAATGTGTCTTAGAATGGGTGAAATGTGGTAATTAACTTTTAAAGAAGTGATAAGTGATATCTCTCAGCATGAGCCAAGCCTTACTATGGGAGCTGAGAGAAGGTAGCAGTTATTTCTTCTGGAGTGACTAGAGGGGGTATCACATGGGGAAGAGACATTTGATCTGAATCTTGAAGAATTTTGCCAGTGGGAGAAAGAGTGGGAATACATTCTACATTGAAGGAACAGCCTGAGCAAAGGTATAGAGGCAGAAAAGGGTAGACATATTTATGGACCCAGCTAATATATTCTAAGTAGTTAGAACACAGAAGACGTGGGGAGGGAGAAGGACTGGTTGCTGAATCTGGAAACATTGAAGCCAGATTGTAAATAGCCTATAATCCCAGTTTTGGGAGTTTGCCATGGATAGCAGGGAGCTATCGAACGTTTTAAGCAGGTAAAGACTTGATTAGAGTTGAGCTCTGGAAAGGTTAGTTTGGCAGATTAGATGAAGCATAGGCTGGAGAAGAGAAGAATAGAAGCAGGGATACAAGTTAGACTTATTGCAACCAGCCAGGTTGGGTGTGGGTGGAGAGAAAACTGAGGGCCTGAACACAGACCCATGAGATGAAGTCAGATTGTAAAAGGCTAAGGCAATCATATGTCTCTGAGAATAAAAGATCTACAGTCACACACAACAGTATGAATGAATGCCGCAAACATAATGCTGAGTGAAAGAAGCCAGACACAAAGGAGCACAGACTGTGATGCCATTTATATTAAGACCAAGAAAAGGCAAAAGCCAATCTAGAATGTTCGCAGTCCGGATGGTGGTTACCTTCAGAGATGATAATGACTGGATCTGACAGGGGCTTCTGGGTGCTGGTAATGTTCTTAATCTTGGTGCAGTTTAGTTTACAGGGGTGTCTTCACTCTATGAAAAGTTACTGAGCTGTGCATTAAGATTTGTGCAGTTTTCTGTGTGTATATTATAGTTCAATACAATTAACCCCCTCTCTAAAACAATTAGTGCCATGGAGAGAAACTGAAATTAGCGGTCCAGCAGGGAGGAATCCGCTGGAACATAAAGGCACTCAATCCCAGATGAGCTGTGACTTTGGAAGAATGTCATGGACCAACCAAGGGGCTTTCATAGAGTGCATTTGGAGCAAACGTGGGTGGATGATGAAGAGAATGCATAACTTCCTCACCGCCAGACCTGTGACAGAGGCACACTAGATATTTTGGTGGAGAATGATTAGCAAACAGAAATAGTGGAGTGAGCATAATTAAAGGGAAAAGAAGAGATGAGGAGAGTGTGATAATTAGATTAGACCCAGCCCAGGCTTAAGCTGCCAGCAAGAACTAACTCTCCTTCTCCTGACCTCCAGGGGGGTGCCACTCCTTGGTCTTTTCCCAGCAACAAGTCAAACTGCATTTCTACACTCACTAGTACTTTGTCTCTTGGTTTACACAACCATCATGAGTTATTTACTGGCAGCAGAAGGACATGCCTGCATACTCTCTCCCCATCCCCTGGAGTGGGGGAGGAGAATGTGCTTTATGTGGGGGATGGGGGCTGACTTGGGTGGGTCTTTATCCCAATGTGAACTTCATGATGAAAAGCCTTCTAGAGCAGATTCAAGCCCAGCCCTGATTGCTCTAAAAATAAATAAATAGATGAGGAGAATCTCAGAGGGCACTTTGATACTTTCAGAGAGAGCATCTAAGGATCTCTGGGAAATGAGTAAAAGGAAGGACTAGGTAGTGGTGGACACAGCAAAGTTTTGCTCTTCTGGGAGGCTAAAAGGGTGACTTCAGCAATAAGGAATTTGGGTATTGATCCTCAATGATGTTTGGGAAAAACCTAATACAAATGATGTGTGATCACACAGAGAAGAGAGGAATGGTCCCTAGGAGTGGATGTGGGTTCACCAAGAACCCACCAAACCACAGTTACCTGTACTTGTGGAGTTGCTGGTCTGCATGTCAGAGAAATTAAAGAGACAGGTGTGTCAGGGTTTCAGTAAGGGTTCTCATGATATTGGAGTTCATGAAGGAGAAACATGCTTGCAGAATGAAGAAGTTGGGGGAATTTCAGTGGGTTTATTCAAAGGTCCAGGAAGGGCAGATGACCCTCAGTGTGGGCAGTCGCAGAGCTCTGTCTTTGGCACTCTCCTACTTAACATTTTGACCAGTGCTTCCAGTAAAATGGCACTGAGAAATACTGAATATGAGGCAAAGCAGATCCAAGATGTAGGATGCCCTCAATAAGCTAGAACATTGGGACATAATTACGGATGAATTGTTTCAATCCTGTCCATAGGCCCTCAAATTAAACTGCTGGTAAATAGGACCAGAGACATCTGGCTTGCTGTTCATTTGAAAAAGCAAACAACAACCCCACCTGGGACTCTTGGAGAACCATAAGTTTTCAATGACCCAAAGAGGGTGATATGACTGTTAGCAAAATGCAAGTAACTCTAGACTGCAAGGTCAGAAGGGACAGCAGTCTAGAGCCTGAGCACAGAAGGATGGCCAAGCTATTCTACATGCTTCTTGGCCCATGTGGAAGGTTTGTGGTCAGTTCTGGGTATTATCTTTGAAGAGAGCCATGGACAGATTCTAAACTGGTGGCTAGGGAAGACTGAGGAAGTTAGATAACACTTCTGAGGAAGAGAAGACTTGGTTGGGGATGAGAGTGAGGAGGTGCCTGTGACTGTCTTTGCTGAGGAGCTGCCAAGGGTGAGGGGGAGCACCATGGCCTCCAGCAGCAGATTGGGATCCAAAGCGGATGCAATAGGAAGGCTGACTTTGGTAGAGCCTAAGAAATAATCTACAGAAATTCCATTAATCAAATAATGGAGTGGGAGCCTCAGGAGGCACTGATCTGGCCATTTCTGGTGGTATTTTTTATCACCACCACCACCACCACCATCATTATCATCATCATCACCAGTTGCATGCCCAATAAGTTCTGTATGAAATACTTTATATGCATCATCTTATTTAATAAGGGATTTAATTATATACACTTGGAATAGTGCCTAGCACATTTGAGTGCTCAATACATACTAGTATTAGTTGCTATTTTATTAAGCCACACAATAACCTTGTTATTGTGAAAGAGGAATCATTTATTTTTCACTTTACAGACAAGGAAACTAAAAGTGACCCAAAGTTGCAACACTAATAATTGGTAAGCTAGAACCTGAACCCAGGACTATTGACTCCAAAACTCACCATTGCCCCTTAGGCTTGGTGCATTTTGGGACCAGAGACTTGACAAGACTCTTCCCAAATAGGGCTCTGTTCCTCAATTGTGCCTTTTATCCATCCATGATCTCCTTTGTAAAGGATCTGATTTTGAAACCTCTAAATGAGAGGGGCTTTGTGTTCCTTTGCCAGTCTGTTATGAGCTAAATTTCCTGCCCATGTACACTTAGGACCTGTCCAGACAACATGGAACCATCTTTCCACTGTTCTCAAACCACACGAGGAGCTGGGGTAGAAGAGAAGGCTCCAGGCTCTGCTGGTCCACCCCAGGCTTAGCACTGACTCCTGAAGGGTTTAGTCATAGACTGTCTCTAAGCCAGACACTTTCCCCTGATAACCAGAAGGAGAATTAGTTTCATGTCTAATTCAGCGGAGGACTCTGGCCAAGTCATTTTACCTCTCTCTGGTGTTGATCCTCAGCAGCATTCTTTGCTTCTTTAAGACTATTTTCTCTCCAGTCACATAAGGGCATCTTCAAGGAGAGGCATGTGGAGTAGAGGCACAGGCAGGGAGTTTGGGGTCAGACAGACTGGGTTTGGGCTCTGTCATTGTCTCTGCTGAGTGTCATTAGGCACATCATCCATCTGGACCTCAGTTTCATAAGCTGGGTGTCATTAGGCACATCATTTAATCCATCTGGACCCCAGTCTCATAATTTGCAAAACTGGGATTCTAACACCTATTTTTCAGGTAGTCATGAAGATTAAGATGATGCATACCAAAGTGTCTGGCACAGAGGAGGTAGGTGTTTAATAAATGGTAGCTATTATTACTACTCAAACTGTGTCACCAGACCACATTTGATGCCTGAAACTCAATTTTACGGTTTAAAAAACATGCCTTGTGAAAAGAGAAAAGCAACTTCGATTCATTCAACTAATCTTGTTTGGATCCATCATTCATAACTTATCCATTTAAAAAATGAAAACAAATAATGAACTTTTAAAAATCCAGCTGAGCTACTTTGTTGAAAGAAACATTTCAATATAAACATGAATAAGAAATACATGGGAGATGTTTGCAAACATGGCTTGTGATTTTTTTAACAAATGGGAGTTAGAGGAGAGGCAGCATGGGTGACAGGTCAGACTGGGAACAAGGTATTGGAAACTCAACCCAGTCCTGAGAGGAGGCAGTTTTGGGAAGTCAGATCTGGGTAGCTGGCACTGGGGTGGCAAGGGGTGTCCAGCCCAATATGGAAGGAGGACAGACAGCAGAGGGAGGCCTGTTTAGCCTCCCGCTCTTGTCCTGCTCACAGGGATGGGGTTCCTTCTGATAGGCAGTCAGTGGACCACGGTGCCCCAAAATCCCAGAAAGGGAAAAGGCACCATGTCTCAGGACCAACTCTGAACTGTGGTTTGGAGACCAGCTTCTGGTTCTTGTGTGTCGGTAGAGGACACGGGAGAAAGGATTGCTGAGGAGGTAGGGTTTTGGAAGATGAGAATTGAAGCCATACAGATCTGAGGTGATATTCATCACTTCCTAGGGGTGTACCCCTGACCATGTTGCTTTCTAAAGCCCCTACATCTCTTGCAAGGTAGACGAGCTCCTAAGGATCAGTGTTTACCACAGCCCTGGGACTTGGCATCTGCCAATGCATTTTATTCCCACTACTATGAAGGAGAAAAATCCTTAACCTAGCCACTTCTCACCACCTCCTGCCTGCACCTGGTTCTTGCCACCATACCTGGCTTATTGTAATAACCTCCTAATCGGTTTCCATGCTTCTATACCAATGATTCTTCACTTGACAGCCAGAGAGTTCATGTTAAAATATATCAGATCATGTCACTGCTCCACTTAGTATCCTCCAGTAGTTCCTACTTCATCATGTACAAGCCAAAGTCCTGACAATGCCTAGGTCCTACCTGATTCCCTCTGCCTTTGACCTTGGGTGCTATTGTTTTTCCCCTTGCTCACCCTAGCCAGTTGGCTTCCTGACTGTTCCTTGAACATGCCAGGCATACTACTGTCTTGGAGCCCCTACCATGCTGTTCCTTTATCGGGAACATCATTTGCAGGTTTTTCTTACCTCCTTTTGGCCTTTGCTGAAAAGTCACCTCAGTGTGTCCTTCTGTGACCTCCCTATTTCAAATTGCAGTCCCACCCTGTCAGTCTCAATCCTCTTTCCTGCTTTATTGTTGTTCATAAACTGACATAAAATATCTTATGCTTATTTCTGTTTATTGTCTCCCACTAGATTTTAAATTTTATGAGAACAGGATTTTAGTTTGGCTTATTTATTCCTGTGTCCTCAGCTCCTAGGACACTGCCCAGCACATAGTAGACACTGTAAAACATTTGTTGCAGGAACAAATGATTATCATAGCAAAAGGCTGGACTGTAGTTCTAGAGGAACATGGACTTGAGGCTGGTGGCTGAGGCAGGAACTCATCACCAGGAAGCACACCAAGGATCCAGTTACTCAAACTGGAACACAGGTCAGGGTGGGATCTGTGAGCCAGAGGGATGCCCAGACATCAGAAGTGGGGCATGAGATCAGAGCTTGGCCTGAAACCAGGCTGATGGAGAGTGAGTCTGGTTCTCCTGGGGTCTGTGCTGGTCCCAGGCCATGTGTCTTGGGGCCTGGGCACCCCATAAGTGGAGACAGAGGACAGGAAAGGCAGGTTGCCCATCAGGGCCTTCAACCACTTAGTAAATGTCAAGCAAAGTTCTTCTAGCTTTCAACTTATTCCCAGATGGAGGTGTCAGCAGATTATATTGGTACAAACTACAAGGAAAACATAAATGACAAAGGAAATAAAAGAAAAAAAGTAAAATGCTCATTCAGAAACCTGAGCTGAAAGATTGAGGAATGGCAGATGCCAGAAGCTTATGACTAGAGGATATCTGTGACGTCAAGTGAGACACCAGCTGAGTAAGCATCTGGAGATTACATTGTCCTATGGATTTTTGTTTGTTTGTTTGTTTGTTTTTGGTGGAGATGCTCAGGTCATCTCTTCCCAGGCAAACCTTCCAGCTTGGAGAGAAGAAAACGCTCCACTTAGCCAGCGAGGTGGTGTCTGCAGAAGCCTAGAAAGAGGAATTAGGGCAGGAAGAATTTGGCCAGTTTTCCCTGGAGCTGTCCAACGTACTCTCCAGGAGTTAGCTCAACCTCCCTTCTCCTTCATGTTTCCTGAGAACCTATCCTGTAATTCAGGGTTGCCCCTTCCTGCTTCATTGCAGAAGAGCAAGTTTGTGGACATAGTCTGGTCCAACTCCTTCAGCACATGCCTGAGGGAAATGAGGTCCAGAACAATCCAAAGTCAGGGCATTGTACCTCCTGCCTGCTGGGGAAGCTGTTTCCCATCCTCGTTCCCACTGCACTATGTAGAGAGCTCCTGTTGGCTCTGGGTTCCAGTCCTCCCTGGGTAGCTCTGTGTAATTTGAAAAACTGTGAAACCTCAGGGCATTCACCTGTAAAGTGAGGATGATAAGCAATACTTCTAGCAATGCAGAGGGCTGTTGTGAGGATTAGATTGTAAGGCATGTATTAAGTGTTCAGGGAAGGCTAAACACCCAACCTTGTTACAAGGTCATCAGTTTCACCCACAATGTTTGGTGCAGGATCAAGGGTGGTTTATTTATTTATTTATTTATTTGATGACCTGTGTCCCCCTGATTAATCACCCCTTGGGATTTTATATTTTCATGATCACGATGTATATTCTTCAAGTATGGAGAGACACACGGGGAGCAAAGCCCTAGATCAGATCACAGGACTGCTTTGCTTAAGGTTAGCCAGTGCAGACCTGGCAGAGAGAGGGCTAAGTCTTGCGGTGCGCGGACCCGAACCTGCGGTGGCCTGAGAACGGTGCTCCCACCCTGGGAGAATTTTAGGGCGGAGCCCTTCCAGAGTGGGGACGCGGGGAGGTCAAATGCCTGGAGGGGGCGGTAGCACAGGCAAGGTGAGGACTCCAGTCTTGCCTGGGTTTGGCAAAGGGCGGCTTCTCCGTCTGGTGGGGAAGAGAGGGGCTCTCATCCAAGACCCCAAGGACCAGCGGGACACCGAGTACCAGGAGGTGTTCCAGCGCCGGCAGTGGCAGCGTTTTCGGCTGTCCCTCCGGGCTGGGCCCTCCCCTCTCATTCCTCCACCCCAGGGAACCCGCGCAGAGGAGAACACTGGCTGCAGGTGCCTGACGCCTCGCCTCCTTGCGCACTCGCCGCCCTTCCCAGCCAGACCTCAGAGAAGCAGTCCCAAACCACCGTGCAGGTGCTGCAGGAAGCGCTCGGGAAAGCAGTGCTGGCCAGTTCTCCAGTTCTCGTTCCCAGATTTCTGTCCTCGGATGTTCAGGTCCCTGGCGGGCAGCGGCAACCCGCGCAGCGGAGGGTCGGGGGCGCGTGTATGCGTGTGCTGGGAAGGCAGCCCTCCCCGCCGCAGCCGCAGCGCCAGCGCCTCCCCCTTCCCAAGCGCGCACGGCTCGTCCCCGTCCCCGGAGGCGGCCCGAGCCTCCGCTGAGCAGCCTCGCCTTCGCCTCCCGCGTTTCCTGCCGCTCGCCCTCCCCCGGCCCCGTTCCGGGAGCTGCTGCGGAGAGGCTCCCGGCGGGAGAGCGGCTCAGAGCGCGCACGGGGGCGGGCGGAGGCGGCCCGGTTCGGGGCGGCCGTGCGGGAGGGAGGCGCGCGCAGAGACGCTGGCCCCCCTCCCCGCGTTTGCTCGTTTACTCCCCGCCTCCCGCACTCCTCTCGCTCCCACCCCTTCCCAGCGTGATTGATCCGTCACGGGCGCCGCTGCTGCCGCCGCCGGGGCCGTTCTGAGCCGAGCCGGAGCCGGAGCGGGGGCGGCGCCATTGCGCGGGCGCCGCGGGGAGAGCTCGGCGCGGGGCGGCGGGCCGGGCCAGGCCATGCGGGCCGAGTGAGCCAGCGCCCGCAGCCCGCGGCGCGGCATGGCTTCCCCGCGGAGCTTCGGACAGCCCGGGCCGCCGCCACCGCCGCCACCGCCGCCGCCCGCGCGCCTGCTGCTGCTCCTGCTGCTGCCGCTGCTGCTACCACTGGCGCCCGGGGCCTGGGGCTGGGCGCGGGGCGCCCCCCGGCCGCCGCCCAGCAGCCCGCCGCTCTCCATCATGGGCCTCATGCCGCTCACCAAGGAGGTGGCCAAGGGCAGCATCGGGCGCGGCGTACTTCCCGCGGTGGAATTGGCCATAGAGCAGATCCGAAACGAGTCGCTTCTGCGCCCCTACTTCCTCGACCTGCGGCTCTATGACACGGAGGTGAGTGTCCGGCTGCCCGCGCCGTCGGGGCTGTAGTGGGCAATGGTGTGTGTGTGTGTGTGTGTGTGTGTGTGTGTGTGTGTGTGGTGGGGGGAGTGTTGGACAGAGGTAAGCTTTGGTCCTTGGGCAAAGCCCTGATTGACCCGTCAGTGCCTGCCAAGAGCATTGCCAACTGGTGCTCAGTGCTCACCCTCTGGTGTCCCACCGGGCTTGGCTGGCACAGCTGTGACCAAGATTTGCTAAGCATCTCACTCCTTAGGGATTGCATGTATGTATATATGTGTGTGAGGTGTAGGATAGAAGATTAGGATCTCCTTTAACCAGAGAAGGAGTAGAGAAGGTGGGAACTGGGTCCCCCAAAAGGCCTGCATTGGTTTTCCCTGCCCAGGTCCCGCTGGTGGGGCTATGGAGTACCAGGTGGGAGGAACTAGCGCAATGACTGCAAACTGGGCCACCTGGGGCTGGGGAGCCATTGGCCTGCTCGCGGGCCCCAGGAGAGCCGAGCCACGCTCTGAGGTCCGGAGGGCTCCGGACCCGAGGGGCCAGCGCGCGCAGCGGGGCTAGGTGCTTGGTCCGCACGGTGCAGATAGGTGTGGGGCCTCAGGTTCTGCAGCGCTGCCGCCTGGATGTGGCCGGAGCAGTTTTATAAGGAACCCCCCCCCCCCCCACCTACCCCGCGCCCTTGGGTTAGTTGCTCAAAGAGTGCCCTGAGCAGGTCTTGCCCCGGATGCGCGGGGTACCCCGTTCGGCTGCGCTGCTGCTGTTGGCCCAGCGGCTGCAGGCACAGTTTCTCTGGGCGCAGACTTGAAGCAGGGACTTGGAGTGCAGCAGCGGTCTCGGTCTCCCGACCTCCTTCTCCCAGGGGAGCCGAATAGCCTAGAGCTTCCCCTCTCAAGCCCCTTCCTCACCCCCTTGGCTTGGGTTTCACGGACCTTCACTGCAGCTCGGGGTCTGAGTGAGGTGCGCAGAAGGTGTTTGGAGGAGCGATTGTCGCTCGCGAGGTCGGGTTTGCGAGTTTTTCTGACTAAGGAAGCCTCCAGCGCTCTGGCCGCAGAGTCTGAGACGCGGCCTGAAGGGGGCAGTGATTTCCTGTGCAGTAAGCTGGATTGGCGCCTCTTCCACCGCGCCAAGCCTGGCCTGGGCGCTGGGCTTGACCCCGGCTTCCTGGTGCTCTCAGGGCGCCTCTGCTAGAGCCCAGGTGCATACCCCATCCAAGAGGAGAGCCGCGCTGCCGCGCAGATCGTGCAGCCCAGGCTCTGCTTTCTTCTCTGTCTGGCTCCTTTTTGGTCCCTGGAGTAAGAGCAGAAACCTGGATTGCATATTATTCCCTGCCATCCTCCCTTCACGAACTAACCAGCCTGCTCTGCGCTGTAAATAAAAGGTGAAGGAACGGGTGACAGTGGTGGTGCGAGAAGGTTGCTGCAAGCCTAGAGGCTTCCTCTTCCCCAGGAGGATGCAAACTGGGGTGGGGTTGGGGTGAGTGAGGGTGAGGGGGTCGGACTGTGCAGAGCTAACCCGGTGTGAAATCATTTTTGAATGACATTCCCATCGCCCTCATCTTTGTCTGAACACTTAAAGTTCTCTGGGGTACTTGCCCTGCACACATAAATGGAGAGGACGATGCAATTACATGGAGGCATGCCCTGTTTCTCTGTTGCTTCTCTGTGTGTGTGTGTGTGTGTGTGTGTGTGTGCCTGCATATATATATATATATATATATATATATATATATATATATATATATATGAATGACACATGAGAACTGGTTCTTTGGAGACAAAAACGTTTGTAGACAGGGCAGCCCTGCTTGCATCATCACCAAATATTGTCAGCTGCATAATGTTTTCATCATCCGTTTATCCCTCTAGAAAGCTTCCCTGAACGAGATTTCATATTAGCCTGTTTGTGGCAGTAAAGGGATGGGTGTTTGGTTTCAGGGCGTGGGTTGAAGCTTTTAATTTTATTTTTCAAGTGTGTCTTGATGACTTTCTGAGTGAGAGGGCCCAGAGTCAAGAGGATGAGGCAGTTAGGAGGCTCTTCAGATCGTGGGAATATGTAGAAAGCATTGGGAAGGAGGACAGTGGGTAGTATCAGTCTCCTGCAAATAGGATGCATCTCTATCTCTGTGAAGGGGCACAGAGCATGGGCTTTGGGGTAGATTGGACCTGCGTTCTACTCAGAAACAGGTTATCTTACCCCTGGGTGACTTTGAGCACGGCATTTATTCTCCTAAGCCTAGATTTCCACATATGAAAAAGTGTGACCATTCTATGTACTCTGCAGGGTGGTGATGTGATGCTTAAGGGCGATAACAGGCCAGAGTGGAAATACCTTGAGCTGGTGGACTCAGCAGCCAGTGCTCTGTCTGGCGTGCTATAAACACTAAGTAAATGTTTCCTGCCTCCCTCCTCTTGTTTTCCTCTGGCATGGATTCACAAGTAAGACGTTGAGACATTGGGTGTGATAAAATGGTCACAACAGAAAGATTAAGACTGCCTATTTTGTTTTCTTGCTTTTGAAATCTCATGAAGAATCAGTGAAGTTATCACCAGAAAAAAAAGAATTCTGGTTTATAATCAAATAATTATGTTATCTCCTGCCATGAGGTGTCACATTTGGGAGAATAGAATGCCCAAGTGATATAATACCTAATTTTTTAAAGTGGCCCATGTTTAAAGTGGAGGTACTTTCTTCCTGAGCTGAAGTAAAAGAAGGATTGGTCTGGGTAATTGCAGCAAAATCTACAGTCATCTGAAGAGTGTTTGGGACCTGTTTCATTCAGATGGACTGTCTTTGTGGATTGTGTTTACTCCCTAATCACTTGCTGGCTGTGTCACTTTTTGTCTGTAGACTTGAACACAGATGGATGCGGTGAGCTGATTTTGGCTGGCTTTGCTGACATTTGCTGTCAGTCAATGGCCAGAGACTGTGCGCAGCCAGGATGGACCTTTGTGCACACAGCATTCAAAGAGATGGATATTTAGCAAGGAATGGGTTAATCCCATCATTGGGTCAGCTTGTGTCAGTAAACGAGCATTCTACATGCATTTATCCAGGGTTGATCCTCTACTGTAATTAGAACAGTGACAGAACCTTTAAAGCCCCATTCAGTGACATGTGTTTGTAAAAATGAAACAGCCCAACAGAGCATCTGCTAGTCAGGACCTCTTTTCTCTGGGGCACCTCAAATCACTTTAGCAAATATTTCTATATGTATTCCAAGAAAGAGTTGAATAAATAAAAACATAAACTGGACAACTGAAAATATAGGTAAAAGAATCATCAGAAACCCTTTAGAAGCATTAAAATTGCTGTACCAAGAAACCTGGGCTAGGATGCTTATTGCATTTTTGAGTATTGCATTTTAACTCTGAGCTTCCTGGCAGTCAAAGTAAAAAGGTAAACATGCTGGATTATATTTCTTACATGTTGGATTAAAAGCTTCTGAGGGACAATGTTGTTGTTTTTTAAATTTTATAGGAGATTCAGAAATGTTCTTCATGTGGTTGTTTCTCACTCTTTGGTAGCCACATTAATGAAATAAATAACCAAGAAATGAGTTTTTAAAAATTACTGGCTTTTCTGATTTGATTAATGTTCATTTTAGAAAATGGAAAATTATAGAGAAGCATAAAAAAAGTAATTTCCCATAATTCACCTACAGAAAGTAATTAGCATTATTCCCTTCCAGTGGCTGGTATTTACTAATTTATGTACTTATGCCCTTTTATATTTTGTTTCATTCAGTTAACATTATATCACGGGTATTTCTCCATGTCCTCCAATCATTTTTTTAAAAATGATTTTTAGTGGCTGTCAACTACTCTGTCTTTTGGGTGCACAAGTATTAAATCATTCCCTTCTTATTGGACTTATGTTTTCCCAATGGTTACTATTTTAAATTACTCTGTAATAAACTTAGAAAAAGTTTAGGAGCCAAAGGAGCACATTCCAGGTGTGCATCTCTCCGGAAGTGTACCCTGATGCAAACATAGACGTAGAAAACCAGAGAAAACTTAGTGGTTGGTGATCACGTCCTTTCCTTGAGTGGCTTTGCCAACTATCTATTCTCTCATTCATTGTGCTTTAGAAAGGACTCAAACAACTGTTGTATGGAGGCTGAGTTTTTTAAGGAGGTCTGAATAGAGCTCAACAGGCATTAATTGAGTACCTACTGCAGTTGCTGGTTCTGCAGAAAGGAGTAAAACCCAGCCCTGGGCTCAAGAGGGGAGCTGTTGTGCAGGGGAGAAGAGTAAGGATATATTTGTCATTTTCAATGCAAGATAGTGATCGTGGTGATGGTTGTACAATTCTGTGAATATACTAAAAACCATAGATTCATATACTTTAAAAGAATGAATGTTATGGTATATAAATTATAGTCCAATAGAGCTGTTGTTAGCAATAAAAAGATAGAAAATGATCTCTTTTAGGATTGGGCTCACACCTTACATCCCCACTGCCCATCATGGTATCTGGCCCTTAGTAGGTGTATTGCTTAGGATTCTTCTTACAAGTGACAGAAACCCAACTTTATCTGGTTCAGATGACTGAAAAATCCTGGAGTAGGCTGTGCTCAGGCATGGCTGAATCCAGAAACTCAAATGATATCTTAAAAAATCTCTCTCTCTGTCTCTTAGCTCTGATTTCCTCTGTGTTTGGTTTCACTCTCCAGCAGGCTCTCCCCATGTGGTGGCACAGATGGCCCCTAGCAGCTGCAAGTTTACACATTTCCAGTTTAGAAATTCCAGTAAGAAGTGTGTTTTCCACGTGTTTCAGGAAAAATCCCAAGGTCAACTCTCATTGGCTTGAATTGGTCATATGTCCATCCCAAACCAATCACATGACACTGATGGGACTGGGACAGCTGCCGTCCTTTCATAGAGGTGAAACCAGCAGTTAATAGTAAATGCGTTTAGGTATTAGATCATATAGTCTAGACCAGTGGTTGGCAAACTGTGGCTCACGAGCCACATGCGGCTCTTTGGCTCCTTGAGTATGGCCATGAAGTTTCAATCGCACTGTATGTGCGTGCCCACACGTGGTATTTTGTGGATGAGCCACATTCAAGGGGCCGCAGTTTGCCAACCACTGGTCTAGACCAGTGGTTCTCAATCTTGGCTGCACATTAGAATCAGCTGGGAATCTTTTTAAAATCCTGATTTCTGGGCCTCATCCTCCGGAAATTCTGTTTCTTTGTTATGGGGTGGGGCCACAACATTAGTAACAAAGAAACAGAATTTCTGGAGGATGAGGCCCAGAAATCAGGATTTTAAAAAGATTCCCAGTTGATTCTAATGTGCAGACAAGGTTGAGAACCACTGCTCTAGAAATATAGGTATGGGCTTTAACTAAATGTTTCAATTATCTTAGTTGTCACATAGCTTGTAGTCAAACATTAAGAAAATACTTTAGTCACTTATAGTAAAAAATTTAAGTATGGTAGTCATGTCCTAGAGGTCTGCCTATAAAGCAAGTTCTAGGAAAAATGTTTAAAAATACACTTTTCTTGAGATAATAGAAAAATATAGCTAGTTAAGCACAAAACAATGATAGCTTAAGCCAGCAACTTTTTATTTACAGCATAATTCCATTTATATAAAGTTCATACACAACATAAAACAGCAACTTTCACGTGGTGTGCCATGGCATACTGGTGTGCCACAGGAATTTTTAAAACATGCAATACCTATTTAGTCAGAGGCACAGACCTCTTTTCCGTTAGATTGTCAAATACAAAAATAAAAATAGCCAACACAACAATAGTTGTTCGGTGTGAATGAATCAAAAGTATACCTTATTTTTTTTTTTTTGTCAGATTGGCAAAAATATATTTTTTGTTGTGCCACTGAATTTTAGTATTAGTTTATGTGTGCCATGAGATGAAAAAGGTTGAAAATCACTGGCTTAAACATAACAATAGTCACAAAACATTTAGTTTCTGCCTTTTGTTTTAAAAATAATGTCAGTGATGCACAGTCATGAAATATCTTACAGAATCTTAATTCTTCAAGTCAGTTAGATCACCCAACCACAGTGATAAAGACACCAGATAAGAATACATCAGAAACGGAGTTAATCAGACTAAGGAAAACACTGAAGCTTTACCCATGACCCCTTAACCCAGTGATGGCGAACCTATGACACGCGTGTCAGAGGTGACACGTGAACTCATTTTTGGGGTTGATTTTTCTTCGTTAAATGGCATTTAAGTATATAAAATAAATATCAAAAATGTAAGTCTTTGTTTTACTATGGTTGCAAATATCAAAAAATTTCTATATGTGACACAGCACCAGAGTTAAGTTAGGGTTTTTCAAAATGCTGACACGCCGAGCTCAAAAGGTTCACCATCACTGCCTTAACCCCTAACCCTGAATCTTTGTCTTTAAAAATCCTTGAATAAAAATGATCGGGGAGTTAAGATTTTGAACACTAGCTCCCATCCTCCTGAAGTGGGCACACTCTCTTCAGTTGGTAATGCCGCTGGGGGGGAGGGGTTGGGTGGGAGGACGGATGAGGTCAGCTCCACCCCTCTATATGAATACAGAGTGGAGAACAGGTGATTCCTCCAAGGATATCAGAAGCTGTTCAAGAGGTGTGGGTGCCACGTGGGTCTGATGAGATAACCACAAAGGCAGGCGCTTGGGAAATGCTGAATTCAAGAATGAAACAATAGATGCCAGGGGCATTAAGAGAAAGGGAAGATAATATCTAAGAGCTTCCTGGATGAGAAGTAAAGATAGCCCTGGAAGGTGAATGTAACGTTGACACAGAGAAGTGGGGCTCAGGGAATTGGAGATTGGTTCCCCTAAATCACAGGATAGAGGCAACAAAGTGTGAGGTGTGGTTGAGAATCACTGACTTGTTATATTTTTACTTGAATGCAGGGTTTGTGGAGGAAAAGTTAGCCTCGTGGTGGGTGTGCAAGGCCTTGAATGGTTGGACTTTATTCTGGAGCTGTGAGGAGCCATGGCGGTTTTTGAACATGAATGTGACATGACCAGGGCTGGTAGGAATATAGAGGCTGGATAGTAGACAGATGAGCCTGGAGACCAAGAAGCCAGAAAGCTATTATAGTAGTTGAAGGGAGAGATGCTGAGGCTTGAACAGAGGTGGAGAGGCAGTGAGGAGATGTGGAGAATGGGTAGCACTGAGACCTGACAGGGCAGGAGGGATAGTGGAGAGAGGGAGCCATGGGGGAGCAGGTATATCTGGCAGGCAAGACAGTCCCTGCAATCAGTGTACTGTAGGGGAATGAGGAGAGAGCATCCTGGGTACAGAATGGACACTCCAGAGCCTTCAGCTCCCCTAGCTCCTAGTGTCTGTTGCATGAGCTCCGTATATCCCTGTTGGTTACTACTTACCTGCCTGGTGACCTTGGGCAAGCCACATTGCCTCCCTTCCTTCATTTATAAAATGGATCTAATCTATTAACTGCCTTGTAAGGTGGGTGGGGAACAAATGAGACCATCCAAATAAATCACCAAATCAATTCCTGGTATAGTGTGAGTGCTTGGTAAATACTCACTGCTACATTGTCATCATTATCGT
This sequence comes from Myotis daubentonii, assembly GCF_963259705.1. Classification (NCBI taxonomy): domain Eukaryota; kingdom Metazoa; phylum Chordata; class Mammalia; order Chiroptera; family Vespertilionidae; genus Myotis; species Myotis daubentonii. Next base: position 55,902,623 of record NC_081850.1, on the reverse strand, counting down.
ATTCCTGTACTATATGGGGTTCATTACGCTGACCTCACAGGGCTCTCATAAGGAATAAATATAATGGATGTAGAACTTTGAAACACGATGTAAATGTGATGTAGTGCTCTCTGAAATCTTGTTTTCCAGCACTGTTTGCTGAGAGGTGGGTTGGAGAAAGAGGATCTGAGCATGAGATCTTTATTAATGTGCATCTCCCAGCACATCTTCCACTCTGCCATGTAGCACAGCCATATTTGTCTCTTCCCCCTACTGGACTGTAGCTCTGTGAGAGCAGGGACAGTCTGATGCCCCAGAATCTTACATGCAGTGGGCATCGGTGAATGTTTGCTAAACTGAACTATGAGTGAACAAATTAGAATCTGCATTCTGAATTAGTAGCACATAAAATGAATGGTTTTTTCAGATCTCATCCCCAGGGTCTTTACCCTCCCCACCCCATCACCACAGGACTTAGGTGACCTCATATATCAGGGTTAACTTGACTGCCAAACTGTAGTTGCCTTCTGCATATTCCCATCAGCACCAACCCATGAGTTTCCCTAGTATGAGGGCAATGCCCTTGGCTGTGCCAGTCCCCAACCAGTTTCTGAGACTTAGCCAGGCACCCATGGGGATGGTGGGTGCAACTAACAGACTAGGGCCTGTTTAGTACTTGACGTTGGGCTAAGAGTTCGTGCTTTCTTACTTTAAAGGGGTCTTCTTCATGTGTTTGGCCTGCCCTCCTGTGGGCACAGAGTAACATTAGCTTCTTCACACAGACATCTAAAATCTCAGCAGGGAAATGAACAAGCTGAAAGTATAAGCTAGCGATACAAATAGAAGTGCTAAACAAATCATATACAGGCTATATGTCTTTTGTTAGTCAGGGTAGACTATGCTATGCATTGTTTTTTTTTTTTTTTATTGCTTAAAGTATTACAAAGGGTATTACATATGTATCCATTTTATCCCCCCGCCCTAGACAGTCCCCTAGCCTCCCCTATCACCCAGTGTCTTATGTCCATTGGTTATGCTTATATATGCTATGCATTGTTAACAAATCCTGAAATCTCTCCTGTTTAATACAGTAAAATTTATATGTCGCTCACTCAAAATCAGTGTGTGTCAGAAGTCCTCCTGGGTGCTCTCCTCCAAGTGGGAATACTAGAATCCAGGCTATTTTGTTCTGTGACTCAGCCACCTGTGGCTTCAAGAAGATGGGGGTATGGAAGAATCCACGGGGAAGGCACACAGGATTTATAACCATCCTTTCTTGGCAGCAACATATTATTTCTACATTTATTTCATTGACCAGAAACAGTCACTGGTCAACCTAATTTCAAAGGAGGCTGGGATATGTAGAAGAGCATGTGGATGCCACGGGTACTTGTCATTCTGGTCCTTCAGGAAGTGATGCCAAGATGGATTTAGAAGTGCCTGAGTTCTTGGGGGGAGGTAATTCCTGTGAAAGAGGAGGTAGGGAAACCCTCAGACAACAATAGAGAGCTGTTCATATGCCTGTGAAAGGAAAGGGGAAAGGAAAGGGGAGCTCACTGTCTAAACAGGTGGCCACGACATAAAATATTACATGTAGTATGATCCAGCCATGGAAGGGGCAGCAGCAGATGCTGGGAATGCATCGCCTGCTGGAAGTGATGGCTTGGTCATTCCCCATGTTGTCATGGAATGAAGTGTGAGTGACTTCTTGTCACTTATCTAGTTCTTTATTTTGATTCTAGAAAGGTGAGAAAATTAAATGGCATAGTTTGCCCAATGAGCATCTGCATTCATCTGTTCATTTATGTTATTCTTATTCTCTCTGCTTATGTAATGATGTGCAGTGAGGCTGGTAAGATGCCTTTCTCTGTGTACCTTTCTAGGAACAAGCAGGTGTGCCAGGCTGACACCATGGGAGCGTGAGCCCCATATGGGGTCAGAGGTCTGGGTTCTGGTGCTGGTTAGTTGCTGAGGCCACAGGGAATTCTTTGCTCCTCTCTGTGAATCGCAGCATGAATTGAGGATCGCTGCTCTGTTGTAAGCACTGAGAGGGCAGGCACTGGGCTCCCTTGTAGCTCCCCAGGCACTATCCCAGGGCCAAGCACAGAGCAGGCGCTCAATAAATATTTATTGAGCAGACAAAGAGATCTAAAAGCCTGGAACTTCAGCTCTTAGGTTCTAAGAGGATTTATGGACATAGTTAATGGAGGTCATTTTAACAAATTAAGGAAGTGCTTTCTATGCCAAGTCATGTGAGGTGAGCTTCCTGCTTGTTCTTTATTTGTTCTTTGGTGTTTTCCGGGGCCCTGTACTTGTGGAGTGCAAAGGGGAAAGGGTACATGTTGGATGGTCCAATAGAAAATTATGTGTAAAGCTGATGTGAGTTTCTTTCCCCCTAACAAACATGCACAGCATCTTCTAAGACACATGAAAACCAAAGAAAGAAATGCCAGTACTTTTCAGCATCTGAGGGCTATTATGATTTCAGGAGACCAGTTTATTGTCAAATGCTCTAACCAGCAGTTGGTAGACATAGGAATCAGGTTCTGCTATCCCCTTTCACCTCTAGGGAGTATGAGAGCCAACAGAGGCTGGTCTGGGTTCTGGTCCTAGTAGAAATGATAGGAATAAAGCCAAGTCATCAGCTTTGGCAAGCCAGGCGATCTAGTGACAGGTCTGGGTATAGTGAGTGAAGAGGGGCCTTGGGATCCCACGAAGAGCAAGATTTGTTCCATTCCCTCCTTTTGAGCTGGAAGCTTCTGCTCTTTATCCTTCCATGGTCAGGACTGACTTAGGAACTGGGTAAGCTCAGTCTGGAGGTGAACATCTTCCTGATTTGGTTTTAGTTTGGACCCTAAATCTGAGAGATGACCAAGTTGATTAGGATTGTGTGCAAAGTAAGAGCAAATTGGTTATGAGCTGGAGTTTGAGGGTCTGAGAATTCTTGCTTGAGTAAAGGGCGATGTTGTAACACCTATTAGGGCTGATTGGGGCATTCTTTTCCCAGTTTTCTACTGACCGTGTGTGTGTGTGTGTGTGTGTGTGTGTGTGTGTGTGTGTGTGTAACTGTCTACATTGCTGGAAGGATAAAGTGTCATTGTCATCTTGAAAATTAGTGGTAGATCCAAAATACTGAGTAAATGGACTCATCTGTCTTCATCAGTGCCCACGTTCCACAGCTGCTGGCCGGAGCAGACCCCCTTCTCCTGCCATTTGGCAAGGACATCATCAGTCACCATTCTGATAAAATGTAGCCAATGAGAGACTTTGTGGAATGATACATTACTGCTTCTCTCAGAGGCAGGGTCAGGAGGTGGAAGAAAGAAAATGATATTTTTGTACTCTGCTCATGATCCACTTGACTTTGTTCAGAGAGAACTGATTTTGAAAGCAACAGCCATCCTTATAATGCTCACTATATTATCTAAATCGACCTAAATCGCTTTGTTTCTAGGACTACCCATTCATCGAGGCTTTTCTGAGAATGCCCAGAATTCTTTCAGGGATTCAGGCAGATGGGACCTGGAAGCGCACTCCAGGACATGCCATCAGAGACATGCGCATGCTCCCCCCGGCCCAGCTCAGAGTGCCTTGACTGTGATGGAAGGAGAATTGGCTCCCCTATCACTCCACAAAGCATCCTCGGATGCCCAGCTGACCCTCCGGAGCTCCTTGCGGGACTCTGGAAGTCTAGAAACATTGGGGAGCCCTGGGAGAACTTCTAATCTTGTCATAAATAAAGGAAAAGGGAAGGGAAACATTTAGGTGCAAATGTGTAGGAGAAGGAAAATAGAATATAACAACAGCAGCAAGTCACCCTTATCCTCTGCTTAGCGTGTGTCCATCCTTCTGTCAAATGCTTTGCATCATCACTCATTTCATCCTCACAACTATCTGATGGAGTAGATACTGTTGTTATCTTCATTTTACAGTTGAGGCTTTGAGACGTTGTGATGTTAAATAAGTAATGTATTTAACATCACAACCAACCAAGGTAGCTGGGATTTTAAACTGGATGGTCAGACTTTGATCTCTGCGGCTCAAGCACTAAGTGAAACAGCATCTTCATATAGTTGTCTTGCTCCCATGAAAGCAAGTGGAAAGTTTTGTCAGTAGCTGATGGCTTAAAAATTTTTTTTTGGTGAATTTTACCCAACTGCTTGCCTTTCCCTTTAATTCAGTCCCTTCTTCACCCATTTCCCTGTCGGCCCACTCAGTCACACATAGAGGCAGCGCTGTACTCTAGTCACTTTAGGCATGTCTGTCTACACACCTGGCTCACACAGATCCTCTCTCTGCTCCCCTTGTACCTGCAGAACTTGTCACCTCCTGTAGTGCTTTCTTGGAGTGTTAGTGTTTACGTCTGTGTGTGTCTCTCCTGTTAGACTTGGATCATCTCAAGGACAGCAGCAGAGCTTCCTTTATACATGTAGCTCATACTTGCTAAGCACCAAGTACGAGGCCTGGGGCTGGTTAGGGGGTATGTAGAGATGAGCTCAGAACAGCTGTGCTCTCAAAGGCACATGGGGAGGCCACTCAGTTCGTACCGAGCAGCATGAGAAGTGTGATGGCGCAGCTTGGGGCAGGTGCAAGGGCTGTTCCCCAGGTGCAGAGGACAGTTAGGAACACGACCCAGCCCTCTGGTTAGGTAGGTGGTTTCCCTGCCTAATACCCTGCAGGGACTCACCGTTGTTCTGGGAATGGAAACAAAACAGTTCCTGTGGCCTTTTCAGAGTCTGCCCCTACCTACTCCCCAGCTTCATTCTGAGTACTCTTCCCTCTCCCTCTGGGGTCCTGTTAGTTTCTAGGGTGAGTGTGCTCCCCCCTGTACAGAGCCTTTGCACAAGCTGTTCCCACTGCCTGGAATGCTTTGGCCGCCTCTCTTCATCTTTAGATACCAGCTCAAGTGTGCTTTCTCTAGCTTCCCTGATTAGGAAAAAACCTCAGCGTGTTTTCTCTAAGAACTGTGAACTTTTTCTTTCTGGTGCTTATCACAATTACAGTTTTACATTGTTGGATTGTTTGGTCAGCGTTGGTGTTTCCCTGTTTGCCAGGGGCCTGTGAACTCTGTGAGTGCAGGAATAGGTCTGTCTTGGCTCACCATAGTGCCCAGCACAGTTTCTAACACATAGTAGGTACTCAATAAATATTTGAGGAATAACTGAATGGATGAATGCTGAGGGATTTGTGAGTCTGATCTGTATGATGGGGAGCCAGTGGGGCACTGTGGAAAGAGAATCAGGTGACTGGTGTGTGCGTGCTGGAGCTGTTCATCCACTGAGCCTCGGTGTCCTCATCTGTGAAATGGGGATACTACATTCTTAGAAGTTTATTTTAAGGTTGAGATAGAACATTTATGTGAAGTACTGAGCATAGGGAGCCACATTGAGTAGGCACCCAGTACATGTTGCTATTTTATTATAATGTATAATAAAATGTAAAATGTTATGTAGTCACATAAAAACCGGATCTTATTTAAGTGGGGGACTATATAATGAAGAAGTGTGTGATCTGTGTCTAAGCTTGATTGGATGGGTTTTCTAAGTTAAGTGGTTGTTTCTACATCCCATCCATTTCCAGAAGAATCTGAGGTGCAGTGAGAACTCAGTGGTGAGCCTCCCTTGGGCCTTGGGACTAGGTTGTTGTCCCAGGGATGTTCTTAGAGCTCAGTGTTGTCTCTGCTGGCCGTTGTACACCACTCTGAGCTGGGCCAGCTCACAAAGTGCACAGCACGGAGCCTGCAGGTGCTCGGTCAGATCTGTGAGTGAGTGAAGGCCTGTGTCTGAGCACCTAGAGTGGCCCCTGGCACATTGCAAGTGCCAGCCAATGCTTTTTGCATGAGTGGTGCCAAACACAATGTAAAATATAACAATTTTGGATAAAACTATGACTGAGCCTCTAAATGGAGCAGAGGGAGAAGACATTAACAGGCATCTGTGAGGAATGATTGCTCCAGTCGAGTACTGGATTTGAAGGTGAGAGAGAATCGCCCTGTGTAATGAGATCACATTTCTCTTCAGGCTCCAGGCACACATTTTTTAGCTTAGAGGGCAGGGTGGTTCAGGGGAAAGAACTCTGCACTTGACATGGGCGACCCATCTGTGATATTCAGTAGTGGATGACCTTGAACAAATCATTTAACCTCTCTACACACCTTGGCTAGTTCGTATAAAGTGGGAATAATAATGCCTGCCCTGCTTTTCCATGAAGTTATTGTGGACATCACTGGAGGGAGAGTGGAAAGGGAGAGAGAAGAGAAGAGAAGAGAAGAGAAGAGAAGAGAAGAGAAGAGAAGAGAAGAGAAGAGAAGAGAAGAGAAGAGAAGAGATGAGATGGAGGAAGGGAGGGGAAGAGAAATAGATTCAAGTGAAAGGGCTTAAAAAATTGTAGAGTTTCAGATATAAGATACACCTTAAACTAAGCACAATAATTAATTTTAACTCTGGGTTGTTATTCAGGGCTTTTGGATGTTTCCAATAACATCTTTATAAAAGACACAGAGATGTTCATGTGGGTGATTCATTCAACCTCCTGATACTAGGGGGGTCTATTATTGGATTATAATACTGTGAGAGCGGTAAGGCAAGGTGCTAAGGTATTTTGACCTTTGTAGGTTGTCTTACAGAAGCATCTAGAATAAGTTGTAGTTAAATGTCTTCCTCTCAACTCTCAGATGCCTTGGGAAGGCAAGGATGAGGGGACTTAACCCCAAAAGCCCCAGCGGGAGCTGTGCACACCATGGATGCCTGAGAGCATTTAACAGGAGTAGGGCCCAGCCTTATGTGACACTGCTTAGATTCAGGAGTGAGCCTGCCATTAGACCATTCCAATTTTAACAATAGAAAAATGGGCATCCAGTCTTGCTGCAGACGTTTCCCTTTTTGACATGGGGTTAGCCACAGACTGTAGGTCCTGGGAGACCTGTCTCTGAGTGTGGCAAGGTATCTGGCAAGAATTAGGTACCCCCTCTGTCCCCTGAGACTGCTGGGGCTGCCGCTGTCATTTGCATCCCAGTGATTGAGCAGACCATCTGGAGAGGATCGAACTCTTGCTGCCCAGCTGGGATGCTGAATGGATTTCCTTTTGCGACCTGCCAGGTTCCAGCCCTTTTCCAGCCTGCCACAGGTCACTTCTCTGAGCTGTGACGAGGCCATTCCTAAAACCCATCTGGATGGAAGAGATTCTGAGCAGAGCAATGCAGTGGTTTCTCACACCCACTGATAAGAAGGTAACGTATAAAGTCTGAGTTGGATTTTTACTGAAATGGATCCATTCTGGGTGTTTAGAGAAAGAGAATTGTGATGGCTCAAGGGATGCTGAAAGGAAGGGAAAGGACACATTCAGAATATAGGCGTGAATCTTAGAAGGCTCCATCCCAGGGTCTTTCTGTGGGAATTGGGTTCTCTGAGCCTTCGCTTCTTTATCTGTAAAGCAGGAAAGGGGTACCTGCTCTGACTCCTCTCCCCCAGGAGATTTTATGCTTAAATCAGATAATGGTGTTGGAAAGCCCTTGAGAAAAGTCAAGATAGGAATACTGAGATTAAGTATTTCAGTGAGAGAGCCCTTTTGTCTGACACTTGTCTGAACGTGGGAAAAAGGAAATCATAAAAGCTACAGAAAAAGCTGTTGTGAAAATAATGGGGACTGAAGTGGGTATCATTTAGGTTTTAGGAGAAAATAGGGCAGTGGATGTAAAGATTGAACTATCTATTCTTATTTTTAAGTCAGAATTTACTTTTCAGGGCAGAAAATGGACAGTTGAATTCCTTCCTCCTGTATAAGTTAGAAGTCAGGCGGTCACCGGGGATTTAAAGCCCACCAGAAAAAAAACAAATAAATATATCCTGAAAAGAAGCCAGTTTAGAAGCTTTCAGATCTTTGTATGGTATAAATAATCATAATTGACATAATAGTGTTAGGAAGGACACAGCAGTGCCACAAACCCCTACCATTCTGAGTCCTCTGGAGGAAAGCCCGGCCAGGAGATGTCTGAAATAGAGAACATTTTAGCAGATGATACTGGCCCATCTGCTGGCTGCAGCAGTTTGCTTTCTCCAGTCCAGTTCTTCTTGTTTGGAGCTGTATAAGGTCTTCTACAAACCTGGGATGTGGGAATCATGCTTTATTGTCTAGGTGCCCAGAGAGCAGGCAGGAACTTGCCAGTTAAACCACAGTGTCACCCACCATCAGCACGATCAGCCTCTTCAGAGCAAATACATTCCATGGTCTTAGCCTCTGTTCTAAGCACTTTATTATAGCAGATCATCTACTTCACATCAAGGCCCTATGAGGTAAGCATTTTATTGTCCCCATTTTTCAGATGAGAAAACTGAAGTTCAATGACCTGCATAAGGTTACATGGCTAGCAATTGACTTATTCAAGAGTCTGATTCTAGGGCTCACATCCCTAACCATCATGCACCACTGTCTTTGTGTTTGGCTTCTGAAGGGACCTTAAACAATTAAGTAGTCCGGTCACCAGCCTTCCCACAGATAAACTTATAAGTACCCCCATATTACAGAAGAGAAATCTGAGGCCCCATGCTATAGACAATGTTTGTGTCCCCCACAATATTTATATGTTAAATTCTGACTCCCAATGTGTGGGGCCTTTGAGAGGTGATTAGGAGCCTTTGGGAGACTCTGGCCTCATGGCTGGGATTAGTGCCTTTTACCATGTGAAGTTATAGCAAAAGATGGCTATCTATGAGCCAGGAAGCAGACCCTCACCAGACACTGAACCTACTAATCCCTTCATCTTACATGTTCCATCCTCCATAACTGTGAGAAATTTCTGTTGTCTATACTAGACCAAATGGATTAAGATACCCAGAGAATAAGGGAGCCTTGACTTGCTAAGCCACACAATGAGACTGCAGGAGAGCCAGGAACTCAAACCCGGGGTCTTCATTACAATAGGGGCTCCTCCAGAAGATTTTGCCCTACTGTTTGTGTGGTGGAATTCACACAAATCTTTTGTAACTTTTCAACCAGGTAGAGAAGATGGTCCATTTACGTGTTTCTGTTGTTTGAATCTCAAGTCTAAAATGTGTTCATCTGCAAGTAGTCTGTGGTGGTTGTCAAAAGGATTCTGTTCTTTGCCTGGGCATATATATTTTATATATATATATATACATATATATATATGTATATGTATATATATTTAAAAGAAGGTATGTATTCTTTCTTTAGTCAGTGATTTGAATAAGGTCATAGAAGTCATACTGGTCAAATTTTGCTGCTGATGTCAAGCTAGGAGATTAGCAAATATTGTAGATGGCAGAGCTAGAAGACAAATTTCCTCTTGTTACGTTCCCCTCATTGCTCCAGGATTCCAATTTTATTTTTTCAGGATTCACTATATCATCTGGCATGTGGGTTCAAAAAACCAGTTGCTTAAGGACAGAACTAAGTTGATGAGGCTTAAAGGGAGTTGGTGCGAAAAAAGACTGAGGCCCTAGTTGACCATGATTCATTATGATCTCTGGGGGGAGGGAGCAACTGGGGTTTGCTGCTCAGCACATGTGCTGATATAAGTTCAGGCCACCTGGGAAAGGCTGGAGTCCCTGGGTCCCTGAGAATGGGCTCTCTTTCAGGGCTTGTGCAGGGAAAGATGATGCCAGTGATATTATCTAAGATGTCCAAAGACTAGAGAAAAGCTCCTATTGGTGACTCTGGCTTTGTCTTAAGTTACCCCCTCCCCCTACTCCCTTTCTTCTATAGATGCTTATTAAGTAAGACCGTTGTGTGCCAGGCACTGCAATGGGCCCTGGTAGGCAGTACCAAACATGGTCCTTGTCCTCCTGGAGCTGGAACATGTGTGTAGTTGGTGCCAGGGGTTATGGGATGGGGGTCATCAGGCTGGTTGTGGATAAAATCCAGACACCCTAAAGTAGACAGCCATGTGGCCCAGAGCTGGCAAACACAGTGAGACCAAATGGAGGAGCTAGAAGTGGAAGGGTCATTCTGTGGAATAGTGCATTCTGCTTTGGGTGGAGCAGTTCAGAGACGGGGTGGTGATGCAGCAGCTGGCCTTGAGGAAAGCACAGAATTTCATCCTTAGGGCAGGGAACTCAGGCAGAGGCCATCACTTGGACAAAATACAGATCTATAAGGAGAGAGGCTTTGGACTGGGGTATAGTTCATCTCTACCACACACATTGTTCTCACTCTGTGTTTTTTGGAAAATGTTATTGTAGAGTATGGCAAAATGTATTCGGCTTTGATCTTCCATTACTTTGGAATCACAAGCCTCCTTTTTCAGAATGAGGACAAATGTACTGATGATCAATAGATATCTTTGAGTACCATGAGCAATTTCTGTTTAGGGGGCTTAAGTCAATATTGTGCCAATAGAGTCTGTCTACGCTGTTGGACTTTTTCCAGCTCGGAAGGGAATGCACACTTACAAGACCATTTGTATATTTGGAAAAAATCATCCTAATAACAAGCTTTCATATTTGCAGAGTTTGAGCTAAAAGAAAAAAAAGATAACTTGCAGTGTTTTTAGCTTATTATAGAAGTAATTTATGTTTATGGTAGAAAAATTAGAAAATGCAAAGAAAAAGAAGAAAATGAAAATCACTCATAACCCCACTATCTAACATAATCACTGTTGAGATTGTGACATGTATCATCACACTTTTTGAAAAATAAAATTCATATTTTCTGCTACTTGTTACTTGTTGTTTTTTCTTTAACTCTGTATAGCATGAAGAGCTCTCCAGGCCATTTCAGAACCTCTACTCCCTATTTTTAAGTGGCTTCCCAATAGCCCACTAGGCCATAGTTAATTTGGATAATCTTCTGTTATTGAACATGTGGGTTGTTTCCAGTTTTTGTGGTTCTAAACAGTGGTGCAGCATACAGCCTTAACACAAAATATGTGTACTTCATGATTAGTTCTTCAGGCTAGCATTGACTGAGCCAAAGGGTATGTTTAATTTTAATATTTTAATACTTAGTTATCTCTGCCATTTCTGAAGAGTTTTCTCTGAACCAGAATCAGGTGCTTTTATATGCATCATCTTGTTTAGTTTTCATAACATAGATAGAAATTGTTATTATTCCTCTTTTGAGATAAGATTAAACATCTGAGGTTTAGAGAGTTTTAGTAACTTGCCCAAGACCTCAGAGGCAGGACATACAAGGGATCAAGCCCACTTAGCTGCCTGCAGGCACCACCTGAAATTCTCAGACAGCAATGGCGGGGTAGAGGGAGGAAGGGATGGTGGCGGGGTGGGGGTGGGGTGGGGGTGTGGGTGGGGGGCTTTACCTGATTACATAAGTGGGAGTTATTGCTAAATAAAAACAAAAACTAAAGCTCTGCCAGTTGGGCAATTGATAAATTTTTATTTTGCACTTCTTTGTTTATCAGAAAGGTTGAATGTATTTCAATATTTAATGAGCCCTCTGTTTTAGTGAATTGACTTGTCATATCCATTGCCTATTTTAATTAAAACACATAGCTCTTTTCTACTGATTTGTGAAGCTGCTTTTTATATATTAAAATTCTTCCCCCTTCCAGTATGTGGCACATATTTTTTTTTCCAGTTTTCTCTCTTGCTTTATTATATGTTTATTTTTAACATAGGGGTTTTAAAATTTTTCACATAGCTAGATTTATCTTATGATTTCTGCTTTTGGTGCCATGCTTAGAACATCCTGCAAATACTCCATGGCTTTATAAATAACCACTTAGATTTTCTTTTGGTTGCATGGATATTTTTAAATATTTAACACTTTAATACATTTAGAACTTATTTTTTTATGACATGAACCTGTAATATATTTTTCCAAATGTTTAATCCACTGTCCCAATAGCATTTGTTGAGTAACTTATTTCTCCACTTACTGGAAATAGTTGCTCTATTTCTGAATTTTCTGTTCTGTCCCATAGGTATGTCGGGTGCTTTCTGGGTCAGTGCCCCACTATTTAAATCACCTTAGCTTTATATTATACTTTAATATCCCTAAGACAGGTCTTCTCCATAATAGTACTTCTCTCTTAAAGGATTTTCTTAACTATCCTTACCTATTTATCCTTATGCTAGAAACTTAGAATGATTTTTTTGAGTTCTAAAAATAATAACAAAAAGTTAATATTTTGGTTGGAACTTGATGAATGTAGAGATTGATTTGGGGAGAACAAAATTCTTTATGGTATTGAGTCTTTATATTCAGGAACAAGGTACATCTTATCTTTCATTCTTACCTGTCATATCCCTCTGGAAAAATTGATAGTTATTCATTCATTCAACAAATATTTCTTGAGCAGTTCCAGACATTGTAGCCCTTGTCACATAAATCTTACTTGTTTCACTAAGTTAATTACTCAGTGTTTTATATCTTTTTTACTATTGTGAGTGTTATCCTATTACTTTATAGTGGTTCCCCTTCATTACCGTATTTTTTAATTAATTATTGCTGGTAAGTAGAAAACTTTGATTTGTGAATATTACTTTCATCACCAGCCACTTAATTGAATGTTCTCATTGGTTCTAATAGTTTCCCCCAGGTTTCCTTAGGTTTTCTGGGTAGTCATATTATTTGCCAGTAACAATACTTGTGCCTCTTTCCAATATTTTTACCTTGCTTCTTTGTCCACAGATTGAATTGTGAACTTTGAGAACAGAACTGGGTAGAAGTCGTGAGCATATTCTTGGCTGATGGACTGACTGCTGTTTTACTATTGCTGGGCATGCTGGCTGTTGTTTATGACACACTTTGTCTACCTTCTCCCTCATTATTAAGAGTTTGGTTTTGTTATTTTAGATCAGAAATGAGTGCTGAGTTTTATTAAATGCTTTTTCAGCATTTCCTATACGAACTGTTTGCATTTCAAAGAGTCATTTCAGCGGGCTGGAGTCATTTCAGCCTCATTTCTGCAGCTCCACTGTAAACTCTTAGAGGGTGGGGACTGCCCTAAAGGTCATCTACACTCATTCCTCCCTAGTCAAACTGAGGCCCGGTGGAGAAACAAAACCATCCTAGTGCTCCCCTCAGTAGGTGCTCAGTCCACCTGTGTGTTGGAGCCAGTGGATGCATAGTCAGTCATGGGCATGAATTTTAGGAGGATGCTAAAGTCTCCTCTAGATTTGGAGGTGGGATGGTAGGGGACCCACACCTCCTCACGTGTACTGATTAGGAAGCCATCAATATGAGGAGGCATTTCCTCCAGTTTTCCAGATGAGGTTAGTATCATGTTTGCCTCATGGAGGAACTGAATTACAATGCCATAGACATTTAAATTGTGGGCCATAAAGTGCTTGTCAAGTACTAATTGCACCCTTCCTGAGCTCTGGTATTACCAGCCTCATGATTATGCTGGATGCTGGGATGGCAGGCAGGCTTTCCAGCAAAGCACCTCACAGTAAAGGTGCTGCTGGAATTGGGCAAATTTCATCTGGGGAATTAGACCTGCTTTCCAAATAAATAAGTGGTTAAGGTGCCAGGGAATGAGCTGGACAGTGGTTGGAAGTCCCCCCAGGACAGTACCAGTTGACTTGGCTGAAAACAAGTGGTTCTAAAACAACTTGGTTGAAACTATGATCAAGTGAAAATTAGGTCCAAAATGATGAGTTGGCAAAAAAATGAATAGTTCCTAATATTGGATTTTTATGTGTAGTAATGTAGGCACACTGTTATTCAACAAATGTTAACCATCTACTGTGGGCCAGGTATTGTAGGCAGTGGAGGTATGTTAGTGAACAAAACAAAGATCCCCTGTGGAGAGCTTGCATGCTAGTGAAGGAGATGGACAAACTATGCATAAATAAACATCTTAGCTAGCTGGCCATAAACCATGTAAGGTGGTATGATACTAGGAAAGAAAAGTGAAGCAGAGTAAGGGGGTGAGTGATAATGATTTAGGGGCTAGGTAAGCTCTGATGTCTAGAGAAGTCCTCTGAGGTAGCATGTGAGCAGAGACTGCGTAGTGCAGTGGTTCTCAACCTTCTGGCCCTTTAAATACAGTTCCTCATGTTGTGACCCCCAACCATAAAATTATTTTCGTTGCTACTTCATAACTGTAATGTTGCTACTGTTATGAATAGTAATGTAAATATCTGATATGCAGGATGGTCTTAGGCGACCCCTGTGAAAGGGTCGTTCGACCGCCAAAGGGGTCGCGACCCACAGGTTGAGAACCGCTGGCGTAGTGGAAGAAAGAGCCTTTGATGTCATGAAGGATAGGCCAGTGGAAGAGCAGCTGTGGGGGCCCTGAGGCAGTTTGTGAGGGAACTTGAGACAGCCACAAGACTCTTGGGGCTGGAGCAGAGTAATGGATTGCTACGGATCACACTGGCCAGAGGGAAGGACTGGATCCCCATAGGTTTTATGGCTATGATACTATCCAGGATTTTGAGCAGAGAGATTATGTGATTTGACTTGTGCTTTAGGGCCATTTTCCAAACTCTGTCTTTAGGCATTTTTGGGTTCATTTCTCAAAAATTTTTTTTGGCAGAGTAGGCATAATTGGCTGAAAATGACAGAGATATAAAAAGAGGGGAAAAGCAGCCAGTAACCACCACAAAACCCAGAAAAGAATTCTGAAAAGTTGGCTTGAATATCTACAAGATGTTGTAAACCTGTCTCAGATGCCCTTAGATTATTAATATGGGAAAAGCCAATGGGTAGGACTCTTCATTTCTGACCAGATTGTTGTTTGGATCAAGCCTTCATCTGTCCTGGGGCTGGCCAGTAAGCAATTTGCCAGACACCTCCTTTGGTCAGGAGCCTGGGTCTGGCATACAAGTGGCTTAGACCCATCTTCTTGAAAAGAGAATAACCACTGCAGATGGCCGGACTTGGGCACTGGTAGTACAGTTGGGCTTCAAATAGTGCAGTAGTCCTCTTGGCCATGTGAAACAATTGTATCATCTTTAATGTTTACTCCTATTGTTTTATAGGCCTGTAAGGCAGGATAGGTTGGACTGGGAGCTTATGTTGAGTGAATGACCATCTGAGGTCCTGGGTCCCAGTGTGGAATTCTTTCCTTAGCACCTCAGGGGCCTCCTGTGCTCCTGGGCACCTTGCCCACCGCTGTTCCTGTAGTAGTGTGATGACCTGTTTCTAGCCTGTAAAGCTTCAGGGTCCCCCCAGAGCTTTTGTGAGCTCTACAGGGCAGGGTGGCATGGCCAGCTCAGTCTCTGAGGCCCAACTCAGAACCCAGCATCCCCAGCGCCCCACCAGGTGTGAGGGTGTAGCAGTTTGGCTCTTCTGTGCTATACTGCTGACTGGTTGCTTCTCTTCTCATCTAGTCTGCCATCTCCCCTCTTTCATCCGTCAGGAGCAATGAGTCTGTACTTACGGTGAGTGATGTGCCAGGAGCTGTCTCCTCCTCTAGGCTGGACTCCTTGGCATGGATCTTCTTTTGCTCATTTCTGCTTTTTCCCAAACTCCCAGCCCCATCCTGCCAGCTGAGGCACCAGCTGTCAGGGCCCTTGTACCAGGAGCCCATATTTATGGCAGAAAGGTAAACGCAGGGTGTGTGAAGGATCCTGTGATCCCCACATTACTATGGCCTTCGTGGCTTTCACAAGTGGGTATGCTCTTCCCCTCAAAAGAACATCAGGGATATCCCTATCATTTGTGTTGATTGTTTTAATCAATTTGTAAGATTAGGCATCATTACTGAATCTGGATTTGGGAATCTTGTGGAGAGTTGGCTCTCCCTCCATGGGAAGCAAATCATTAGGCCCCGTTTGTGTTCCAGGCACTGTCCAGGGCACCAGAGGGAACTGCTAAGCAGAGTTTATAAAGCTTTCCTGTTTCCGCCCTGGAGGATGATGGCGATCAGAATGACCAAACAGCATGACCTATGCAAGGCTGCAGGCTGGGCCCACAACGCCCCGAGTACCAGTGCCTGACTGACTGCTAAGCAAAGTTTATAAACCTTTGCTCTTTCCTGGGAGGATTGATGTATGGCGTATGTGGATGGCATTTGCAGTGACTTGTAGGCCCCAAACAAGGCTTCGTCCTTACGAAAACCATTACCATTTATCTCTTCTTCAGCAGGGCTTCTTGTGACCTTCAGAGATAGCAGCTAAAGAATTAGCACTGAGTGTAGGTCAGACAGGGGCTTACTTATTCACTGAGCAGTGCTTTATAGCAAAACCAAAGTGATATCGGTGATGACGCAAGGTTTCCATGTGCAGTTATGCCTCATTTATTCTGGATTTCAGGACAGGAATTGTACTAAGGCAGTTATTTTGGGGGAACTAAGGTTTTTACATTTAAACACCAGAAACTGTTTTCTTTTAAAATATTGGCATTTTGTGTTTCTTTCTAAAATATTTTTATTTATTTTTTTAACATAACACTTTTCGTATGTATGTTCATTGTAGAAAAAACAAGAAAATACTTAATATAACAACTGTCTCCCCTAATCAGAGATAAGCACTATTAATATCCCACCTTCTAAGATGTGGGGCTTTTAATTCAATCTTTTATTGATGATTCAAGACCCTTATCTCAGTCCTCATTAGTTGTCATCTACTTCACTCTGGGGAGTTAGGTAAGGCATGTAATTTTTGTCCCTGAACTAGGATTCTTGGCTATAAAACCCAGATAATAACAACTGTTGGTGAGGATGTGGAGAAATTGAAACCCTCACATACTGCTGATAGGAATGTGTGGTTGTTATCTATTTTGTTATGGTTTTTTTTTTTTTCATTCTCCTGACGCCTACTAGCAATTTCTGCTGCTCTCTGTAAACCTTCTTTATATTCCTTTTGCCTCTCTCTCTCCATTCACCATGTATTCTGGTTCCAGGATGCACATCTTCCCTGGACATTTGAATGTTTCTGAAACTGGGATGTGTCTCTCCAGCAGGCAGAGGAATAGTTCTGATGAAGATTATCATCATCTGTGTGTAGTTAGGGTTTCATCTCTTTTCCACCTCAGTTGCTATGGTCACTTGTTTCATTGGAGACTTTCCACTCACTCAAATTTTAACTTGCATTTGGATTCTACATTATTGCTTATTATGTGTTCTAAAATATTACACTATAATGAAATAATGAAATTATTGTCAATGCAGAAGATTGCCTGTTACATGCCAGGTGACATGAAGGTAGCAGAAGTTGCCCAATCTCTCAGAATAGATAATAAAAATTTCAGATTTAAGGGAAGTAGATGTGACTAACTTTTGTGTAATGGAGAAATAGCAGGTGTCTAAAATTAGGAAAGGGTTAGGACTGATTTTCAAACAAAACTATTTAGTTTCCATCTATATAATTCAAAGAAAAATTAAACTACAAATAACCGAATAGGTAATTCAGATGAAAGCCCCTTATCCTTTGGATTGCCTGAGAATTATTCTGTCAGTTTGAAAGATGCTATAGGGGTCAAGGTCATGAAGTTTGGGTCATGAACAGCAAGCTATCAGTATAATGTTATGCATATCTGGTAAAGGCAAGCACTGAGTTCGAAGAACCTTGAGAATCTGAATCTGAAATATGTTTAGATTAAAATTTAGAGTATGATAATGAAGAATAAAGTGTTTTAGATAATCCTGTGGTTTTTGTTGGTGAGTAAAAAAATTCTGTGATATGACTTAAAAATGAAGGAAACCTGTCACACTCTACAACAGCGGTTCTCAACCTGTGGGTCGCGACCCCTTTGGCGGTCGAACGACCCTTTCACAGGGGTCGTCTAAGACCGTCCTGTATATCAGATATTTACATTACGATTCATAACAGTAGCAACATTACAGTTATGAAGCAGCAACGAAAATAATTTTGTGGTTGGGTCACAACATGAGGAACTGTATTTAAAGGGCCAGAAGGTTGAGAACCACTGCTCTACAACATGGATGAAATTTTAGTACATTATATTAACTGCAATAAGACAGCCACAAAAAGACAAATACTGTATGAGATGTATAGAGTAGTCAGATGCATAAAGACAAAGTAGAATGGTGATTGCCAAGGATTTGGGGGAGGAGGAAATGGGAAGTTATTGTTTAATGGGCATAGAGTTTCAGTTTTGCAAGATGAAAAAGTTCAGAAGAGTGGTTGTACAACATGTGAAAATACTTAACATTGCTGAACTATACACTTAAAATGGTTAAGATGGTAAATTTTATGTTATGTGTATTTTACCACAACTTAAAAAATATTTTTATCCACGCAGTTCTGTGAACCAGTAACCTTTGACCCCCGCTTTGCCCCTTTCAATGATCTTCAACCCTTACAGATTTTATCTTCTATTTAGCCAACTCTCATCTTCTTGCCATCTCTTCCATTATAGCCTAAGCTACTACTTCAGCTTCCTCAGATTGCTCTGATGGCCTCTAAGCCATATTCTTTCTGTCCTCAAATACTTTTTTCTAGAGTGAAGATTCAAAAGTCTGACTGTATCAGGCTCTCAGTTAAAAGCCATCAGTGATTAGGGAAATGCACATCAAAACCACAATGAGATGCCTTTCCACACCCACTAGAATGTCTAGAACAGTGGTTCTCAACCTTGGCTGCACATTAGAATCACCTGGGTATCTTTTTAAAATCCTGATTTCTGGGCCTCATCCTCCGGAAATTCTGTTTCTTTGTTATGGGGTGAGGCCACAACATTAGTAACAAAGAAACAGAATTTCCGGAGGATGAGGCCCAGAAATCAGGATTTTAAAAAGATACCCAGGTGATTCTAATGTGCAGCCAAGGTTGAGAACCACTGGTCTAGAATCAACAAGTTAGATAATAACAAGTGTTAGTGAGGATGTCGAGAAATTGAAACCCTCATAAACTGCTGATAGGAATGTAAAATGGTACAGCCACTTTGGAAACAATCTGGAAGTTTCTTAAATTATTAAACACTAGAGGCCCGATGCATGAAATTCGTGCAAGAGTAAGCCTTCACAGCCCTGGCTGTCCCTGCCCTCAGAGCCCTGGCTGCCTTGGCCCTCACAGCCCCAGCTTCATCCAGAAGGTTGTCTGGGTGGTTGTTCCGCTGTTTGGCTATTCGGTCGATTTGCATATTATGCTTTTATTATTATAGATAGAGTTACCATGTGACCCAGCAATTCCACTCCTAGATATCTTCTCAAGAGAAGTGAAAACTGCCTACACAAAAACTTGTACAGAATGTTTATAGCAGCATTTTTTAAAATAGTCACCAAGGTGGAAGGAACCCAAATATCCATCAACTGATGAATGGGTAACCTTGAAAATATTGTGATGAATGAAAGAAGAAGCCAGTCACAAAAGACCACATTATATGGTTCAATTCATATGAAATGTGCAGAATAGGCAAATCTATAGACAGAACGTAGATTAGTGGTTGCTTAGAGCTGGAGAAGTAGTCTGGGGGAGAGTGCAATTTCTAAAGGATATGAGGGTTCTTTTTGAGTTGATGAAAATGTTCTAAAATTGATTCTGCTGCCAGTTGCACATATTTGTGAATATACTAAAAACCATTGAATTGCATACTTTGAATGGTTGAATTATATAACATATGAATTATATCTCAATCAAACTAGTTATTTGTTTTTTAAGCCTTAAATGGCCACCTCATATTCTCAGGAAAAAGTCCTTAAGTGGCTCTTGGGGTCTTGCCTGCCTGGCCTGGGCATTTTCCTTGTCCCATCTCAGCTGGAGGCTGCATACCCAGCAGGCTGCCCTTGCCTGGAGTGCATCCTCCCTAACCCTCCTGGTCACTTGCTCATTTGTCCTAGATGAGTTTTCCTAGTTGAGATCCCAGCTCAAACATCACGTCCTTGAGGAGACCTTTCATGATGTTTGTATATATTCCCCATTATATGCACTTATTGTGCCCTACATGTCTGGGCTTCATTGAGTGTGTGTGCCAGCCTCCTGTCCCCAGTCTGTTCTGTATGTTCTGTGTTCTCATTGAGTGTGTGTTCCAGCCTCCTGTCCCCCAGTCTGTTCTGTATGTTCTGTGTTCTCATTGAGTGTGTGTTCCAGCCTCCTGTCCCCACTCTGTTCTGTATGTTCTGTGTCCTCAGGTCCTAGCAATCATGTTCCGTAAGTATTTTTGGGATGATGAATCAATAACATCTGAGGTATTAAGGTTTGTGATATAAATGTTCTATCTTATTCCTAAAATGACTCAAGGTAGCCTAAAACAAATTTCAGCTAATAAAATGACTTAATTAAAATATTAATTAAAATGTTAATTTTAAATTAATAATTAAAATGAATAAATAAAATTTAATTAAAATAGTATGTTCTATAACCAAAAAGAGAGAGACTGATCAGTGGAACAGAACAGAAACTCCAAAAGTGTGCCCAAATAAATACAATGATTTGATATATAATGTTACATGTAAAATAATTGAGGAAAGCTGAGGTATTCAACAAAGGGTATTGAGGATGACTGGTTAATCACATTTAAAAAGTTAAAATGTTAAAACAACCCAATTAAAAAAATAGGCAAATGCTGATAAATAGGAAAAGACTGATACATTTGAATACGAAATGTAAAAATATCTAAAAATTAAAACCACCATTATAGTAAGTTGGGCTCCCAGGAAAAAGACTCTGATGGAGAAGTGCCTGCAGAAGGTTTACTGGGGAGTGGTCTGAGGAGGATGTCAGTAGGAGGGGGCAGAGGGAGAGGCAGCAGCATGTCGGCTTCAGTGCCTCAGATGATCCCAGAAGGAGCCCCGGAACTGGGATGGCTCCTCAGGGCTTTCCCAAATTGAGGCCATGGGCCTGTGCCTTTGTTTCCCTGCATCACCAGTCACTGGGCACCACTTCCCCCTGGGATGAGGCAGTTTCCTGAGGATGAGGGCAAGTTCCAGCGAGGGACTCAGTTATTCACAGCAGAAGATATTTCCTTCTTGGGGGACAGGCATATGGACCCTGCAAAGGGGAGCTGGGTAGAGCCCCACAGGATCCACTACAGCCATAAATGACAGCCAAGACAAATATTTATAACAAAGCCGTCTTAAGTCAGATTCCCCAGAACACTGACTCTGAGCAGAGTTCTGCACCAGGAGGTTTACATGCAGGGGTGTTCTCTGGAACACACCGTGAGGGGATTAGGAAGGCAGGATGGGTCAGGCTGAGAAAATGAACTTCTAGGCAGTTGCAGCAGGGACCTCGGCTGACCCCACAGGGAGCTCTGAAGCTAGGAGAGCCCTAAGATGTGAATTGAGGCAAGGATACAGGGGTCTTTATACCCTGAGTGGGACAGTGACTGGATATCAGCTGTCCCTGGGGAAGGGTTGTAAATTTGCGTAAGGTGGTTTTCTTTGGCCAAGGGCAGTTCCTGGAGAGGGTGCAGCTGTGAGGTGAGCAGCCAGCCCTCCCCACAGTAGGGGGAACAGTACCTGGGCCCTGAAGGGGAGGATCTGGACAACCACAGCATACAGCCCATCCACTTGCATTCACTTTCTTTGATTAGTAAGTTCATCCCATCTGGAACATTCTCTCCAAAGTTCTATGGTCTCTTTTCCTAGGAAATTTCCAAGAGGAAGTTAGTGGGACATACTTCAGACTCCAACACTAGGGCTGGTTTGGGGGACACCTGATACTCATCATCTCTCCCCTGTTCTATCTATTCTGGTTCCCTCAGCATCTCTGTTGATCTAGGTGGTTTACTAGGTGAGGTGACTCTGAGGGGTCTGGACCTGGGACACCATGTTCTTCCCAGGCCATGAGCACTGCACTGTCCATTTACTCTTAAAATTGGGCAAAGGACCACTGAAAGGTCTCTCAGTGCGTCACCTGGGGACATAAAACCACTGGGTGAGTCTGTGGACCTAACAGATTCATTATGACCTCGACCTGGGTCGGAACTCCTTTTATTGACTATCCCGCATATACTTCCATTCTAACAGGGGGCCACAATGATCCTTTGGGTCCCCAGATATCAGTATCAACTCAGACCGTGTTTAAAATTTTTCGAAATGTGTGGGTCTTTCTCTTTCCTAAGTTTATGATTACCAGAATAAGTTCTGTAGGTCCCTCTGGGAAAGATGAGGGAATTGTTATTATGTATACTTGCTGTGGTGTTATAGGGTCCTTCAGCATGGGAATCCCTAGGGCAGTGATGGCGAATCTATGACACGCGTGTCAGAGGTGACACGCAAACTCATTTTTTTGGTCTATTTTTCTTTGTTAAATGGCATTTAAATATATAAAATAAATATCAAGAATATAAACCTTTGTTTTACTATGGTTGCAAATATCAAAAAATTTCTATATGTGACACAGCACCAGAGTTAAGTTAGGGTTTTTCAAAATGCTGACATGCCGAGCTCAAAAGGTTCGCCATCACTGCCCTAGGGGCTCTCCTTCAGAGGTTTTACGGTCTGAAAAATGTCTCAGGTCCATACACTTGGTAAAGGATTAGGATTTGTTTAGTGGGACAGATGCCTTCAACCTCCAACTCTTCTATTTTTGATTTTTCATTTTTTGGTTGCATGAGTTAAGCGGTACTGTTGTTGGCTGCTCATTTATCTTTCCCTCAGAAACACTGTTCTGTTAACCGTCTTCCTAGATCTCTGTGGAGCAGGCCTCTCAGACTGCCCCTCTGACCTTGCCGCTTATTATGAGATAATTACACCCACCTTGCCTCTAACAGTTAAGTGCTGCTGATTGGCCTCTGATTAGTTGGGATCCTGTCATTCCCATTGCTGTCAGGGAGTCCAGTCTCTATTACAGCATTTTCTGCCATCAGCTCTGGCCTACGGAGGAGAGCCACACTGAGCATCTCCATGATGCTGGTCTCCTCTTCCGGTCCTACCCCACCCCAGTTTCCTGGCCTGGATAGTATGTCTGCTCTAGTGTGCTCACTTCTTTATGTTCTTTAGTCCCTTCTTCCACCGTCTTCATGAGAGTTCTGGCATTTCTGCTTCACCTAGTGTGGACTAGCAATGCAGGGAGCATTTAAAGCAGAAAAAGGCAAGGAAACACGCTCCCCTCAGAGCCTCCAGGAGGAACCAGCCCTGCTGACAGCTTGACTTTAGCCCTGTAGGATTTTGGACTTTTGTCTCCAGAACTAGAAGAGAATGATGTATTTGTGTTGTTTTAAACCATGAAGTGGTGATTTGTTACAGCAGCAACAGGAAACTAATTCAGACCTGAACAAGAAATTCACCAAAGAATAAATACAATACAAATGCAGTAAAAATATATGCCATAGTTACAAATATATATATATACTAGCTATCAAAAAATCCAGATTGAAGCAATAATGTACCACCTTAACGTATCACATTGGTAAAGATAAAAAATGATAATTCCCATTATTGGTGAGGATTAAATATGTATTCGTATACTGTTGGTAGGAGTGTTGTGTAAATTGTTATAGCTTTTCTGGAAGGTTATCTGAGAATATTTATCAAATGACTGTAATATGTATCTTAATTGATTTAGAAATTCCATTTCTAGGACTTTATCCTAAGGTATGGTTGGAATATTATCTGTGATAGTGAAAAATAGAAAACTACTAATATTCAAGGAGAGAGGATTGGTTGAATAAATATTGATATATCTAGACAGTATTTTCTGTATCCAGTCTTGACATATAAAAATATTAATGACATTATTAAATGAAAAAGGCAGGTCATGAAACATTATGTATAATATAATCCAGATTTCATTAAAATGTGCATATGAAATGTATTAAAGGATATATATATATATATATATATATATATATAATGTTAACGGTGGTTATTTCTGGTAAGTTATAGTTTAATTTAATTTTTAATTTATATTAGAAGTCAGCAAACTACAGCACCTACTTTGGTATTGATTTTTTGGTGGGGTTAAAGCCTATAAGCTAAGAATTGTTTTTACTTTTATATATATTATTGATTTCAGAGAGGAAAAGAGAGGGAGAGAGAGAGAAACATCAATGATGAAACATCAGTGGGGATCGAGCCCAAAACCTGGGCATGTGCCCTGACCAGGAATTGAACCATGACCTCCTGCTTCATAGGTCGATACTCAACCACTGAGCAGGGCTGTTTTTACACTTTTTAAAGGGTTGTTTTAAAAATAGAGACCATATGGTCTGTAAATACCAAAATATTTACTATTTTGACCTTTACAGAAAAAGTTTGCTGAGCCCTGAACTACAGTTTTTAATTTTCTGTGAAATGCTAAAAATATAAAACAAACAAAAACGATTTAAAAACATTTCCATGGTGTAGTGGTTTATAGTAAATAGATCATTAGAGCATTTTAAAAAATACTAAAGAGAGGATCATAAAATGAAGAGATAAGCAAAGTAAATGGAGAGAAATGTATGCAAAAGGTCTTGCACAATTGCTGAACGTGAATAACAGTTCTGCTCTGGGCTTCATAAAGCAAGACTATATATATGATCCATAATATCAGAACATCCCAGCTGCTCAAAAGAAGTATGATCGTTTTTCTCATCTGTGATAATACCACCTCTGAAGCTTTATAAAGTAAAATTTTGGTGTGATCGTTTTTGCCCAGAGGGAGAATAAATTGGCTTTGAATATATGGAAGAACAATTCTTATGAAGGAAATTTTTAAATTTCAGGACATGACATCCGCTATGGTACCCAAAGCCTTTGTCTCCTTTCTTTCTGTTTCTTGTTGGTTTCAGATAAGCGTCTTATGGATGAGTGAGCTGGGGACCCACCCTGTGTATGTGTGTGGCTTGTGATCACTATGAGCCACAGCTGCTACCACATAACATTCGTGAGATCATTTGTTGCCCACCCCATGCCCCATTTTCAAGCCAGGGTTTTCTCCCTTCTGGGCGCCTTGAACAAAGTGCTCTGCACACATATCCCTGAAGAATACTGTCATTGGTTCCTTGAAAGAGCCATTTTTTTGGATGCCACATTGAAGAAAGGATGGTTCATTGAGCAACAGATGCTGCTTCTGTCTTTGGAGGGTTGAGAATGATAGATTGGATCAAGCATTTGTCTTCATGTGGAGGGGTTGGTGTAAGGCTGGTCCTAGTGGCACCATTTAATGGGAAAAGGTAGCCCATTTTACATGTGTTAGCTACTTCATTCATTCATTCCTTCAACAACGAGATGTTAAGCTGTGCATATAGAGCTCCTGGGGAGGCTTGTAAATAAATAGCAATACCTAGATACCACCCAGACTTGCTGAGTTAGAATCTTCTGGAAGTGGGGCCCCAGGCATATGTATTTCTAAGTATCTCCCTTAGAGACTCTGATGTGCATATCCAGCAGAAAAACCACGGGTGGTGGACCTTGGATTTGGTCTTTGAGTCCTGATTTCTTTGCTTATTCATTACGTGACCATGGGTGAATGACTTAATCTCTCTGAGCCTCATATTTTTCATCTGTAAAGTGGGTTAAAAGAAATATATGTAAGTTACCTATATATGGTGCTAGCACATAGTCACTGCTCGATAACAGCTATTGTGATTATCATGGTCAGAATTATCTTTATTGTTGAGTTGGCCCTCACCCTGGATCCTGGTTCTAATAACTGAACATTGGTCTTTTTTTGTGGCCATGTCTTCTTCACATTTCTTTCCTCTAAAATTGGGTCCCTTCCTTATAGCTGAATCCCTGGTCTGGGGCCTCAAGTCTTGAGAGGTTACAAACTCAAGAGCATACAGGAGCCAGCAGGCACTAAACAGTTAATATAAACCAAAGAAGAGAGCAGGGGTAAGAGAAATTGACAGCGACACACTTTGTGAATTACACCTGTCAGAATAGTTTTTAATTATGTTCAGAAATATGTTCTCTCTATTTTTCTTGGAAACATTCAGTCATTTTGGTTTATGTTTTGTTTTCCCTCTTAATAGAGCCATGGGTACAGATAGATATTTTTCGCCATAAAAACAACATTGAAAGTGCAGTGATAAATGTCAGCTGACACTGTTGGATAAAGACAGGGAGTCATGGGGATATGGTGGATAGGGGAGCCCTGCCCATCTGGAGGGCAATGGCTGCTCAGCTTCAACTGATGGTTATCATGGGAATGTGGCCCAGTTTGGCCAAATCTACTGATGTTTCAAGAGAAGCCAGAAATTTGGATTTTGAAAATGTTAGCTCAACTTTAAAAAATAGCATGTGTGGAGCAAATAAAAACATTTTAAAGTTGAATATGGCCCAAGAGCAGTCAGTTTACAACCTGTGGTCCAGAATCAAAGAACAGCTTACTCTTGCCAATACCCCCTACCCACCTACCTATTATCAGAGCTCCTGACACTGATAGATCTTATCTCGATCTCCTTGTAGTTCCTATGTCTATAATCACTTCCCAATGCTCTGCCCTCCTGCTGGCACACCCTCATTCCTAAATGCATTCGGGAAATGTTTGTCTCCTATGATAGGTTTTCTTAAGAATGGATGAACTGAGTTAAGGCATTACTGGTAATTGGCTCACTGTTCTTTGGCAATAGAAAAATATTCCTTGCCAATAATTTCTCTCAACACTTTTCCAGGCAAAGAAATATATTGGATAATTATTTTTAGATCAGAAATAATTTGGGTGTTATAATGTCCGTGTACCTAAAACCTGGTAAGATTATAAATGAGTTTTAAAATGAGTTTTGAAACTGGTGACATATAAATGAAATGTTGAAGTACTTGCCAACTTATTACTCAAAAACACAGCTCAACTGTTGTTTTTTTTCCTTCTCTTTTGTAATAAGACAGCAATGTGGGCCTACGCTTAGCCCAGTGATCAAGCCTGTCGGATGTGGTTGCGGCACCTTGGTCTTGCTCCCTCGGCCTGCATTTCCTTCAGGTTCTCCTTCCTACATTATGGCATGCATTTGCTTCTGCAAACTGGAGGCTAGGGGTCATCCTGCACACCTTGTCTTCTTCTCTACCATATCCATCCTAAACTCTGTCTGCTAGATCCAGTTACTTCTCATCTCTGCCACTACCTTGCTTCAGGCTATCATCATCATCAGCGTTTTTGGTGACTGCACTGACCTCCTGACTGTCTCCTTGTAAGAACTTCAGAATTGAAATCTTATATATCACACCCTTGCTTAGGATCCTCTTGGTGACTCATATTGCCCTCAGAATAAAGACCAAAATTCTCTACATCACTTTTAAGCATGGACTTACATCACCTGCATACATCACCACTCTTATCCCTTACTTCTCTTACTTAGCTCTCTGGGCTCCAGCCTCTGCACCTTGTTGCATGTCTTATACATGCACAGTTCTGTCTTCATGGACCTCCCTCCTCTGTCCACTGCCCTGAGTCTAGTGAACCCCAACACATTCTTCAGCGCTCAGCTCTGACCCCACTTCCTCAAGGAGTCTCCCTTGTCCCTTCAGATCAGGTCCTCCTCTTCTTGCTCTGTGTTCTCTAATGTCCTGTGCCTTCCATAGCACTCATCAGCTTGTAATCATGCATATATTTGTGGAACTCTCAGACTAATACCCATTTTCACCACTATTATGTAAGCTCCATATATTAGCACACTATTGTGCTGTCTGGCACATAGAAAACATCCAATAAATATTTGTTGAGTGAATGAATAATGGTGAAGAGAATACTTATTTCTTCCATCATGAACCCTCAAAGGAACTCTGTGTGAGACAGATATTTAAACAGACAACTGTGCTGGGGGTGGGAAGGGCTATGATGGAGGTGTGCCCTAGATGCAGAGGGGCCCAGAACAAGGGCACCTAAACAGTGCTCAGCTCTGTTTATTCGGTGCCTGGAAGAGTGGGTGCCAACCATTGCTGTGATATTCATGAGCACCCCTACCAGGGCCCCACAGCAACTGTAGCTCTGTATACATTTTGTGTGGGCATGTAAAAGGGATGGTTATGGCTGTAAGGTAGAAAGACCACTGAATTTTGAGTCTGAAAACCAGACTATACGTTTCAGGACAGTCACTAATGAGCATTGTGACCTTGAGCAAGTGACTTAATCTCTTTGAACTCCAGTTTCCTCATGGGTGAGATGGGAATATGGAGCACATGTTGAGAGCTTAGACAGTACCTGCATACCACATGCATCCAATAATGTTAAAACTGGAGTTTCTCCACAGCTAAAGGAAGGTACCGTGTGTGGAACCTCCTCCATTCTGAGTAGAAAAATGGGTAGTTTAGCTATTTATGGTGCCTAAGACTAGTATTTTCCATAGCCTTAGACCACTATTGAGACAAGTAGAGACTTGAGGTGTGTGTGTGTATGTGTACATACATGCCTCTACACAGAAAACCTCTGGGGAATCCCTTTAGGCATGAAAGGGAGAGAGAGTGCTAACTTCCATATCCTAGTGGCTTTTGCATTCATAACCAGAAAGAGAAGTTAAAATCAGTGGTTAGAGCATCCGCCTACACACCAAAAGGGTTGCAGGTTTGATTCCTTGTCAAGGGCACGTACCTGGGTTGCAGGTTTGATCCCTGACCCCAGTTGGGGTGCATATGGGAGGCAACCAATCAATGTGTCTCTCATATCAATATGTTTCTCTCTGTCTGTCTGTCTCTCTCCTTCTTCCCTCCTTTCCACTCTCTCTAAAAATCAATGGAAAAAATATCCTCGGATGAGGATTAACAAAAAGAAAAGTCTCTCCTCTTAAAAGAGCTATGATAGAAAAGGGGGGAGACAGTTGAAGATACCTAATTCTACCTTAGAACCTCAGAAGTTGTATTTCTTTAAATCTTGTTCTAGTTTAACTGTTTTTTTTCCCCAACCAGTATTTACTATGCATTCTATTTATGTGTTATGTTTATGCCAATCTTAGTTGCCGGGGTCCAACCCCAGCAGGTCCAGGGGTCCCCAAAGGTGTGGACGGAGTCGGCGAAGAAGGAATGACACGGAGACAGGGTTCAGTTGATCAGCAGCCTAGCCAGGATCTCGAGCCAAGTTCTGGTCTCGATCTCCAGAGAGGTTCTGCTTCGGATCTCCAGCCAGGTTCTGTGGCCAGGTACTCAAGTCAGGTTCAGTCACCAGGTTCTAGTCAGGTTCTCTTGCCAATTTCTGTAGTCAGGTTCAGTCCAGGATCTTTTGCCATGTTCTCTCGCTAGGCTCCGTCTCCAGGCTCTGAGGCCAGCCTCTGTCCAGGATCCCCTGCCATGCTCTCTCCAGCGAAGCTCCTCCGTCTCCAGAGAACGCTCCCTGTAGGTTCCGTGCCTAGGCTCTGTCTCTCTTGGTCCTGTCTTCTGAGTTCTGTGTCCTTAGTTCTGTGTTCTGAGTTCTGTCTCTCTGTCTGGTTCTGTGTTCTGAGTTCTGTCTCCTGAGTTCTGAGTCTTTCTGTCTTGTTACAACTGTATTTATACCAGTTGATTCAATCCTATCAATCTCTATTACAAAGGTTAGGGCATTTCTTATCTCCATTCCAGGGAGAAAAGATTATGTAGTTTAAGCATGATTGTTCGTAGTTAAAGGGATTAATTACCCGCCTGGCACTTAGTTGAGGGGTTTTATTCCCTCCCTAACTTCAGGGGAAAATCCCTACCTGGGGATTCAACCTTTCTCGGAGAGGTGACTTTGGTTAAAACACAGCGCCAAGAAGGTGAGCAAACATATTAAGAACAGTATGCCATATATGCCAGGTCCCTTGAAACAGCAAGGATGGACCGGCTCCCGGCAAATTCCCCCTTTTTTATTTTTTAAAAGCAAGCATTAAAAAGAAAAACCTGAAACGCTCTCTTGTATCCATTTTAAGAGTAGGATTGGCGCTTTCTGCTATTACCTGAGTCCTGATCTATCACCCCAGGGAGAGCTTGCCAATCCTGCACTTTCCCGGGGTGGAAAGGCTGCAGTGGGGTTAAGGATAAGGCTCCTTGGGCCTACCTTCTCCCATGCCTCTACATTTACCTTTCCGGCACCTTTCCTTCCTCAGAAAAGCATGGACGTATTTCTTGTATAAAATGTTCTGTCTGACTGGGAGTAACCTTAATTCCTCTGCTAATAAGCATATATGTTAAAAGATCAATACGGAGTCTTTTTTCTTTAGACTCAGTATGGCACATCTTCTTAATCTAAAGATCAATACAGAGTCTTCTTTCTTTGGACTCAGTATGGCACATCTTCTCAATCTAAGAATCAATACAGAGTCTTCTTTCTTTGGACTCAGTATGGCACATCTTCTCAATCTAAGTTCTGTA
Source organism: Myotis daubentonii (assembly GCF_963259705.1). NCBI lineage: Eukaryota > Metazoa > Chordata > Mammalia > Chiroptera > Vespertilionidae > Myotis > Myotis daubentonii. Next base: position 55,872,631 of record NC_081850.1, on the reverse strand, counting down.
CTATCCACCTTCTTACCCTACTTATCCTCTATAGGGGGGTCTGTAGCACCCTGGTGGAGTCCTATCCGTCCCGAGTGTGGGGTTCTCAATGGGGGGGGGCTTACCTAAGGGAATCCTGTTCCAGGGGTTCCCAAAGGTGTGGACAGAGTCGGCGAAGACTATCCACCCTCTTCCTACGGTGGAGTCTGATCCGTCCCGAGTGTGGGGGTTCTCAATGGGGGAGGGGGGCTTACCTAGGGGAATCCTGTTCCAGGGGTTCCCAAAGGTGTGGACGGAGTCGGCGAAGACTATCCACCCTCTTCCTATGGTGGAGTCCTATCCATCCCGAGAGTGGGGCTTACGTAGGGGTCCCTGTTCGGGCGCCATATGCTGGGGTCCAACCCCAGCAGGTCCAGGGGTCCCCAAAGGTGTGGACGGAGTCGGCGAAGAAGGAATGACACGGAGACAGGGTTCAGTTGATCAGCAGCCTAGCCAGGATCTCGAGCCAAGTTCTGGTCTCGATCTCCAGAGAGGTTCTGCTTCGGATCTCCAGCCAGGTTCTGTGGCCAGGTACTCAAGTCAGGTTCAGTCACCAGGTTCTAGTCAGGTTCTCTTGCCAATTTCTGTAGTCAGGTTCAGTCCAGGATCTTTTGCCATGTTCTCTCGCTAGGCTCCGTCTCCAGGCTCTGAGGCCAGCCTCTGTCCAGGATCCCCTGCCATGCTCTCTCCAGCGAAGCTCCTCCGTCTCCAGAGAACGCTCCCTGTAGGTTCCGTGCCTAGGCTCTGTCTCTCTTGGTCCTGTCTTCTGAGTTCTGTGTCCTTAGTTCTGTGTTCTGAGTTCTGTCTCTCTGTCTGGTTCTGTGTTCTGAGTTCTGTCTCCTGAGTTCTGAGTCTTTCTGTCTTGTTACAACTGTATTTATACCAGTTGATTCAATCCTATCAATCTCTATTACAAAGGTTAGGGCATTTCTTATCTCCATTCCAGGGAGAAAAGATTATGTAGTTTAAGCATGATTGTTCGTAGTTAAAGGGATTAATTACCCGCCTGGCACTTAGTTGAGGGGTTTTATTCCCTCCCTAACTTCAGGGGAAAATCCCTACCTGGGGATTCAACCTTTCTCAGAGAGGTGACTTTGGTTAAAACACAGCGCCAAGAAGGTGAGCAAACATATTAAGAAAAGTATGCCATATATGCCAGGTCCCTTGAAACAGCAAGGATGGACCGGCTCCCGGCACTTAGTTTTATTTCAGCCGTTTATTTTTTTAAAATAGAGTCCCATTTTGTAGGTAAAGATTAGAGAAAAAATCCTGCCATCTCTGAGGCTGAATCAGACACCCTGGCTGCACTTTAGAGCAGCTAAGGAGTTAAAAAACAACACACGCCTGGGGCCACCTTATGCCGATTAGCTCAGTATCTCTGGAGGTGTGGCCTTGGTGTTGATGTTTTTTCAAATCTCCCCTGGTGATTTAAACGTGCCGCCAGGGCTAAGAACTACCCCTTCTGGGAACCAAGACTGGAAAGCCTAGTGGATATTAAGATCTCAGAGCCACCTGGTGGCCCTCTGTAGGCCACCTGGTGACAGCTCTCCCAATCTGCCATGCCCGGGAGAGGACCAACAACCTCCAAATGTAAACCTGGACAGAGAATGAGAATTCCCACTCACCTAGGAAACACGGGGCAGAGGCGTCAGCCTAACTGAGGAAGATCAGTGGGAAGTGGGTTCCCACATCACTTTGAAGGAGAGCCGAGAAGAGGTGGGTGCATGAAAAGGCAAGGCTTTCTCTTTGGGCCACGAGAAAGGAGGCTGCTTGGAAAAGAGGACAACTCTCGAGCCACAGATCCAGGTTTATGTCCTGATTCTGTTGCTTGAGGCATGAGTGAGTTGCTAAACTCTTGGGGACTCAGGTCTTCATCTATAAAATGAGGTTAATTCTGCTAGAAAGGGCTCTACAGCTATGAGGTTGTTGACTCCTTTAACTCCTGAAGTGGGTGAGCAACAGGAAGAGTCTATACTGGCGCTGAGAGGGCAAGAGGCAAGATCATAAGGAAGATCCCTGGCTTTCCATGTACCTGAGGTCTCAGGACTGGGATTAACTGAAATTAAGCAGACGGAACTAACGAGTAGTCATTGAGCAGCAGTGGTGTGCCAGGAACCTTTCCAGAGCATTGAGAACAGAGATAATATACATAATGTAACAGTTCATTCTCTAAAGATAAGAAACTATCTGACTTTATTTTATGATGGAAACTTATAAACACCTACAGTAGACAGAATAGTATAAGGAACCCCAGGTACCATAACCCAGCTTCAGCAATTACCACCTTGTGGCCAATTTGTTTTATGGTTATCCCCATCTACTTCTCCCCCTTCCTTATTATATTGAAGCTAATCTCACATGTTAAATCATTTCATTTGTAAATATTTTGTTTGTATCTATAAAAAAATAAGGACTCTTAAAACCCATTATCAGACTTTAAAAATCAACATTAATTTTTAATATCATAAAATATCCAGTCAGGGTTCAAATTTCCAAATGTCTCATAAATATCATACATTTTTTCAGTTTATTTTGAATCAGATCCACACCTTGCAATTGGTTAACATATCTCTTAATCATCTTTTTTAAAAAAATTGTGGTAAAATACAGGGTGTCCCCCCAAAATGTATACACACTTTTTTTCTGATAGCTCAATTGATGTTTCTTTCTTCTCAGATTTAACCCATTGGAATAAACAATTATTCAAAGTGTGTATAAATTTCGGGGGAAACTATATATAACATTAAATTTATCATTTTAGCCATTTTAAGTGTACAGTTCAGAGGCATTAAATGCATTCATATTGTGCTACCATCACTACCATTCATCTCTAGAACTACTTCATCATCATACACTGAAACTCTATACCCAGTAAATAATAACTCCCCATTCAACCTCCATTCTACTTTATGAGTATGACTACTCTAGATACCTTATATAAGTGGAATCATACACTATTTGTCTTTTGGTCTCTGCCTTATTTCACTTATCTATGTTGTAGCAGGTGTCAGAATTTTATTTCTTTTTAAGGCTGAATAATATTCCATTGTATTTTTATAACACATTTTATTTATTCATGGACACTTGGATTGCTTATAGCTTTTGGCTGTTATGAATAATACTGCTATGAACATGGGTGTATAAATATCTCTTAGGCATCTTTTAATCAATAGGTTCCCCTTTCATCTCCCTCTTTCTTTCTCTCTTTTTTTCTCCTTACAATTTTCTGATGAAATTGGGTCATTTGACCTGTAGTGTTCTCCACTGCCTGGGATTTTGCTGATGACCTCATTAACTTTTTGGCTGGTGAAGATATTTTAAAATTTGTCAATTATATTGCACTTATTCTATGTCGGGCACAATTCTAAGTACTTAAAAATGTAAACTGAGTTAACCCTATGTGGTAAATACTATTCTTTTAACCTCCATTTTAAAGATAGAGAAATAGTTTAAGTAAAGGTTAAATGACTCATCCTTAGTCACCCAGCTAGCAAGTGATGAGCAGGATTCTGTCTCACGAAGTCTGGTTGGATCATGCTGCACTGCTAGGGGTTGGTTAGTTAAAAGGAGGGCACCATTTTGATACCTGGGGAGACAGGACCTAAACATGGAAAATTAAAACACACACACACACACACACACACACACACACACACACACACACACAATGAAAAATTGAGATGGAATTCAAGTCAACAGAGGGAATGTTACAAGACCACACCCGATTATCTTTCAAATGATTAAGATATACTGTAAATGTCAGGGGAGGGTAATGGAAAGAGAACCTCTTTATAAGCTCTCATGAAGTCGCTGTAAATCCAGATATATGAATCACTTTGGGGTATTTTGTTAGCATAGCTGTGAATGCTTATTGTTGGAGAAAATATCCAGAATGGTGGTCATGATAGTTAGCAGAAATAAAGCAAGGTAAATGGCCTCATCTGTCTTTCTGATAGCCCCTGGATGCTCCCTTTACAAAGAGCTTCATATGTTTTTGTGGTTGTAAAGTTTATACCTATTTTGAAAACAACACAATGCTATTTTAGAAAATGGAGAGGAAAATCTATTAATCCCACCGCTCCATCAGGTCTATTTTTCTCAGTCTATGTTTCCTATAGGCATCAATGTATAGATATATTTTAGTTGTTGCAGTGCTTTAAAACTGAAAGCCTTATTTCTAAATGATTGAAACCTTAGGCTCTGGACTTGTGAATCGAGAGGAAAGCATTTTCCTTCTTTTGCCACTGTTTGTATTCACTGCTCCAGTTAGTTTGTGGTAAAAGGAAAATCCAGGCAATGTTGAGGTTCTTTGGAGTCCTGGGATTCCTAGGAAGGACTGTGAGTGAATTGAGGTGGGGCCCGTGGGGTTTGGTGGGAAAGGCACTGCCCAGGAGTCTAGAGAGCCGTTCTCCTCCTGCCCTGCACAAATTCTCAGCGGGACCTCAGAAGGCACTAGCTTTTTGGGGCCTTACGTGTCAAATGAGGTGACCCATAGGTCATCTAGCTTGACATTCAGGGGTGCTTGGATGCTAATAAAATAGCTTTAAAAAAAAAAACAAAGAAGAAAGCTACATTTGTCTTTGAGCTGTGAAGGAGGCTTTAAGGAGATATTCTGGGGGGAAAAAAGAATACATCTTTTGTAGGAAATGAATTTGGTCAAATTGAGCTCTCCTGACTGGAAAGTTAAATCAGCTAGATTTAAATCAGATCCACCCAGCCCTGCCCTGTCCTCACTGAGATGAATCAGGAGAAATCTACCTTTGAAACTGACCTGGATTCCGAGACTTCTATCACTTTTTTATGGACCTTTAGGATGTGGGTTTTCCTTTGGGCTCTGTATTTTCTGAGGATGCCTGTGAATGAGGAAAAATGATAGCTAGCACACCTCACTTAAAAAGAGTCATATTTAGGATAGTGGAAAATAACTGACACCTAGAAATAGGGGGATGCTTAAGATTATTACCAGTATTAATTCTGTGGGATCATTCAAAATGTGCAATATCAACCCTGGAAGCAATGTAAAGGTAGTCTAATCCAGCTGGCTACATGCTGGACTGGCTGCATATGAGAGCCCTAGAGGGAGGGAGCTTGTCTTGCTAAAAATTCGGTGTTCCAGGCCCTGCTTTCTAAAGGTAGGTGGGGCGAGGCCTGGGAATATGGATATTGAAAAGATCGTGCATTGATTATGATGTTAATTAAGCTGGATTTGGTAACCCCCATCCCTTTACAGAGGAGGAAACTGAGACCCAGAGAGACAACAGTGGAGGAGCCATCCGGTAGCAGAATTGGGCCATTATCATACCCCCTTCACATGGCAAATATCAAGGTGATATTGAAATGTGGGAGATGGGTTTTGAAAATACTCTCAAGTGGTAGATGTGTTTTGCATGATTATAAACATGTGAAATAAGGCTACAGTGAAGAAGGGGACTTAGAGAAATAGTCCTCTATGTGGGTACCACAACTCTTGGCTGTTTTCTCTCCTGTTGTTGTGAACTTGCTTGGAGGAAATAAACAAACATTAAAAAATATTATTTCAATTGACAATGTAAAAATGATACTCATTCTTATATAAGAAAAGTCATACTTGAATAACTAGATCTCAGTGACTAACCCCTATAATACCTGGCCAGGACTCAAGATAACGAGGCCAAACATTTGAGCATTATTTGGGTAATAACTTTTGCATTTATTCACAGAGATGGGGAATGTCTGGTCCACGGGCCAAATAAGGCCCCTGAAGTCATTTGGTCTGGCCCTGCCAAAGCATTAGGGGTGAATTAATTAAATGTTTGACTAAATACAGCAGACTAATTTTTAAGTTGATAATTTTGTAGGGTCCATGAATTTATGTTATAATACCCAAATGGCCCTTGGCAGAAAAAAGGTTTCCCACCCTTGAGTATAAACAAAAGATGGGATTGGAGACCTTATTACCCTCTTGTATTTCTTCTCAATGTAATTAACCTAGTTCTTCCTCCTAGTGGAGTGAAGAAGGGAAAGTAGGTGGCCTATTCATAAAACTGGCACATCTAGCACACTGGGCATTGAGTGGGGGTAGGGCACAACTTTATTTTGCTCCTGCTGGGTAACAGGCACAGGGCCAGGTGCGGATTTCCTGCAGTCTCCCAGATCCCTGTTATTTGCAGATGAGGAAGCCAAGAGTCAGAGGCTCACAGCACTTGCCAATATTCTAGAGCTAGTATGGGATAGAGCTGAGATCAAACTAGGGGCCATCTGTTTCCAAAGCTCACTACCCCTTCTGTGCTGGTGCCGTGCACATTTCCTGGGCTGGACCTTTCTGGAGAAGAATGCTTGAGCAGAAAGGAAAAGTTGGACAAAGAATATAGCAGGCCTGAGATGATGCTAGTCTGACATTATTAGGTAAACGTAAAGTAGCTTAGTCAGGCATTAGAAGGCAGGGATTCCTAATAGGCAGCGGCCCAGCCTCTACTTGGCATTCCTAGTGATGGGAAGCTGTCCCTTAAATAAAGCCTGCTGTTGGATGTGAGCCCCATAGGAGAGGGACTGCGTCTGACTCTCCCAGCTTTCCCAGTACGCTGCCTGTGTTTATTCAGTGCACTTAGGAGCATCCCTATTAAAGGCAGGGTATTATTCCTTATGTCGCAATAAAAGGTTTTCCCTGCCCCTTCTGCTCATTGTGCGTGTCCCCTTCTGGGACAGACCATGGGTGGCCCCTGGATGGTAAGGGAAGAGACCAATTCCTAGTCCTTGAGGAGGTCACACAACCATTCTGACCTCCGTCTCCCTGGTATTACTGATGGCTGAGGGCCCATCTCTGATGCCCATGAGGCTGGGAGGTCTACCTTGGAGATAGTCCTCTGAGAGTCTTGCCAGCCTTGGAACCCTGTGCCAGCCAGTGCTGGCTGACTCACTTTAAGGCACAGTGTGATACTGGAGAGATAAAAGCAAGGGCTTGAGAAAAATGTCACCAAAGACTAGTTGAGCCGTGGCCTTCTCTGATGTTCTTTCAGATGATTAGCTTTAGGGCTCTTGAGGATGTATCAGGTCCCCAAGACCACCTCCAGATTCAACAATTCATCCTGGGGGACTCAGAACTCAGCATAGAGTCTTTCTCACAGCTATGATTCATTACAGTGAAAGGTCAAAAAGAAAGTCAGCAAAGGGAAAAGGTGCATGAGGTAAAGTCCAGAGGAAACTGGGCACATGCTTCCAAAAGCCTCTCCCAGTGGAACCCACAGGACACGCTTAATTCTCCAGCAATAAATAGTGACAACATGTGTGAAATGTCTGCCAGGGAAGCTCCTTCCCCAGGGTTTTTACTAGCGGCTGGTTGTCTAGATACCTTCTGCCTAGCACATACCAAAATTGTTAAACTCTCAGAAGAGTGTAGTCTGTTTAGTATGAGCCGTATTGTTTGCACAATGTAGGCACAGTGAGCCACTCCTATCACGGAATGATGGGAACCCTCCTGCGATCCGAGCTCCTGGACTCCAGCCAGTGGCCAACCTCATGAGCAGGCCTTTCCAAGGATAACAGTCTCAGGCCCGCCCCATCCCCCTTCTCTGCACGAGGAAATGCTGCACAGTGGACCTCAGCAGAAGCTGGAGCCAGACCGCCTGGTCCCCATCCTGGCCTGCCAATTGCTATGTAGGTAATCTTGGGGCACTTATTTAACCTTTCTGTGCCTCTGCTTTCTCAGCTATAAAATGGCAATAGTACCCACCTCCTGGGGTTGGTGTGAGGATTAAGTGGAGGAAGGCTGGCTCTAGAGGCTTAGGCACAGCTTTGAGGAAGGCTGGCTCTAGAGCAGGGGTGGGCAAACTTTTTGACTTGAGGGCCACAATGGGTTCTTAAACTGGACCGGAGGGCCGGAACAAAAGCATGGATGGAGTGTTTGTGTGAACTAATATAAATTCAAAGTAAACATCATTACATAAAAGGGTACAGTCTTTTTTTTCAATAGTTTTATTCATTTCAAACGGGCAGGATCCGGCCCGCGGGCCGTAGTTTGCCCACGGCTGCTCTAGAGGCTCAGGCACAGCTTTGAGGAAGGCTGGCTCTAGAGGCTCAGGCACTGATACCACAGGACTTGGTCCCCTGTCCCCTTCCTTCTTTGATTCTGTGTTGGCTACATTTTCTTGTAGCTTCTCTCCTTTTGGTGGGAAGATGGCAGCCAGCAGCTCTCAGCAACTCCAGCAAAAAACACACAATTCTTTTGCTAACAGGGCAGACAGAAGTCCCCAGACTGAGCCTGAGTGAACCTGTTGGAATCAGTGCCCATCTCTGCCCCGTCACTGTGGCTACAGGGATACACTGGCTCACATGGACTGAGGGCGAAGGGAGGGTGTTCCCCAAGGAAGCTATAGGCTCTCCCTTCAGGAGGAAGAGCGCGCTGATTTGGCCTTTCTCCTTAAGGAGCTCAGAGTCATGTTGTAGGAAGCAGCAATGGAAATACAAAAAGATCTCCAACTAAAAGGCAGAATGGAGTGTCTGTTCTATTAAAATGTTTATATCATTGAATTTTAGGAACAAAGATAGAGGAAGGAATGCTCACTACAAAACTAGAATATGATGTGTGTGTGTGTGTGTGTGTGTGTGTGTGTGTGTGTGTGTGTGTGTGTGTAGGGTGGGCAGAGCATGTAAGAAATAACCTTTGTCACTGTTGCTGTACCACCCATAGGCTTTGGACATGCACTCCCCCCTCACCCCATGCTGCCCTGACAACTCCCATCTGCCAGGGTCTTGCAACACTGACTGGAAGGAGTCAGAGGGTGAACATCCCAGCCGCCTGGCCCACCGGAGTCCCCGGCAGATTGAGATCAGTTGCCCACAGCAGTAACTTGCTCCACAGAGCGCCCTGCGTGATTCCAGGTCCTTTTCTGTTTCCTTCTCCATTTCCTTACTGTTGCTTTTTGGGGCCACCTCCCCAACAGACATCCTCATCCCAGGATCTGCTTCTGGGGGAAACCAGCTAGACAGCTGGATGAATGGGTAAGATTTGGGTGGATGGAGGTGGCTGGCTGGGGGAGAGGAGGAAATGCAGGGCTCATGTGAGAAGTGTGGAAACGGCACAGTGAGCACAGAATGTGGAAGAGAAGCAGTCTGATTCGAACAGCCCTTTTCAAATCTTTCTGACTGTGATTCATGGTAAGACGTGTATTTTACAGTGTGATACGGTACATTCACACCCACACACACTTACACACACACATACCTAAAAAAGAATTTTCATGAAATGAAAACTTCCTATGCACTCTGGTATTTCATATTCTGTTCTATTTTATTAAAAATTCCTGGTCAGTACCTGCTAAACTACTTTGAAGCCTCACTCATAGAGTGGAATCTGCAGTTGGAAAACACTGGGCTGGAGGAAAAGGCGAAGGAGTCAGAGTAGCGAGTGTTGAGGGAGAAACTTAGGTCAGACCAGCCCCCTAAGGGGCTCTAATGTCAGGCTCAAATATTTGCACTTGATTCTGGAGCCATGGGGAGCCATTCCAGGCTTTCGAGTGGGGGTGTGGTAAGTTCTTAGGTGTGCTGCAGGGAGATTGCTATGACAGTGTGGGGATGCACTGGAAGAGGCAAGGAGACTGGTGAGGAGCCGGTTGCCACAGTCCAGCTGTGAAGCTATGGGGTCTACATTAGGGCTGGGGCAGGAGATTGGAGGGGCAGGAGCAGGTGGTGGAGGCAGTGGGCTTCGGTAGCTAATTGGACTTGAAGATTGAGAAAGAAGAGAAAGAGACTTTGAGGGTCTCAGCTAGCTCAACGGGAAGAGGGTGGGGCCATTGCCTTCCTTGCTTCCTGAGAACTACTTATCAGGGCATGAAACTTTCATTAATACTATTCCAGTCTGAGAGTCTGGAAAATGTCATAAAGAACTTGTTGAGTGGTCAAGCAGCTTGTACTTAATGTGCCCAGGAAGCAGAACTGTTCCCAGGGCTGCTGTAAGTAGGCGAGCTGGAGGAGCCTTGCTTCTTGATGGATCTCATTTTTCCTACTCCTCACAGAGACCCTTTTCTCCCCTTGGGTGAAGCCATCAGGGTCCCCTCAGCCCGTCAACCTACTTACTGCACGATTAACACCTAGTCAAGCTGAGAGGCTGTGGGATAGTGTGTTCCTTCTCACCTTTCATTCTCAAAATACTTCCCTGGCCTGGGGCCAACAGGATGCTGAGGATGCTAATTTGGTCCCTCCCCTTAAGGGGCTCAGGTGTCGTTGGATGAAGCAGACACAGAAACACATACAGAAACATACAAAAGCAGCTTCAGCTAAAATGAAGGCAGAATGAAGTCTGTATTAAAATTGGTGCAGTGATTTTCAGGAACAAAGATAGAGGAAGGAAGGGGAACTAACCTCGAGCACCAACAATGTGTCAAGTGCATGCTAGTTGCTTTATTTACATTGAATTATTTAAGTCTTACTATAACTCAATTGATGTTTAATGGATTCATAGACAACCCTCTCATCAAAATTACCTGTGTGCTCTGTGTGTGTGTGGTGTATGTGGTATGGTTGTGTGTGGTGTGAATGTGTGGCATGTAGAAATTCTTGGGTCCCATCCCAGACCTGCTGGTTCAGATTCTGTGATTAGAGGGAAGAGGAGAGGAGCCCAGGAACCCGGCGGCCTTAATAAGACTTCCAGTTATTTTTATGTGTATAAGGTATGAGTATCACTGAGGAGTAGAGTAGGCCTTATTATCTCCATTTTATATATGAGGAAACTGAGGCTCCAAAAGTGTTACCAACTCAGTCAAGCTCACTCTGTTAATAGCTTACTCCAAATACCATGTGTCAGACTTACTGATCTGCTAGTGGTTCCCACAGGCACCCTGACCTCTCTCATGACCTCTGAGCCTCCGCAGTATGGTTTCTACCACCTCCTATAGCCTCCATATCACCCATTCTCCACTTTGCTCAGATGGAACCTCCTCCAGGAAGTCTTCTAGGATGTCTTCCTGCCCTCCCTCTTCTCTAATGGGCTAGATTTCTCCTTGCTCTGGGCTCCCAAAGCATAGCTTGCCCAAAGTCTAGGATGATCCTTGTCTGTTCATGACACATGTGCACACCCCCTAAAGAAAGCATCTCTACACTCCCTGTATGCCCAATATCTGGAACACGGTAGGACTGTTCTGTTTGTGGCCCCTTAGCATCATTCAAGGAGTGATAGATTCTGACTAGCAGCAAGCAGGGCATCAGGACAGTTCCATGAAGAAGGGGGTACTTGAGCTGAGCCTTGCAGGATGAAGAGAAAAAGAGGGTAACCTCCCCCTTTATTATTCAGTGTTGGGTAGTTAGCAACTGTGTGTAGACAGCAGGGCAAGCTATGTAGTGTCCATGACTAATAGTGTCTGTGACTCTATCCCTAGGCTTGCATGAGGTTGGGGGACTAAATTCAGGCCAGTACACATTACTTGGACACCCACTGGGTGAACAAGGCCCTGGTCCTACTGTTAGCAAGGGGACTTCTAGCTGTTTTGAGGAAATTACTGTCAAGTTGTTTAAATGTTTTGTATATACTTGGTTGTATTTTCCAAAGTTCAAAACTTCAAATGTTTTTAATGGTCACAGCTCTTTAAGTTGGGATGGGTCATCCTCGAAGGGAAGGAAAACCTTGTCCTTGGAGTTGTGTAAGCAGAGTCCAGGCGAGCTAGCTCATTGTTTCCAGCCTCGCTGAACCAGCAGAGCGCCTGGGACTCTGTATTTGTGGACAACTCTGAGCTAGGTGTTTGAAGGAGATGGTTTAGCATCGGTTGACAGATTGGCCCAAAGGATTTTCCACTCCTGAGATGCTTTGCTCCTGAAATTCTTTTGTTTGTTTGCTTGTTTTCTGTTGCTGCTTCAAAATTCTTTTTGCCTTTCCAAAACAAAATGAAACTCCTGTTTAAATCCCTCTAGCTCCTTCGTGAGGGAATGACTTCTCAACAGGGGTGTACTTCAGTTTTCTGAGAGATCTTGGGGCCAAACCCTGTGCTCATCCTGAAATGACCCGAGGGGCCGGGCCCTCTTTGTAAGTTACAGCCAACTCCGAGGTTCAGGGAGAAGGCTGGGCAGCTCCCAAGTCATTGCTTTGCCCACAGAGGTAAATTCTGATAAATCTTGGCCTTCTGTTTTTGCCAAGTACCTTGATGGAGAATTGAAATTGGTTCTCTTTCCCCAGCGCATCTTTTCATATGAGTTTAAATTGCTGGTATTTCTGGCATAACCTAATTTGTTGTCATGCCACCCGCACCGTTTTTCATAATGAAGGTGGGAAGCTCTTCCTCAGTGAGGTTTGCCACCTCCTGCCTTGGAATCATTGCTGGAGCATATTTATGATACAGAAACCCAGCTCAGCTCTGAAACACACAATTAGAATGGGGGGAGGGCGTGACAGGGGGTGCAAGGGAATTGGGGTGCCAGGGACACAGTGTGGCAAGGCTGAGGCCTGCGTGTTAAACACGCTGCACGAATGTTTAAGGACCACCATAAACCAGCGGTTCTCAACCTGTGGGTCGCGACCCCTATGGGGGTCGAACGACCCTTTCTTTCACAGGGGTCGCCTCAGACCATCGGAAAACACATATTGAATATATAATTCCATATTGTTTTTGTGATTAATCACTATGCTTTAATTATGTTCAATTTGTAACAATGAAAATACATCCTGCATATCAGATATTTACATTATGATTCATAACAGTAGCAACATTCCAGTTATGAAGTAGCAACGAAAATAATTTTATGGTTGGTGGTCTCCACAACATGAGGAACTGTATTAACCCTTTGAGTGCCAACCAATATCCTAGGAACTATGCTAAAATTGCCAAGGCATTTTTGCTGATTTTACAGCAGTTTAGGAAAAATATTATGAATCACAAGTAAATGAAGTTACATATTCAAAAACTTAAGGAAACCTTTACTACATTTGTTTTCTGCACTTAGGTGCCATCTGTCAATAAAGGGTGAACTACTTAACTTAGCATGTCATAGTGACACTGCAGGAGGAGCGCGATTGCGCTCCCCGGCACTCTAGGGGTTAAAGGGTTGCGGCATTAGGAAGGTTGAGAACCACTGCCATAAATGGGCCTAAAATTCCTGTCTTAGTTAAAGAGAGGAAACCTTTGCCCAGTCTAAGACCATCTTTTACTTCATCTTGTATCCTTATCTCTTCCTCTTGCAAAAACATGCATATCCCCTCTATTCCTGCCACACTAGATTTGTCATTCTTCAAACATGGCCTGAAGGTTCACATCCTCTTGCTCTGTTTAGGCAGTTCCTCTGCTCACTCTGTTTCTTTTATTTTTTAAAACTATATTTTTTATTGATTTCAGAGAGAGGAAGGGAGAGGGTGAGAGGGATAGAAATATCAATGATGAGAGAGAATCATTGGTCAGCTGCCACCTGTACGCTCCCTACTAGAAATCGAGCCCCCAACCCCAGTATGTAGTAGAATCATGACCTCCTAGTTCATGGATCAACACTCAACCACTGAGCCACACTGGCCAGGCTGTTCCTTTTATTTTGATTATCATGTCTGACTAAAAAACCAACTTGTAGGAACCTCCTTCTGAAAGCCTGCCCTGATTCTACCATAGGAGGCAGTCATACAAGAGGTATGTGCCTTTCCCTTTGTCTAAGCTAGAGTATGACACTAATTGAGTTAGACTGAGAGTTCTAGGTAGTATTTCTGGCTCTAGCTCCCACAGTGTTGTTCTGGGAGTAACTTGATGGCAATTGCTCCCATTCTCTCCCTCCACAGACTTCCTACCCTCACCTCAGCCTCCTTATCCCGTCGTCAACCCCAGGCTTTGGCATTTGGGAGTCACTCCCTAGATATATGTGGAATAAAGGGGCCACTCTTCTAGGTCTCACCTCCTGAACTTGGTCTGGTGGCCACCCAGCCTCTTTGTCTGTCCCAAAATGCCCTGTGGTTACTAGAAGCTCTGGTAGTTCTGAGAATCCCTGATGAAAATAGAGACAGAGCAGTATGCTAATCAGGGAAAGATTGTCTTTATGGAGTATAGCTGATAAGATAATTTGCATATTCTGGTTCATTGTTGTATTTCAAGTAAATCCCATTATTCCTTAAAGGAACTGGGCTGAGTAGCCTGCAGAAAGGAGATTTAGTAGATGTGCTGCAGGAACAGGCTGGATCCCAGAGAACAAAGCTAGGCTAGAAGTTGGGGAAATCACAGGGAGGCAGTTATTTTAGGTCCATGTAAGGAAGGACTTCCACTCTTGGAGCTGCCAGAAACAAAGGGGCTTTTTTTTGAGGTTGTAAGTTATCTGTTACTGGAGGTATTCAAGCAGAAGCTGAATGAGTTCTTGCCTAGAGGTTTTATAGGGGATGGAGAGGCATAGCTTTCATGCATTATAGTCCAAAGAGTCACTGATTTAATGGTTGGGCTTTTCTTCCTCCAACTCTGTGAGGTCTATACTTTTGATGGGCACAGAATTATTAGTTTACTAGAGGCTGGTGCACGAAATTCGTGCATGGGGGTGGTGTCCCTCAGCCTGGCCTGCACCCTCTCCATTCTGGGACCCCTTGGACATCCCTCTCACAATCTAGGACTGCTGGCTCCTAACCTCTTGCCTGCCTGACTGCCTGATTGCCCCTAACCACTTCTGCCTGCCAGCCTGATCTAACTGCTCCCCTGCCGGCCTGATCACTCCCAACTGCCCTCCCCTGCCAGCCTGATCGCCCACAACTGCCCTCCTCCGCTGGGACCTGCCTCCTCGCGCGAGGCGGCAGAGACTCTGAAACTGGCCTCCTCCACGCCACCCAGAGCCATGGGACCCCCAAGTCGCACCACACGGAGTGGCCGCCGGGCCCCATCTCCACTGTGCGTGTGGCCATCTTGTGATGATGTGAGGGCGTGATGCCACCTAGGCTATTATATATATAGATTATTATTTTACTTTTTACTAATCTACTATTTACTAATACTTTAATGGTTTATTAATCTTTTAGCTTTCTAGGACTGCCATAACAAATGATCACAAACAGGGTGGCTTAAAACAACAGAATTTATTTTCCCACAGTTATGGAGTCTAGAAGTCCAAAATTAAGGTATCAGCAGGGCCATGCTCCCTCTGAAGGTTGTACAGATCCTTACATCCTCTTCCAGATTCTGGGGGTTCCTGGCTTGTGTCTGCGTCACTCCAGTCTCTGCCTCTGTTTTCACATGGCTTTCTTCTCTGTGTGTCTCTCTGTGTCTTCACAGAAGGATACCAGTCATTGGATTTAGTCATCCCTAACTCCAGGATGATGTCATCTCAAGATCCTTAACTAATTACATCTGCAAAGACTCTATCTCGAATAAGGTCACATTCTGAGATTTCAGGACATGAATTTTGGAGGGACACTACTCAGCACATTAAGAAAAGGTATAAAATATTCCACCCAGGACCATGCGCTCACCTTCTAATGCTATACCTCAGGAAGTCCCATGTTCTTGTTGGTCAGATTCCCCATGTGTATAGATCGAAATAGTGGGAATAATGATTTTACCCAGGGCCTAGTTGGCAGGGTAAAATTTTTGCCCTGACCCACATCCCCTGGGTACTCCTTAGATCAGCTACAGTCTTGTGCACACACTGGGTCCCGCCTCAAGGCCCCACTACACTTCTCTGGGTCCCTGTCTTTAGGCCACACGGCTCATATGGCAGCTATGAAAATGCATCTTTGCCATCCCCAGGAGTGGCAAACAAATTGACCACAGCTCCAGCTGTGGCCTTCTGAAATCCATCACCATTTGTCATGTTTCTTGTGGAATGCTCCCAGCCACTACTGAGCAGAGCAGGGACACTCGGGCATGCCCATTCTTGGGAGACATAGGACAGCTATGATGGGCGCCCTGGGCTTGAGGGCCCCCCATCAAGCTTGCTGAGCACCATAGACGTGCACTGCAGTTTCTCTTCCACTGACCAACCTACCTGCTTGTCCTGTGACCTACATTGCAGTCTGATGCTCTCTCTGCCTCACAAGCTGCTGGCCCATTTTCTCTCAGAGGACCTTTCCCTGTTATATCTCTTGCATATTGAATCCTGTCACCTGCTTCTCAGAGGAACTGGACCAGCACAGGATAGGTGCCTCAGCCTCCCTCCTTCAGCGGGAAGCCTCTGAAAAGTATTCTAGTGGTTCCTCAGTCACCCAGAGCAGTGACCAGCCCAACAGCCCACCCTGTATCCACTTTTTCTTCTTGCCCATCCCACTGTCCCTGCTCCCTCGCTGATGATCCCTCTGCCCTCAAGCAAGTTCTGCTTGTAGAGAAATCCACACAATTGCAAGATGCTACATACTATGAAGAAGCCTAGACTTTCTACAAGTCATGCTGCATTTAAAACATGGACTTGTACAAGTTTAGATCTGGACACAGTCTCCTTGTACAGACAGTATGTATTAGCTCTGGAGAGACAATGGTGTGCTGGGGCTGGTTCGTACTGGCTCAACGGGAGCTGATGTTAAGTTCTCAGGAATCTTATGAGAAGGCCAAGTTCACATTGGTAGCTGGAAACTGACAACGATGGGAGAATTCACATCATGGAAATTGGCCAACACTACAAAGGAGGGCCTTCCCCCAGCCCTGGTGTTTATTAAACATTTACCAGCTCACCACTAGCTATTTACAGTTGTATCTCTCCCTAGCCTGTGCCCTTCTGGAGGCTCTCCACAGTACACTGCATTACTTTGCACACAAAAGGCCCCAGTGAATGTTGAGTGGACGAATGATACCTATTGAGTATTTCAGTTACTTACTGCTCTGTGATAAAATACCCACCATTTTGGGTATTTTCAGGGACTCTGTGGGTCAGGAAATTAGGCCAGAGCAGGGATTGTCATGCATTGTGATTTGGGAACACTTGAGGGGCTGGGTTGACTCAAAGGCTGAACTTAGCTGAGACCATTGACCAGAGGATTGACACACAGCCTCTCCATGTGATCTTTGCTTCTTATAGCCTGTGGGCAGGTTTTGAGAGGGATCATCCTAAGACCCCAAAAGAGAATTCAGGTAACAGCTGCATGGCCTTTATCACTTAGTCTTAGGGGTCACATAGCTTCACTCCCACCATGTTCTATTGATCAGAGCAGTCACAAGTCTGCTCAGATCCAAGAGGAGGGGACATGGACCCCACTAAAAGATATATCTAAGAGTTTGGGGTTCATGTTTTAAAACTGCCACAATGAAAAAGACAGGAAGCTAATTTATTGAACACCTAGTACGTACCAAAAGGCTTTATATACATTATCTCTAGTTCTTCAAAACTGCTTTGAAGGTAGGTATTGTTATTATTTCCATTTTGTAGAGGAAGCAGGGTCAAAGAGGTTAAGAAGCCTACCTAAAGTCACACAGCCATAAATCCTTGTGAACTTCCACTAGGACTTACTTTATTCACTTATGGAGTGCTGTGACTTTTGTCAGGCGGGGGAGACAAGGATAAATAAGACCTAGCTTTGCTGCAGAGAACATAAAACAAACCCAGTCTGGCATACATGTGCTACCTGCGCATGTTAGTATCCAGCCAATTGTGGTTGGGTTTAAGCAGTTGCTTCCCGGTGCCTAAAAGTCAGTCAAGGCCATGTGTGCTGAAAGTGCTGAGTAATTGCTCTTATCCAGGGTAATTCAGCTTCATAACCTGAGGTCTGAAGTCAGTAGTGTGGAGTGCTTTAAATTAGCTGTAAAATTTCAATCCAATTGCTAAACTGCCTAAATTATCAAGTTTGCTCATTGCTAGTTGAATGCATGCATAATTAATTTTTTCTAAAGTCTGGACTAAAAGTTGCTGAAATCAGATCTTTTTCTTGAATTAAATTCAATATCACAGGGAAATCTTTGGTTTTATGATGTAATCCAAAACAGCACCCAAGTATAAAGAATTCATAGTTGAGATCTATATTTGGGAGGTAGATAAGTTAGAGGGCCCAATTCTTTTAAAATTGAAATTGCTTTCTTACTAATGGATAAATATGATCATAATTTTTCCATAACTGTTATCAGGATCATTAGCAACATTTACTAAAATCTTTTAGGCTGTAAGCTCCACGAGGGCAGGGAGTATCTGTCTGTTCTATTGCCTGTTTTATCCCCAGAGTGTAGAATAAATGGTTGCAGGCACATAGTAGACACTTAGTAAATATTAGTTGAATAAATATGTTAGCTAATGTGGTGATAGCAGCACCCTTATAAGATAGAAACTTTTATTATTCTCATTTTAGAAATGAGAAGACCAAGGCTTACTTGGAAAGGTACTTTGTCTTTCTAGGGTCACATAGCCAGGAAGTGTGAGAATCAAGGTTTGAGTCCAGATTTTGGGACTCCTTGCCCTGTGTCATATTGGAGTCCTGTCCTGTAACTCCAAGGAACTTTTCATAGTTCATTGGCCCAAATTTTCCCAGTACTTTTCTTCAGGGAAGTATGTGTTCTCCTTGGCTTACTCCTGCACCTATGATGTTCAAGGAAGATGGACTGAAGCATGATTTGGTTTAGACAAATCGCCAGGTTCCCTGACAGTGTGGTTGCTATACTGTGAAAGAGGAGTGAGCCAAAATGAAAATGGGGGCCTACCAGGGGAGAGGAAGGTGAATGCTATATAGGAAATCACCGATGTCCACTATATCCATTTTTAAAAATCAGTGGATGGAGAATGTTGAAGCTATCAGGTGTAAGAGGAAAAGGGTGCCCCCCCCCTTTCAGGATGGTTTATATCACCTAATCTTGAGGAAAAGAAAATTGCCTATAATTTAAGGAGCTCCCATCAGTAAATGTGCTTGCTCAGTTTAATGATTAGCATCAGCTTACGTATAAATAAAAGCAAGAAGAAATTTTAGGCTCATCATCTGATCACGTCTAGTCTTTTCTGTGAAAATTATGATTCTTTATTAAAATAATATTATAAGTGTGAATAATCTCGATTTTTTATATAAATAAAGGCATACACAATTTTGGAGCACATTAAAAAATATGTGAATATCAAATATAAGTGAATTGCCTTGCATATTGAACCTCAGATCAGTTCCTGTTTAGATGGACTCTAGTGTTCAGTACCAGTTGTGTATGGGGATTATTTCTTTCCTATCCAGAATAGTTTCTTAGGATCTGAAACCTTGGGGAATCTTACCCTTGGTTCTGACTTAGACTCATTTTCAAATTTTGCAAGATACGTTGAAGTTCTAACCCCTTATATCTGTGAATGTGACCTTATGTGGAAATAGGGTGGTGGCAGATGTAATCAGTTGAGATGAAGTCATACTGGAGTAGTTGGTGTGTTCCCTTAGTCCAGTATGACTGGTGTCCTTAAAAGAAGAGAAAAAGAGACACAGAGTGAGACAGAGACATCCAAAGGGAGACAGGGACTGTGTGTGACATCAGTGATGTGTCCACAGACCAAGGAATGCCCTGGATTGCCAGCTGTCACCAGAAGCTAAGAGAAAGGCATGGCACAGATTCTCCCTAGAGCCTTCTGAAAGAACCTGGCCCTGAATATTGGCTTCAGACTTCTAGCCACTGGAACTGCGAGGGAATAAATGTATCTATCGTTCCTCTATTATAGTGACCTGTTTCAGCAGCACTGAGAAACGAATACAGCTTGTTCGAGGAGCAGTGAAAAGACCAGCATGGCTGAAGAGTAAAGGGTCTGACATTAGGGATCTGAGCAGGGGAAGGTCATGTGAGTTTGGGGACTTTGACTCCAAATGAGAAGGGAAACCATGGGAAGATTTTGCACCAAGGAGTGCTATAGTATGACATAAGATCTGAATCTGAGTGTCTTTGTTTCTCTAGCAAGTTACCAAGACAGGGGCATGTAGCTGGCACCCAATAGACATTAATTCCTTCCTTCCATTCACAGATGGGGGTTCTGGTTTGGTGGTTCTAAAATGTATGTTGGGTAGATGGAAGATGGAAGAGTGACTAGGTGCTGGGACATGGAGGATGTTCTCATAATTGTAATATTTAGGTTGGTAAAAAAATACATTTTTTTTATTTGGGATGTCTGCAGGCATTTTATAATGGCAAGACAGTTTTTGTCTTAAAACCTATAGTCAGATGTTTTGTATTTTGATTAAAAAATTGAGCATTTTTAATGAAAGCCCATAAGGTATTGATTTTCAGACTTTTGATGTGGCTGATGTATCCTATAGATAAGCCTCTATTCCTTCTCCATGAGGCTTTCAGCACCAGATATCTGTAGGCACATTATTATGGGGAAGCATTGATTTTTGCCTAGCATAATATGCCTATTCTTTGAGGAAATGAAAATCATGACAAATGAAAAGCCATTTTTCAAAGTGACTTTGATTCAAAAATGAGGCCTGGGAGAAGAGACCCTAATTTTCTGTGCTATATATTTGGCCTCACATGTAAAGGACCGCATTTCTACTGAAGGAGCCCTTAGTGGACCCGACAATAATAAGGGTGGTTTTCAGTCTAAAGCACTCTGCAGTCCACAGCACTTTTCTGTTTCTAACTTCAGAGCTCCAGCAGCCCGCTGGGGCAGAGGGTTCATGTTCTATCTCAAGGTGGGGGAACAGAGGCTCAGAGAAGCAGAGCCTCTTCCCTGTGGTCACACAGTAGATGCAAGGTGTGTCCAGATATGACTGGACATTGAGTGGACTGAAATAAGACAAGATGAGCGATCTCAAGGCAGAAATGGATGGAAATCCACACAATGCTGATGCTGTGGTAATAAAACAAGAGCTCAGAACTGGGGGTCAGGACGAGGGTGTGGCCCCTCAGAGTCCCGATTCCCTCTATAACTTGTTGAGTAACCTCAGTTAAGCTATTCAACCTCTCTGAGCCTCTCCAAACTGGGGGAAATCGTTCTCATGCTGCCTCCTCCCCAGACTGCATTCCACAGGAGATAATAGAGAAAGTACTTCATAAATTGTGAAGGGCTCTTCATAAGCCAAAGGTAATTGCTGTGAAGATAAGAGCTTTGATTGTAGAGTCCATAACTTCTGGAACATTAATAACTGTAATAGCTTTTTTTTCTTTTCTTACTGAGCCATTACTGTACGCCCGCTGCTGTACCTAGTGCTTCACATGAATTATGATGTTTAATTCTGAGTAGGGCCCTTTGCGGTAGGTACTGATGTTGGCATGCCCATTTTGTAGACGAAGAAGCTGAGGCTCAGACACAGGAGATAATTTGAGGGTAATCCTGAGGACCACATTGCCAGTAAAAGCAGAATTCAAATTGCATGACTTCAGAAGCTGGTGAGCCTCAGCTCCCCGCATTGGAATGATAAGGGGTCCATGACATGGACTGGTGCAAGCCCCTGATTTCAGATGATGGAAACATCTGTAGGAAGGAAGCATCAGGCCCAAGATCATCCAGAGCCAGTGGCTCAGGTAGGATTTCAACCCGATTCTGAGGGTTCTTTCTTGCCTTTTCCGCTACCAAATTATGAATTGCTTTTTTGTTCCTGCTTGTCCTGGAGAAAGTCTTTTTTCCCCCAAACCATATAAAAATCACATAATAGACTGGCAAATAGAAATTGATAACTTCTCAAATGTAATGTGTGAATTTTCTTTTAATTTGGAATTAAAGAAAACCATAAAAGACATTTTTAGGACAATTAGGAAGCTTGAAGTACAAATTTTATTTTAAATTATTTAGTGAATATGACTTTTCAAGTTGTATAGTGGGAATAGTATTAGGTGAATAGTGTCCTTATTTTTAAAAGATGCATCCTGAAGTGTTAGAGATGATGTGATCTTAGGTTTGCAGCCTACACTCAAGTAATTCATGGGGAAAGCAGATAGAGAGAAAGAGGAAAATATTAATGATTGGCAAATAGATAAACGGTATGTAGTTGTTAACTGTACTATTCTTTCAACTTTTCTGTAGATTTGAAAATTTTAAATAAAATGTAGTAATGGAGGGAAAATGAATCAAGGGGCTGGAGGGAGATAGCCATTTGCTGATCACCTTTTGTGGGCCAGACTCTAGGCCAAGCACTGGTGTGAGCTACCTTATTCGTTTCTCACAGCTTCTTTCTAAGGTAGATGTGGTTATTGCCATTTGCAAACAACCCAACAAAGCTCAGAGGGTAAGTAGCCTGCACAAGGTCATGCAGCAGGTGAATGGGGAGCTGCAGGTCTACTTGAAGCTTTCTAAACTTTCATTGAGACCACAGATGAAAGTTCCTTCCTCCCCCACCTTTTGATTTTTCCTCTCCTGGCTTTTTCATGAAGGGCATGCATATAGAACTTATTTTTTATGTCCAAACAGGGACCTTAAAGGCTTGGTAAAAAATATATATATACCCTACATAATTAATCCAGGCCCTCAATCAGAACCAAGAAAAATAGCAACTCCAGGTATCAAGAGCTTCATTCGCTGACCAGAGTCCCCACAGGAAAAAGAGTTCTGGAAAAAATAAATGTTGACATTTGACACCACAGGAGCACCGATTTTAAAAGGTGCTTTCAACCAAAATTGACTCCACAAAAATCAATATTGAAAAATCAGACTTGGATTCCGATGAAATATCAGTCTCTGGATGTTTATTGATGTGGGTAAATGTTGGCATTTTATAGCCCAGAATTAAAATAATGGAACTTTAGAGCAAGGCAAGACCTCTGAAATCATCCCATTACCTGTTAATAGCTCTTTCTGGACTCTGATTAGCTGGGCATTATTTTTATTACATTTAATTATCCCCTCTTAAACTATGTTTAATTTTATAAATCTCCCCAAATCTTGCTCCCATGGACACAAGTTATAATATATATTTTATTTGTAAAAGTAGAGCCATGCTAGGCTTAAAATAGAGGAGGAAACTGGCCTGATAAGGAGAGTGACTGGTGTGAGGTCACAGATTTGGGCCAGGAGCTGGGGTTGGAGGCCTGAGGCACTCACCACTACACCGTACTTCCTCCCAAATTCCTTTCTCTCTGGATTCCATCAGTCATGTTGAGTGTAAAGGAGTGAGGAGTGGCTAGCCATGGCTTGTTCACCATGAGGTAGGAGCTATGCTAATTAAATGTCAAGTGAGGAACAAGAGAGAGAGGAAAGGAGGAAGGGCGAGAGGGAGGGAAAGATACATTCTTTTCCTTTGGATGGAAGCATCTTTTGTTGTGGTTTTAGGATAAGTTGCAGAACAGGTCGCCCTAACCGGTTTGGCTCAGTGGATAGAGCGTCGGCCTGCGGACTCAAGATGCAGAACAGGTCATTAAATTAGAGATACTATTGTTTCATCCTAACATACTTTTATCTGCCTAATTAAATACCACACACAAACCCCCAACTATTATAATCAAACAATCACCACAAAGTAAAGATTATAAAGAGCAGGAGACTAGTAATTATGCTGAGTCTGGCTCTCTTTCTGAGAGCCCCTATTATTAAGCCATTTAGTGGGATCTTGTGGAGTAAAGGTTCATGCCCTTCATGAGGTCTGAAACCAGCGATCTGGGGTCACAGGATCAGATCTCCCAGAGCCTGACTGCCATGGGGATGTTCGTCTCTGACGTGAGTAAAAGACACATTTCGTCATGATGGTAAGTATTAGAGTAGCAGCTACTTTTTTGGAGCACTTTCTATGTATCAGGAACTGATACAGTCGTCATAAACAACCTGATGAGATAGGTGCTGTCCCATTTTATAGATGAGAAAACCAAGGCTGGTAAGGGGACTTGTTCAGGGTCATACAGCCTGCAGGTAGTGGAGCCAAACTGGACACAGGTCTGTCTGGCTGTATGTCTGGGTCTCACATGGCAAAGACAGTCCCCGTGCTCCTCAGCCTTACCCCCCTTCCCTGTCTCTCTCATCTGCTGGCTTACGGTTTGCCAAGTGTCTTCAGCCTTTAATGCCTCCCTGTTCTTGCCAAGGCTGCCGCCTCAGCCTGGACTCCCAACCAACCCTTCACCCAGCAACCTACTCAGGATGGTCCCAGGAACAATGCTGCTCTCTCACTGAGCCTGTCCCCACTGTAACTTCAGCACTGGATTTTCTGAAATTTTTTTGGGGGGTAACAGATGATCTGGGTCTTCCACATTTACCAGAGGAGAGGTAAGGATCTTGAGGTAATCCAATCAGATAATCAAACCCAAAGAAATCCCTTTAGAACCTGAGTTATCTGATTGTCAAATAAGCCAGAAAATCCTATCTCCCTTGTCACCCTTTCTGCTGAAGCTCAGTATGTTGGCATGGGCCCCAGCAGGGTCTAATGCACACGCTTTCATTGTAACTAGGAAATCAGAAATCTTAGAGATCCTTGGGGCCCCAAAGCAAGCGGTGTCCAAGCTCTCCCCAAACCGCATGTGTACCCCCTCCTCCAGGAATTCTTCTCATACTGCCTTTTATTTTTCTGACCCCCACCTCCTTCAGGGTCTCACTTACCCTGGGACGCCCAGGGTCCAACCCAAAGCTGTGGCCCTATGAGTGTTGAGTTTTCAGCATAGCTTGGTATTCAGATACACAGACATCTTACAAACTCACAACTATCGTCGTAAAGAGGATTTATTGTGGGGAGCTGGGATATTGTTTAAATGCAGCATGGTACCACAGGATGACTCTAGGTCTCATGCCTCCAGAATGTGAATGGAGAGTGAGGGGCTCTGAACTGACACACTGTACCATGAAATGTGGATATTTAAAGTGAAACGCACTGTCAGAGCTCTGCGTTTTAAGAGTGGAGAAATTTTAAAATGCCTACATCAGAAATTTTAGTTAAAAAATTTAGAAAATATATTCATACATCAATATCTCACTTATTCAGAGGGCATGGATCCAGCCACCTCACCTATCCAGAACCCAGCCTGAATCTGCAGGTCTCTGAGTAGCTGGAAAAGAAGACTTTTAAGACTCATTTGGTTTATGAATGGGAGCTCTGCTGTAGGATTTCACTCTGTGCCTCGCTGTACTTGTTTTGTACATTGTTCTCACCAACAGTGTTATATTTGGTTTTCAGTCCACAGCAAGTCAACCAGTTGTATATCGATTTTGGGTTGATGGAGGCAGGGAGCTAGCAGCAAGATGTGACAGCTTACCACCTGACTCAGAGGGTGAGAGAGGAAAAAAATGTCAGCTGAGCATTTGGGGAAATTAAGTCATAGGGCAGAATAACACCCCACATCCTGTGGCTTCTGGGGGCTTCATGTGCTCCTGGCAGGTCTATGGCTTTGTTTCATAATCATCCGTTGAATTTGGTAAGTCATTTAACCTCTCAGAGCCTCAGTTTCTTCATCTGTAAAATGGAAATAGTAATTTATTGGGTTTCTGTGTGTCAGGTACTGTTCTTAGTCCTTTATGTGTGTCAATATATTTAATTCTCACAACCTACTAGGTATGCACTTCAGGCAGTCCTCGGGTTACATCCGACTTGACTTACATCGTTTTGTGTGGTTACGTCACCATCTCCCATTTACAGTATTTATATATAAAAAAAAGTTCCGTCATTTCGACATATGTACATATGTGCTTTATGTTTTTTATTTATTTACCACAAGTAAAGGTCAGCAATTGTTATCTTTCTTTTAATTTTTTTTACTGTTTCACTTCATTACTGCTGTGTATGTGCTCCATGTGAGTGACGTAGGTGCTTATGTAGGTGGGTTCCGACTTACGTCGAAAATCGCGTTACTGTTACATCGAGCCTCCGTAGGAACGGATCTCCGACATAACCCAAGGACCTACTGTATTTGTTAGCACTAAGCAACTGAAGCACAGAAGTAAACCCACCCAAGGCCACGGAGCTCACAAGTGGCAGAACCAGGATTTAAAGCCAGGCTCCAGAGTTAATTCCCGACTACAGCTGTTATTCTGGAAGCAATAATTACCCCTCCCTCCCAGAGCTGTTTAGAGGGTTAAACCAAATGTGTGAAGACGCCTTGAAGGTGTCTTGCAGGCAGACACCAGTGGTCTGAGGGGGACTGCGCACATCTCTAACTGTTTAGGAGAGCAGGGAGCCCACATGATTATACCTGGAAGGTGAGATTGGAGGGAAGGGAGCAGGGAGGAGATTGCTTTTCCTACTTGATATGTTACTGTATTGTTGGAATTTCCTATGAGCATGTGTAGTTACCTTAGCTATTTAAAAAAAATGTTCTTGGGAGATAGAGAAAGAATTGTAAATGAAAAGATTGTGTCGAAGACTTACAGACTTGTCTAAATGTGTATTGCATTTTTATTTTTTGTTAATCCTCACCTGAGGATATTTTTCCATTGATTTTTAGAGAGAGTGGAAGGAAGGGGGAGAGACAGAGAGAAACATCAATGTAAGAGAGACACATCTATTGGTTACCTCATGCACGTGTTCCGACTGGGGCTGGGGATTGAGCCTGCAACTGAAGTATGTGCCCTTGACCAGAATCAAACCCAGGACCCTTTAGTCGGTGGGCCAACACTCTATCTACTGAGCCAAACTGGCTATGACTGTATTACATTTTAAAAATGAATCTATTAAAAAAGATATTTGAAAGTTTGGGCATTTAAAGATATACACTTGAGTTATCTAAAAATTCACTCCCATGGAAGTCAATGCCGTTTCATGGCTCCACTGTGGACTTCGCCACTTGCTGTGCCGAAATGGGCTTGTCGTCTTTGCTTGTTTCCCCAGTATTTCTCTTCCTGGGAGTGACTCTGCATGCCTCTGAGTGCTGTACCTGTCATCGGTTCATGTGCCTAGTCATGAATGGTGCACTCTGGTGTATCCACACCTGCTAGGGGCTGGCAATTCAGAAGTGAATTGCACAGCTTCAGGAGCCCTTTCTTACTTCTTTCCTCCTTCCTCCCAACTTTAAAACATGTCATAAAATATTTCAAACATACAGTAAGAAAAAACAATATAGCTATAATATAGCTTATACCTACAGCTCAGATTTGAAAAATGTGAATATTTTCCCTCCACATCTCATTCTTCAAGAACGAAAGGATTGCAGATGCAGCCAAAGTCACCTCTTTACCCGTCCCCAACCCCATTTCCTCCCTTCTTCCTTCCACGGAAATAACAACTGTCTGGAAGTTGGTTATATTGTTTTCCTATCTCTGTTTTTACATTTTACTACAGATGTACATGTCCATAAACAATATATAGTATTTTAAAGCTTTATATAAACATCATACTGTACATAACATTCTGCATCCCATTTTGTTGTACTCACTTTAGTTTGTCTTTTAATAGGTGGCTTTAATTGGTTTATATTTATTGTGATTGTGGACATATTTCTGCCATCTTATTTTGAGTGTTCCTTCTGTCACCCCCCTTTTTTCTCTGCTGAAGTAATACCCTTAACATATTAGCATAATTCTAAATTATATTTCTTTTTCCTCCTAAAATCTAAAGCTATTCAGTATCTTTTTCTTCTATTGAGTCTGACAAGAATTGTAACAATGTCAAGCAACCCACTAAATATCTGCTCTGTATTTTCTATTGTTTCCTAGAATTTTGGTTCCACTAATTAAACACTAATTAGTTATTTTTTTATTTAGTAATTAAATTTGCCAACAAGTCTTACCAATGTTCTTGCTCACCATTGTTTTTTGGCATCCCATTCCCTCTTCTGGATTCAATTCTTAAGTTTTATTCAGTGCATATGGTGAGGTTCAAGGCTGGTCAACTCTATTAAAATGTCTTTTTTTCTCTCTCACTCTTGAGTGATAGTTCAGCAGGGTATAGAATTCTAGGCAAATAGTTATTTGCCTTCACAACCTTGTCTTTTGGATCTCTTGTTACTGATGAGACACCTGCTGTACATCTGGTTATTGACTCATTATAAACTGTCTTTTTCTGTTAGCTCTTCAGGCCTATGCCTGGAACCAGCTTACTGTCATTTCCATTGTATTCTATTGACCAAATCAAGTCAGAAGGCCAGCCCAGATTCAAGAGGTAGAAACATAGATTCCACCTTTTATTGGGAGAGTGAGCTGCAAAGTCATATTACAAAAGCTGTGAGTGCAGAAAAGGCTGAATAATTAAGGCCATTTTTGCATTCAATTCATCACTCTGTTTTGCTTCGTTGTCTTGCAACCCTGAGCATGCAGCTTTTTGTGGTCTACAGCGCCAGGCAGCAGTTGGTAGAACTTAGTTCCAGCTTTTCTTATGAGTAGTGGAGGCTCTTTGCTACCTGCTTTGCTTCCAATAGTGAGTTTGGCTCTGGTTCCCCTTTGCACTGAATATAGTTCTGCCGCTAACTTTTCTTCATCTCCACTTACCACATTGTGGTTTTCTTGAGAATTTTATCTTATTTTTAAAGTTATGTTATATCTTTAAAATTTCCATTTTTCTATTTTATGCTATGTGTTTGGTACAGTGAGGAGGAGGGAACCTCAAAATGTGAATTTGATTTGCAGCACTACCTTGGCTGGGATTTCTGTTTACTCTCTTCATAAAACTGTGCTTGTCACATTCTTCAGGATACAGAAGCGGTGGTGACAGCTATATTAGAGTGTACAGAATTGTGACAGAACTATAGCTCAGACTCAGGGTTAGAGGGGCTTTCCAGGACTTTAATCCCTTCAATACTGGTCCCACAAGTGGGCATGTAATGTCTGGTCACCTCCAGCAATGGCTAGCCTGCCACCTCTTCATCCCCTCTCTCTATATCCCTGGTTTTTAAAAGGGTTTTTTTTTCCCCAGCTTATATCTGCCTCCTTATAGTTTCTCTGACCCCCTCCCCCCATTCTGGTTTTGGATTTTACTTCTGTAATGAAAAAAATAGCATCTGTAACTCTCTGCTTTTGAGAACCCAACAGAGCGTGGAGGCCACAATTGGGACTCCTGTGAGCTCTTCTCCAGGCTGAACAGCTCCAGGTTCTGTAACCAGCATGGGTGGAATTTTATGGCCCTTCTTCTCCCCACTTGGCTGCCTCCATGGACACTCTGCACATTTCCCCTTCTCTGTCCTAGGCAAGGCCTGCATGGAGTCTCCAAGGTGCATTTAGATGGATCAATCAGAAACTAAGCAGGTCTATTCTCTATCTCTTCTATTCTGGGACACATTCTCCTATAGGTGCATCTGAGAACTATGTCATAAAGTGGACTACATGACTCCTTGGTCAACCGCCATTCATTCATATATCATTTGTATATTGGGAGCACCAGGGACGCGGTGGTAAACAAGATTGCTATGCAGTGTGGGCTCTAGTGTGGGAGACAGATGTATTGTGACTATGGCCATTGGGCTTGGTACCTGGTGGAGTGAGCCTATATAAAGGGTGACCTAGTCAGTTTTGGGGACAAAGTGCTGTGTGCTCTGAGAAGATGTCTGCATTTTCTTAACATTCCAAATCCAGATTCTCTGGAAAGGAAATCTTTGCTTTGTCTGTTCATTGTTCCTTGACCTGCAAGTTTATATAGATACCAGAGGCCTGGTTCATGAATTCGTGCATGGGTTGGGGGCGGGTCCGGCCGGCCTGCCTTGATCAGGACGGGATCAGGCCAGTGGAGGGGGGGCGGGGGGGGGGGCGCGCGGGCGCACAGTTCCAGGAAGTAGGACATGGACAAGGGCTGCGGGAGGTTGGCCGACTGGGGTGAGGGAGCCGATCAGGGTGCTGGGTCCACCGAGGGGAGGGGCTGTGGGAGGTTGGCTGGCTGACTCCATCCCTGATCAGGCCAGTTGGCCAGCCGCAGTGCCCATCATAGCGACTGGTCATTCTTGTCATTCTGGTTGCTTGGCTTTTATATATATAGATGTCAGTGGCTAGCATATGACTTGGATTTACATACCTTGTCCATACCATTAGCTATGCCTGGAATGTTCAGAATCTTTACACATCATCCATCCATCCATCCATCCATTCATCCATCTGTCTGTCCATCCACATACCCACTGATCCATTCATTGGGTGCACTGGTGATGTGATGAAGGAATCCATAGCAATCTTCATTGCTGGGGAAGCTCAAATAGGAGTTAAGTAGGTCAGGAATGGGGTAGGGATTACAGTATGACTGGAGAGAGAGTGGTGCATAGAGGGACGAGAGCATTAGGTGAACATGGGGCAGGTAGGCAAAGGAGGTGGCAGTGGCCAGACTGTGCAGGGCCTTGGTTGTCAATGGGCAGGATTTTTATCTTTATTGTGATCTTCATCCTGGGTTACTATGGGAGGGGCATGAGAAAGGTCAATGTGGCTGCTGGGTGGAAAGTGGATGGGGGTAGGAATAGCCTCATAGGGAGTGGGTTGGGCCATGTTGATGTTGGAGGAGATGGAGAGGAATGGCTGGATTTGAGAGACAGGAAAGGAGTAGAAGGTAAAGGAGTACAAAGTACCACAAATTGTTGCTGAAAACCATAGAAATCTATCCTCTCATTGTTTTGGAGGCCAAAAGTCCAAAATCAAGATGTTAGCAGGGCCATCCTTTCCCTGAAGGCTCTAGGGGAGAAGCAATCCTTCTTGGCTTCTTCAAGCTGCTGGGGGCCATTGCCATTCCTTGACTCGCATCTACATCACTACAAACTCTGCCTCTGGGATCACATTGTCTCCTCCTCTTCTGTCTGTCTAATCTCCCTCTGCGTCACTCATGAGATTTAGAGCCACCTGAATATTCCAGGGTAAGCATCTCCTCTCAAAAGCCTTAACTTAATCACACCTCTTGCCATATAAGGTAATGTTCACTCTTTTACCATATAAGGTCACACTCACAGTTCCAGGAAGTAGGACATGGACATAGCTTTTTGTAGGGCAGCATGTAGCCCCTAAAGTGCTTAGGTATAACAACTATATAAGCTAGCACTTATGTCCTGCTGACTGGGCCAGGCTGTGGCCTGATTGCTTCAGATATCCTGGCTCATTAGATCTCATGGCAGCGCAATGATGAAGGTACTATTGTCATCCACTCTTTATAGACGAGGAAACTGATGCTCAGAGAGGTCACACTTGCCCACTGTCATGTCACTGTGAAACTTCGGAGCTGGGATTTGAACTGAGGCAGTCTGGCTGTATATCCTTGCTCCTAACCAGTAGCCTGCACTGCTCCCTATGCTGGATGGATGGATGGATGGGACTTCCTACTGATTAAAGGCACTGGGGAGAGTCTCAAGGGTGGAGGAGAGGACAGGAGTTTAGTTTGGGACATGAGGAGCCACAGTTCCTGGAAGAGCAGAACTTAAAAAACATGGTCTTCTGGAACAAAAGGAAACACGAGGAACCTAATAGGTGGCTGGTTGCCGTTGCAGCAAGGGTAAGGGGAACGTTGGACTATAGACCAAGACTCTGAAAACTTTGGAGAGTCTTCAGTCTTTGGGATCTCATAGACCCCACTGATGTCCTGTCCTGCAGAAATAGTCGTTCAGTAACGTAAAAAGAAATGTATGTGTGTGTGAGGGGTGATGCTGAAGGAAGGTTGTTGAATTTGCTCCTTGGCAGGAAAATCAATTGGCATCTCAAACTTTAGCGTGCATCTGGATCATCAGGGATGCTAATTAAAAATAGACCAGCCCTAGAGATGTCTGTTTGGTGGTCTGGAATAGCGCTTGGGAGGTAACATTTTAATGAGCCCCTGAGGTGGTTCTGACACAGTTGTCCATCTAAGTCTTTGAAAAACATGACTCTGTGCCTGGGTGGGCCTCCATGCCCCAGCTTCCAGCTGTCAAAATCCAGCCAAACAGCTCCTTATGCACTGGACACAATGGGCGAGCACAAATTTGAATCGGAGGTGATGTTTTCAAATGGAACAAGATGTTGCTTTTGTACGTGTTGGTGGAAAGGTTCTTGGGGTTTAGTGAACCAGAGTTGAGTGTGCTGCTCCACAATGCTCTAATTATGGTCCCCGAAGCTCTCGATAGGAAGTAAAAACCTGAGTATTCCTTCTGAAGATCTTGTATGCTACCCTGGAAGGTCTATTTTGCAGAATTAATCAGCTTTGGGTCAGTTTTTTATCCAGAACCATTTGGGATTTCTGAGCTGCAGTTAAAGAAAGCATCAGTAGGGGAAATAATTTCTTCTTTCTGGTCTTTGTTCCCAAGCATTGGCTTAGCTCCACCGATGTGCCCGACACAGGGCCGGGATGTGAAAATCGCAGACATTATCTTTTCCCTGAGGGAAGACACACAAAAAAACAAACACAGCTGGCATATGAAAAAGAGAGAAAGACATGTAGCTGGAAAGCTCAGCAGGGGTCTTGCACAAATAATACCAACTAAGGGCAAGCCAGATGAAAAATCAATTATAACATTTCCAGGCATAAACTACTCCCTAAAAAGTAATTAGAAATATTAAATTTCTCCTCTCTCCAGCATGAATGGACATTGGCTATTGATGAAACACAGTGTAAAAGTTGTGGCAGACCAAATTCTTTGGCGGGGAAGGCCCACTCGGATTTTGGTTGTAGCAGGCGAGGAGGAAGTTGCTGGAAGATTATTTACAGTCATTGGGGGTCTTGATCATCTCCCTGAAACACTGAATGCTTTGGCAAATTAAATGAGGTGCACTGTACGAAACAGGCCAGAGAGAGCTGGGGTATTTATTTACATGCAACCCATTCTTTCTTAGTGTACACTTATTAGCATTTTTGTTAGCAACAACAGTAACAATAATTCTGTCAGCAGTCCCTTGCATTTGCTCAGTCCTGGAGTTTCCAGAACCTGTGTCATCCGGAGTCTCAGCTGTTCCTCCCTGCAGCTCCAGGGCAGGTAAAAAAGGAATCCCTGCACTTGACGCTGAGTCCCCAGGATGCTGGGGCCACCCAGCTGCACCCCTGGCCATGCCTGCTCTGACTGGGATCCTGGCCTCTCCATTACACATTGTGGCCCCCACTTTGTTGATCCAGTGGCTATTTGGGGGTGTTTAAGGAAGGTAGAAACTGTGGTAGGTGCAAGGTAGTTTGCTAAAAAAGAAAGCAAGGCATCTCTATGAGAGATTCAGTTCTCTTTCCTCCATGTTTCCCCTTTCCCATTGAGTTAATTAACAATTGTGAATCGTTCCCAAGTGCTTGGGCAGGCTTATTTGTATTTTATTATTATTGTTAGGAGTGTTTCCTGAGTGATATGAGAAAAAGCAGTTGTGCAAGTAAAATCTTTCTATAATCAACTCAGCAGCCCAGCCAGGGGCCTTTCCTAGAGCTGGATCATTGTATGATGGGCATTACCGCAAAATCACATTCCCAGGCAGCCAGGGAACAGGGATGCCCTGACACCACTGTCCTGGGAAGTCACTCCTGCACATTTGTCCATCTGTGAACATGCTGAGCACCTCCTGCTTCATCCTCACCCCTGGGGGCTCACAGTCTCCCCTGGGAGATGTGGACAACCCAGGAAATGCTCAGTGACCCACCCTGGGCCCATACTGGCCTTGGCAGAGCTTTTTACAGATCATGGAGATTTGAGAAAAATAAAGATGCTTTCCCCCGAGCTAACATTATTCATTTTAAAGAACATACTTTGAGGCAGTGCTCTTTCCTTTTCTCCTTCTCTCCCTCCTCCTTCCTTGTTTTCATGTCCTTTTAAAATTAAATTGTGGTGTTAGAAGATGTTAGGATTTGTTTGTTCATTTTGTTTTGTTTTTTAATGTCCTTACTTGAAAAAAATAAAATTGGACAACCTACAATGTCATTCTGATTTTTTGCTGTTGTTTTGCTTTTTGGAATTGTGTTTTATGGTAGCCAGGAGTCTGGGCACTGCCATTACTGGTGATGTTCCAAGAGTGTGTGTGGTCCGTGGGCACAGGGAAGAAGTGGCCAGTCCTGTTTCCTGGCATCAGGGAGGATTTGGGGCTGAAAGGAACATTGAGCTGAGCCTTTGACGGCAAAGTGAGAGGTTACTCAAGAGGGAGTGGGCATTCTAAGAAGAGGGGCTTGTGAGCAAGGACAGGCAGAGGGAGATGCTACTTAGAACGCTGCCTGCCAGCTTGTGGGAGGAATTCAGGCAGGGAGAGGTGAGGCCAGCCAGGTGTGCGGGGGCCCATCTGGGAGGCCACATGTGTCAGGTGAAGGGCTTGAATAAGTGCTTTTGGCCTTGGAGGGCCATGTAAGCCTTTGAGCAGAGTAACATGGTCAGCTTTTCGTGTGGGGAGATCACTATGCAGAGAAAGTGAATAATAGGGGAGGGAGCAGGCCTGGCAGCAAAGGGAGAGATGATGAGGTCAGACAGGAGCACATGGCAGTGAGGATGGCATGTTCCACAGATTCTCAGCAGCTAAAACCTTCAGGACTTGAGGCTGGGTGGGTGTGAGGGGTCATACAAAGCTGACATCTAGGAAGGCTTCACATTTGTTTGGGGGCAGAGGGGAGACCTGTAGAAAGGAAAGTTTCTCCTAATACTGATGAAAATATCAACAACAGTCAAGTGATGACCAATGTTTCCTGAGCTCTTATGTGTACTAAGCAACAAGTGCCCTCCTTATATGGAAGACTTCTAGAGAAAGCAGCTTTCTCAAATGCTGAATCTATAGCCCATCTCTTATCACATCTGCATTCCTCCTTCTGGGACATTGACTGGTTTGGAGGGGAAGGTGTTGAGTCCAGGTTTGGGCCTGTGGGAGACCTGCAGTCTGGTGCTGAGAACAGGTAGCAAGGGTGGAGGTAGAAATTTAGGGTCATCACCTGCAGGAGGTGTTGATGCTGTAGGAGGGGTGAAATTGCTGACAAGTACTGCCTGGGAAGACAGGCTTTCCTACCTTTCCATCCCCTGACACCTCTCCTTCTAGCTGTGATTTGGGCATGTGCTTGTGTATTTCCTGCTGGAGCTCCTGGGATCATTGCAATGAGGAAAGGGGAAGTTTCAGGGTCTGGTTGGCCCTTTCTTTTCCTTTTGTCTTTTCTTAAGCTTTTTGTCTGGATGATTTCAGAAATATATTGCAATAGAAAGAGAGAAACAGCCTCTATGAAGCCATCGCCCAGCATTAGCGGTTACTCAGTATGTGCCTGCTTCTTTCTCATTCAGCCTCCTATCATTCAGACTCTGCATGCTCTACTTCAGAGCCCCACTTCTGTTCATCTCCCCTACTGTCTGCTTGTCTGATTCAGCCAGACCTGGCAGATCCTCAGCTCACTCTCATAAGGTCTGGTTTGTGCTCTGGGTTTACACCTGAGCCTCCTTGGACTTGTTACAGTATGTCTGTGTAACCTGCACAGAGCCCGTCAGCACCCACTGTATATGGTGTGTTAGGGGCCTGGGGCCACATGCTCCATAGGACAGAAGTGGCACCCTCAGCCTGGCATTCAAGATGCTATGCACTGAATGTTTGTGTTCCTCCAAAATTCCTATGTTGAAACCTAATCCCTAATGTGATGGTAATAGATGGGGCCTTGGGAGGTGAATAGGTCGTGAGTGGGATTAGTGCCCTCATGAAAGAGACCCCAGAGGACTCCCTCACCCCTGATACCAAGTGAGGAGGTCATGAGAGGTGGCCGGCTGTGAACCAGGAAGCAGGCTCTCACCAAGACACTGAATCTGCTGGTCCCTGATCTTACACTTCCTGGTCACCTAGTCAACTGTGAGAAATGCATATTTGTTGTTAAGCCACCCAAACAGTATTTGTTATAGCAGTCCAAAGAAACTATGACACAGGCCATTTGTAATTCAACGCCTTTCAGGCCAAAGGAGATTCCAAGCCCCCTCATCTTGTGTTGAAACTCTAAGAATACACTTGTTTCCTGGGAGGGTTTATTGGGTTTTAATTTTTCTACTGTCCATTTAGCCAAACCATCAAGCACCGGGACCTCTTTTAGGGCAAGTCTAGCACACTGACTGTAGGTTCTGGGAGGGATGGGTCCAGATTGATGGGAGGTCCACCTTTGCCATGGCAAACCACCTCGTCTGCTCTAGTCTCCTGGTTGCCACTCTTCTGCTGAGCTACAGAGCCCTCTGTTCAAACAAAATTTTCTAGATGCCCAGTGTGCAAAATCAGCAGAAGGGAACTCTCCTGGTTAAATGGTGGTGGGAGACTGGAGCCTGGCTAGTGGGATGACGCCATGCCAGTGCTTTGAGGGGCCTCCTGAGGAACTGAGTTGGAAATCCCTATGGAGTCGGAGTCCTCACCCTCAAGGTCCCACCCAGCATGAGACCCTCCCCATCTCTCACCACTGCTCCAACAACAGGGGGTGCTGTCTCATCTCTTGCTCAGTTTGGCAGCGTGGTCCAGAGCTCTAGTTCAGAGCCAGGCCCAAAAGAGACAGTCAGGCATGGTTCTTGTCCACAGGTATGGGCCACCAGGGGCAGGTGAGCCAGCCATGGCAACAGCTGGCTGGTTAATAAAAGACAGTGGAATCCACACAGAGGATGGTGTGTGTGTGTGTGTGTGTGTGTGTGTGTGTTGTGACTGAACAGAGCAAGTCCTGTCCATCCCACAGGGCCTGTGGTGGGCTCTGAGGCTGAGGAGGATCATCATAATGCCGCCCCACAAATGAACTCTATTCATGATCGCTGCATAAGCTATTAGGTCCACGCCTCCATCAGCCGTGTGGAAAAACATTCAATGCACTTGAATATCAGCTGTGTCCACCCGCCTGGCTGGGCCCTGCCACCACAGCCAAATATGGAAGTCCACCTCACCTACCCGAGGTAGAGCTATTGCACAGAGACTGATGCGCGAGTTTGAGGATTTTTTCTTTTTGTACATGTGAAGTTTTAGTTTTCCAGTAAACAGTAGTTAAAACTAACATACACAAAGAGACAACAATGCCACGTTTTAATTTATTTCAGCTGACTGCTTCAGCCAGCCTCCTCGTA
Source organism: Myotis daubentonii (assembly GCF_963259705.1). NCBI lineage: Eukaryota > Metazoa > Chordata > Mammalia > Chiroptera > Vespertilionidae > Myotis > Myotis daubentonii. The sequence continues at coordinate 55,836,044 of NC_081850.1, read as the reverse complement.
AAATTCCTTTGTTGTCTTCTATTATGAACCAGCACATCTCCTGTGTAATTTTACATTCATTCTGTTTGTAGAGAATGAGGAGGATTTAGTGTGGGTGTGGTGTCAGGATGGACTATTGTGTACTTTGTGCCTGTAAAGTAGGTGATGCGTTTCCTGAGCTGTGGGAAATTAAGACAGTCCTGTCTTCCTTCCAATTCGAAAGCCTCTTCCTCTATGAAGCCACTTCCAGTCTCTTTAGTCCTGGCCACTAACCTCCCTCGACCCCTTCCCTCAAGCAAGGTGGACAGATGATGTAACCAAAAGTGCCTAGGTCAGTGCTCAACTCTTAGAGCTATTTATCAATGAGCATTCTTTCCTATTCTCCCCAATGTGCATTCAGACCCCTCATGTGCTGTTCCCCTCTCCTTGCATGGTTTCATTCTTCCTTGCTTTTGTGAATGTATTCCTGGGAGCTTCCTTGTCTGTGCCATCACCCCAGGTGACTCAGGGAAGTGCTGCCACTTCTTCCTTGGTGCCCTCGGGCCCCATGAGGTCATGGGTAAGTGCACTGATAGACAGGCTGGCTCCAAACCTAGCTTCTCTCCTGCTGTGTGTCCTTGACTTGGTTGTTCAAAACTCTCTGAGCCTCTATTTCCAAATCTGTAAGTGGGAATGCCGTGAACATTCAGGTACTTAAGTGATATTTGTGAAGAGTTTAGGATTTGCCTGGCATGTAAGGACCCTCCAGAGTTCAGAGTTATTATTATTTCTGTTGTTGTTATTGCTTCTCTAGTGGGCACTCAGTCCATGTGTCTTGTCCCTGGGATGGTTGGTGTTTGTGGTCACAAAGTTGCTGGTGTAAAAATAAAATTCTGTGTGCTCTCGTTATTCGGGAGAATCCAGAAAATTCTCTCTTCCGTTTTAGAGCTACCTGAATGGAATCTTGGTGGGTGAGGGAATCCTGGGCTGGCAGGGTCGGGGTGGGGTCTGTGAAGTCACAGTAAGCCACCCCTCTTGGATTCCCCAACAGTAGAATGCAGAGCTCAGTTCAGAGGACCTCTTTGAGCCCTTCCTGATCTGCCTATTACCAAATAAGAATATCTGGTGACTGAGCATGGCATGGGGGTGGGCCCTCATCAGCTCCTGTCTGGGGAAGGCAAGTCAGCCCCTGATTTCCTGGAAAGTTTTGAGGTGGGGCCCAGCCCTCCCTCTGTGCTTGCCTAAGCCCCACTTTGGGACTTCGGAGAGTGGAGCTGCCAGTCACCATGCTCATCACTAGCAGGGATGCCTGTTGTTTGTCCTGTCTGCTGCTCTTTGGGGGAAGGATCGTGACCCAATCTGAAGATGCTCCTGCATCTAAGGAGGCGGCTGGTGGAGGATGTGCCTGGCAGAACACAAATGCAAGAATGGAGACTGGATACAGGGTGGGGAGGCCTGGTTGTCATGTCAACAGATTGGCCCTAGATAGAGAGTGGTGGGTCCCCATATGCTGCCTGTCGTGACCACAGCACTGGCTTCTTCCATAGCAGGGCTGAGGTTGGACCAGGCCTGGAGAGGAATGAGAGTGGGGGGACTTGTGAGGATTTCCCCCCACGTGGCACTGTCCTCGGGTCTCCGTTGCTGTTTAATGTGCAGCCTGAGAAGGGAACTCATAAGCCACTGCCCACCCCACCCCCCGCTGCCGGGCTCCTTTTATTCCCTCAGTGTAGGGGTGTGGATCAACAAGCGACAGTAGGGCTCCTGAAGAGAGTGAACCTAATAGCTAACCTTTATCTGACGTTCACTTGTGCCAGATGCTCTTCCGAGAGCTTTGAATCAACTCATTTAACCCTCACAACAACTGTATGCAGGAGACACATTATTATCCCCACTTATGAAGAAGGAAATAGACACAAAATAGGGTAAAGAATTGGCCCAAGGTCAGTCAGCTATTAAGTGGGAGACTTTAGCCCAGGCACCAGACTCTTGAAACTATGCTACAGAGGTACAGGATATAGCCTGGTCCTTAGAAAGCCACACTCCAGGGCCTGCCCTTGGTCATTCCACCCCAGAGGGTGCTGGGTTAGCCATAGGAAAGGGCATCTCACCCAGCTAAGGCTTCTAGGAGGAAGAAAGATGCCCTGAGGTTGGCCAGGCACAGAGGGTGTGAACATGGCTATCGTGGCAGAAGCCACATGTGGTCTAAGAACTTGGGGGCCTATTGCTAGGTGAGGGGAGTGTAGGGTCTGGGGCAGGAGGGTCTACCTTAGCTCACTCAGTGACTTGCTATGTGCCCTGGGCAACTTCCTTCTCATCTTTCCACTCTGGTTTTCTCACGTACAGACAGCAGAGAGGAGCTAGGCCTGGAGGCCTCCAGCCTCCCGACTGCACTCAGTCTGCCTTCCAGATATGAGGCCAGTTTGTGCTGCTGTGTATTCATGATCTAGTTCCATTTTTGTTTCTCTTTAGTTTCATTATAAAGTATCAAGAAGTCATTTCTGGCCTGGCAGAAAACAAAGGTCCGGGTTCTCTCTATACTGAGGCTCAGAGTGTAGGGAAGGTGGACTTCTCTCCTATTTTACAGATTAGGAAACTGAGGCCCAGAGAGGCCATGAGACCTGTCCTGGAGGAGATATTACCTTCCTGCTTGTTGTTGCTTTTTCAAATTGTCATAAAATATACATAACATCAAACTGACCATTTTAGCCATTTTTAAGTGTACAGTTCAACAGCATTTAATATAGTCACATTGTTGTGAAACCACTACCACCCATCCATCTCAAGAAGTTTTTCACCTTCCTAAATGGAAACTCTGTACCCACTAAAAATACTACGCCCCCGGCCCCTGGAAATCATTATTCTACTTTCTGCCTCTATGAATTCGAGTACTCTAGGTACCTCCTTTAAGTGAATCATGCACTATTTGTCCTTTTCTTTGTCTGCCTTATTTTACTTCCTGCTTTCTTTTTTTTTGATTTTGAGAGAAAGTTACATTCAAATAATTTTTCAAGGTTCAGGAAGGATCTGTTAAACCTAAAAAGAAAACAAAGTAATAATTCCACACTAAGGTGGATACTCGGGGAAAAAATAATCATACTTTTTTCTGCATGAAAATGAATAAACCCTGAAAAATCCTCCTACTCTGTTTGCAGGATTTATGAAGGTAATTTTTCTTTGCCCTCCACCTGAGAAAGGGCCTAGGAGGCTGTGACAGATGTTTATGGAGCAGAATCCTGGGGAGGGGGTGGAGTAGAGGGCATAGGCACCTTACTTTTACCCTCGGTCTGAGCAGGGGTCCCCTCATGGTTAATTAGGCCTTCTCAGCATTGCTTCCCCATTTTACAAAGAAGGGAGGTGCAGCGGTGTGAGTCCCCTACCAGGATTGGGATGGGCTGTCCTCTGAGGGTTGGCATCTCCCCTTGGCTTTCCAAAGCCTCATGGTCACGAGGTTCTGCAAAGGGGTTTCCCTGGAATGGGTCATACCCCCAAATGCACTGGTCCCAGACTGCCCCCAGGATATCCACAGGAGCCTCCCTTGGGTCCTACCCCTGAAATGCATCCTCCTCCTGGAGCCTCCCCCACCCCCAACCAGCACTTCCTCCCAAGGTCCTCAAAAAGAATTCCTTCCTTTGGAGCCTCCTGCTTCCCTCCTGGCACTCGGTGGTACCTGTTTTCTGGTCTGGGCTTCAAGCTGAAAGGCCTCTGCCCTGTTTTTCAGGCAGGAAGAAGCTTCACATCCTTCAGAGTTCAGGGGCAGCCCTAGGCACTGTGGTCTGGATGGGAAATGCCCCGATAGGCTTGGGGACCACTTAACTGATCTCAGCCATAGCATAGGGATGGGGACACAAGCAAGAACTGGGACCTGGGTATGTAACCTGGGAAGGCACGTTAGGACTGCAGCCAAGGGAACAGCTCTCACCCATGTCCCAGGAAGGACTGTCAGGTTCAGGGATGTGACTCCCCAGGGTATGTCGGTGGAGTGTACAGCCAGCCAGCACCTCTTGGCTGTGTCCCAGGGCCCTGAGGCCCCCCCTCCTGGCTTCTCTATCTCATTTCCTGGTAGCCCAGGACTCACAGGACCCCTAGAAGAAGGTAGGACTCCCCTCTCCCTCTGCAGTTTCCCTTCCTCTTGTTCCGAATCTAAGCATTCCCTCTGCCCATCTTGCACCCTGCCTTTGGCTCCTTCTGTCTCCTGCCTGGACCTCTGCACTGGTCTTATCACCCATCCCCTTGCCCAGCCCCTCTTTCCTTTAATAACGTCCTTTAAATAGTGGCCAATTTTGTCCACCCCAATCTGATGGTGTCATCACTATCTCAGCTCTGATGATGTCATTATCAGATTTAAGTTTAAGCCCCTTTAAAAACTACCCGGGGCTTATAGGTATATAGGGTTTTTCTGTTTGGGATGATGACAGTTCTGGAAATAGTGGTGATGGTTACACAACATTATGAGTGCACTTAAATCCACTAAATTGTACACGATTAAAATGGTTAAAAAACCCCAAACCAAAACAAAAATTCCCTGGGGCCCCAGAATAAGATGCAAGCCCCTTTACTGGTGCCCAGAGCCCTCCAAAGGTTGCCTCAACCTCCCTTTCCAACCCCACCTCTCATTTCTCCCATTCACCCATTGAGTGCTCCATCCCAGAGAACCACTGCTGTTCTCAAGACTTAACCCCACTTTTCCTGTCTCTTTGCCTCCTCATAGAATTTCAGGATTAGAACCTATTCCTTTATTCAGTGAAATAATCCTTTCTACAATATCATCCTGCAGGTTTTTGCCCAAATACCCCAGTGTCAGGCAGCCCACTGCTTTACAAGGCATTCGCCCAATTCTAGACAGCTTGGATTGTAAGAGACAGAGTTAAGGTTTGGAATTCGATGGCCTGGGTTTGAATACTGGCTTCTTGTCTTAATCGTTGGGTGATCTTGAGCTTGTCAGTTAAGCTCCCTGAACTTGTATTTCCTCTTCTGTTAAATGGGGAATAGTAATAGTGTCCATCTCATAGGGTCATTGTGAATATTAAATGAATAGTATGTTATGACTAATAAGTGAGATGATGCATGTGAAGAACCTAGCATAGTGCCCGACACATAGGTCAGAGCTAAAGAAACATAGCTGGTATGTATAAATTGAACAAAAATCTGGCCTAGAATATAAACCAAACCAGACTGTTAGGGCAGGAAGGGATCTGAGAGATCAACTGTGGCAGTTATTTGTAGGTTCCCTGACACCTAATTCCCCTCTCCTGCTGGCCCGGGTGCATCTTGGATTCCTGGTACTTGGATGGGGCCAAATCTGGCCAGTGAGTTCCATTTAATTGCTGGTTCAACTGCCCCAGAAAGGAGTGGAGATGGCTCCATGGCACACAGCAGCAGTGCCGGCCCTCCTCAGCAGGTGACCCGGGGCCCCATCCCCAGGGAAAGGGCTGACAACTTATAATTTGTGCAAACCTGCAGAAAGGAGCACCCTTCCCCACCACCACCACAGGCAGCACGCATACGCTTTGCATTTGTGACCCTGACTTTTGAAAATGTCACACCTGCATTTGCTGGGGTGCTTACTGACAGCTAATTAGGAAACGCAGTTTGTATGTACCAGTCTCTAAGAAACATTTTGTAAATTGGGTAATTGGCTTTACCGGTGCAGAGAAGAGATGTGTGGTATGGCTCCATCATCCTCAAATAACAGTCTACAGCCAGCCAAGAATTCAGAGGGACTGCTCAGGGAGAATACAGAAACGCCAGCTTTCCTCAGCATCCAGGGTGGACAGTCTGGCTCCCTGGAGACTTTTAGAAGCAGATGGTCTGTCCATCACCCCGGGGAAAGGGTGTAAAAAACTCAAGATGGCTGGAGTTAATAAGCTCTTTGGGACCAAGATACAGATATGACTACTTTTATTTCAGCCTATATTCACCAGCTGGGCGGTATCCGCCAGGCGGCAGTCATTTGTCCAGCCAGTATGTATTAAACACCTGTCTAGAGCCAAGCCCTTTGCTGAGCACAGGGGGACAGAGGGGACTAAAACAGCCCAGTACAGAAAATATGACTATATCTGGTTGTGCCCCTTAAATTCTGGTTTAGCATCAGTGCCTTGAGTGATAGGGGAGATTTTTACATATAGAGCATATTTTTCCCATAACCTTTTTGGACTCACTTTACTTTTCTCTAATAGTTTCCCAGGTGTTTAGATGTTTTATATTTCAAAATTTCACAACAGGTGATTAAGAATGTGTACTTGATGCAGTATAATTGCAGTAACTAACAGCACCCTTATATTCCAGTGGTTTAATACATTTAGGTTTTTTTCTTTGCTCATGTCGTACTCAAGTGCAGATCGGGGGAGGGGCGTTGTTGGTTGGGTCCTCTGGGAAGCAGATGCCCAGGCAGAGTCAGAGGGCATCTGAGAGGAATGCCTGTGAAGGAAAAGGGTGAGAGAGAGCAGAGAAAGGCAGAGCGAGTCTTCAAACTGTGGGGTGGGTCTGACACCTGTGAAAGGAGAGGGGAAGGCTGGGCGCCTGGGTAGGAAGAGACCCAGGCAGTACAGCTCTGAGAAAGTCTGAGCCAGACTAAAAGGGCTCAAAGATTGCCATTACTGAATCTAGTACTGGCCAGAAATGGTGAGCACCTGTGCCATTGCTACACTCAGCCAAGGGCGGGGAAGAGTGAGGTATGTCCCAAAGCCATCTTGTGAGGCTGCCCTCCTGTGACACTTTCTCTCGAAGTGGTGGTGCCCCTCCATAAATGCCACGGGGATTTGAGGTTGTTGGAGCTCTGTGGCTTCTAGGTCCTGGGAGTCTTCCCCACTCACACAGTGGAGGGAAAAGAGCATTGGGCGCCCGGGGATGGTTTTATAAGCCAATGCTGCCCATAGTGCACATCACCTTTGCTCATATTCCATTGCTCAGAACTCAGTGGTCACCTCTAATTGCAAGAGAGGCTGGGGAGTATAGCCTCTCTGTGGGCCCAGGGGGAAGAATACAGCCCAGATATCATGGAGCATGGATTCTGGAGCCCAATTTCCTGGGTCTGAATCCCAGTTGTGCCCTTGACTCAAACTACTTACCTCTCAAACCCTCAGTTTCTTTATCTATTGAAATACAGACAATAGGGTTGTTGTGAAGATCGAGTATATATATAAAATTAGAATAGTACCTGGCCCAAATAAATGCTATTTAAGGGATTAGTATGTTATTATTATTACTCTTCTTATTTCCAAATTCAATTGGTCAGTAAACATTTCTTGAGTATCTACTTTATTCAAGGAATTTGTATATGTCACAGGGACTTGTTTCTCTGAGCACCTAGTAGATGCCCAGAATGTGTTTGAATGAATTCATTTCGATGGAGGAACAATATAGTGTGTGTTTCATCCAGTTGGCCAATGTACTGGGGTAATTTTTAAGATGATTAAGCAATAATAAGTGTAAGGTCCTGTTCTTTAGTTCAGAAAGTCAATCACAGAAGAACAGAAAGAGGGAGATAAATGGTTGAAAAAAGCCTACCAGTTTAAAAATTACTTTCTGTCTTTATAAAAAGAATATGTGTTTCTCTCTCTCCCTCTCCCTTCTTCTCTCTTTCACTGAAATAAATAAAGCATATTTTAAAATCAAGTAAAATAAATAGGTACAAAGAATAGCATGAAAAAAAAATCACTCAAAATTTCACCATCTCTAACATAAGATGACTCATTCAGATATTTTTCCGTGCATGTAAGTTGAGAGATGAACAGAAATAATTTTATAAGATGAGGTTATTATTACTACATGCTAATTAAAATTGATGTTATATTTTATTTATTTGAATGTAACAGGAGAAAATAAAAGTAAAGCAGAAAGAATGGATCAACATTAAGCAATTTTGCCTTCACGTGAGAAAATATTTGTTTCTAAAATATCTAAGGGTAATAAAAGATTATGAAAAGCAGTGAGGTTGGAGTCCTGGCTTTTAAACTCCAGTTTTCAATTTTAGATGGTATCGATTAAAGTCCTTCTGTGGAAGAAGAGGAAATTAGCAATTTTACAACTCCTTTCCCCTCCTCTGCCTCCTGAATTTTATGCTACATTATCTTCATATTGCCGGTTGTTTCATATTAAATAGGTCCAGTGCTCACAATCACTCCTTTTTATCACAAGCCCTCCATTCCTCAGGTCTACATTTTGATTCATCTTTTGGTTGGCTGAATTTTATCACCAAGTAGTTTCTTCTTTTTTTAATTTAATTCCCAAGAAAGGTTCATAGGTGTTTTGTTACCAAGATTTGGGGTGCTGATTTAGCAGTGTTTACTGACAGTAAACTCTGTATGAAGTCGTTGCTGTGTAGAAGGACCGCAGTCTGAGGCCACATTAATAGAAGTCTATGCTCAGAATGCAGGAGGTGATCATTTCGTTCAGTTTAGCATTGTGGCTAGGTGTGCTCCAAACAGATCCACAGGGAAAAGACAAACAACCCAACAGAAAAATGGGCAAGTCACCAGTCCAAAAGGGTAAACACAAATGGCTTATAAACATGTGAACAGATGGCTCAGTCTCCTTATTAATCGGAAACATACAAATTGAAGTGACTTATCAAATACCCAGAAGATTGGCAAAAATTAAAATCATAAGGATGTGGAGTAATGGGATTGCTCAGACACTGCTGGTGGGAGTATAAATAGCTAAGACCACTTTGAGAAAGTGTGGAAAACTCTGTGATTCAATGATTCCATTTCGAGGTTTATACCCTAGAGAAGCTCTGCACATGTGCTGGGAGACACGTACAGAAATGTCCAGCTATTTGGCTTACAACAGCAACCAAACAAAACACAGGGAACTACCCATGTGTCCTTCAACAGGAGAATAAACAACAACAAAACCATAGCATATTTATATGATGGAATACTACAGAGGTATGAAAATTAATGAACTACAGCTATATTCAGCAATAAAAATCTCACAAACATAGTATAAGGCAAGTTTCAGGAAAAACATACAGCATGAAGCATGAGTCCACTTATAAATACATTTAAAAACATACAATTAAATGGGAGAGTGTTTAGGAAACATGCACATAATAATAAAACAATAAAGAAAAGCAACAGACTAGGGGTCCCCTCTGGGTGAAGGAGTGATATGTGCAGGGTGGGCACACACGGGCTGCAACATAAGATGATTGTTGGGTAACCTGTATATACATATTACAATTTTTTATACCTTATATATGTTTTATGTATATGGTAGGTTCTTTTCTATGAGGGAAATATTTCATAACAACAAATTCTTATTTAAAATGGAACAGTATTCTGAAATGACACTGCCCAGGATTGAGTCCTTACATCTATTTGACCTTGGGCAAGTTATTTAACATCTCTGAACCTCAGTTTCCTTATCTCTAAAATGGAACTAATAATAGAGCCTACCCTGTGGTAATTTTGTGAGGAAGAATAGGATAATTTATGTGAAATTCTGTATGCCGTGACGAACACATAGTGAGTGCACAGCACATGTTAGTTAGTGCTCCTTTTCTGTGCCAGGCAGAGCGGGGTATGTCCTAGAAATATCTGTCCTTGGAGTCTTTCCAGAGAGTAGCCCACAGATGAGAAGGTGTGAAGCCATATTTTATGGGGATGATTGGAAGGAAGAGTTCCCCTTAGCTTGGTAAATTGAGCATCTGGCAAACAAGACATCTCTTGGAGACAGGCTGGCCGAGTTTAGGTGTCTGAAGAGCTCTCATGGGAATAAAGGATGGTAAGTGTTCTGTGAGGTTCTAGAACAGGCATGGGTAAACTATGGCCCGTGGCCCAAATCTCGCTGCTGCCTGTTTTTGTAGATAAAATTTTATTGGAATGCAGCCACACTCATTCATTTATGTATTGTCAATGGCTGCCTTTGTGCTACAGAAGGTTGAGAAGTTGCAAGGCCCACAAAGCCTAAATATTTACTGTCAGGCCCTTTAGGAGAAAAGTTTGCTGACTTCTCTGCTCAGAATTAGAACAGGGAATGCAAAAGGAAGAGTGATTTCAAGACCAACATAAGAACTCGCTAAGAAGCTGAGCTGGCCAAGGGCGAATTGGTGAGGGAGTGAGACCCCTGCCACCCGAGGGATGTAAGGAAATGCTGACTGCTCCTGGAGTGCGATGCACAGAGGGGATCTTGTATCAGGGGCAGGTGGAACACATTGGCTTTCAAATTCTCCTTCAGTTCTGAAATTCTGCATGGAGTAATGCCCAGTTTCAAATTGGTTATTAACTCTGACATTTTCTTGGCATTTTTACATCTTAACTCTTAGCAACATTTTCTTTAAAATTTTAAAGTAAAAAAAGTATTATAATCTTTAGAAATTAGATTTAAATGAAAATGGAGTTTATTCTAGAGTCCCAATTTTTCATTTAAGAATTGATTTTTATGGCTTTTAGGTCTATTCCCATTGATAGCTGCTGAATTTTAAGAGCCTAGTGTGATTTCTCTGTGACAAGTCCATCCTTCTAGGGGAGGAGAAACCACTGGAAATGAGGCAGTGGAAAGGAGTTTGGAGGTAGTAACCACGAGCCATTATAGATGTGGAGTCAATGAAAGGCAGAGAGGAAAAATAATGGCAAGAAGAAGGGAAGGAGAGGAGGCAGCAGTTACTGAGGGCCTACTGTGTGCCAGAGCCCATGTCCAAGTGGCATTAAACTTTGAACTATTGCATGAGGATATGAACTGTGGTGGAATTACCTCCCCGTCTGCTGATTGATTGTGGCCATGCCACCTGTCAGAATACCCTCTAGAGGCATTCTGAGAACATGATAAAGCCCATAGATTTCTTCCAGGACACGAGAACCCCCTTATAGGGGCTCTGAGAGCAATTTATCAAAAGCCAAATTGCTCCAAGGCAACTTGCCATAAATAATTTCTCAGAATGATGGTTTTTGCCCAGTGAGCTCACTAAGAGCTGTCTGACAGACACCTTAAGTGGGAGTTAGAAATGCTTCGGCATTTCCCTGGCTCAGCCAGAATTGGTCCATAAGAAGAGGATGATAATAAACAGGCATTAGGGGACATCTCCAAGTGCAGCATTTAGGAAGGACTGAAACATACAATAGAGGGGAGATTGACTTTCACCTGAGCCAAAAAGACAAATCCTTGTGAAATGGCCATGTGAAGTGTCTGCAAGGAATCCCTGGGGAAGCTCCAGCTTAGAGAAATCCCCCAGTGATTTGGTGAATTGACCATCAGGCAAACTGATGTTCGGATTAACTTTCAGTGAATGGTGGCCTGTCATGCGTGTGCTCAAGCGGCTGGCCCAACCAGACTCGTCTACAGGTCCTGACCTGCTCTTCTTGAGGCCGAAGACAAAAATCATACACAAACAAGAACCTTCGGGGTCATCTCCTTTCTGGTTTTCACTTTTTGCTAGCAATGAAATCCTGCTTTCAAATAAAACATTCTGTGTAAGCATGATGCTGTATAAAGAACAGATATAAGGCGAGCTGCTGGCTGAAGTGAAGGTGAGCAGCCCAGAGGCCCTTTCACTGTCCCTAAAACATCTTTGCTGGGTCCTGGGCAGCACTTTGAAGACCCCCAAGCTGGTTCAGCCACAAAGACTCAGCTTTGGTGAGGGAAGGCCATCTATTTGGGACCCTAATCATGTCAAGTAAAAAGATACAGTCTTAGGCATGAGGATGAGAGAGGTAGCATCAACAATGGCTCAGATCCATCCCTGTGATTTTTATTTTGTTGTTCACAGCAGAATTGCTCTCCAGCATACTCAGGGGTGCTGAGCAGGTTGTTTCTCCTGCCTTAGGTCAAGAGTGGTCAGGATGAGGCCTGGGCTTGCAGCGTTATCCTGGAGAGAAGGGTCCTTTCTAGGGCGCTGCTAGCTTTAACCTTCCCTTTGCCCATTGAGCTGCAGTCTCTAGATTGTTGAGAAAGCTCTCAACTGGGAATCCCGAAATGCTTCCCCTAGTCCTGAAAGGACAGTGGACAAGCTCTTTCACACTGAGGACAAGTCTTCAGCATCTGCCCCTGAAAGTTCGGGTGCAGGGCTGGCTAGATTAGCAATGCCCACGCACGTTTGGATCTCACAGAGCAGCAAATGCTATAGGAACGGGGTGGGGAGTGGGGTGTTCATGGAACAGAAGCTTACATAGGGCAGAAAACTTTTTATTTTGCCACATTAGGATATTGAAAACAAAATCCTCTCACTATCTATAATTTATAATAGAAAAACATTTCAACACCCTACAAACCATGAAAGATCTTATCTATACATTAAGTAGAGCTCTTTATATGGAGCACATTTAACTTGAAATAAGAGGTTATTTTTTAAATTTTTTATTTTTTATTTTTATTTATTTATTTATTTATTTTTTTATTGCTTAAAGTATTACAAAGGGTATTACATATGTGTCCATTTTTCCCCCCCGCCCTAGACAGTCCCCTAGCCTCCCCTATCCCCCGGTGTCTTATGTCCATTGGTTATGCTTATATGCATGCATACAAGTCCTTTGGTTGATCTCTTACCCCCCTACCTCCTGCACCCCCACCCTCCCCGGCCTTCCCGCTGCAGTTTGACAATCTGTTTGAGGCAGCTCTGCCTCTGTATCTATTATTGTTCAAAAGTTTATAATGGTCTCTATTATCCATGAATGAGTGAGATCATGTGGTATTTTTCCTTCATTGACTGGCTTATTTCACTTAGCATAATGCTCTCCAGTTCCATCCATGACGTTGCAAATGGTAAGAGTTCCTTCCTTTTTAGAGCAGCATAGTATTCCATCATGTAGATGTACCACAGTTTTCTAATCCATTCATCTACTGATGGGCACTTAGGCTGTTTCCAGATCTTAGCTATGGTGAATTGTGCTGCTATGAACATAGGGGTGCATATATCCTTTCTGATTGGTGTTTCTGGTTTCTTGGGATATATTCCTAGAAGTGGGATCACAGGGTCAAATGGGAGTTCCATTTTCAGTTTTTTGAGGAAACTCCATACTGTCTTCCATAGTGGCTGCACCAGTCTGCATTCCCACCAGCAGTGCACAAGTGTTCCTTTTTCTCCACATCCTCTCCAGCACTTGTCGTTTGTTGATTTGTTGATGATAGCCAGTCTGACAGGTGTGAGATGGTACCTCATTGTTGTTTTGATTTGCATCTCTCGGATGATTAGTGACTTTGAGCATGTTTTCATATGTCTCTTGGCTTTCTGAATGTCCTCTTTTGAAAGGTGTCTATTTAGGTCCTTTGCCCATTTTTTGATTGGATTGTTTATCTTCCTTTTGTTAAGTTGTATGAGTTCCCTATAAATTTTGGAGATTAGGCCCTTATCAGATATGTCATTGGCAAATATGTTTTCCCACACAGTGGGTTTTCTCGTTGTTTTGTTGATGGTTTCTTTTGCTGTGCAGAAGCTTTTTATTTTGATGTAGTCCCATTTGTTCATTTTTTCTTTAGTTTCAAGTGCCCTAGGAGCTGTATCAGTGAAGAAATTGCTTCGGCTGAGGCATTTCTATACACCAATAGTGAACTTTCAGAAAGAGAGATTATAAAAACAATCCCGTTTACCATCGCACCAAAAAAATTAAGCTACCTAGGAATAAACTTAACTAAAGAGGTAAAAGACCTCTACTCAGAAAACTACAGGACGTTGAAAAAAGATATAGAGGAAGACATAAACAGATGGAAGAACATACCGTGTTCATGGATTGGTAGAATCAACATCATTAAAATGTCCATACTACCCAAAGCAATCTATAAAGTCAACGCACTTCCCATTAAAATACCAACAGCATACTTCAGAGATCTAGAACGAACTCTCCAAAAATTCATCTGGAATAAAAAAAGACCCCGAATAGCTGCAGCAATCCTGAAAAAGAACAAAGTAGGTGGGATCTCAATACCAGATATCAAGATGTATTACAAAGCCACTGTTCTCAAAACTGCCTGGTACTGGCACAAGAATAGGCATACAGATCAATGGAATAGAATAGAGAGCCCAGAAATCGGCCCGAACCAATATGCTCAATTAATATTTGACAAAGGAGGCAAGAACATACAATGGAGCCAAGATAGTCTCTTCAATAAATGGTGTTGGGAAAATTGGACAGATATATGCAAGAAAATGAAACTAGACCACCAACTTACACCATACACAAAAATAAACTCAAAATGGATAAAGGACTTAAATGTACGACAGGAAACCATAAAAATTCTAGAAGAATCCAAAGGCAACAAAATCTCAGACATATTTTTTAAATTTTACTTTGCTGTATTAATTGTCTATGGCTGCTGTAACAGATTATCATAAATCTAGTGGTTTAAACCACAACTGTGTATTGTCTCAAGTCCACTGGCCAGAAGTTCAGGCACTGTGTGACCCTGTTGGGTCCTCTGCTCAGGAACAAGGTTAAAATCAAGGTTAGCTGAGCTGAGTTCCTGTATGGAGGCCTGACTCATTCAGTTTGTTGGCAGAATTCAGTTTCTTGCAATTGTAGGACTGAGGTTCCCATTTCTTTGCCATGTGTCCCCTGTCATCTTCAAGCCAACAAAGGCACATTAAATTTATCTCATACTTTGAATGTCTGGTTTCCCCTCTGCTGCCAGCCAGAAAAGATCTCTGCTTTTCAGGGCTTGTGGGATTACATCAAGCTACCTGAGTAATACTTTCAGGTCAGCTGATTTGTAGCCTTAATTACCTTTGCAAAGCCCTGTTTGTCATGTAACATAACATCCATAAGAGGAAGACCTAGGGGCAAAATTCATGGGGGCCAGACTTCTGCCTTCTACTCCCAGCCTGGTAAAAACTGAGTTGGATAAACATTTTTGAACATTGAAAGATTCTTCTAGCTCAAATATTAGTTGTCAAATATTGTCAGGTTTCAGAAGTTGTCAATTTGTGAGAAACTAGGACATCATTATTAATACAGAATCTTGCACGGACTAGGTACTGGGGAAATGTTTGCTGAGCAAATAAGTTTTAATTAGTTTATTGTTGCTAATATTTTTAATGCAATTTTGATTATAAATCTTGTGGTACTGCATTATCATTGTCATTAGCTACTGATTAGAAAACAAGCTAAAATCATTATCAGAATGTATTAAAATGGGAAATGATTCCGTAAATCATGATAGAAATAATTAAAACATGAACTGCTTTGTTCTGTCTGCTTGTGCTAAGGGTGGGAAGTGTTGTTTTCCATCAAGGAACAGGGACAATTAATAGAGGGCCCCAAGAAACAGTAACTTAATCTTTCTTCTTTCCTCCCTCTTCCCTCTCTTCCTATTTTTCTCTTCTTTTTTTGTCTCTCTTTCCTTCTTGGCAAAAAAATAACCTGGCCAATTTAAAAAATTAAATTAAAATTTTAAAATGGAATTCTTTCCTGACTCTCTATAGGCTACAATCCAAACTCCCCACCCTGGCATCCAGAGTCCTCAGCCCAACCCACTTTGCCCTGTCACTCAGTCTCAAGTGCTCCGCCCCCAGAGCCCTCCCTGGTTGCTCCTGTGGTGTCCATAGCCTGGATCTGTCTGTCTCCAGTACTGAGCACTGTCTGCCATGTGGCATGGCCACCTGTGCCCCTGTCACACTACCTTTTCCAGACAGTGAGCTCCCTGAGGCCAGGAGCTGCGTTGGACTCCTTTTTCTATCCCTTTCAGCACCCACCGTGAGTCACTGTCCTGAGTGTCTCAAATAAACAAGGAAGGAGCAACAGGTACTAATTCACTCTGTCCCACATTATGGTCCCTTTTAAGAAAAGGGAGGGGGAGCAGAAAGAAAGAGGAGGACAGAGGATGGAGAGGAAGACAAGAATCAGGAGAGACACGCGGAAGTGGAAAGAGAGGGGAGGAAGCAGATACAGGGAGAACATCACCGTGCTCCTTTGAGCATTCAACAGCTTCTGAGTCCTGATTGAGGCCCCATCCAAGCTCAGGGGAGACAGCAGTGAAAACAATAATAAACATCTTTGCCCTCGGGGACTTTGCATTCTAGTTGAGAGGTCAGCCAAATCACAGGCAGATGAAAAAATAGAAAAAATGATTTCAGATAATTTTAGGACCTATATTACGACAATAAATAGTGTGGCCTGTTAAGTGACTGGGAGTAGGGACCGTTTGGGGAAGGGGGGTAGTAGTAACAACTTCACTGAGGAGGTAACAGCTATGCTGAGACCAGAATGATGATAAGTAGTGAGCCATATTGAGAACCAAGTGAATATTATTCCTTGAGAAAACAGCAAGTGCAAAGGCCCAGGAGCAAGAAGGAAATTGCTTTCAATTTCGAGAAACAAAAAGGAGGCTGGTAAAGCTGTACTGGGTGAGCAAGGAGAAGAGTGGAGGGAAATCACATCAGAGTGAGAGGTAGGGCTGGATCTTGCGGCTTCTTGTACCCATTACGATAAGGAAGGTAATATCATACCAAAATGTGTAAATACAAAGTAGTTATTGTATAGATAGACTAACAGGGCATTTTCCAACAGCCCTGCCTGAGGGTCACCTGACTGGGGGAATTTAAAGCTCAGACATCTTATAATTCTCTAAAACTGGTAGAATGTGCTGGGTTTTTTGTTTTTGTTTTTCCTTTGGTGTGTGTTTTGGTTTTGGGTTTTTTTTTTTAGAGAGAATGGAGGGTAATGAGGAAGGGGAGAGAAAGAGAGAGAAACATTGACGTGAGAGAGATACAGTGATTCGTTGCCTCTCATTTACACCCTGACTGTGTTGGGGATCAAGTCTTCAACTGAGGTACTTGACCTTGACCAGGTCAACAGTTTGGTCCAAGGGCTCTAACCATTGAGCAAGTGGGCTAGGGCTGTGCTGGTTTCTAATTATCTTTTTTATGTCCCTACAGAAAAATTGCCCTGAAGGACATTAACCAGTTATGTATCTAATTTGTTATTTTTCCATTCACTATAAAAACCCCTGTCTCCTAAGTTTTCTTTTGAATCCACTTTGTCATCTTGCAGATACACTTATCCACGAGTTAAATAAAAAGGTGATATATATATACCCACTATTGATCTTCATGAGAATGATGTTTGTAACCTTTTGAGAATCATATTCTGATAAGAGTTTGGGTTTTAAGTGCATGGAAAGCGGAAGAGTAAGAAGGACTAATTTATGTTTTACAAGGACCCATAGACTGCTAGGTGGTGAGTGGCCTTAACTGAGCCCTGGGGGGAGCCAGAGTCTCTGTCCAAGGAAGAGGTGACCACTGGGCTTGATGAGAGAAGTGGAGGTCGGGGGAGGTGGGAAGAGAGCCAGGCTACTGACTCCTAACATTTGTGGACATTGATCCTCGTTCATTTCTGTGGTAGATCTCCAGGATCGGCTGTAGTCGGCAATTTTTCTTTCTCCTATGTGAGCTCCTTGGCAGGGGCGGTATCTGACTTTGTTTCCTCAGCACCCAGCCCTGGGCTGAGCACAGAGCCGTGCTTGGCAGTGTTTGCTGAACGAATTCGTCCCTTTGGATTCATCCTCTTCTCTTCCTCCTCCTCCCACTCCCCTCCTCCTCCTTCTCCTCCTTCATTGTGATAAAATATACATAAAATATGCCTCTTAATCATTTTATGTACAATTCATTGGCATTAAGTACATTCACATTGTTGTGTTACCATCACCCAAACTGAAACTGTACGAAATAAACACTAACCCTCCCACCCCACCCCACCCCACCCGCTCCCTTCCAGCCTCTGGCAACCACCATTCTACTTTCTGTCTCTGTGAATTTGACTACTCTGGGTACCTCATATAAGTGGAACCACACAGTATTTGTCCTTTGGCATCTGGCTAATTTCACTTAGTGTAATGTCTTCAAGGTTTATATATGTTGTAACATATATCAGAGTTTCCTTAATTCTTAAGGCTAAATAATAGTCCATTGTATGAATATACTAGTTTGTTTGCCCACTTGTATGTTGACAGACATTTCAGTTGTTTCTACCTTTTGGCTACTGTGAATAATGCTGCTATGAACATGAGTGTAAAAATACCTGTTGGAATTCTTGCTTTTGGGGTATACACCTAGAGATGCTGTGCTGGATCATATAGTAATTCTGTTTAACTTTTTGAGGAACTGCCATACTGTTTTCTGCAGCAGTCGCACCATTTTACATTCCCACCAGTACTGTACAAGGGTTCTAATTTCTCCATATCCTCAACAACATTTATTTTTCTGCTTTTTAAATAATAACCACCTCAAATATAAAGGACCCTGGAAGTGGGAGGCCTTTTGGGAGGCATTTGGGAGCTAAGATGGGGGATGCCAAGACCATACTTCATGGAGCTCATAGCACAGGCTCAGCGCTGGCTTAAAGAGAGGCCCCACCAATGAAAGAACTAAAACCCAGAAGGTTTCCCATGAGGCAGATTTGTTTGTGTGAATCCACTATTGGGCTCTTTCCCCCGGGGAAGGCAATTTCTAATTTGGACTTCTCTTTCTCTGTGTTGCTCCCCAGTGTGATAATGCGAAAGGATTGAAAGCCTTCTACGATGCAATAAAATACGGGCCAAACCACTTGATGGTGTTTGGAGGCGTCTGTCCATCTGTTACGTCCATCATCGCAGAGTCCCTCCAAGGCTGGAATCTGGTGCAGGTAAGGTCCAAGCTGTCTTTGGTTGGGGGACTGTCTTGATTGGCCACCAGTCTTTTGCAGAAATGATTCCTTGCCCAATATGGTTTCTAAGTTGCCCGAATTAGGCCCTGGCTCACCCTTTCCTAGTGATTGCACAGCCACTGGCCCCACCTCTTGGCCTGACCTTCTGGCCCATCCTGGCGTGGCCACCTCTGTGTGTTTGAAATCTTTCAGTGACGCCCTAGCCTTACTCTCAGGGCCATCAGCATCCAGCCAATCTGCCTGTCCAGTGTCATCTGTCCCTGCCATATATTCCATGCTTCCGTCCCCCCAGACAACTCACCTTTCAGATGCACCCTGGACCTTCAGGCCTTAGGGCCCTGCTCTCTCTTTCCCCTTAACCAGATTGTCCTTTACCAAACTTCCCTCCCCCACCTGAAGTTCTCTTGTCTACTAAGACTGCCTTTCTCCTCAGGTAAGCCTTTCCTGGGGCTGCAGGCCAGTTGTTTACTCTTTATACCAGCAAATGTTATGCACGGTCGAAAGTTCCACCAGTGAGTGTGTACAGGCTGTTGTAGGCAGCATTCACCAGCGCTAGCTGTTATTTGGAGTGTGAGAGAGAAGAGATTAGAAAGATGTGACCATCTGGGATGAGTGGTTGCCTATGCACATGTTTTACTTCTTTGCTTCATCCATCCATCACCCATCCATCCATCTGTTCATCCATCCATCATCCATTACTCCATCATCCACCCAACAAATATAATGGGCAACTTACTGTGTACCTAGAATTTTGGTAGACACTGGAGATATAGTGCAAACAGGACAGACATTGTCTCTACCCTTTGGGAGCCTACATTCTAGGAGGGATGCAGGCAGTAAGCAAATAAACAAATAGTAATACTAAGAGCTAACACTTGTATAATATATATGTCATGCTCACTACATACCAGACACTGTTCTGAGCACTTACATGCATTAACTCATTTAATCCTTATAACTGCTCCATTATCATCCCCATTTCATAGATAAGAAAACTTACGTACACAACGCTAAGTAACCTGTCAGAAAATCCACGGCTCATAAGTAATAGAGCCATGATTTAAACTTAGGCAATCTGGCCCATGAGGTAAGTCTATGGTAAGGAAACGGATAGACATAAATAGGGTGAGGCGATAAATAGTGACTGCCTTGGGGCCGTCAGAAAAATCATCTTGGAGCAGGTGACATTTGAGTTGAGACCTGAAGCATGAGGAGGAACTGGGTGGGGTGAAGAGCCTCCATGTTTACGGATAGAATAGCAAATGTAGAACACCAATGATGGGGAAGAACCTGGCGTGTTCAGGGAACAGAAAAGAGGGCAGTGGGGCTGGAGCAAGGTGAGTGGGTTGTCGGGTGGTGAGAGTGAGAATGAAGAGGCAGGCAGGCGCTGGACCACAGGAGGATCTGGTTTCACTCTGCTTGCTTAAATTGACTGAAGAAGTCTCTGAGTCTGGCCCTGCATGCCTAGGGTGCTGGGGGTAGAGTGGCAGTGGGAGCCAGCCATGACAGAGGTGTGATGAGGGAGGGTGAGGTCCCAGGGAAGGACCACCCACTCAGTCCAGGGACAAGGAAGATTTTTGAGGAAAGTGATGCTGAGCTGACTGTGACGGAGGAGAGGGTGTTTGAAAGCTGGAGACATGGAGGAGAGCACTGCTGGCAGAGGAAACTGGGTGTTCAAAAACGGGTGGTGGGTGTGTGTGGGCTTGGGCAGGGTGAGTCATGTGCTGTGGCCAGAGAAGGCCACACTGAATGTGGGTGGGTGCAACAGGAGATGAGGCCCGAAAAGCAGCTCTGCACATGACAGTGCCAACCTAACCACATAACTGGAGCCAGCACAGCGCAGTGAGCCCTGGGAGCCTTGGCTTCTGGCCCCGAGGAGCCTATGCATAGCCATGAGACCCTGGTCAAGTCACTTCCCTTCTCTGTACTTGAGCTTCCTTTCCTGAATGCTGAGGAGCTCCCTACACACCCTGCTGTCACTCTGAGCTGCCACTCTGAGTCTGTCATCTGTGAAGTCAGGGTAGTAAGAGGGCAGGGTCTCATAGGGCTGCTGTATGGAGTAAATAGTTAATGAGCGATTACAGTTGTGCCTGGCACATTGTAAGCACTACGTGTTCCTGGTTTCATTGTTGTTGTCACCCTGCCCCGTCTCCTGCTCCTCCCCAGGTTGAACACCCCGATTCTTAGCACTCCTGGGCTTTCCTGCAGCCCTGTTTTCACCTCCTGAGACATCCATTCTCCCCATGTCCAGTATGTCAGTCCTACCCATTCTTAGAGACCCAGCTTCAAATGCTGTCCATTCCAGGAAGCCTTTCCTCACTGCACTATCTAAAGTAGCCCTTCTATAAATTATTCTTCTCACTTCCCTGTTTACTTCTAGCAAGCATGTACAGAACCCCCGCCATGCCCCTCTGCCTGTCCCTCCTTTAGGGCTCTGCAGATATGTTTGGCTGGGCTGTGAGCCATAGAAGATGGAACCTGGGCCTGAGTTACTCCTGTTTGTCCTGGTGCCTGACACTTCATAGACCTTATTGGATGCCCGCTGAATGATCCGAGGGTGGGAGGAAGGAGGAAGAGAGGGCAGGACAAAGGATTGGCAGGTGGACACTTTCCCCAGATGAGAGTTTGAGCTGTCTGGGAAATCCTCACCCAGAGAGGAATTCAGGGGGGTTACTGGCCCTCTCACAACCTCGCTGGGACTGTCTGGAATTCTCTGAGGAGCTGCAGAAGCAAGCCCAATGTTGGAAACTCCTGGCTGACCAGCTGACTTTAGCATAAACAAGACAACCTTGTTCAGTGGGGTTGACAAGCTAGGGAACCGGGTTATGAGATGGGAATTGTTTTAGTTATTTATTGCTGTGTAACTGATCACCCCAAAATTTAATGGCTAAAACAGCAATAATCATTTATTATTGTATCATTCCTGTGGGTCAGGAATTCTGACCCACAGAATGACTTGCATCTGCTCCATGATGCTCGGGGTCCCGTTGGAAGATTTGAAGGCTGGGAACTGGCATCATCAGAAGGTTTGGCTGGGGCTGGAGGATCGCTTCCAGTGTGGTTCCCTCACGTGGCTGGCTCTCCATGTGGGTCTCTGCATACGGCTGCTTGAATGACTTCCCCCAAAGCGAGTTCAAGGCAGAGATGGCAGAGTCTTTTAGTACCTAGCTTCAGAAGTTGCATGCCATCATTTCTGTCATATTCTGTCGATTATACAAATTAGTTCTTATTTAATGTGTCAGCATGGGGAGGTTACTACACTAACCATAGTGGGAGCTGAAGATCACTAGGGACCATCTTGGAGGCTAGCTACCACTAATGTCTGAGAGTAGGGCAGGAGCTCAGATTGCCCAACAAGGAAGACTTGATGCTGAGTCCCTTTTCTGCTTTGCAGAATTGCTCATCCTTCAAAACCCTGGATAGATACCACCTCCTCTGTGATGCCTTCCCTGATCCCTTTCCTACTGTGCCTCCCAGCCCCCAAGGTGAATTCATTGTTCCTTCCTAAACAGTGCCTTTTCAATAGAGGCCATCTCCCCCAAGGAGTGAAAACTGATTTTTGTGGGGAGGGGGCAAAATGTCTCCCTTTTTATGTATAAAGCACAGGACATACTTACATACAGTATATAAACAGGCATATAGTCTATTTGTGGCATTAAACTCTCAAGAGTGGGGCAGGATTAGAAAAAATTACTCTACTGGGAGAGTGAGAATGATAGTGAAAAGAGGGCTGAGAAGCATGGTTCTATACTGCTTCTGTATTGCATACAGTCTTTACATTTTATGGAAAATAGTTTATCCTAAATCCGGTCTTCCCTATACACAGTAAGCTTCTTGGGGGCAGGGACTCCCATTCTCTTCATCTCCCAATTGCCAGTGCCTAGCACGGAGCCTGGTACACAGATCATCACTGAGCGCTGGGAAGTGTCTGGGAGCCTGAAACCCTCCACTGCAGATATAGGAACAAAGATCTAAATCCTGATGGGGAGTAGCCCTGGAGCCTGATTTCTGCCTCCCCCGATTCTCAGGGAGCACAACCCCATTTGTCATGGGCTGGACTCTGGGGACCTCCCCATCCCCTTCCCAAAAGGCTGACCTTGCTTACAAAGATGGTAGAGG
This sequence comes from Myotis daubentonii, assembly GCF_963259705.1. Lineage (NCBI taxonomy): Eukaryota > Metazoa > Chordata > Mammalia > Chiroptera > Vespertilionidae > Myotis > Myotis daubentonii. The sequence continues at coordinate 55,813,398 of NC_081850.1, read as the reverse complement.
ACTGAGATAGTAGGTCTGCTGTCATAGGACTTGATGAATTCCTTAACTTATTCAAAACTGGGCTCTGAAACAGTTTTGTAAATGGGAAAATGCATGTAATTTGTGTAATTGAAAAGTAGCTCTGACTTCCCTTTGGGGGAGACAGCCTGGAATACGTAATCAGTTGTTTCAGTTTCCTGGTGCTACAAAAATAGAGATGTGCACGACAGAGGGGTGAAATGCACCCTGGTGCTGAAATTGGTAAAATTTAACTTGCTTTTGCCGGGCTTCTTGATTCATGGTTGCTGTGTTGAGAGGCCAATATTGTCTAAGTCGTGATGTGAGTCCCTTAGCCACTGGGCATGTCAGCTCCTCCAACCAGATTTGAGGACCTTCATAGAGGCCAGGGTCTGACGTGCGGGCTCTGTCTCTCTCCCATCTGTCAGACCCACCCAGGTGGAGGCTCAGACCTGGGTCTTGCAATAGAAATGACACACCAGGGCATAGCGTGGCGTCACCTGGGAAGGGCCGGGGTCTAGCCATTGCAGACTGAGCAGTGTTCAGATTGGAGAACACACAGGGAGCTGGGGAGCAGCGAGGAATATTGGCTTCCAGAGCTGCATGGCTCTTGGAGAGATTTTGCTGCTTCTCTGTGACGTAGGTGGGTGGGGACAAACAGGTAAAACGGGTAGAGTTAGAGCGGAGCAGGGTTTGCGCTTGTGGCTGGAAGCATCCAGCAGGGAGCAGGCTGCCTGGCTGTGAAGCAGTGAGTTCTCCTCTGCCCGAGATTCCCCAAGCATTCAGTCTCCACCGGTCCTGCTGTTGGGGATATTTACTATGTTGAGTAGGCACAGACCAGGATGGTGGCTCTCAAACTATATTGTAAGAGTCACTTATAGGGTCTGCAGTTGTGCTGCTGTTAATGCAAATTCCTGGCTCTGCTCCGAGCAGGTCCTGGTTAAGGACTGGATACCCCACTGCTCACCCCTGCTGCTGGGTCTGGGGGGAAAGCAGGATTTGGAGCTGGATGGGGAAGATGGAGGCAGGGCAGCAGGAACAAGAGAGGGAGGCAGAGCCCAGCGAAGGAACAAGAGATGCTACGAGAGGGGCTTTGACCTCCTCAGAGACCAGGACAAAGCTCCTTCTTTTAGCTTACAGACAGAAATAGTCTAGCCGATGAAAATAAAGTCGGATTCCTGAAGGGATAAAGGGCTGCTCTCAGGAAAATGCAAACACTACTTCGTCATCAACCATATCCCGCAGAGCCTGTCCTTTAAAAGGCAGCCTCCTATATATCCCAGCCATTCCTGTGCAAAATTCCCCTACTTTACATCTTGCCTTTTTTACTGTTTAAATTGTATTGCTTGATGAACCACAATTTAACAATTGACTATTTTACTTTATTTTACAGATGAAAGTATTTTATTATTTAACATTAAAATAAATTCAAATATTTTTTAAAAAGGCAGCTGCAGCAGATTATATGAAATCGTAGATGCATTTCTCCTGGCACCAACCCAAGAGTCCCCTCAGCAGCCTACCCTGCCTGCCAGCCTGCCTTGGCACTCCCTCCACGCCCTTCCTGGGAAGGAGCACTTCAGTTTGTGATGGGGCTGTCTCCTGGGAGGAGCTCCTGTGCAGGAGTGGAGGGAGGGAGGGCATGCAGAGGGAGAATGTTGACTGCGTTAGTAGGTGTGTTGGCAACTATGGCCCAGCATATTTAGGACTTGATTTCTGAAAACCCTAAATCATGCTTGGTTTTAACATTAAAAAAAAAAAAATCAAGCCTTTTGCTATTTACAGAATTCCAGAATCACTTAAATTGCCAGTCAATGCCATTTGCTTCGTAAGAACAGGAATGTTGTCACCTGGCTTGATTTTCTCAGGTGATTATCTTATTAAAGTTCTATGTTGTGTGAAAAATCAAAAGATTGTTTCTTCCATAGCTGTGGGTTGTGGAATTTGAGGTAGATTCATAGAAAGGCAAAGCTGGTAGGGACTTAATAATCATTTCGTTCAGTCTCCCCATTATACAGATTGGGAAACAGAGGCCCAACACAGGTAGGACCTTGCCCAAGTTCCTGCAATAACAGCAGAGCTGAGTCCCATGGCTCGCTCTTCGGTGCTTTGTAATATATACTGTGGTCTTAGTCATCTCTCTCAGCCTCACTTTTTCTCATGGAATGTGAGAATAACAAGCTAGCCTTCTGTATTTCTTGCAATTGTGAGGATCAGTGAAGGCTTTTCTTTTTTAAAAATGAAAGTGCTTTTATAGACTATAAAACAGTAAGTAGCTGCTGTTACAATACAAGTTTTCCGTGGTTCAGACCTCTGATTACAGTGATGGGCGTTTAAAAATTACCCCCTGCTTTGCATCAGCAGCAAAGGTTGTTTACTCTGGTACTGCAGACCCTGAAACTAACGTCAGAAGCAGAATGGAGGCTCTTCAGGGCCTACCTCTCAGGCGCAGTGAGTTCAACCACAGGGATGTGAAGTATAGCAGAGGGAATACAGCCAATAATATCGCAATAACTTTGTACGGTGACAGGTGAATACCGGACTTTTCGCGGTGATCACTTTGTACGGTATATAAATGTCAAATCACTATGTTGTGCACGTAAAATTAATATAATATTGCATGTCAACTGTACTTCAATTAAAAAGTGATTTACCTTCCAGAATGAAAAAAAAAAATTCAGCAGAACAGCCCACGTGGTGCCACAGCCTTGCTGTGGAGCAGATAACAGGGACTATGGACTTGCCTGGAAACCATTTAGGAACGTCGGTGTGATTAGGCCCCGCTGGAAACTTTGCTGTGGCTACTGTCTAAGAAAGAGAATGGAGGCCAATAATCCAGGGCGGGTCAGAGCCATTTCTTGGCGCTGGTCTCCAGAGGGGCCATTTAGCACATTAATAATCTATGAGATGCTTCCTCCTTCTAGATTCATAGAAAAAAAAAGGGTGGGGGAGGAGGAGGAGAAGGGATATTAAGGGCATACACTGTGAGCCAAGTAGAGGGGGCGGGAGAGACCCCACAGACCACCAGAGCCTATGGATGGGCCTTCCTGGCCCTGTCAGTGGATGCCTAGAACAGTAAAGCCTGCTTCTGAGAGCAGTGGCAGGTCACGTGTGAGGTGAGGAGAAGTTGCTAGCTTTTGGTTTAGATACAAATGGGTGAGAGGAAGTATGAGCTCTCAGAAGGGGCGCCAGCAGTATCTTCTGTGAGGAAGGACACATGTTCTCTTCTCACTCATTCATTCATTCACTGACTCGTGCTTATATTTATTTATCCATTCCCTCACTTAACAAGTGTTGTGCCTGCTGTATACCCTCCCAGGCCTAGTGTGAATTCCAGTGCCCAGTGCTGCCACCTCAGGACAGTTGGACGTGGCAGAGAGGCAGTTTGGCACAGTAGCCAGGACAGAGGCCTGCAATCCGCAAAATCTGGGTAATTGTCCCTTCTCTGTCTCTTGTTGATAAGGCAGGCTTGGACTAATTGGCAACCTCCCACAGCCTCACTGAACTTATCTGCAAAATGGGCTGGCTAAATCTGCCCTTCTTCTAGGGCCGTTGAGAGGAAGACACAGGACAGGGAAAGTGGAGCAGGTAGAAGCATCTTGCAGACTGCAAGCCCCTAGAGATGTGTGGCTAATGTTATTACTACTGATGCTTTGCCATCGGAGACACCAGCCAGGCCCTGGGCAGGGAGCTCCTTGATGATTTTTAGGTCTCAATTTCTCTCCCGATTCAAAGCTGTGTGGATGAGATGAACTGTCACAGACCATGAAGGTGACTCAGAACAGTAACATTAAAACAGAGAACCTACAGGAGAGACAAAATAAGCCCACGGCAGCTGTAAGAGGCACACACACTCTTTTTTTTAGTTGAGTGTTCACAGAAGCAGAGGCAAAGAAGGGCGTGCTGCTGTTGAGTGCACGGAGGTTCCCGTTCTATTCCTGCCAAGGTCCCCAACTCAGATCTTTCCTGTCCAGCTGGTTAAAGATTCAATTCAAGGTTCTGACCCCATTATTAATTCCAGACCATGGCATCTGAACTAATACCAGTTTCCAGCATGTAACTCCAATGGCCTCATTGTTTATGCATCTTTCACCACCTCAGCCCCTTTCTGGAAACGTGCAGGGTGTAAATAATTCATTCTAAATAAATAAATCACTCGCACTGCTCACGGTAGAGTGATGCTGCGAGTAAGCAGCGTGACTGCAGATAGCATTGAGTCTGGAATTATAACCTGAGTCTGGAAAGAACTGGAGAGGGAATTAGAAAAGTAACTCCCTCCAGAGAACAAATGTGTAAAATGGGTATAATAACCAACGTATAGGGCTGTTGTGAGGGGTAGAGGTAATCACGGTGGAGCAGGAAGTGTGGGCAGGAAAGTCTTGGGCAAACGGGGATGAGTTGGTCATCCTCGCCGGCCCTTGTCCTGCATCTAGGAACAGCCTGGACCTCTGTGCACTGGTTAGCACTCGGGTGATTCTGCTGTACAGAAGCAGGTGGGATTCAGGCACCAGATGAGGGGTCGTACTCGGCAATGCTTCTCAAATGGATCTGAAGGTAGGGCTCATCAGGTGGGCTGCGGTGGGGGTGGCGTACTGGTTTACTGGCTAAAAATCAGATCCCCAGGCCCACTGATCAGCATCTCCAGGGAAGAAGCCTGGGGAGCTGATTTTTAACAAGTACCCTGGATAGTTCCTCTCATCAAGGACATTTGGGAAACACTGGTCTAGAGACTGTCCAAAGCTGTGGGGTCCACGAGACTAGCAGAAGCACCTGGGAGCACATTAGAAATGCAGATGTCTGGGCCCCACCCCAAGCCTGCTGATCCCGCATCTGAATTTTCACAGGACCCTAAATTATTCTTGCTGCTCTAAGGTGCCTCTCATCCAGGACTACCAGGGGTCTATCATGGGAGCCCCGGTGTCCGCTGAAGGGGAAGGTTTTTAAGGATAGGCAGTCGGACTCTGGAGTTGGCTCAAAGAAAACATCTATGATTCAGCCCCAGGATCCCCTCTTGGAATGTCAGAGCGAAATGCGGTGCAGTCAGTGCTCTCACCAGCTCTGGATGTCCCTGCAGTCAGCAGCACGGATCACAGGGACTCTTGTTAAGCTACGGTGCAGACAGGGTGTGTCCTGCTCCAGCCCAGGCCTGACACACTAACCCGGGAGCCTCGTTCAGCCAGTAAGACCACCAGCCCCCTAGTGACCAGGAGCGCCCAGAGGGGACCCCGGCTCCGACTGAGGACCAAAGGAAAGAGCACTGGGTCAACATGAGGGCGCCTGGCCTCCGTCGGTCCCTGCCATCTCCTGGATGGGGGGCCTTACACAAACCTCTTCCTCTTGCTGGAGCCTGAGCATCTTCCCCTGTAAATGTTCTGTTTCCCCCCAGGCCCGTGGCAATGCTCCTGGGAGGCAGGGCCTGGGGTCCTTGGTGGCTGCTGGGCAGGTGCTCTGCAACAAAAGCACAGGGTTTGTGTCATAGCACAGCACTGACTGCCCCTTCTCTGTCCCATGTGATAGGATGGTCTTGGGCCCATTTGTACAGAGGGGCTAACCTGCTTGATCAACTTACAATACCAGTATAACTGGGTGCATTTCTTGGGCTTGGGGTCCAAGGGACTGGGTACATATCTAGGTTCTGGCACGTGTTAGCCAGTAACCTTGAGCAGGTTCCTTAGCTTCTCACAGTCCCAGCTCCTTACCTGTGACCCTGGCTGGTTGTGAAATGACCTTAGATGATGCCCACACAGTTCCCTGTGCTATGCTCCACGTTCCTCCCTCCTGGGGACTCCTACTCAAGGACTCGGGTACCCAGACAGCCACCTATTCTATCTCCCAGGCAGAGCCAGGACCCTGAGATCTAGGATCCGCTCCCTGGGACTAGCTGGGTAGCCTGGGTACCCTTGACTTCCCTGGGCCTCCTATTGTAACGGGGGAGTGTTGGACTAGTTGATGAGCCATATAACCTTGATAATGTCATGCCATTATTCCCAATATCCCCTGTGGCTTAAAGCCATCGGCACCTACCTTAAACCTGTTGTTCTCTCTCTTGGGCCCTGCCTATGACTCCCTCCATTAGGATCTCACGATCTGAGGCCTGGTTCTCTTTCTGTTCCTAAGCCACTTCCCACTTAGGCATGCAGTTCCATGTAGAATAGTGGGAACAGCCTTGCAGTTAGGCCAAGTTCTCAGCTTCGATGTCTCTTAATCTCCACTAGATGAGGAAACTGAGGCACAGAGAAGTTGAGTGTCGTGCCAAGGGATTGCCAGGTCTAAATGGCTCCAGAGTCCCTGCTGGCAATCACAGGTGCACTGCCTCTCACACAATTTCATTTAATCCTCAGGGCAACACTGTGGGGAAGGGAGAGCAGGCATCGTCCTAGTTAGGCCTGTTTTTCAGAATGAGGAAAACAAAATGCTGGGAGCAGACCTCAGGGCATAGGAGTGGGGTCTCTGGAGGCTATGGAGGGGGGCTCCCTCCATGTCTCTAGGGTCCCTCCCTGCCCCTCTCTGCAATGAGCTTCCTCCCTGTCAGCAGATGACAACTCAGGCTGGTGTGAACCTCTCAGTGCAGGCCTGTGTTCTCCTTGTAAATCATTCATCACACATACACACACACACACACACACACACACACACACTACTTTTAAACCTATTACTCATCCAGTTACTTGTTATGTATAAAAAATAAATGGTTCTTTTGAATTCAGAAAATAGATGGACTGGTTGTTGGTGAAAATCAATAACTATGCTAAGTATTTCAAGCATACAGGACTTAAGAGTTCTGCTCTGAGAGGTTTTATAATGAATGGGTTGTGTTTTTTTAATAGAGCATAGCCTAATTTCATTTTGAATTATACAGAAGGTTTTCACTTTTAGTCTGTTTACTAAGAAGATTAAATAATTTATTATTTCCATGATGAAGAGATAGAGGCTTATAAATCGAGAAGTGCTCAACTTGAGAAAAACAGTCCTAGGTAGATAACTGTTAGATTATGCCCAAATGACAATATAAGCATAAATTTCTCAAATGTCCCTTAAATTCCCACATTGGCTATTACATAGCACTTCTAAGATGGTGCGTTGGCTTTTCACATGCCAGGGACTGACTCCCTTCTCATGTTCGGTGTCTTCTGAAACTCTAGGCCCATTGCTAGAGTCACAGGTACATAAACACTTGGCATAGCAGGGCAGCTGTGGCCAAACCCAGCAGCCTAGACTAGCAAAAAGGAATCTTTCCTCAGTTCTCAGCTTAAGCATTTCTTTCCTGGGAAGCCCTTCTAGCCAGATTACTGCCTCTAAGACCCATCTGCCTGGCAGCATCATCAAAGGTTCAATTCGCATTCTGTGCCAGGCTGGTCTGATCATTGTGGGCTCCCTCCGTGAGGGTGGGACCACATCTCCCTTGGTGGTGGTGGGAAGCCCAGAGTCTGGGCTGGAATTTAAGAGAACCTCCAGGAATCATTGTTTTTGTTTTGTTTTGGGTTTTTCCCTTCTCAATTTCTCCCTCTGTAAGTAGCATTATGAATTCACGGATCTTTAAAAATATATTAAATGGATGCCATTTCAATCAGTTGCAGACATTATGTTTTAATGCAGCGTGTTTTTGCTGCTCTCCTTATGTTTCTACCTCTATCCCAAATTTTCTTCCAGTTGTTTATTTTGAAAATTTTCAAACCTGCAGAAAAGTTAAAAGAAAACACAATGAACATCATATTTCCTTTACCCAGATCCACCAAGTGTTTACATTTTGCCATGTTTGCTTTCCTCTCCCTTTCTGGGCCCCTCCCCACCTCTCCACACACTCATTTTTTGTTGAAGCACTTGACAATAATTTGCAGACATAATGACACTTCACCCCTTAATGTGTCAGCATGAATCTCCTAAAAACAATTATATTCTCTTACATCACCAGAATATAATTATCACATCTAAAAAAATTAACAGTGAAACAGTAACATTACCTAATATGTGGTCCATATTCAAATTTCACCACTTGTCCCAAAATGTCCTTTTTGCCACTTATTTGTGGGTGGTGGGTGGGTGAGAAGGGATCAAGGATCCAACCAGGGACCTCGCATTGTATTTTTTGTCATGTGCTCAGTTCTTTAAACTAGAAGGTTCCTTTGTTTTTTTGCTTTCAGGACATTGATCTTTTTTAAAAGCCCAAGCCAGCTGTATAAAACGTCCCACAAATCCCAAATCTGGACTTGATCATTTTTTCATGATTAGATTCAGATTAAACAGTTTGGGCAAGAATGCTACGCTTTTTAAATACCATGTTCTTCCCAGTGCATCACACCAGGGGCCTACATTTGAACTATTACTGATGATGCTAAATTTGATCACTGGCTAAGGTGATATCTGCTGGTTTATTGTGAAGGTACCTTTTCCTCTCAGTAATTATTAACTAATCTTTGGGGTAAGACTTTGAGACCATGTGAATATCCTATTTCCCCACAATCTTTTACCCAATGGTTTTAGCATCAATTTATGGTCCTTGCCTGAGTCACTATTAATTACTTTGGAGTTGCAAATGATCATTTCCAATTCTGGTGTTCCTTCTACATTTAAGCTGGCATTTTTCTCTGCAAAAGAGCATTCCCTTTTTTAGTGCTTTCTTTCTCTCCTCCTGCCCTCTTCTCGCCCTTCCTCTCCTCTCTGCCCTTAGTTAGTTTGGGCATTTACCTGCCCTAGACTTAAATGGGCCATTTCTCCAAGGATTCTGATTCTTTCTGGTGAGGAATCATAGTTAGAAACCAAGATCTGGGTGCTAGGTATACTCATTGCTACTGGGGCTCGCTGCTTCTAGATATTTTTATTGAACTGAGCTAGAAAATATATTTAATGTTTTAAACAAAATGTTTAACTTTAATCTGACCACAAGGAGATAATGAGACAAATATAGGACATTCTACAAGTCACCCAGCCTGGATTCTTTAAAGAAGTTAATGTTGTGGAAAATAGTAAGAACAACAGAAAGGCAGGGGACTGTTCTTAGATGAAAAGAGACTAAAAAAATGACAACCAGATGCAAGGCATGAATATCTATTGAATCCTGAATTTTAAAAATGTAAACAGCATTGTTGGGAAATTGAAGAAATCTGAATGTGTACTATACATCACATGATACTGAATTTCTGCTCATTTTCATGATGTGATAACGACAAATGTAATGATATAGGGGAATGTCATTCTTAGGAGCTACATCCTGAACTATTTAGGGGTAAAGTGTCAAAATGTTGATAAGTTTATTTCAAATACTTTAAAACCAAAAATTATGTGTGTGCATGTGTGTATGTGTATCTTTGTGTGTATATATTTATTTAGAGAGAGAGAAGAAAGTAGATGTGGAAAATGGTGAATGGTGAAAGGAATATGGTGTTCATTGTACTGTTCTTTCAACTTTTTTGTAGATATTTCACAATTAAAGAGCTGTGTGTATGTTGTGTGTGTGTGTTATGTTGGGAGGGGGGACAGTAAAGATGTGTCCAAATGTCCTTTATAGATTTTTCTCTGTGTGACTACCAAGTATAGCAACTTGATATACTCTTTTTTAAAATTTATTTTATTGTTGAGAGCGTTACAGATGTCCCACTATTTCCTCCCATTTGAATATCTTCATTTTTGTTTGTTTTAAGTTTTTAGGGATTGATATTTTTCTTCTTATTGATTAATTTTATTTTAAACTAGAGGCTCAGTGCACGAAATTTGTGCACTCAGGGGTCCCTCAGCCCAGCCTGTGCCCTCTCCCGCAGACCTAAGCTAGCAGTTGGACATCCTTAGCGCTGTCGCAGAGGCGGGAGAGGCTCTGGCCACCATTGTTCAGTGAGCCTGGCTTCTGGCTGAGCACCACTCCCCCTGTGGGAGTGCACTGACCACCAGGGGGCAGCTCCTGCGTTGAGCATCTGTCCCCTGGTGGTCAGTGCATGTCATAACAACCAGTTGGTCCACCGTTTGGTCAATTTGCATATCAGCCTTTTATTATATAGGATGTATACAACTTTTATATTATGATTCTATAGTCAAAACTATACAACAAGTAGAGAATTCTTGGCTCTGATTCAGCTTGTTCTGTCCCATACCACCCCTATAGATAACCATTTTTTTATTAGTTTTTTAAAATTTATTCTTCCAGTGTTTCTTTTTGCAGATTGTGTGTGTGTGTGTGTTTATTCCTTTACTTCCTTCTTACACAAAAGGGAGCATACTATATATGCTGTTCTGTACCTTGTTTTCTCACTTACTTGACCCAGAACTCACTATTTTATCGATCTATAAATGACATTCCTTATTCTTTTTTACGGCCGCTTTGCACTTCTTTGTGTGGACGTACTATAGTGTGTATAGACAGTCTCCTACTGATGGACATTTGGATTGTTTCCAATCTGTTGGAATCACCTTGGCTATGTGTCATATTTGTGCCAGTGTAAATTGGGGCTGAATTCCTAGAAGTGGTGTTTCTAAGTCAAGAGAAAACGCATCTATAATTTTTCTAGAAAATAAGTCTTCATTGAATGAATGAGAAAACGAATGAATGAATTTGATTGATTAAGAAGAGCAGAAAGTAAAAGGCTAATATCCAAATGGAGACATAAACAATTAGGCCGGTGATGGCGAACCTATGACACACGTGTCAGAGGTGACACGTGAACTCATTTTTTTGGTTGATTTTTCTTTGTTAAATGGCATTTAAATATATAAAATAAATATCAAAAATATAAGTCTTTGTTTTACTATGGTTGCAAAGATCAAAAAATTTCTATATGTGACACGGCACCAGAGTTAAGTTAGGATTTTTCAAAATGCTGACATGCCGAGCTCAAAAGGTTCACCGTCACTGAATTAGGCTAAATATCTTTGTGAAAGAGGCTGGTTTAAAACCCTTCTGGCAATGTTGTCTCTAGTCCTCCAATTCTCATTTTCTCACCTAAAGAAAGAAGTCTTTCTCCTTGGTTTGTAAATTAAGCATCAAATTATAAAATCACAAAGTCTCAGAACTGAAATAAAGAGCCAACTCATGCTGTCTCCTTACTTTTACAAGGAGAGGACCCACGGAAAGAGTGGGGGGACTAACAGAGAGATGAAGAAGAAACCCCAAATTTAATTCACTCCCCTCCGATTCAATAACAGTAAGGGAAATATCTGCTTTGTAATAAAGCATAATTGTTTTTTGTTTCTACCAAGAGTCAAATGTAGAACTGTATTACCAAAAGCCCTGAGGTACCACAGAAAGAGTGCAGTGGTTCAGACCCCTGAGTGCTTTCTGTCACAATGACATCTTTTTCAACAGAACTCTCTGAGTGTAAATGATTTTGTTCCACATTTTTGGTGTTATTCTAGGGCATTCAAATGTAGTCATGATGATGAATTGGATCAGGTGGAGGGTTTGACTGGCGGTGTGCATCCTGGCCGCTGATGTGGGTGTTCACGTTTGCTGAGGGTAGCCTGGGATTATGTAGCCATGGCACTGGGAGCATTCAGTTTTGATTCTGAGCAGGCAGCATGGAGCAGCAAATGAGTTTAGTTCAGCCCAGCTGTGGACTTGGGCTGTGAGCCTGGGCAAGTCCCTTGTCCTCAAAGTGTAAAACAAGCCCAAGATGGCAGATAAATGAATGATGTTGGTGCTATTATTTCCCCTTCCTGTGCTAATTGCAGACATGACTAATGGATCACCACATGCTGTCCACTGACTTAACCCCCTTCTCTTGGCAGCCACTGTCAGGCCCCGCTGACAATGTCACATAGGCTCAAGTGTATTTACCATTTCTGATTTGGATGGTTACATAGGGTTACCAGGTAGTACACAGGATGCCCAGCTAAATTTGAATTTCAGATAAATAAAAACAATTTTTTAGTACAAGCATGTTCCAGATATTGCTTAATATGATAACCCCCTTACTTAGGCCATTTCTACTTCTACCTTTTTTTTTTCTGTGTCATTAATTTCTTTTCTTTGAGAGACCCACACTCTTTTTGGTACTTATGATAGTGCCCATTCTCCAGTGCGCAGGTGAGAGTCTAGCTCATTCTAGATAGTTTAAATTCATTTTATGACTTAATGGAATGGAAAGTGATGGAGATTTCAGTAGATTTTTATTTCTGAGGACCTATATTTTTGTAAGACTTCTTACTGAACCTGCAGTTCTTTTTCTCAGACCTCATCGTTTGCATGTCACTTTCTTAATTTTGTCAAATCTATATACCACCAGTATTATTAACTTATTTAGTATTTTCATTTAAATTGACTTATCCTTTTATTTAAATACCATGAATGGAAAAGTAGTATCATTTACTGAGAAGATAGTATAAAGGTAAATAAAGAGAAAACATTCCTATTAAGATATAAAATACTAATCTGGGTTCACTTAAAAATCATTGGATATGCCACCAACAGTGCCCATAAGACACAATCCTGAGTAATGCAAACTCCCTGCCGGTTTGGGAATCCCTTCATGGCCCTATTAGACGATTCTTGAGCTTCTCCTTCAATACCTCCAGTTATGGGGAACTCAGTACTTTGCAAGGTTTTGAGTCATTTTTGAACATCTTATTATTAAATATTTCTACTTTATATTGATCCATATCAGCCTCCCAGATACAGTCAGACATTGATTCCAGTTTTCCCTCTGGGACCCACACATTACTCGTGCTCCATTTGTATTCATTCATGCATTCATTTGTTCAACAAGTATTTGAGTGCTTCTTATTTTGCAGTCTTATTGAGGGAAGTAAGGATGCAATTGTAATGCAAGGTCTTGATGGCGTGGCCTAGCCTGGAGGTGCGGAGTGTTTAGGAAGGCTTCTTCATAGGAAAACGAGAGAGAGCCCTGTATGTTTTGGGAAACAAGGCTGGAGTGCGAGGCTGAGAAAGGAGCCTGGAGTGATAGAACAGGTGGGGCCAAGCAGACCAGTTGAGCCTCCTGACCCTTGCCGTCCATTAGCACAAGGACTGACTTCCTATAATATAGTTTCATGTACAAGTTCTCTCTCTTTTTTTAAAGGGCCCTGGAGAGTTAGTCAGGACTAACAAGTAAGGAAACTGAGGCCTAACAGACTGCTGGTAGACTTGCAGCAGATACACAGAGGAACTGGGTCTTTGTACTCCATAGCCACACATCCATTTTCATTTCCTTTAACCCCTGCCCCAGCCCCAGCCCTGCTGGTCCAGGACGACCTCCTCTGCCTCACTGAAAAAACCTCACATTCTTGGAAAGCACCTTTGAATCTTTTATCTTGATTCAATTTCATTTTCCCAGGACTGCCCATGAAGCAAACCTCAGAGATCTAGAGTCCAGCATCCCGTTGCTCCCTTCCTTATGGAAGGCATTGGCTCACAAGGGTACATTGAACCTAAGATGACCCCTTCTTTTGGAGCTCTGATGTCCCTGAGATTTAGCCTTCCCACAAAAAGGGGAAGAAATAGTGCTAGGAGAACTGAGGGACAGCAGGGAAGGCTCCCTGGAGGAGGTGGCTGTGAACGGGTTTGGACAGATGAGTAGGAGGTGGCCCTGGAGAGATGGGAAGATCCCGCAGATGAAAATGCTGAGTCCTCTTCCACTGCAAGCATCGAGCTGGGCCCCAGCATACCTTTCCCTCCATAGATGCTATTTCAGCCTATCAACTAATTAAAGGTTCTAAATTGACATGAGGAGACATGATTTTTGCAGTGTGGTAATTAAAAGGCAGTTGGCTTCACAGCTGTGATCACATGAGAGCGCTTCTTACCCCTAAAGACATCAGCTGAAAGCCAACTGCAAAGGAGCTGAGGAAACCAAAGAGGTTTCTAATGTAATTTGTTAATTTCCTGCATTTGTCACCTGCACAGCTGTGAGGGGGAAATGGAACATTCTACCAGAAGTTGAAGAGAAAATTAAAGACATACATTCTAATTGTACACAATTAGACAAGCAATATAATCATTTTTAAAAATTAACAAACCATTTAAAAATCACTAGATTAAAATTTAGAAGGCCTAATTTAGAATTATGTCTCTGCCTGGGGGCGGCCATGTCTCTATGAGCAAAACCTTTCATTCATTGAGGCTTCTCATCTGTAAAATGGGTATATTCTACCACTCTGCCTCCCTTATGTTGTGGTATTATTGAGGGAAAGAGCCGTTAAGTTAAAATGCCTTTCATAATTGCAAGAAATCCCATCTAACCGCATAACTTCTAAATCTAGAAGTTGGGTGCCTTTGCTCTTTCCGACCTCACAGTCACCCTGAGACAGGGGTGTGACACCCTGGTTTACAGAGGAGGAGACAGATCCCAAACGTTGAAGTAATGTTCTCAAAGTTGCCTAGTGAGTAGTGGGGCTGGCATTTGAACCCAACCTGTCCAAACTGAACCCCCAAACTCTTATGGGCCAAACTGCTCTCTCAGCACTGACTTGGTTTTGCTGTTTCACTATTTGACTCCTGTTTTGTTTTTTTTACTTTAAAAAAGAAAAATAAAGAATTTGAGAAATAATATTTGTTTTCCAACCTTCTTTAAATGAAATAATGATAGAAATTTTGAAGAGGGGAGTGATGAAGTAAACAAAAATCACAGAATGACACATAACAAAAAATTGTATCTTAGAGACCAAAAAATTAAGTTATTTTACAATTTACTATTTACAAATAAATAAAAGCCATTTCTTCAACTAAGTGATGGGCAGTTGGATATTGGCTTTGTTATTACTCCTTCAACTGAACATCCATATTTTATATACTTATTTATGTAGTTTATATTTTATAATAGAAATTTTAAGAGAAAAGTGTAAAGAATTTTCTCTTAAAAAAATCAAATATACCTATGAGTTTGGTTTCATATAACTGAATTGGACTGTTTTGGGGGATCAAAAGCATAATAAGCCATAAATGTGGAGTGATTGTTTTTCTTTTAAGCAAATTTTATTTTTTATTCTTCCTCCTTTTAAATGTCCCAGTTGCTTCCTCAGCATTTATCCAACTGCCTCCCTAAGAAGCAGCATTGCATGTTTGAGAGAGAACTGTATGCCAAGAACAAAAGTCCCAGGTGCAAGTCCTAGCCTTGCCACTTACTAACATGTGAATTTGAGGAAGTCACTTACCCTCTCTGAGCTTGTTTCCTCATCCATTAAATGAGGGTAATAAGGTCTACTTTACCTATAACATGGGATTTTGTGAAGGTCAAAGTTAGACTAAAGAAGTGAATGTGTTTTGGAAATTGTTTTTCACAGAGAAACATGGGAGCCTGTGGAATGAGCGAAGGCTTGTGAAGTCAGAGTCTCTGCTCTGCCAATTGCTTGCTGTGTGACCAAATGCAGGTGACTCAACCTCTTTGAGCCTCAGTCTCCACATCTGAAAAATGCAGATCGCAGTAGTATCTGTCTCATAGGGTTGTTTTGCACATTAAATGAGAAAGTGAATGCCAAGCCCTTCGTGCGATGCTTCCCCACGCTCATTCTGCAATAACTTCAGGGAGTCAAAATATCTGAGCTCCTATCCCAACCAAGTCCCTTGCTAGTTGTACCTGCCTGAGCTTGTTTCTTCGCCGGGACACAGAGATAGTAATGCTTTCTATGTCTCCCTCACAAATGGCTATAAGTTCCCAATAAGAATACAGACATGGGAGTGGGTGGTAAAAGCTGAACTGCTGTGCACTTCTGAGTGAGTAAACACTAAAACTCAGCAGCTGGAAGGAGAGATGAGTGTTCCCCAAGTGGTTCCAGCCCAACTCTCTCTCTGACTAAAGAGGTTTCAAGCCTTAGAGCAAATCTACGCACGATGCTCGAGCAGGCCCCTGTGGGAGTGGGCCCTCAAGAACTCACCCGAATGCCGGGCATTCATTTCCCCTCACTTACTTGGGAGGTGCTTTGCGGCCGCTCCACGTCACATTAATCTCACAGGCATCTATGTCGAGGCACTTTGTGTCCAAACAGTGTTTCTCCAGGGCTTGGGCGCAGCGGTGACCTGGCACAGACCTGAAGTGGACCCGAGTTCCCAATGCACACAGCCTGGTGCCTTTGTACACATCCTGGCACTGGCCACAAACAGGGTTTTGTCAGAAGCTTCCTGAGAAAGTTGTGTTCCATTCATCTTGGCTGAAAGGAACCCTAGATGACAAATACCTCCCTTATTTAATTACAGAAACAGTCAGCAAACCCATGGAAAAAGATTAAACTGAGCAGAGAAAAGAGCAAGCCTCAATCATTTCTCCCCTCTCCCATCTGGCTGGAGTTTCTCACCTAGGATTTAGCAAATAGGGCTGCTCTTGGCTATACTTGCCACTGAAAAATGGTTTCTTCCTGCAGAAAACTCAAACTCCGAGGCCCCAAACCAGCTAAAGAATGAATTGCATTTAGGCAACAATTCATCAGTGGCTGGGAAGTTAATCAAGATTCTGAAGTTGGGAGGTATATTTACATTTTTTTATCCAGGTTTATATCTGCAAAGAGGAGTGAGACACAGTGGCAATTATCTGAATAAAATCAGATTAAATTAAACACACACCCACACAAAACTAACTCCTTAATCATTTTCCTCAGTTGTTGGAGAGAGAAGCATGAAATGTTGTGGTTGCAAGGAACCTTTGAAATCTTTGGTCCAATCCATCATTTTCAGAAATGAGAAAAATAGACACCTACAGAGGGAAAATGATTTGCCCTGTTCTCACAGTCAGGGATGCAGCTAAGCCTGGTTTCCCAGTTCCCTAAAGTGGCCTTGTAGTTGCCTCAGCTCTCCACTTCCCTCTGCCCGTGGGCACTTCATGTTCAACGTGCAGACCCTAAATTATCACAAAGTGTTTTGTGGCAGGCCAGAGCTTCCCACCCAGAGAGAGATGCTGATGGCTCTCTTCCCATCCCACTTACCGATTAAGCATGTCCCCCAGAATCTCCAGGACCAACTGTTCCCACCATGGAAACTTGCCATGTTGGAGAGAATCTGGAAGCCTCAGAATAAGCCATCTCTTCCCTATGTCACCAGGTCTCAGAAGGAGGAGCAAGACCTGGATCATTTTCCTATATCATCTGGGACTGACAGCCCAGAGCTGGTTGAAGAAAGAGAACTAGGTATGAAGTCAAAAGACCAGTTCCATATTTCCCATCCTGACCTTGCATAGCTATGTCACCTTTCTGGCCACAGTTTCTTCAGCTGTAGAATGGATGGTAGTGCCTACCTCAAAGAACCAAAGGGCCCTAAGATTCACTGACATTCCAGAAGTTTGGAAGCTTCACTAATTATAAAGTGGATGGAGCTGGATTGAGAAAATCCTACCAAACTTTGCCTCCTGGAATTCTGAACCTTGCCTCATAAAAGAGCAATCATCCTAGAAATAATGAGCAGACTTTTTCTTCTTCCCCTCACAATCTGAGATAGAGAACCCAGGGCGTTTATCAATCAGGAAAATGGACAGCCATGCCTCTACTCACAGTTGCTGATCTTGGAGGCAACCAAGATGCTTTTTCTCTTCATTCTCATCTGTCTTTCTAAATTTACACAGAGCTATACATTCCTAAGGGGAAAATTGGATAGGAAGAGAACAGGAGGGGCACTAGGAGTGCATTGTATCCTGGGAAGCAGAAACTTCCTAAGTAAAGTTTTATGCGCAAGAAAGAAAAACCCTGCAGCAATGTATGAGGTGATGTGCTGTGTTGATCCAGAGTACCAGGGAGTCAGGCTCTGACCGGGGAAGGTCACCTTAGTAATGTAGAACAGCATAAGAGAGCCTGCTGGACACCAAAATCTGTGCTCAAATACTTCGTCTCCCGTCTTCTGAGAAACATACTCACTTACAGTATAAGTAGACAGAAAACAGGGCCAAGGACAATCTGCACAGTGTGTCTTTTGATAAGTCACGTCTAAAAAGACCGGCTTGCTTTTAAGGATGAATACATTGAAAACACCTAACATTCAGGCTTTGAAAAAGTGTTGCAAAAATGATCAAAGGCAACCAATACCCAGAAGAAGCATAAGGAAGAGTCTACCTCTGAAAATGATCTATTGTAGGGTAAAGAAGAAAAGTTTAGAAAGATGTTTGGTAACCCCAATCATATGCAGAAAAAACATGGTCTCCATGAAATAGCCTGAGATAAGGGGATGGGGTGAAAAGGGATATGATCATAAAAAATTACTGGGAAACTGAAAATGTCAATAACACAATAAAAATATGTTAGAGACAGTAAAGCTTAAAACTGAGGCTCTTGAAAAGCAAATCAGCAAACCTGCAGAACAAAGAACCTGAATGGCTAACATGTTTATATATTGCAGTCAAATGGTTGCAAAGTCAAGTGCTAATGAAGTGCCACCTTATTCTTGAAAGATTAGAAAGTCAGATAAGCCCAGCCAGCATGGCTCAGTGGTTGAGTGCTGACCTATGAACCAGGAGGTCATGATTCATTTCCTGGTCAGGGCACATGCCCAGGTTGCAGGCTTGATCTCCAGTGTGGGACATGCAGGAGACAACCAATCAATGATTCTCTCTTATCATTGGTGTTTCTATCTCTACCTCCCTCTCCCTTCCTCTCTGAAATCAATACAAATATTTTTAAATGTTAGATAATACCAAATATTGGATAGAATGTGATGAGATGAAAACCTTGTGCCCTGCTACTGCGACTGTGAATGGTATAGTCATTTCACCAGAAATTAGTGAAACTCAATATGCTCATACCCTGTAACAAAAGAAAATAAAACAAGATGCTCTTCCAGAATGCAGAGGACAAGGACCAAGAAATGAAGTCATGGAAGAAAATATGACAGATATGGATTTGGAGAATGAAAAGACAACACACAAATAATCAGGTGTTTTGGAGGACAGAAAAGAATATATATGAATATAATACAAATATATATAGTAAGTATGGTATTATATATTACATATAATACTATATATAGTATATATTTTATATTATATATAATAAATAGTATATATTTATATGTTTGTGTATATTTTATGAATTAAAAGACTTGGGTGTATAGATTGAACAGGGAGTGTCCTAGGTAAAATCAAGACTGCCACAGCCAGCCCTAGCTGGTTTTGCTCAGTGGATAGAGCCTCGGCCTGTGGACTGAAGAGCCCCAGGTTCGATTCCAGTCGAGGGCATGTGCTTGGGTTGCGGGCTCAATCCCCAGTGGCGAGGGGGGGGTGGGGGGGGGGCGGCGTGCAGGAGGCAGCCGATGTTTCTATCTCTCTCTCCCTCTCCCTTCCTCTCTGAAATCAATAAAAATATTTAAAAAAAGAGTTCCACAGCCAGATCTATCTTGGCAAAATATTTTAATTCTAAGAATAAAGAAAAATAATTTTTTTCAGCATCCAGGCAGAGAAAACTAGATACCTACAAATGAACAATAATCAAACTAGCCCCGATTTCTCCTTTGCATCACTTTATAGTTTTAAGGGGAGAAGGTGATAGCCCAAGAATTGTATACCCAGCTAAATTCTACCATGTGTCAAAGCAATAGAGGCTCATTCTGGGCAAGTTTTCAATCCCACACTATTCTTCAGAATATTAAGTGGTACTCCAGAAGGTTGAAACAAGAAGCAAGGTTAATATATCCAGAATGGAGAAGAGTAGATATATAGTCTGAGTATCAAAACAGACAAAGGAAACAAAAAGGAAGCCTTGAAAAGAGTAAGACTGCTAACAAGATGATAAATGCAAAACCAAGTATTCATTACATTAATAAGCATATATATTTAAAATCCATTCATGTACTCTTTTCAAGAAATACACTTAAAACAATCTTAATAGAATACCAATAGAAGGAGGATCAACGCTATGGCAGGCAAATGCAAAAATAAAGTAACGGTTTCAATATTAATACCAAGCAAGATATAATATAAAACAAAACAATAAAATGACAAAGGGGTTTATTTTACCTTGAAAAATATTTTAATCCTCAGTTTACTCAATGATTATCTATTAAGTACCTGATATTTGTACTAAGCAAGTGTATACATTGCTGAAAAATAACAGTGTAATTGTAATGAACATTCATGCTCAAAACAACATAAAATCAAAAGATGTAAAGCAAAAACTGTTGAAATACAGGGGCAAAAGTAGGTTTACAGTTGTGAGTATGTGAAACAGAGTTTATTCTTGTATTATTATTTGTTACTCATCGTATTATTTTTCCATACAAACAACTGTAAGCCTGCTTTTGCCCCACCCAGAACATGAAGAAATTGTGAGAGACAATGGAGAAAAATTTAACAAATCTTTCAGTCTTTGATAGGTCAAGTAAATAAAAATATAAAACATGTGATAATATAATTGGTTAGTTTGGTTTTATCACTTATACATAAGTAACCTGATAATTTTTATAGTTTACAATTAGAGACTCCATCTGTTTTTCCAGCCACCATAGAACTTCTACAAAAATTGATTGTATAATAGGCCACAAAAGAAATCTCAATAAAGTCCAAAAGCAAACACTGTACATGCCAAATTCTCAAAACAATTTGAATAAAACTAGAAATAGCAACACTATAAAATAAATTTAAAAGTACTCTCAAATAAATCCTTGGTTTAGAGATTAACTCAAAGCCGCAATCACAGTGTGTTTAGAAATAAACTCAATTGTGTGAAATAAGGCAGGAGAGTCCAGAAAGGTTGGGTCTGTCAAGTTAGGGCCCTTATGCAACAGGCCTTGTGTTTCAAGGTGCTGAGTGACTGTGCTAGGGGAGGAAGGCCGGGCAAGCACATGCAAGGCAGGGAGCAGCCATCGGGAGGAGAAAGCACTACGGTTAGAGTCCTTTAGACCTGGATTTGAGTGCTGCTTCTCTCTCTTTCAGTGGCCACTGTGGGTATCTCGATATCTCCCCATTTCTGTGTCTCAGCCTACTTATTCAAAAGTAAGGGCGTTGACCTGTCAGAATGGCCATCACCAATAAATAAAAAATGACAAGTTATAGTGAGGATGTGGTGAAAAGGGAACCCTTGTGCACTGTTGGTGGAAATGCAGATTGGTGCAGCCACTAGCAAAAATGTTTGGAGTTTCCTTAAAAAATTAAAAATGGATCTGCCTTGGGCCTTGACCTGGTGGCTCGGTTGGTTGGAGCATTGTCCCATACACCAGAACGGTTGTGGGTTCAATCCTCAGCCAGGTGTGTATGGGAAGCAACCGCTTCATGTTTCTCTCTCACATTGATGTTTCTCTCCCTACCCCCCATTCCCTTCCTTCTTCTCTCTCTAAAGAAATCAGTTTAAAAAAACCACATACCCTTGGGTGGGGATTTAAAAATTAAAAATATATAAAGAATAAAAATGGATTTGCCTTATGACCCAGCAATTCCACTTCTGAGTATATAGCTGTAAAAACCCAGAACACTAATTTGAAAGAATATATGTATCCCTATGTTCATAGCAGCATTATTTACAATAGCCAAGATATGGAAGCAGCCCAAGTGCCCTTCAGTAGATGAGTGGATAAAAAATCTGTGGTATATACAATGAAATATTACTTGGCCATCAAAGAGAATGAAGCCTGGCTGGAGTGGCTCAGCGGTTGAATGTCTAACTATGAACCAGGAGGTCATGGTTCGATTCCTGGTCAGGGCACATGCCTGAGTTATGGGCTCGATCCCCATGTGCGGCATGCAGGAGACAGCTGATCAATGATTCTCTCTCATCATTGGTGTTTCTATCTCTCTATCCCGCTCCCTTCTTCTCTGAAATCAATAAAATTTTATTTTAAGAAGAATGAAATCTTACCATTTGGGATAGCATGGATGTACCTATGCTCAATGAAATAAGTCAGTTAGAGAAAGATAAATACCATATAATTTCACTTATATGTGGAATCTAAAGAACAAAATAAATGAACAAACAAAATTGAAACAGACTTATTGAGACAGAGAGAGAACTGGTGAATGCCAGAAAGGAGCGGGGGACATTGGGTAAAAGAAGTGAAGGGATTAAGAAGTACCAATTAGTAGTTACAAAATAGTCACAGGGAAGTTAAGTAAAGATTCGGGAATATAGTCAATAATATTGTGATAACTATGTGTAATGCTAATTGGGGTACTGGAAACATCGAGGGGAACACTATGTAAAGTATGTGATTGTCTAATCACTAAGTTGTATACCTGAAACCAATACAAAATAAAACCGAAAGAAAAAAAGCTAAGGGTGTTGCTCTATATCAGGGGTTCTCCACCTTCCTTGGGCATCACAATTACCTGAGAAGTTTTAAAATAATAGTGATGTCAGCCTTTGTGCCCAGAGATTCTGATTCAGTTGGTTTGGAGTGGAACGAAGTCATTACTATTTTTAAAAATCTTCCAATGTGATTCCAGTGTGCAGCCAGGGTGGAGCATCCCAGAGCTAGATGATTTTGCACGTTTCTACAACCCAACAGTGCTAGTAGGCACCTGCAGTCTTCGCCCAGGGAAGGAAGTTTTAGGAGGTGAAAGCCAGAGGAACAGTGATGCTAAGCCATCTAATCCAAGTGTGCATTGTCTCAAATGGTGCAGAAAATGTCAGTGCCAGTTCATATTCTGCACCCAACATGATTTAGACCCGGGGCATATATTGTACTCCAAGCCCATTGTAAACACAATGGACCATTTATTCACTGAACAGTAACCACTGTAATTACCTACAGGGCAAACATATGAGGTTGTTCAAGCAACAATTAATTGTGGACCTGGAACTAATGGGACAATAATGGCAAAGTATCAACCGGAGTGTGATTCAGAAATCGCATCAGAAAACCAACATTTTCCAAAATGTATTAGGAAAGCATTTTGGGGATGTGATGGCACATACACCATCGCAGGCCCTGAAATAGTTGCTCCCTGATTTTTCTAATAACTCCTTCTTGTGCTGGTAACTGTAGGAGCATTGAATTGTTTTAATATTGAGAAAAATCATGAACAGTGGGTTTTAGGGGACTGCAGAGCTTCTTTTTATTGAGCTCACTATGGGACCTAAATATCACCTGCATGCTGGAGTGCTGATCTCGTTTGGGTTTTAAGATCCTCTTTGTGAATCTGATGGAAGTGGTGGATCCTCTTTTCAGAAAAATTTGTGTCTGTCTGCACATACACACCCACACCAGCTTTTTCATACAGTTTTTGGGGAGCTCATAGACATCTTGAAGCCCCTCTCTGTTCTCTCTAGGTCAGGGGTGGGCAAACTTTTTGACTCGAGGGCCACAATGGGTTCTTAAACTGGACCGGAGGGCTGGAACAAAAGCATGGATGGAGTGTTTGTGTGAACTAATATAAATTCAAAGTAAACATCATTACATAAAAGGGTACGGTCTTTTTTTTCCCAATAGTTTTATTCATTTCAAACAGGCCAGATTCGGCCCGCGGGCTGTAGTTTGCCCACGGCTGCTCTAGGTCATGGTCCAGCCTCTGTTTGCATACCTCCAGACACAGGGATCTCACTACTTTAAACAGCAGGCCTTTCATTGCTGAACAACTCTGAATGCTAGTGTTCCTCAATCTGTCCGGCTGGGATTTTCCTCTCTGCAGGCTCTTCCCATTGGTCCTTGTTGTAATTTTTAAACAGCCACTCTATCCTTGACCTTTACCAGTCTTGGGATCGTGTCCCTGTCTCTGAGGATCTTAAAAATTGGTTCTTCTAGGGGCTCTTTAGTTCCAGGTGACAGCAGATGAGCTGTTTGGTGTGTGTTCAGCATCACACACCAACAGTGTAGGCTGCTGAGGGGACACAGGAGATCCAGGGATCCTGGGTAGTGGCTGTCTGCCCTCTGAGACAGGTCAGGAAAAGGGACAAATCTCCACTGCCCCCACTCTGCCAGAGTCTTGGGGGGTAGGGGTGGGGGCGGGGAGAAGGAGCGCTTCCTCAGGTTACAAGAGCATCTTCAGCTGGTGCCTGAGGGTGCCAGGATGTTATTTCCTTGGGTGCTGAAATTGGACTCTGAGAAGTATTAGATCTGGAGCTGCTCCTGGGAAGTTTTGGAAGAAAGCTGGTGGTAGCAAAGAGTGAGCTTGCTTCAACCATGCCCTTTTTGGATCAAAGTTTTAAATGAAACAAATGAAGGAAAGAAAGGAAGGGACTGAGGGAGGGAGGGTGGAAGGGGAACAGAAGGAAGAAGGAAGGGAAAGATGACAGATTAGAAGAAACCATGAAGCAATTATTATAATCTTAGAGTGGGAAATACAACACCAAACCTGAAGACATAAAATTTAAAAGTAGATAAATTCAACCACATTTAAAAAAAACATTTCCATATAGTCAAAGACACTATAAGAAACATCAAAAGCAAAGGTATACAACTGGGAGAGAAATTAGTAACTTATATCACAAAGGGCTAATTTCCTTAATAGAAAAGATTATTTCTACCAACTGATCCGTAAAATGAGCCCAGTTGGAAAACAGGCAAAGGATGCAAATTGCTCTCAAACCTAGAAAGAGATACTCACCCTCACTAATAATAAGGTAAATGCAAATTAGAACTATAAGATACCATTCTCCCACCATCACACAGCAAAGATCAAAAAGGTTGATAGGCACCTTCTGTGGATTAGGCCAAGGGAAGGGAGAGCAGAGATCAGAAGAAGTGTTATGGAAGAGTGACATTTAAGCTAGGCCTTGTAGGACATCATTAAAATCCAATTTAGCAACTTACTGGCACTTAAAAAGAAGAAATGATAAAAGGGAAGAGGAGCAGATTTGACTACTTAGTATAAATTAAAATACACACACAAAATGGGAAAGCAAACAAACTGGGATACAGCAACTGTAACAGTCTGAGTTGAACATTATACATATAAAAGTCTTCATTAAACTCAATAAGAAAAGTATTAGAATACCACTCAGAAAATAAAAGACATGAAAAAGCAAATTCCTGAAATAGAACATACTACTGGTTAATGACCACATGGAAAAAGATTAATTATGCATAACCAATGATTGCAATATGATTCCAGTTTTTCAGGGATAAATCATTATAAAATTAAAATAATGTTTTAGTTCCTCTGTTGAATGTGGTAAAATTGGCTCTCTAATCATACCTGGCTAGTGGGTATGTAAATTGATACAATCCTTTTTGGAAGTAAGGATCGAGTCTTTAAAATCGCATATCCTTTATCTGGGAAATTTTACATCACTTTTATCCTATAGAAATAGACTGAAATTTTTTTTAAAAAAATGCTGTGCACAAGGATGCTTGCAGAATAATATGACAATGACAAGTTGGAAACAATCTAAATGCCCCCCCAATTAGAGATGATTCAATAAATGATGTTTATTTTCACATACTAGAATATTATACAGCTGTAAAAATGTTTACAAAGAGTTTTTAATAGGATGGCTGAGTACTTGTGTGATAATGCTAAGTGTGTGGAGTGAGGGGGGTGGAGAGAAACAGTTCAATTACATATGTGGAATGACCTCAGGATTTTTTTTAGAATTAATGTGCATGGAAAAAAGACCAGAAGTCAATAGACTACAATATTAATGGTGGTTCTTTGGTGAGGGGTAAAATATTGGCTCATTTTTCTTCCTTCTTTCTCCTTATTTTGCATTTTTTAAATATTCTCTTTCATCATAATGCATTACTTTTATAATAAAAAGGTTTAAAATATCTTGCCCTGTGTGTTTGGGCCAAAATCAGAACTAAAGCTCTCTTCTGCTCCAAAAGATCCTGGGCTCAGAGCAGCGAGGCCCACCAGTAAAAGTGTTCTCTCTTTTGTGTTTTTCAGCTTTCCTTTGCCGCGACCACGCCTGTCCTGGCTGATAAGAAAAAATACCCTTACTTCTTCCGAACTGTCCCGTCAGACAATGCGGTGAACCCAGCCATCCTCAAGCTGCTAAAGCACTTCCAGTGGAAGCGAGTGGGCACTCTGACCCAAGACGTGCAGAGATTCTCCGAGGTACGCTGTGCTGGGGGGTCAAGCTCTCACCTCCCTGTGGCCGCTGTCATCTCCAGGCACGGGCATTACGGCTGAATCAGGGATGGGCTGTATCACAGGGCTTTTAAGCAGACATTTATTAGCAGGACCAAAGTCGTTTTACCTTTGACAAAACGGAGCTGGTGGCTGAGGCATTTGTGCATGGGACAGGTGAAAACCTCCGTCCTAGATCGCTCAGGAGTGAACCCTTCCCTTTCATTGTGCCTTTGGCTAAATCCTGTAGCTTATTCCCTCACTGCCCCTATAGGTTTGTTGTCCTTGTTGCTGATGCTGTAGTGACCATCTAAAAATCATGACAGGGTAGAGGGGTTAATGGGAGGTGGGGGGTGGGGTGGGGAGGGAATGGCGGACATCTGTAGTACTTGAAACACAAAAACAAACCAAAAAAAACCCCCCAAAAAACCTGCCAAAATATAAAGTAAAAAAATAAAAAGGTTGCTAATTGCCCTAAATCCCACATCCTCTCCCACTCTCAGTTCAGTGTTCATCTGCCCAGTTTTTTTTTTTCATTATATTTATTTAAACTCAATGATGTCATACTGTAGATTTTGCTTTTTTCATTTTACAACAGATCTTAGAAGTCTTGATTGATCTCATTCTTATTAATGGTCCATGGTGTTCTGTCAGATGGATAGATGATAATTTATTGAACCAGGCCCCTATGGATGTGCATAGCTTTTTAACATCACAGACAACACCTTCCCACCTGGCAGATTTCTAGAAGTGGAATTACTGAGTCATTTAAAATAGTGAGATAAATTGACTTCCAGAAAGGCTATTCCAATTTATAGTCCCACCAATGTGTTTGAAAATTCCCATTTCCCCACATCCTTACTAAGAGTGGATATTATCAAATGTTTAAAAAGGTTTCCCACTCAAATGAGGGCAAAATTGTCTCTTGTCTTTCTTCCCATTCTCCTTATAGTTCCTACTGTCCTGTCTCCTTGAACTTGGAGCCTCCCAACAAAGCAAGACATTCCAGGTGTGCTTAGATGCCCAAGAGGAAAACACTGAGCCCTGTGGGGAAGGAAGGCATGAGATAGAGGCCCAGGCCAACCTCAGGGGGAGGAGTTGGAAAGGGCCCACCCATTCTGGCAGGAGGGTGGGGGCAGAAGGGCTGGGAATTACTAGAACTGATTTCCACTCCAGCCTTGCACTTACCTTTCTGCAGCTCTGCCCATCTCTCCCAGGGGAGGGACAGGCCACTCGATGCATTGACCTTGGAGAAGTCACCTCTCTTCTCTCAGCTGCGATTTCCTCCCCTATCCCTTCAGGATTCTTACCAAAATCTGATGAGTCATGGATTTGAAAGAACTCTGGCAACTGTAAAGTTCATGCACAGAGAGGGATGTTTGGGGAGGTGCTTGAAAAGCCTAAGTGTTTGGACCCACCATCTGTGGTTATCCAAACAAGGCATGCTTTTCCCAGGCAAGACTGGCCCTCCTCTCCCCACCTCTCTGCTTCTCAATCCCTAGGGTGAGGCACAAAGAAAACTTGACCTCTCGCAGGAGTGACTCATTGCCAAACACTGAAGAGGCTTTTGCTGAAAGACTGCCCTTTAGTTAGGCAGCCACAAATGTTCTGAAATGAGTATGAGACTGGTTGAGGGGGAGGGTGGGGAAGGCCAGTCTGTGGCCCCATTAACATGGGACTCTGCAGCAATTTGGAGGGACCTGCTTTCTTCCAATAGAGTCTTTGGCTGTCAGAGCCTGAGGGGCCCTTAGAGACACTTTCCTAACCCCCTCATTGTATAAAAGGGGAAACTGAGGCCCAGTGAAGGGATGGGAAAATGTTCAGGGTTTCAGAGCATCTCTGAAGCCAGGAAAGATTGTTCACAAAAAAGTCAGGACTAAATCCTGGTCCAGACTCCCATTCCAGACTCCCATTGCTCCTTCTTTCCATCCATAACTTCCTGAAGTCACAAGCGAACTGCATGTGACCCGGAAGAGTAGAAAAACCTGAACGCCTTGACCTAAAGAGATGACATTTTCAGCCCTGGCTTGGTTGAGTGCTTTATGGATTCCCTAACACTCTCACAGCCAACCACCCTTTAGGGAGGAGTTATGGTTCCCAGCTGACAGAGGAGGGAATTGAGGCTTGCAGCGGGGGTTGCCTCTTGCCCCAGGGCACATGCTGGTGAAGAGCCCAGCTGAGGCTGGAAGAAGGACCTCCCCTCCGGAGTACTGGTCAGTGTTTTCTCCATTCTGCTGTCCCCACCCACTGGGGTCAGGTATTGACAGTTTGGTAGCACATCTCCCTCCCTGCACAGCTGTGTGGGGGCCCTCAGCCGAGTTTCAGGGCATCAGAGGGAAACCTCCTTTCTGAGGACAGGATGTTGCTTGGTGGTATTGCTGGCAAGAACCCCTTTCGATTTAAATCTCTCCGCCCAGCTGACTCCTCTCTGTGCCCAAGGGCTTTGGCATCCCTCTCCTGCTGTCTGGGCTGCTTCGCTGGAGTGCAGGCCCTGGAAACTCGCCAGGGCCTAACAGCTTTTTGTGAGTGCAAAGGAAACTGGATTCCTTTTATGAAACTGGTCGATCTGCAGCATCGAGCACTTCTGTTCCGGACTGGTGCACTGGAAGGAATGTCAAATGAAAGCAATCCTGAAGCCGGAGGGAGCTGGGGAGAAAACCTCAGTAACAAGGAGCTCATTACATCGGGACTGAAAGGGGGGAAGAGTTGAGGTCCATCCCACCTTGGGACCAGCTGCTCCTTCGAACCCAGGACAGCTGAGATTTAAGGCCAGTGGGTGGTGACCCAGAGGCTCCTCAGGCTTTGGGTCAGATGTGCCCGTCTCTAGGCCCAGCTTTGCCAAGCAATGGCTGTGAGACACCAGGCAGTTCACGTCACCTGAATGAGACCCCAGTTTCCCTTCTGTAAAATAGGGAGATTTAGTCCCACCTCACAGGCACTGGGAAATGAGAAAACATAAGTGAAAGACTTAGGCATACTTGGTGCTAATAAACGGACATTCTCTTTGCCACTAGTCATGAGACAAACTCTAGAAATGCATATCCATTCACTTAAAAAGTAATGACGTGGCCTGTGACGTGCCAAGCCCTGAGCTGTCGAGGGCCAGAGAGGAAAGAACATGGCCGGGGGCAGTAGGTATCAGGCCTTCATCGGCTTCTCAACTCTGGCTGCTCACTGGAATCACCAGGGGAATTCATTTTTAACACAAACACTTAAATTTTATAACTTGGGTTTTTTCCCTTCCCTCTCCCCTTCCCCACACTTTTAACAGCTTTATTGGGATAATTTATATCGCATACAACTCATTCCATTGTTAGTATACAGTTCAATTATTTTTAGAAAGTTTATAATAGTTGTGCAGCCATCGTCACAGCCCAGTCTTAGGACACTCCTATCACTAAAAGTTCTCTCCTGCCCGTTTGTCGTCAGTCCTGCCCCCAGCCCAGGTTTGTTTGCTTGCGCTATAGTTTTACCTTTTCTGAAATTTTCATATAATTACATAACATGTATTTTTTTTGTGCTTGGCTTCTTTTTAATGTTTTTGAAGACTATCCATGTACATGTATCAGAAGTTTGTTTCTTTATACAGCTAAGTTGTATTCCCCTATATGCATAGGGTACATTGTTTAATCACTAGGGGAGCTTTACAAATCCTGGTGCCGAGGCCAGCCCTCAGAACAGTTACATGAAATGACCCCAGAATTAGAACGCTTTTAGGCTTTCCGGGTGATTTCAGTGTGCCCCCAGTGCTGCGTCCTTCACCACTGGCTCAGGGATGCAGGGTGGAAACGATGCCCTCTAGTGATGGGAGCCCTTGCACTCAGAGCAACCCAGTCTGCTCCGCAGTGTGACTGTCTTCAGCATCCGGTGGCTGTGGAGGAGGATGGAGAAGGTGGAGAACAGCCTTGCCCCAGCCCTGGGACTCTGCCAGGTGGCAGACAGAGGGGGTATGGATGGTGAAGATTGAGGGTGCTGCTGAGAGGGTGGTCCAGGGCCCCAAGATGGAGAGGGGTAGGCAGGCAGGTGAACTGTGGGCTTGGAAGAAGTGGAGCCCTGGAAGTCTCTTACAAACTTGATGATGTAGGGGTAAGGGAGCTGGAAGGAGGGGAGGCTGTGGTCAGAGCTGGAAGAGGACGTAAGGATTGAGGACCCAGGCCCTGGCTGTGCGTGAATAGCTAAAGCAGAGTGATGGTAGAGATCACCAGGGGCAAAGAAGTCAGAGGCCAGAATGCAGAGTGACACCCATGTGGGCACTTCAGGCACAGGATGGAGGCAGGGCTTGGGTGGCAATAAAGGCAGTGAGCACCAGTGTCTGGAAGGACCAGCGGAGAATAACATGGGTATTTAAGCCTCTCCCCTCAGGTCCAGGTCCTATCACTTATTCTTCAGGCTTCCAGGTTTTGATGCAATTAACCAACTATGTATCCCAGGACAAATCACTCAGTCTCTCTGGGACTCGGTTCTCCTTCTATAAGTTAAAGGAGATGGGCCAGTTGACTCTAAAAATCATTACTAGCTTAAAGAATTTGTGATGAGGACTTAGAGAGATCTGGTTATTGACCTTGATCTTGCCATTCCCAAGGGAGGAGCCATGAGAATTATTTACCCCTTTATGCCTCCATTTCTTCATCTTGAAAAGGTGGATAATGTCAGTGCTAGCTAACTCTTAGGGTTGTCATGAGGATTAAATGTGCTCAGAAACCTAATGTGCTAAGAGAAGTGCCTGGCTCATAATGAACACCATGCAAGGGGTAGCTGTTAGGTTTTTTATCATCTAGAATCTGGTTTCTTAGCTCATAGCTGACCCCCATTCAGGAGCCCAGCTGTGTGGCTCGGTTTTGTAGCTGCCGCTAGCATCACTTCCCTCCCTCCCCACCCTCCAAGCCGGCTTGGCGACTCCCTGCCAGTCACTGGTCCTCAGTGATCTGGAGCTTTCTGTGGCTGACCTTTCTGTGCCAGAGGCCTCCCCCAAGTGTCAGGACCCACCAAGGCCCTTGATCTGTCCAAGACCAAAAGGGCAAGAGCTTCCCCTTTAAAGCACCTGCCCTTTCAGCCTTCCACAGCCCTGCCTGGCCCTTTGAAGTCCTCCCTGCTGGCCAGTCACCATCTGACCCACCAAAGGGGCCTCTGGTCCCTTCCTCTAAAGTTACCGCTTATTATTATGTCTGGAGGACACTTCTGCAGTGGAGGACAGGGGGCCTTGTGCTTGCATCTGATCTAGGAGCCAACCTTATTAGAGTCACCAGCCTTCCCTGCTGCTCTGAGCAGGATTGAGCTCCTCAGCGTGGCTGGAGAGACCCTTCACGGTCCCCTGAGGCCTCCTCCTTTGTCTCACCTTCAGCCCCTTTCTCTTTTGGTCCAGCCACACCTCTATGCTGGCTTCTCTCTCTGTGGGAACATCCTCTGCCACACGTGACTCAACATGACCCCTCGGGCTGGATAGGGTTGCTGCCTCCATGCTCCTCCCTGTGCCAGTTCCTTGCACAGTGCAGTGTAGTAGACCAGCTGCTTCCTCATTCATCACCCACCACCACAGGACTGGAGGCCCCTGTGGACAAGAGCCACACTGACCTCTCAGGCCCCTCACCCTGCGTGCCACCTGGCATTTGTATGTTCAAGAAGGTGTCTCTGTCCATTAGGCCCTCTGCTGTGTTAAGTCGGCCTGCACCTTCGATGGTGCGATGGGGGTGGGAGGGGTGCCGATAAATCCAAGCCCCTGTGCCGCGTCACCAGGGGCCATCAGGACAAAGGGAGGAGCTGGCCAAGTCAGCAAGTCACACTCCCATGGAACCCAGCACAGGCCATGCTGCTGCTGCTTCTTAACTGGGTCTTTCTGGGAAATGACATTGTTTTCTAGTGGGGATTTTTCTAGAGATCTCAGTGGAAAATTTACTGGAACCAGCAGTGACCAGGGACCTACCATGTGGCCACTCTGGGTGGCGTTGGGAATGCACACACTGTAGTTTGTATCTGAGTGATTTTCCTTGGCTTCATCATCCAGGGAGGTTCATTTGAGTTCTCAGCATCTCAGAATCTTCTCTTTGCAGGTGATCTCATTCTCTAGAGCAGTGGTTCTCAAAGTATGGTCCCTGGACCGACAGCATCAGTGTCATTGTCACCTGGGAACTCATTAGAGAAGCAAATTTGAGAAACTTTTTATTTTGAGCAAATCAGAGTGGGAAGACCCCATGGGGGTGAGAAGAGTTCCTGTGAATCGGACCCTCTGATGCATTTGAGAACCCCTGTGTTGGGGGAATGGGCAGCTTTCAGCTGAGGCCACTATGTTCCTAAGTCTGCTTTAACTAACAAAGGGGCCAGGCTCGCTGGGAGGACTGTGCCACCTCTGGTCCATGTCCATGGCTTCCCTCCAGGTGGGAGGATCACCTGTGCAGCCCACATATCCAAAGATCCTCTAAACATTAGGAGGCAGGAGGGGACTCCTGACTGATCAGATCTTAATCCTGAAGGTACTAGTGTCACATTCGTGCCCCAGATTTTTTTCTAAAGAACTTTCTAATGCTCTTAGTTGGCTTAGCTGTCTGTCCGCAGGCAGGAAACATCCTTTCCTTGGCTCTTCGTCCAGCTCTGGGAGAGACCGGCTGGGGACCAGCCAGCAGGGACTGCTTCATATATATCCATCCCGCCCACACCATGGCTCTGTTTGTAGCAGCCTCTTTGGCATTTGGAAAGTGAGATTGTTTAAGCTAGAAGCACATAGTTGGTATGCTTATGCAGTGATACGGCCTCTAAGGGGGTGTAAGTAACACTACAGTTTGGGGATCACTGGGATGGATGAAGTACACGGGGTTGCCGGTTCATTTAACAGATGGAGATGGGTGACATGTGGAGGGTAGTACTGGCAATAGGTTCTTCCCTAAAGCCCTGGTCCCATGCAGATATTCAAGGTAGAGACTCCAGGTCAAGATCAAGAATGGGCTCTACAGGCCTTCTGCCTTCTGAGGCCCGGGCTCCATGGGGCTGACTCTGGGGTTCACGAAACACTTCTTCCTTCATGAGAGTGCCCTCAGGGAGAGTGTAGCAGGTGCCTTGCCAGATCCATCCCTCCAGAGTGAGAAGACCCCATAGGGTGAGAACAGTTTCCAGTGCTCCTGCTACCCTGGGGGCATATCTGGGAGTGCATCCAGGGATTTTTGTCCAGTGGTGGCTGTGGTGGCGAATCCTTTGAACAAAAAGCAGATCTCCAAGTTGAGTGCCTTGTTCTGGCCCAAAGCTTCTGCTCTTGGGAGAGATGGCCCACTATCTCTCCTCCTCCCTCCCCTTCAAATAGGTCAGAGATGGCTGCCCCATCCAAAGTGAGGGAGGAAGACCCTAGGGCAGTGATGGCGAACCTATGACACGCGTGTCAGAGGTGACACGCGAACTCATTTTTTTGGTTGATTTTTCTTTGTTAAATGGCATTTAAATATATAAAATAAATATCAAAAATATACATCTTTGTTTTACTATGGTTGCAAATATCAAAAAATTTCTATATGTGACACAGCACCAGAGTTAAGTTAGGGTTTTTCAAAATGCTGACATGCCGAGCTCAAAAGGTTCGCCATCACTGCCCTAGGGCTTAGTGGGTGCTTCCTCCTTAACCCTCCATGCCAGGTCCTCAGAGCTCAGCACTCTCCCACCACACACACACCAATTCTTAAAAGAAAGGAGCGGTCCTGGACCCTGCTCAGAGCGGACAGGTGCTTGGCTGTGGGTCTGTGGTGCCAGCACCAGGGCTCATGCCCGGCTGGGTGAAAGCCACTCTCAGCTCTCCAGGGCTGTGATATTAGATAAATAAATGCTCCACCCAGGCCAGTGAGTCCCGGAACACCGAGTGAGTGAGGGCCCGGAAGGAGATCCTGGAAGTCTTGGGGGGCGGGGGGCAGGGGTCCTGAATATCCATAGTGACCTCAAAGCCCTCACCAGGGACATTCCCCAGGCCTCCTGCATGGCCCTGGGCCCGGTTCCCAGAGCATGACTTCAGCCCTGGGAAGCAGCTCTTGCACCAGGTAGGGAAATATAATTATGACATCATCAACTGCCATTTACGGGATGCCTGCTCATGCAGGTGATGACATCCAGTCACCCAGCGTGGTACTGTCTCTGTTTTGTAGCGCGGACTCGCTTAAGAAGGATCAAGTCACTTTGCCAAGGTCTCACAGCCAAGAGGTAGCAGGTGTGGGTGTTTACCCAGGTTTGGGCCTGCCCTTGTGGAGAGGAGGCCGAAGGTCTGGGCCAGTATTCCGACCTCCAGCCACCCCCTCCTCCCTCCCCCTCCACACACACATGGAAGCAAGGAGGTGGATATACAGACCAACAAATCCATGTCTCAAGGGGACCTTTTCACAGCCCCCTGGAATTTTCACCATGGGATTCTGCATTTAATTTTTATTTCCAGACCTTGAATCTCAGAGGCCTGCACTGTCCCTCCACACCTGCGCCTACTGCACTTCCCGGAATATTTGGCTAACAGGGCAGTGCATCTTGTAGTGTGTAGGTCCACAGAGCTATTCTAGTTGATTCTGGCTGCAGTTTTCCCCAAGGCCCATCTGCCAGGCTTGGGTAATGCCAGGCAACATGAGCAAAGGAGTGGAGTTGGAAGGCATGTGGAGCCTTTCATAACTGGCAAACAGTCTGTTAGGACTGGATAGCTCAGTGTGCAGGGTGAGAAGTGGGAGAACGGGCTGGGAGGAAGGCAGGATGGTGAAGGCCCTGCATGCCTCTGTGTTTGGACTTTACCTGTCGGTAGTAGGGAGCCACAGAAGGTCTTTAAATAGGGGGTGAGAGATGGTAGCAATCCTGAGGGCAGAGTGGGACAAGCAGCCTAGAGTCTGGGAAACCAGCCAGGGGTTTACTGCAGTGCTTCAAAAGAAAAATAATAAGACCGTAGTTACTTTCTTACATAAAAATTTCAAATTCTCTTTGTTTTTATTTTTGCTTTTTTATTTTAAAATGCTAATTATTGTTTTCTAACCATAATATTGATATGTACTCAATGCAGAACACTTGGAAGACACAGAGGAGCACGAAGGAAAATGAAAAGTGGGCCACTGAAAGGTCATTGTTAACATCTACAGGCATGTGTCTTGACAGTTTCTTCAGTGCATATGAATGAACATATATAAACAAACACCTGCTCTTACTATAGAAATGGCTCCTTTAATTTAGCAAGTCAGTGGGAATGTTTCCCCATGCCAGCAGATACTCTCCACCACCGTGTCTCATCATGGCCTGTCCACTCTGGGCCTGGCCCCCTCTGATGTGTTTTGAGTTGCATTTTCCTCCAGTTTTATTTATCCTACAATCTGTGCCCACCCTTCCTATATTCCAGTAATTCTACAAATATTCTGTTCATTGATGGTCTTCCTTAATGGCTTTCCAGAACCACTAGAGAATTTTTTGCCCCCTTAAAAAAAATCTTTGCCATCTGGGGGAGTTTGGGCCAGCATAGGAGGTAGATGTATATTCTCTGTTGCTGTTTTGGTTTTTTTTTCAATAGCTGTTGAAAACATTTTACCCTATGGGCATGCCATAATTATGCAAGGAGAAGCTCCCGTGGCATGGAGGTAGTTGCCAATTTTTCCTGATTGCAAAACAGCAATGCAATAAACTCATACTTGTATTTTTGTATGAACATCTCTGATTATTTTCAGAGGATAAATTCCTAGAAATAGTGTATGCACATTTTGGAGCCTTTTGTACATGTTGCCAAATTGTCCTCCAGAAAGATCATACCAATTTAGAGCTTTATAACAGTATATGAGAGCACTCATTGCCAACATTGCATATTATTCTTTTTTGAACCTTGGCAATTGCTATTTTAATTTGCATTTCTTTGATTACTACTAAGATTGAATTTCTTTTTTACTAGGAATCTTTTTCATTTCTGTGTCTCCTTTTATAAATTGGCTGTTCAGGTTATTGGCACATTTTCTTATTGGAGTGTTCTTTTTCTTACTGATTTTTAAGAGTTCTTTATAAAATAAGCATATTAGCCCTTTGTCACATTTGTTGCAGATATAGCCCCATGTTTCATGTGACATTCAATTTTGCTTTTCATGTTATTTGATAATATTGAAAATTTTAATATTTTATACAGTCAAATTTATCAAGGCCATTTTTTTCACTTTTAATTTTATGTTTGGCATACTCTTTTCATCACAAGAACTTTTGTAAATATTCACCTACATTTTCTCCTAATGCTTTTATTACTTCATTTTTAAACTTATCTGATATTTTAGTATGTGGCCTCAAATAGTGGACTTTTCTTTTCCTACCCCCATAGTCACTCAATAATTCTTCCAGCATTTAATTAATGTATATTTTCCTGATTCACTTAAAATACCTATGCTAAATATTCTCTTTAGAAAATAATATACATTTTTATATATACTGTAAACCAGATGTATAATAGAAATATAATGCAAACCATGTGACTTTATAGTAGCCACATTTTAAAAACTGAAAAGATATAGGTAAAATTAACTTTAATAATAGTTAATAATCTTTTATTTAATGAAATGTATCCAAAATACTATCATTTCAATATGTGAAACTAACCATTTCAAATTCTCAGTAACCATATGTGGCTAGTGGCCATCCTCTTGGAGAGTACAGCTTATACTATTCCTGAGATTTTAAATTTAGATCTGTTTATTCTGGAATTGGCATCCTAGCTTTCTGAATATTATTCCATGGAGTTCTGAGTCAGGAACAGGTTAGTGTGGTAGACTTCTCAGATTCTGTGATTCAAGTTGACCAAAGTTCTGCCATTTTCAGCATGTGGCTTTGAAGTTCCTCTTATGGGCTGGAAGGGAAACACCCATGGAAGAATATCACGTGGAATGTGTCTGTGGACTAGGCTGGAAGTGATGCACATTACTCATATTCCATTGGCTATGACTAACACGCAGTCCTCCCTTTATCACAACTGCCTTTATTTTCACCAATTTAATTTTTCTAAGGTTCCAAAAAATACAGTAGGGGTTTTTATTTTAATTTCAGTAACTCCAGAATTAATTTGGTGGACATTTGACATCTTTTTAATACCAAATCTATCCATTTATGAACATAGGACATTTCTCTATTCAAAATTTCTTACTGGGTTCTCCATAAAGTTTTGTCATTTTCTTCATATAGATCCTTTCCATTTGATGTTGAGTTTATTTTAAAGTATTTTTCTTGCCTTAGGGAATAGGATATATTTTTCTTGACATTTTAGAAGTGTTTATTGCTAGAATATAGAAAAGCTATTGATTAGTGTATATACATCTTATGACTGACCATATTCAATTCTAATTACTTCTGGTAGTTTTTTCTCTCTTAATTCCCTTGGGCTTTCTAGGTAGACAATAATACCAGCTAGAGCGAGAGTAAATTTGCTTTGTTTTCCAGCATTATAGCATCTTTATCTAAATGATTTCTTATGAGGTGGTACTGCATAATGGTTAGTACAGAATGACTGCTTAGGTTCTCATTCTAGCTCAGCTATGCAGCTGGATACCCTTGGGCAAATTATTTAACTTTTCTGTGTCCCCGATAATGGGAACATACTCATATCACCTCAGGTGTTGTGAGTATTAAAATAGGTAATACATATAAAGTACTTAGGACTTAGAACAGTGCCCAAAGGAGCATCTAATATATATTTGCAATTGTTATTACTAGTGCCCCATTCACTAAATATCCTGGAGCTATATTTAAAAATACTGGTAATAATGAATACTCTAGTCTTGTTCTTGACTTTAATGAGAATGTTGTTGTAAGGTATGATGTCTGTTGGAAGAACTGATATTCTTTCTCATGTTGAGATGTTATATTTTTTATTTATTCAGTGTTTTAATCAGCTGACATATCAGATGTCTTTTTAGAATCTACATCAATAGCGATGTAATTTTTTTTCTTTGCTCTATTAGTGTGACAAATTATAGTCATCAATTTCCTCATATTCATTCTATTATACATAATACACTCATTCATTTAAAACATATTTATTGAGTGCCTCACATGTGTTGGGCACTGTTCTAGGTACTATAGATGCATCAGTGAATGAAACAAAGTTCCTGCCCTCAAGGGGCTTGCATTCTAGTGTGGGGAGACAGATAATAAAAAGCAATGATCAAATAAATGTATAATATTTCAGGTGGTAAGTGCTGGGAAGAAAATGAAATAGGGTAAGGGGAATAGGATATGCCAGAGGGGTGGGGTGAGGTCAAGGAGAGAGTCAAAGACAAGGTACCATTTAAGCAGACACCTGAAGTCAGTGAGGGACAAGTCTTAGGTTATCTTGGAGAAGAGGGTCCAGAAGGAACAGCATGTGCAAAGGCTCTGATCCGGGAGAGGTTCTGGTGGTGCTGGAGCCACCAAGGAGACCATTCTGGCAGGAACAGAGTCGGGAGGAGGAAATGGAGCAGTTGTTTGGGGAAGAGATTTCTGGCTCTTACCAGACATTCCTGAGCACTTTGGCTTATACTTTAAGTCATTTGAGAAACTACTGGAGAATATTCTTTGTTTTTGAGAAAAAGTTCACATAACATAAAATCCACCATTTTAATCATTTTAAAGTGTGCAATGAAATGGCATTTGGTATGTACATAATGATGTTCAACCATAATCACTATATAATTCCAGACATTTTCACCAAAGGAAATCCCATATCCATTAGCAGTCACTCACTTCCCCACCCCCAACCCCTGGCAGACACAAATCTTTCTCTGTCTATGGATTTGCCTATAATAGACATTTTCATTTAAATGGAAGCAGAGGGGTGTAAGGTAGGGGAAATGGGTGAAAGTGGTCAAAAGGTACAAACTTTCAGTTATGAGATGAGTAAATTCTAGCTTACTTGTGTATATATACATACTAGAGGCCCGATGCATGGAATTCGTGCAAGAGTAGGCCTTCGCAGCCACAGCAGCTGCCTCAATCCCTCCCTCACAGCTGCGGCGGCTGCCTCGATCCCACAGCTGTAGCCCCGGCTTCGTCTAGAAGGACATCCGGAAGTCGTTTGGCTGTCCAATCTAATTAGCATATTATGCTTTTATTATTATAGATATATCTTCTTTGGAGAAAAGCCTATTCAATTCCTTTGTACAATTTTTAATTGGGTTGTCTTTTTGCTGTAGAGTTGTAAGAGTTCCTTATTTATTCTGGATACTAGATGCTTATCAGATACATGACTTATAAATATTTCCTCTCATTTTGTGAGTTGTCTTTACATGTTCGTAATGGTGTCCTTTGCACAAAAGTTTTTAATTTTGGTGAAGTCCTATTTATCTGTTCATTCTTTGTTATTGTTGCTTGTGCTTTGGTGTCATATTTAAGAAACCATTGTCTAATCTAAGGTCATGAAGACTTGAGCCTCTTTCCTTCTAGGAGTTTTATAGTTTTAGCTCTTACATTTAGGTGTTTGTCCATTTTTAGTTGATTCTTGTATATGGTGTGAGGTAAGGGTCCAACTTCATTTCTTTTTGTATGAGGTGATTCAGTTGTCCTAGCACCATTTGTTTAAAAGACTATTATTCCTCCATTAAATGATCTTGGCATCCTTGCTGAAAATCAATTGACCATAATAGTATGGATTTATTTCTAGACTACTAGAGAGTTTTTAGAAGGAAGGAGGATTTGATCTGTCTTACATTATAAAAGGGTCTGAGTGGAACATAGTGACTTGGACTAAATAATGAAAACCAGTTAGATTCTTGATCTTTTTTTACAATAGAGCTGACAAAGTAGATTTCTTGATGGAATCTATATGTGGAGTAAAAGAAAATGAGGCATCCCAGTTTCGCAAGATGAAAAAAACGTTCTGGAAATGGATGGTGGTGATAGTTGCACAGTGATATGAATATACTGAATACCACTGAACTGTACACTTAAAAATAGAATTGTAAATTTTATGTACATTTTCCACAAATTTTTTAAATAGATCATTTTTAAAGCAAAAAAAAAAATGAGGCATCAAGGATGGTACCTAAGGTTTTGGTCTGAGCAATTGGAAAGAATCAGTTACTACTTATTAACTTGAAGAAAAATGCAGAGGAATAAGTTTTAGAGAGGGAAATTAGTAGAGTGTCTAGATCTGCCTACTGGAAATCCAGATGCTGCTGGATAAATGAACTTCGAATTCACATTTATAATAAGCCATACTAGCATTCTTGAAATAAACCTATCTTTGTTATGCTGCACTATTCTTTTAATCAATTTAATTATCTGGGATTTCCACCCTGTAAGTACATGTAAAAGAAGCTTATATTTTACTCTGATTATGCCATCCTTAATCAGGTTTCATTTTCAGAATTATCCTAGATTTACAATGTGAATCAGAAAGTTTTCTATCTTTTTACATGCCTTGGAACAGTTTATAGAATATACAAATTAGCTTCTCTTTGAAAATAAAAAACCAGTCTGTAAAACCATCAGGATTTTATGTCCCTCATCTCACCCATTTTGCAAGTTCTTTTTGACTTCTTCCATGCTTCTTGATCACTTTAGGTTTATACTTCTTGTGTGGATTTTAGAAATGTATATTTTTTTGAGAATAATTCATTTCCTTGAGATTTTCAAATTTATTATCGTATGCTTAGTAAAATTTTTTAAATGTCTATGTCTTCTGTTATATGCTCTTTCTCATTACAGCTATGTCCCCCCCCCCAACTTTTTCCTTGATTAAACTAGTTCGCTTCTTTATTGATGTAATTGATATTAATATTTTAAATTTAGCATGCAAAATATGATCAAACATCTTAATTTTTTCAAGTTAAATTACATCTGAATCAAGCACTCCACTTGCCACACTTACTTGAGTTAGCACCTCCCTCTCCAAGTAGCACCCTCCTCCAAAATAGCCAGCAACACTGGTGGTCTTTCCGTCACCAAATGGAAGAGCCTGTGTTCTGCGGCCCTTGCTGCCAACTGCCACTGGTGGTGCTGTTAACCCTGGTCAGACTGGTGACCTCCACTGATTCAGGTCCCTGGATATTTTTCCAGCATCCTCAAGCTCCTCACCAGGTTTCCAAGTGGCAACCTCTTCCAACAGTATTTTTACTTCCATATGGAGCCACTCCCAAGATGCAGGAAGGCTGTTGGAGTGATTTGGTTACTTTTCTCTCATGGATCCAGAACCTCTGTTGTCTTTTTCTTCTTAGATATCTAAACCCCCAAGAGGCTGAGAGGGTTTCTTTTAAAACCCTACCCCTAAATGGGCCTATTCCATTTTGCTGCAGAGTAGAGCTCATCCTCCTTAAAGCAGACACCTTAGTTGCTTGGGGGCAGAGGAGAGGCTCCACTTGTCTTCCCCTTTAAGGATTGCTCCTGCTCCTAGAGATAGATAAGTTTTCCAGACATTTCTCTTGCTAAAGAACATGTAGCAAAAAACACAAGTTAAATTTTCAGTGAAACATCTCATTGTCTTGTGTGTGTTTTTAACCCAAAGAACCAACACGTGGATTTTTATTGGCTCTGCTTCTATTACCTACTTTCTAATTTATTTGCTTCTGCTTTTATTTTTATTAATACCTTTATTCTTTAGTTATGTTTGTTTTGCCATTCTTTTTCAACTTCTTGATTTGTATACTTACTTTTTACTCTTTTAGTTGCTATCAAATGTATTTAAACCAGTAAATTTGTGTATGATTACAGTTTTGACCAAATTCTATACTTTTAACTAAATAATATGGCATCTTCATTATAATAAGAGTACTGTATAATTATATTTTCAGTTTAAAATACTAGGTTTTACTTCTCTAAGTACCAATACAAAAATGAAAAATCTATTGTTAGCTACATAGAATAGCACATTTATTTACAACCCATTCCTCATCACCTCTAATTTTGTGTTATTATAATTTGAGTTTTTATTTAACTTTGTTCTTTACATTGTGAATAATTTTCAATTGTTATTTGAGATATTGATTTTATTTTAAAACTAGATTATAATAACTATGATTTTAAGATTCAGATTAAAATTTATAGGGCTTCTATTTCTGATGACAATCTTTCATGAGTTGTGTCTTTTAATTTATCTCTCCATGGCATGAATACATCTTTGAGTAATATTTTTCAATAAGGGTATATGAGTTTTATATCTTCCATGCTATTACATAGATCACAGTTTTTCTCTGTGGCTTTTCCTATAAAGTATAGATTTCTATGACCATAATATTATTTTTCAAATCTCTCTAGACATTTCATCAATGTTGTAATGAATCTGAAGCAATCTGATTTGATTCCTTGTAGCTGTCTTTTTTTTTTTTTTTTGCATGTGCTAGATGCTTATAGGATTCTTTCTTTTTTTAATATATATTTTATTGATTTCTTAAAGAGAGGAAGGGAGAGGGATAGAGAGTTAGAAACATTGATGAGAGAGAAACATCGATCAGCTGCCTCCTGCATACCCCCTACTGGGGATGTGCCCGCAACTAAGGTACATGCTCTTGATCGGAATCGAACCTGGGACCTTTCAGTCAGCAGGCCTATGCTCTATCCACTGAGCCAAACCGGTCAGGGTGATATAGGATTCTTTCTTAATCCTTTGAATTAATAAAGAAAATACAGTACCTATTGGGTGTTTGTCTATTTTGTCTGAAATATGATTAGCATTTTTTAAAAATATTATTTATTGATTTCAGAGAGAGGAAAGAAGAGTGAGAGAGGGATACAAACATCAATGATGAAAGAGAGTCATTGACTGGCTGCCTCCTATATGCCCCCTACAGGGGATTGAGACTGCAACATGTGTCCTGACTGGGAATCAAACTGTGACCTTCTGGTTCATGGATTGATGCTCAACCACTGAGCCACACCAACTGAGCTGATTAGCATATTTATTTGAAGAATTGGATGTTCAGATTGCAGTTTTCTTCTATTATATCTTTGGTTATTACTCTTTTGTTCTGATATCTTTTTAGAAATACCATTACATTTGACCCTTGAACAACATAGTTTTGAACTGCAGTGGTCCTCTTAGACATGGATATTTTTCAATAAATATTTTATCTTCCTTATGATTTCTTAATAACATTTTCTCTTCTCTAGCTTATTTATTGTAAGGATACAATATGTAATACATATAACATACAAAGTATGTGTTAATTGACTTTTTATGTTATTGGTAAAGCTTCTGTCAATAGTAGGCTATTAGTAGTTAAGTGCTGAGGGAGTCAAAAGTTATATGCAGATTTTCAACTGAGCAGTGGGTTGGTGCCCCTAATCCCCACATTGTTGAAGGGTCAACTGTAATTCACAAGAGAGTCTGTCATTTATCCTTCATATTATTATTTTCTCTCTGTTCATTTTTATATTAGTCCTTATTCTCTATTCTGAGAGAATATCTCAACACTGTCCTCCATAACATCCATCAGATTCCAACAATTAAATTCTGCTCTTTAATGTTTCCAATGCTTTTTAAAATTCTCATAACATTATTCATTTCTTGTCATTAGCATCTTAACTCTGCCGGCTTCTTTTAGTATCAGTCTCTTTTATTGCATATCGCATTTCTTACATCTTAGAGACCGGGTTTCCTTTAAACTCCTTCAAGTACAAAACAGACACTACAATTGACTTCTTGTTTAGTGCAAATCTTTTTAGAGGTGATGTTCTTCCTCTGCATGCACTTCTTGTTTGCCTCCTTTATGTTTCAGAAAAGTTTCATAGGTTTAATGTGCCTTTTAGGTCTTTCCTGGCCTGGTATTTGCTTATAGCATGTGTCAGTTATCTTGGTCCCCTCATCATTTTACCTAGATGCTAGGATTCTTCACCTCGGATATTAGCTTGGAAAATTGGGTGATAAAGTTTCACATTACTAACTAGGGACAAGCAGCCCAAGGCATTAGGGGCCCATTTTGTGGGCATTTCCTCTCTAGTTTATCGGCACAGCTGGTCCAGATGTACACTGTTCCTCCTGGCCTCTCCTTTGTTCTCTGCCTGCTGTGGCTCAGAGCTGCCCCACTTGGTCCTGGGAAAGTGGGCTTGGCTGGGCTTTGCTTGATCTTGGGTCTAATGGCCCAGCTACTCCAGAAGGCTGTGGGCTGCACATGAGAGGTGGGTTCCCCCTGTTGGGCTCTGCACCCCTCCTGTGGCCCAGCCTCTCCTCCAGCATTCACTCACTCTCCGTCTGAGACTGTGAGGTGGGTCCTGTGAGCATGTCCGCCCTCCCCGCAGCACCATACTGCTTTCTCAGGAAGGAGAGCTGTGAGTCAGTTCAATCTGGTTTCACTGGCACTGTACCTCGCAGAAATTCCTCAAAGTTGGTGGCATATTGATGGCACCCTTTCCTATGTTCCCATGCCGAAGCAGATTCCCCTATTTTTATCCTGCCTTGGTCCTTTCTGTCACTTTCAGAAGGAGGTAGCTTAGGTGGGAGTTGGACATCTGTGCTCAGCTTTACCATCTTTCCCCAAAGTTTCAGAGTTAACATTATTTCAGAGTTAACTTTGATGTACAGAGATATGACAGTTCCTGAGCATTTCCTCTTAAATGCCTCCTATATTATGTGCTGCCCTCATCATATCTGGTTTTATACTTTCTCCTGGATACTTTTTCTCTCCCGTGCAAATTTCAATCTAGTACCTCTTGAATAGATGGGTCATTCTCCCCGCAAACATGGCGGTGCCTGTCTTGGAGCAGTGAGTGCCACTCCTTGCCAGGGGCTCATCATCTGGCATTGTAAGTCACATCCTGACCTTCAGCAATATTAATGGAATTTCCCCACATCCTCCTTTCCTTGCCAAAAGTATGACCTTTGAAAGTAGAAACAGAGAAGAAACTGTCCCCCTGCCTCCAAGTCCCCAGTCTCCTTCCAAAGCCTTGGGTTTCACTAGAGAGCCATTTCGGACTTCTTCTGGCACACCCAGGCTCTCCCTCCTGCATGAATCAGCAGACGTGGGCAGCAGGCAGTGGGGGAGGGGGTTGCAGGACACCCCCCACTCCCCATCGCTGCTTGGCTGCCCGCCCCAGAAAGACGGCACGTCATACAATTTGCCATATCCAGTCTGTGAACAGCTGCCTCCCTAGCCTCTGTGGGGAGTCACCAAGCACCACACATCTGCTCCTTCCGGGGATAGTGAAGATTCCTCCCACCACGGTGCTGTGAATTCCCTTCAGGGGTTTTATGGGTGTGGAATAACATTCTTCTACAGAAAGCCCAAGTAACCCGT
Organism: Myotis daubentonii; assembly: GCF_963259705.1. Lineage (NCBI taxonomy): Eukaryota > Metazoa > Chordata > Mammalia > Chiroptera > Vespertilionidae > Myotis > Myotis daubentonii. The sequence goes on along the minus strand of NC_081850.1, from coordinate 55,768,418 downwards.
CTTCATGAGAAGACACACCTATTGGAGTTTAGTTCCAGTTTAGGCACCACCAGCACTTGCCTCCCTTCTCCCAACCTCATGTCATGTTTTCTCCACCTCCCCTTTTTGACTTTGTTGCCTCTGATAATAAACCTGCCATATACTGAACTTCAGTCATAGTAGACCCTGAGCACGTATTAGCTTATTTTACTGTTTCTAACAACCTTAAGGTAAGTTGTGGCTTTGCCCCATTTGTAGGTGCAAAAAGCACTTAGAGAGTTTCCTTGCTCCCCTGAGGTGGCCTAGCCAATGGGGGCACAGCCAGCATCCCATTCTAGAGCCACCTGACTCCAGTTTGTCCTCTTTCCTCTCCTCCATTGCGGGAAATAGAAACACAGGCTCTTGTTGTGGGTTTAAAGCAGGGGTCTACACCTGTGGGCCCATGAGCCAAATCCAGCCCCTGTTTTACTGGAACACAGTCATGGTCATTCATTTGCACATTGTCCATGGCTGCTTTTGCAATGTAAAGGCAGAGTCAAGTAGTTGTGACAGAGACTGTGTGGCCTGCAAAGTCTAAATTATTTATTATCTGTCCTTTACAGAGGTTGACCCATAGTTTACAGCATGAGCTGTGGAAAGCAATAGGTCTGAAGTTAAATCCCCAGCTCACGGCTTGCTACCGGTGTGACCTCAGGAAACTAAGCATCTCTGAATCTCATTTTACTGACCCATGAACTCGTCATAATCATATACATTTTGTAAAACATATTTTTATTGATTTCAGAGAGGGAAAGAGAGATAGAAACATCAATGATGAGAGAGAATTATTGATCAGCTGTCTCCTGCATAGCCCACACTGGGGATGGAACCCACAACCCGAGCATGTGCCTTGATTGGAAATTGAACCATGACCTCCTGGTTTATAGGTCAACGCTCAATCACTGAGCCACGCTGGCCAGGCAACAATAATATATTTTTGTCCTTTTTATTTCATAATCATATATTTTGATTTTATACCAGTGGTCAAGAGAAGTGAGATGACATGTGTGAGGGGCTCTGTATCTGAAGGGTGCTCAGTAATCGGAGTTGTCTTTGTTACCTTTCTCACTATCATAGATGTGCAACCTTCCCCACTTTTGCTCTTTGGCTTCCTTTCTGGAACATTCCAGCCTTTTGGTTTAAGAACCCTTCACCTTTTCTGACACCCCCTGATACAGATGAAGCACAGCTGCTTCTCCAGCTTCCTCAGAATGCTGGGCAGCAGGTATAAGTGACACCTCAGACAAATGAATGGGATGTCCTGAGGTCTCATTCATTCATTTAGCCAGTGTTGGCTGAGCTGGATTCCATTCCATTATGCTGGAATATGACAGGGACTCAGACAGGGCTTCAGGGCCTCCAGGAGCTGCAGCAGGGCAGATGGACAGGTTAATAAACCATGACAGTAATCACAACCCCAGCGCCTCCAGATTCTAGTCCTCTTTGGAAAATTCCCCTTGCACTCTGCAGAGTGAGCACCTGTTCCCCAGAACCTCTGGGTACTGCTCCTAGGAAGATACATTATAAAAACTGCTTAGCTAGCACAGCTTCAAGCCCTACTCCTGGGCTGTTGGCCCACTCAGCACTTTGATGCTATGTCCACCCCAGGACATGGCGGGCTTGCCTGACTCGCCAGCTCCCTCCCAGGACACAGACTCAGCACCTCTACAGGCTGGGGCTGGCTCCACAAGCTTCAGGCCAGGGCAAGGGCAGACTGTCTTTCCTGCCCTTGGAGGAGCTATTGACAGCTTAGCTCCTCTCCATCAGTCCGTGAGGCCTTGATATTCTCCCCTAGACACCTGCGAGAGGGCCAAGACCTCATGCCATGCTGTGTGCTGTTGTGGCTGATGCAAAGAACTTCCTAATTCCTCCAGAACAGGGCCAAGAAAGGTGGCCCTGGGAAGAAGGAGCAGAGAATGCAAGGGTCCAGGGGTGAGCACAGGTCACTGGAAAATCCAGAGGGACTTCACGGAGGTGGGGCTCTTTGCAGTAGGGCTTAAACAGTGAGCACAACTTGAAAACAGGAGAGCAGAGGTCAGGAACTTAAAGTGATTCATTTGTGTGTGGTTGGTGGTAAAAACCAATTATAAAGGATTATGGTAAAATGTGAGATGGAAAAACTGGGATATAAAATCATGTACACTTTGATGACTTCTACCTAAAAGACATACCTGTTGTATCAGTTAAGGCCCTGGCAGGAACCAGATGGCATATTCAGAGAGTTGAAGTGAAGGAAGTTCACGTAGACCAGCGGTTCTCAACCTGTGGGTCACGACCCCTCTGGCAGTCGAACGACCCTTTCATAGGGGTCACCTAAGACCATCCTGCATATCAGATATTTACATTACGATTCATAACAGTAGCAACATTACAGTTATGAAATAGTAACGAAAATAATTTTATGGTTGGGTCACAACATGCGGAACTGTATTTAAAGGGCCAGAAGGTTGAGAACCACTGACGTAGAGGAACTACTTTGGGCAGGACCAGGGCCACTGAGCTAATGCTGATCAGCTGCTGTGTGCAGGCACTGTGCTGGTACTGGAACACTGAGGAACAGGCTGGGCACTGCCTTCAGGCGGTTCCTATCTTGTTTTGTAGGGATTTAGGAAAAGCTCCTGGAAGGGGTGCAGCTGGTAGCTTTTGGGGTCCTGCGTGGGTACCCAGACCCTCAACACAGTCCCTACCCTCCAGGCCTCCCAGTCTGGGGGAGAGGGACACTCAAGTAAACAAGCCCTTCTCGTGTCTGTCATTGCGGATACCCACCCTGGGGTCAAGGCCAGTGCCTAATCCCCTCCCCTCTTCTCCCTGCTCCTAACCCTCCTGAATTCCGGAGACAGAGAAACACGAGTTTGAATCTTGGTCCTCTGGCTTACTAATTTTAAAGCCTTTGGCAAGTCATGTAACCTTCTAGGTCTCTCATCTGTAAAATGGGGACAATATTGGCATCTGCTTCATAAGATTGTTGAGAGAATGCAGTTCACTCCAGAGTGATTCTGCCATGTCCCCTACAGCCTGCTTGCTCCCTGGGGGCTTGGAGTGAGGCGTGGGAGGAGGCAGGAGGCGGTGAAGAAGAGTGGAGGAGGGGAAGAAAAATGGGCCCTGGGAAGCAATTTATACCTAGGCCTTCACTTCCTCCATCCACCCACACCCAAATCTGCAGTCCTGGAGGAAGAAGGGAGTCAGTGCAGGCAAAGAAGGGTGGCTTTAAGTGCTAGGGCTATAGGACCTCAGGCAGAGCTCCAGAGCAAAAGACAGAAAACGGCTTTGTAATGTAGAACGGAAAAGGAAGCTGCACCTAAAAAGGGCAGTGATGCCCCAGGGTCTCCGAGGAGTCCTTTGGCTCCACCTTGAAGGGAGAGGTGGACACTTGGATCCCGCTGCTTCTCCAGCTTATGGAGCTGCCTGGAGCTGTCCTTGTTCTGCAGGGTTGAGAGCCTGGGTGGCCCTCAGCATCTGCGCCCTCGTAACTAGGGAACAGGTTCAAGAATCCGAGACCTTCCTTGGGGTTTCAGCAATCCCTTCTGCTCCTCTGATGCTTGAATCCCTTCTGTAGCAATCCCACCTCTGCCTGCACACCCACAGTGACGGGGCGCTCACCCCCACCTGGGAAGGCCTTTCCATCCTTGGATCACTCTCTTATTGGAAAGTTCTGCCTCTGAAGCAGCCAAAATTGACTTCCTGGTGGCTTCCCACACTGGTACTGGCCCTTTCCTTGAGGCCCATGTGCTGAGCTGGTGGCCTAGTCTTGGTGACAGCTCCTCTGGAAGTGCAGGTGGGGTGTCTCCACACCCTGGACCTCCCATCCCCTCAGCCATTCCTCTGGCGGTGACAAAGAGCAGGGATGGGACTCGAAAGCCAGGGAGCGATGCTGCATTCTGCTCCCTTTGAGGCTCTCAGGTGTGATTTCTCTAATAGCCCTCCTCTATTTTGGTGTCAGAGATGCACTTTGCATCTGGCTGATTTCCTATAGAGGTTTGTATTCATCATCTTAACTGGATAATATCCCTGTTTTATTAATATCCAAATATTTCTGTAAATATTGGTTTGGTCCCATGAGTCTGCTTCAATTAAAGCAATAGGCACTTTGTCACAGAGAAGCAATGAGGTTCGGATAGCTAATTTAATTCCCCACAGCCAGTGTATCCTGACTTTGCTGACTGCCAGCGGAGTGGTGAGCTCCTTGAAAAAAAATGCGACGCAGAGAAGACTGCCGGCTGGGGGGACTAACGGGGGTTTGTGTATTTTTCACGAAGGGAGCCTGAGCCTGGTCCCTCCTCGATTCTTTGGAACTTCTAACATTGGAAGGCTGGCTGATTTGCGAGCCAGAGGGCCCTCGTTCTCAAGTCACCTGTTCCTCCCCATGCAGGCGGCTCCAGCGTGTTCCTGGCCTACAGTGTGGTTCTGGGAGGTGGCCCCTGAGGAGGACGTGGTGGGCCAGAAAAGGGGACTATGGCCGGCAGGCTCTCCCCTTGAAGGATGCCATAATGGGATGAGGGAAGACAGAGATGTCTTGGGTGGGTCCTGGATGTGGGGGCCTGTCTGTCACTGGCCATCTCTGCCTGTCGAGGTCCCCCTTCCAATCCGCTAAAGGTCCACTAGCACATGGGAGCTGTCATAAGGGCTTGCTGTGAGTGGCTGTACAGGGCTCAGATCACAGGTCCTCACATCCCTGTGCCAGGGTAAGAAGGGAAGGGAAATGTCCTCAGGGAACTCCACCTGCCCTCAGGTCCATGGATCCCCACAGAGCACCTGCAGCAATGGACCATGTCTTCAGGCTGAGACATGCAGCCCAGCCCTGGGCATCTGTCTCATTCCTCTAAGACTGGCTCAAGATTGAGCATGAACTCTTCTGGGCTCAGAATATTTACCCCACTGCCTCTCAGCCTGGACAGATGCTGTGCATCTTCAGTGTGCATTTGTTCATTCTCTTCTTCATCTCATAGCTGTAAGTACCTACTGCATTCCAGGAACAATGCCAGATCCCCGAAATCCAACAAAACACTTCCTCAAGGGGCCACTGTGTTAGTTGGGGAATGGATGTGACAGCCCAGTTCTCATGGTTAGCTCTGCGAACAAGCTCAAAGTTGCGACCTGGATTCCTGAGCCCTCCACTGAGGCCCATGAGGTTGGCAGGCCTCCACCTGAGCCCCAACATCGAATGACATTGCCATTCCGGTCCTCCACTGTTTTCCTGCTCTAGGTAACTCTCGGGAAGTGAGAAAAGCCACAAATGAGTAGCTGGACAAGTGGCTATCAATTAGAGGAAAGCCAGGGTGCCTTTAGAAAGCCTCACCTGTGATGTGAGGTGTGGACAGGACAGGAAGCCAGGATCCTGGTTTGGACCCTCAAGCAGTCAGGTCTTAGTATTCATTCCCTGGGGCTTCCGTAATAAATCACCACAAACTGGGTGGCATAAATCAACAGAAATTCATTTCTTACAGTTCTGGGGGCCAGAGATCCGAGATCTAGGTATCAGCAGGCCATGCTCCCACCAAAGGCTCGAGGGGAGAATCTTCCCAGGCCTCCAGCTTCTGGTGGTTCCAGGTGCTCCTTGGCTTGTAGCCACATCACTCCAATCTCTGTCCCTGTCTTCACATGGCCTCTCCCCTCATGTTTCTATGCCCCAAATCCCCCTCTTCATTTCTCTTATAAGTACTTATTATTGGCTCACCCAGGTAATCCGGGATTATCTCATCTTGAGATTCTTAAATTAATAACATCTGCAAAAACTTTTTTTCCAAATACAGTCACATTCACAGATTCTGATAGGACTTTAACATATCTTTTTTTGGGGGGGGGAGGGAGAGGGGAGAGTCACCATTCAACCTGCTGGCTCTGTAATGTGAACATGCAGGAATCACACATGTATGTGTGGTCTTCACATGGACCCAGGTACTGCCCATGTGCAAGTACCACATATATGCAATAGATCTAATACATGTTATTTATGTACTTGTCCTTTTAAAAAATTTTACTTACAGTAAATTTTGATTACAGGTTAATAAGAGCTCAATTATTTGTAGAAATCTGAAAACTAGATGGCTTCATTAAACTGAAGGAACAATTTCTTCAATGAAAACTCATCAGGTTGGAAAGGTGGAAATATAAACACACAGATGTTTCTACAGGAATTTAAATCCATGCTCCAAGTGTTTGAAAAACTTCGGCGTTTCAGAGGATTGTTTTAGCAACTATAAAATTCGAAAAGGCGAAGGATGGGGGCATGTGGAATTTTAAAACACTTGTTCTCTTGGAACCACAAGCATTGGTGGTTAAAGAATCTCCTCTCAAGCATCCTGACCAGATTCTATTTACATCTCTCTGAGGCAGGGAGCTCACTAGCCACCAAAGCAGCCTTCTCCGTCTTTAGAAAGTTCTTTTTGGCTTTGGACCAAACTCTGCTTTCCTGAATCATCTACCTGTTGTTCCCCGCTCTGCCACGGGGGTGCGAGAACCAGATGCCTTCTCTCCCATATGACAGCCCTTCTTGTTTGAAGTCTGCCATCACTTCCTGCCTTGGTCTACTCTTCTCCAGGCTAATTTTTTAATTAGTTTAAATTAATGGCGGTTTCTGGGGAGCTCCAGCCCCAGTAAAAGTGACCTGAATTATTCAAAGATTTGAGTGTTTCAAATGCCTGTTTATCCTAATTAGCATTTAACGACAGTGATGCCCTCTGCCTCTAACGAGCCACATTTTAACATGTTCCATATTTTAATGGGTTTTACTTGAATGAACTGTTTAATCAAGTAAAGACACATTTCATGAATGAATAGAAGTAAATCTATAATTACACGCTTTAGTCAGGTAAGAGGAGTGACATTTCAGCACAATCCAGGGCTATATATAGCGAGCGCATTTGAATGACAAAGTAGGTTACCTCGGCTTCCATAGGAGACCTGGGAATTCGCTTTGCTCTCAAGTTCATTTCAGTAACCTAATTAGAATTTTCAAAGAGTTGTAAAGTGCATGTGGTGCAGACCTGGTTCTCCCCATCTTTTCCTGGATCTCTGTCTTTCTGGATGATTCCTGAGCAGGGGCAGTGGTCTCATTGGGGAAGTTGTCTTGGGAACTACTGGCCACAGAAGCCAAGTGTCCTGGTCCCTGATACTGTCCACGACCTTCACTGTGCATTTCACTTGCTCTGTCAGAGGCTTCCGCCTGGGACGTGGGGTAGGAACCTGGTAGCTTGTAGCTGTAATAATGCTCTGCCTCTCTCTTCTCCCTTTCTCATTTTCTCACCCTCATGCTTTTCTCCCTCCTTTCCCTCCCTCCAGTCTCCCTTCTGACGTGGGCAGGCTCTGCTTGAGGTGCTGGGGGCAGGAGCAGAGGATCAGGTATTAAAGATGAGACGTAACTATTAGATGGGGCAGCAGAGGACGGGGGAGGAGTCCAGGCTGCTGAAGGAAGATTGTGCCCTGGACCTGAAGAAGGTGAGGGTTGGTGACTTCGGGGGCGTTCAGGTGAGCTTGGAACCCAGCTGTGAGCCTGGCAGTTCTGTTGCTTTTACCTCTAGATGAGGTAAATTTACTGACCCTAAATTTTGTGGTTCTCAACTTTAGCAGCACACAGGAATCATCAGGAGAGCTAATGCCTGGGTCCTGCCCAGAGATTCTACTTGGTATAAGAATCAGCCAGGGTTATCAGTGTTTTTTTGAAACAGTGATTCTAATGTGCAGCCCAGATGGCTTCAGGTAACTGCAGCCCAGCCGACATCTTGACAGCCTCATGAAAGACCCTGAGCCAGAACCACCCGGCTGAGTGGCTCCCACATTCCTAACCCATGGAAAGGTGTAAAACACATTTTTCTTGTTTTAAGCCACTAAATTTTGGGTAATTTGTTACCCAGGAATTGATGACTAATACAGATTATTAATTGCCCCAAATGTATCCTCAGGTGGGCCACTTCCTGCCACCTCCACCACCATCTCCTTATCCAGCCTCCAGAATCTCTTACCTGGATGATTCTGTTGCCCCCTCCATGGCCTTCCTGTTCCCCTCAAGCCCCTGGCCCCTCATTGGTCCTACAGCAGCCTGAGTCATCATTTTAAAACACATTTCTAATCATGCCATCCCCTCCCTAAAACTTTGTAACTGCTTCCGACTGTGATTAAGCTCAAGACCAGACTCTCTCACTTGAATTATGAGACCCTCGTGGTCTTCGCCACCTCCTCTTCTTTCCCATTTCATTCCAACAGCCTTCCCCCTGCCTGGCCCATATTCTGCTCTAGCCTAGTCCAGCTCTTTTCTAGTTTCCCCACTCGCTCCCTCCCACCATAGGACCTTTGTACACACTGCTACTCAACAAGGAAGCCTTCTCCCTGCCTACCTCCTGATCTCTTCATGACAGCTTCTCCCAGAAACATGCCCCTGAACTTGAGTGCCCTTGTCTTAGTGGCTAACCAGGGTGGTCACCTGATTAATGTCTCTCACTCCCACTAGATAGAGACCCAGGATAGTAAATGGTTTTGCTCATCGATCAGAGCCCCATTACCTCCTCATACGTTGCCTAAAGCAGAAGAGTTTTCAATATCATGACTGAATGATTGCATGAATGAATAAACGAATGAGAGAGAGAGACTGACAAGAACAAACAGGACCCCATTCTGAAATGGCCAGGCACTAGGTAGTTGTCCAGAAAGGACTCAAGCCTAGTGGCCAGGCAGTGACTGGGCATGAGATGGAATTCCAGCCCTGGAAATGAAGCAGGAGCCCAGACTGAGGGCCTGAGGTCTGAGAAGGCCCCTTGCTGGAGGACAGGGGGTGTTCAGGACTAAGGCAGGAGATTTGTGGAGGCAGAGAGTTCATTGGCCCTACCTGTGGGCAGCAGAATGTTGCAGGGGGACAGGAGCTTAGCAGGACATGCAGATATGGTCCTGGGCCCCTGAAGCAGGGCTAGGGTAGGTGGAGAGAACAGACTGACCCACAGGGAAATTATTGAAAGCGGGGCACATAATGCAGTTCTTTCCTAAGCTCAGTCACTGGGTGATTTCCAGAGAGTGGGCGTGCCAAGCATCATCTGGGCAGTTGACGTGTGATTAGTGGAAAGGTGCAGGTGTCAGGGCAGGAAGGAGGCCTTGAAGGTAGACTGGCACTGTGGTCTACTCCGAGCTGATGATAGCCTCCCTGAGGGACATGGTGGACCCACATTACACTTAAAATGGGTCACATGGACTGAGTTATGCGAAGCCAGAAAATTCTTCTAAATAATCTGTCCTTTCTCAATTGCATCAGCATCCCATCTTTTTCTCTCATCTCCTTTTCCTTCTCCAACCTGCCCACTTCTCCACCTACATCTCACAGGATGGATGAAAACCAGCTCTGTTTGCCTGACGCCTAGTGTGTGGATGGAAGCTGTGTGCTCAGCCAGCTGGAGGCTCGAGGCCATTGTGAAGGCTTTAGTGAAGTGACCGGTCCCTTTCACCCCTTTTCCCATGGCCCAGTGAGCCAACTGATTGGGAAGTTGTCTGCAGACCCACAGCACCTGCTGTTCAGATAGCTGATCTGACCTGATGGCATTTTTCTCCCTGCTCGCCCTGAGCAGGACTGTCTCCATGGTTCTGGGCTTTCCCACAAAAGCCATTGATTCTTCCTGGCTCTTGACTTCTTTTAAGATGTTGGATTTCCCTAGAAGACTGTGTTCAACTGTTCAAATCCCTGGTTAAAATTTTTGGATTTGAATCTTTGACTCCCGATGCTGCTGGGGAGGCCTGAGGAGTCATTGGTGTCACTCCTTGTGACCTTTACACTCCTCAGCTGCCCTCCTGAGCCACTTTGTCACTCTCCCTGATAAACCAGATTCGCCTTTTTCACCCAGTCCCCTAACTCCCCTCTCCTCTGGCAACAATCAGTCTCTTCTCTGTATCTATGAGTCTGTTTCTATTTTGTTTATATTGTGCTTTAGAGTTCACATATAAATGAGATCGTATAGTTTCCGGGGTCCAACCCCAGCAGGTCCAGGGGTTCCCAAAGGCGTAGACGGAGTCGGCGAAGAAGGAAGGACACGGAGACAGTGTTCAGTTGATCAGCAGCCTAGCCAGGATCTCCAGCCAGGATCTCCAGCCAAGTTCTTGTCTGGATCTCCAGAGAGGTTCTGCTTAGGATCTCCAGCCAGGTTCTGTCCAGGTTCTCCAGCCAGGTCCAGTCACCAGGTTCTAGTCAGGTTCTCTTGCCATGTTCTATAGTCAGGTTCAGTCCAGGATCTTTTGCCATGTTCTCTCCAGCGAAGTTCTTCTGTCTCCAGGCTCCGTGTAGGTTCTGTCTTCTGAATTCTGTGTTCTAAGTTCTGTGTCTTGCTGTCTTGTTACATCTGTATTTATACCAGTTGATTCAATCCTATCAATCTCTATTACAAAGGTTAGGGCGTTTCTTATCTCCATTCCAGGGAGTAAAGATTAGGTAGCTTAAGCATGATTGTTCATAGTTAAAGTGATTAATTACCCGCCTGGCACTTAGTTGAGGGGTTTTATTCCCTCCCTAACTTCAGGGGAAAATCCCTACCTGGGGATTCAACCTTTCTCGGAGAGGTGACCTTGGTTAAAACACAGTGCCAAGAAGGTGAGCAAACATATTAAGAACCGTATGCCATATATTCCAGGTCCCTTGAAACAGCAAGGATGGACCGGCTCCCGGCATATAGTATTTGTCTTTTCTGGCTGACTTATTTCACTTAGCATTGTACCCTCTAGGTCCATCCATGCTATTGCAAATGGTAAGATTTCGTTCTTTTTTATGGCTGAGTAATATTCCATTGTATATATGTACCACAGCTTTTTTATCCACTTGTCTATTGATGGGCATTTGGGTTGCTTCCATAGCTTGGCTATCTACACTAATAAAAGAGAAAAATGGTAATTGGCGTACGACAATACCCTTTTCATTGGCTAATCAGGGCTATATGCAAATTAACTGCCAACTAAGATTGGCAGTTAACTGCCAACAAGATGGCGGTTAATTTGCATATGTAGGCACAATGCAGGGAGGCGAAAAGGAAAGCAGGAAGAAGCCCCCTGCCACTGACAGTGATCAGAAACCCAGGGGGGAGCTAAGAGCTGGGGGGCAGGGCAAAGGCGGCCCTGGGGCCGCCTTTGCCCTGCCCCCCAGCCATGATCGGAGAATCAGGCGCCTTTGCCGCCCTGGCCAGTGACAGCAGGAAGTAGGGGTGGAGCCAGCGATGGGAGCTGGACACGGTCGAAGCTGGCAGTTCCCGGGAGCTAGGGGTCCCTTGCCTGGGCCTAAAGTGAAGCCCACGATCACGGGGCCGCTGCAGCTGCGGGTCCCAGCTGCCCGGGCCGGACGCCTAGGCCAGAGGCGTTAGGCCTGGGCAGGGGCGGAGCCTGCAACCGCAGGGAGCTGGGGGTCCCCTGCCCAGGCCTGACACCTCTGCCGGAGGCCTCAGGCCTGGTCAAGGGGCCGATCCGGTGATTGGTGATCGGAGGGTGATGAGGGTCAACTCCTCTGGCCGAGGCATCAGGCCTGGGCGGGGGGCTGAGTTGGGGATTGGGGGGATATGATGGTCCCCTTGCCCAGGCCTGAAGCCTGGGTCAGAGGCCTCAGGCCTGGGCGGGGGCCAGAGCCAGTGATCGGGGGGAGATGGGGGTCCCCTGTCCAAGCCTGACACCTCTGGCAGAGGCGTCAGGCCTGGGCAAGGGGCCGATCAGGCGATCAGAGGGTGATGGGGGTCTATGCCTCTGGCTGAGGCATCAGGCCTGGGCAAGGGGCAGAGCCAGCAATCGGAGGGGTCTGGGGGTCCCCTTCCCAGGCCTGATGCCTGGGCCAGAGGCATCAGGCCTGGGCTGGGGGCAGAACCAGTGATGGGGGGAAATGAGGGTCCCCTGCCCAGGTCTGACGCCTCTGTCAGAGGCGTCAGGCCTGGGCAAGGGGCCGATCCTGCGATTGGAGGGTGATGGGGGTCAGTGCCTGAGGGCTCCCAGTATGTGAGAGGGGGCAGGCTGGGCTGAGGGACACTCCCCCCACCCCCACACCCAGTGCACGAATTTCGTGCACCGGGCCCCTAGTTATAAATAATGCTGCAAAGAACATAGGGGTGCATATATTCTTTCAAATTAGTGTTTTGGGTTTTTTCAGATATATACCCAGAAGTGGAATCACTGGGTTATAAGGCAGTTCTATTCTTAATTTTTTAAGTAACCACCATACTGTTTTCCACAGTGGCTTTACCAATCTCCATTTTTTTTTATATCCTCACCAATACTTGTTGTTACTATGATAGCCATTTTGACAGGTGTAAAGTGATATCTCATTGTGGTTTTTTTTTTCTTTTGCTATTCTTTTTTTTTAATAATATATTTTTTATTGATTAAGATATTACATATGTGTCCTTGTCCCCACGTTACACTCTACCCCCCCCCCCCCCGCTCATGCCCTCACCCCCCCCCCATTGTCCGTGTCCATTGGTTAGGCCTATATGCTTGCATAAAAGTTCTTTGGATGATCTTTCCCCCTTACCCCTACCCTCCTCTACCTTCCCTCCAAGGCCCGACAGTCCAATCAATGCCTCTCCATCTCTGGATCAGTCCTTGTTCATCAGTTTATGTTGTTCATTATATTCCACAAATGAGTGAGATCCTGTGGTATTTATCCGCTCTCCAGTTCCATCCATGCTGTGGCAAATGGTAAGAGTTCCTTTTTCTTCTTCCTCTTCTTAAAGAATACCTTTCAGCATTTCATAATGCTGGTTTGGTGGTGATGAACTCCTTTAGCTTTTTCTTATCCGTGAAGCTCTTTATCTGACCTTCTATTCTGAATGATAGCTTTGCTGGATAAAGTAATCTTGGTTGCAGGTTCTTGCTATTCATCACTTTGAATATTTCTTGCCACTCTCTTCTGGCCTGCATGGTTTCTGTTGAGAAATCAGCTGACAGTCATATGGGTACTCCCTTGTAGGTAACTGACTGTCTTTCTCTTGCTGCTTTTAAGATTCTTTATCCTTTGCTCTTGGCATTTTAATTATGATGTGTCTTGGTGTGGTCCTCTTTGGATTCCTTTTGTTTGGGGTTCTCTGCGCTTCCTGGACTTGTAAGTCCATTTCTTTCACCAGGTAGGGGAAGTTTTCTGTCATTATTTCTTCAAAAAGGTTTTCAATATCTTGCCCTCTCTCTCCTTCTGGTACCCCTATAATTCTGATGTTGGTACGCTTGATGTTGTCCCAGAGGTTCCTTACACTATCTTCATATTTTTGGAATCTCTTTTCTTTTTCGGTTGGGTATTTTTTGTTTCTTTGTATTTCAAATCTTTGACTTGATTCTTGGGATCCTCTTGTCTGCTGTTGGATCTCTGTAAATTATTCTTTATTTCAGTCAGTGTATGCTTAATTTCTAGTTGGTCCTTTTTCATGTCCTCCATGGTCTCACTATACTTATTGAGGGATTCATTAAATTTATCGGCGGTTTCCATAAAATTCTTGAAAAACCTTATAAACGTGGCCTTAAACTCTATATCCAGTCGTTTGCTTTCCTCCATTTCTGCCATTTGTGACCTGTTTCTTTGTCTCCGCATTTTGGCTGCTTCCCTGTGTTGATAGAGTGGCCCTGCGCGCCAGGTGTCCTGTAGGGCCCAGTGGCTCAGCCTCCCCAGTTACCTGAGGTGGACACTCTTGGTGCACTCTTGGTGCCTTGGTTGTTGTAGGATCACTGGGAGGAATTGACCTCCAGGCCAATTGGCTGTGAGAATCAGCTGTGTCTGAAGTGGGAGAACTTCTGTGCTGAAGACACCCTTTTGGGGCAAGATTTGCTTCAGTGGGGCTTTGGTGCTCACTGAGTCTGCTCCCTGAGTGTGTCCCTTATGGATCTGAGGGGTTGCAATCTGGATGGTCCCCCTCTGACCACTGGGTGCAGTGGCTCCTGGATCTAAGGAGGTGCTAATTCAGCCTCTGCCTGAGGCCACACAGCAGGAGCCACGAAGAGGCTCAGCTGTGAAGCAATGCAAGCTGCTGTGGGGCCTTGGGCCTTCTCTTGGAAGTTCCGGGTCTGCCTGGCTCAGCTGCAGTTAGGTAATTATCAGTTTGCAAAGGGCCGGTACATTCACATGCAAAAGCCTCTGCTGCAGCCTGGGTGGGGCGGGGTCTCAGGGAATCAAAGGGCGGAGGAAGCAGCTATGGCTGATTCTCCACCCAACCCTAAGGAGTCCCGTGTCTCAGAGACCCGATAATTACTGCAAGCACCTCTGAGGGAAAGCCGCCCTCAAGTTCGCCCGCTGCCGGACAGTCCAGCTTCCTGTATGAGTCCTGGGTCCCCAGAGACTTCCCGGAACCGGAGTTCAGAGCAGTCGGGAGCTTGTGATTCAAAAAGACAGCCGCGTCCTCAGGTGCCACACCCTTTCCGCGCTTGTGCGCGCGCGCGCGCGCGCGCATGCGCGCGCGAGCCGCTGTACCTCTGCACTTCACCTCCGCAGCTCCTCTGGCTCTCAGTGTGCTTTTCTTTCCTTCTAGTTGTAGAATTTACACTCAGCCAGCCTTCCTGTTGTTCTGGATGATGTCTGCTCTGTCCTTTGCGGTGTTTTTCAATTGTTGTGGGAGGCGGCAATTTCCCGGTGTTTATCTATGCCGCCATCTTAGTTTCTCTCCCTCATTGTGGTTTTAATTTGCATTTCTCTGATTAATAGTGACATTGAGCATCTTTTCATATGTCTATTGGCCATTCATATATCCTCTTTAGAGAAGTCATACCAGTTCTTGAGGGGGAAGAAGTCAACAGCTATTGCCTCTGGCACACTTGTTCTTCTCTGTGGTGCCAAGTGACTTTGGCTCCTTAGGGATTTGATTCCATGTGGAGCCCAGAGTTGTGCTCTGAAAGCAAGGGGAGTTCTTTCTTAGGTGACCTTAGTTCTGTGAACTGACCCCAAAGCCCTTGCCTTTAAGGACTCAACCCTTCCCTGTCCCCTTTCCATTATCACGGGGGCGCCCAGCTCATGGCCTTCCTTGAAACACTGGCCATCCAGGCCCTCCCTTCCAGGTGATAGATGGGGCAGACTTCTTCTCTATCCCCTCCCATCAGTGCCCATCTCATCTCTTCTCTTCCCTCCCGGGGTGGCCAGGGCCTTTTGGCAAATCAGACTCCTGGTTGCTCCCTCCCTGGGTCTAATATGCAGTGGGATCCTCTCTATACTTGAGTGTGTGTATATTTTGTTTTCTTGAGAATGAAGGGTTATTCCTTTCCCAGAACACTTTTCTGCTTTTTTAATGGAATTGAATAAAAAATAGGATTCTCTTTGCAGAAATGCAGTTCATAGCAAACTGCCAAAAGACATTGACTCTGTTAAACAAGACATACCTGCAGGTCCAGAAGGGGAAAATGGTGATTTTTCAAATTTGCTAAGTAAGTCTTTGCCAGTGAACTGAATGACCCTTCTAGCCACATGTGAGGGTGTGGATACTTTTCCTTGTGAGGAAGATCAATTACATTATTTCTTTTCCATGCTTTGGTTATTTTAAAATACCATTTATTACTGGTTTCCTCCATTTGCTTTCCCTTAAAAAGTCCATTAGATTAAATACTCAAGCTGAGCACAGACTTCTTGGTGCTGAAATTATGGGCAGTGAGGGCTGATTGCACCAACCAGCTGTTCTGACCTGTTCTGACTCATCAGGCCTCAGGAACCATCCACATCTGGCAGGATCCAGAAAAGCCAGCCTGGGAGCATGTGCAGAGAGCGCTGGGCTGGGGGGTCACAACTCAGCTTCCTCATTTATGAAATCAGGGGCAGAGTGAGAGGACCTCTAGGGTGTTTTGGTTTTATTTGTTTTGTGTTCTGACCACCTATAAAATATTTTATCTGCCATAATTACATACAGCTTTTAAGCACACATTTACACAAAGATAGATACCCAAGCCACTGACTACCTTGATGCCGTGCCTTAAGCCCGGAAATGCTCATTCCAGCTTTTAGGCAGTGAAAAGAGCCTTAGGACTTACAAAGCCATTCCACATACTCAGCATTTTTAGTAGGCCCTGAAACAACCCTGTGAGCTACATGCTGTAGTGTCCCCATTTTAGAGGTGAAAAGACCTGAGAGCAGGAGTAGTTCCCTGAATTTGGGTGGCATGCAAGTGGAGAGCCGGGGCCGTCGGTGCAAGCCCAGCAGTGTGTGCATCCAGCTGCACTGCCTTCCAGCAGGGGCGTGTTTGCACATTTTCTATGTTTAATTGTTGTTGTTGCACAACACCCT